>NC_064638.1:978954702-979576869 GCF_023864345.2 Schistocerca serialis cubense
TTGCACTCTACACACACACAAAGTGTCTTTTGCACTGTATATGACATATTTGCACAAATTATAGATTATTTTCAGAGAGCTTACAGATGGAAGACAATCACCTACAAGTTTTACTACACTGTATCGCCTGATCAAGTGAATTGGCAAATCCTACTCTTCAGTTAAAAATGACAAATGTTTCAACAATGTTGTTTAAGAGTGACAAGACAAAATATTTAACTCTCCAAACACTAAAACAATATGTAGCTCTTTGGTTCATCTGGGTGGTCACTTGCCGAACTGTTGCACTTCTGTTCACCCGTACACATCACAGCTGTTATTCACCCCTGTCATTAGGGCTCATGGTGCACTACAGTTGCCTCGGCGTCAGTTTTGGATAGCACCATTTTGCCATGCATGTTATATTTTAACCACAGTGGCACAAGAGCAGTTTACAAACTTAGCTCTTTCGGAAATGCTTCCACCCTTGGCCTAAAAGCCAAAGATCATGCCCTTTTGAACATCAGATAAATCGTTCAATTTGTGCGTTGCTGTAACAACTGCTCTGTTTGCTGCATTTCCCAACATGTTTTATATTCCCTCCATTGCTAGTGCAGTCACCTACCGTTTGTGAGAAGTTACTGCACATTGACGTCAAACGTAGATGGTGGCCATGTTAATGTGACTGGATTGTGTAGTTTATTATTAGCAACATTAAACATCTAAAATTTACAAGACTATTTCTTGTTATATGCCTGTGGTTTCATCTCTCTAATTTTACTTACTGATTCTCCAATACCATATTGTGTACTTCCTCTATATTTTCATGTATGGTAGAAGATTGTGGTGTCCTCCACGTGAATCCGCTTTAAGAGAAGTAAGTGTCCATTTGAATCCACTCATTTCTTAACTCTTGAAGATAGCATGGCAGACTCCACATAAATCTTTACAAACTTTGGAATATCATGGTTCTTTGTTTTGTCATTCATTCACCAATGGTTATTCATCCAGTTCTCATTTATGAACAAAACACACACAACTCAATGGCTTTAAAGAGTTATGTACACAGGACCACTCTACAGACCAAACTGACAATTTATGTACATTACTACTCGGCATATACACAATAAAAACAAAACTTCACTGATATAAACACAAGTCTCTGCTATTTCAAAAATATATTTTTTCTTGTTGCTCTCCTAGAAATCATAACATGAAGTTACCAGTATGTGGCACTAAAAATGCAAAAAATCATTTGTACACATGATGAAAGGATGACTTTAATTTAATGAGAAAATTCTAGAAGATAGCATATCTACTTGGACACCACACAGAAGACTTCAGCATGACATTTTCATGTGTTTGGTATATTCATATCCACAAAGCAGATTGAAAGAACACAGAAATAAACTGCTAGTGATGCAACTTGTCAGTTCACTCAGAAGAAAAGTGTTAGGGAAATGTTGCAAGAAATTACACAAAAAGATAATGTTCTTTTGTGAAACAAGGCTTGATGTCTTTTGGCAACGAGTAACCAAGGCAGGCTGTAAAATAATTATATTATCTCAATCCTGTATCTCTGAAAAGAGCTAGAGGAACAAGGTACTGATCATAGCATATGTATTGTGGCATAAACAACCTCTCGATTAATTCACAAATAGAATGAAAATGGCAGTGAATAACAGAGGTATGAATTAACAACAATCATGTGCTGTATAGTTACATTTGCTCTTGTGACAACTATTGATAAGTAAAAAGTGTGTTTTACCTATTAATGACTTTCTTTGGGGCAGTCCAATGCCTGGCTTTCCCTCCTGCTGTAACTCTCATATTTTTTGTTGTATTGTGTCTAGTTATTCAGTGTCTAATAAATGTATTTCCATCGAAACATGTGTTTTTAGTGACCAATGTTGCCTTAACTGTGTTAATAACCACAACGATGACCTTGATAACTGTTAGTAACATTAAAAAACTGTGAGTGTTTATGACCTTTGTTTCATATGCTTTGGTTCCCATTGATCACTGGCAACATGGACCATATTAGTCCTTCATGTTCGGACTTCTCCATGCCAACAGTGACTGTGAATCTACTATCATATCTATCTCGTCACTCACTGCTAAGGCGGAACTACATGACTTCATTTCAAAAGTTTCTGAGGCCACCAAGCAAGCTTCACCCAACACAATAAGGCCAATCTCCCCTGCTGCAGACCGCATCATGCAGAGCAGCCTGCTCATTGACCTTATCCTTGTAAAGGGTGTCACCACGCTGTTCCACTCTGTTTCGCTGGCCCATGGACAAGATTGGAGCTAAATAGCCCATTTGGTGAGTCTTCAGCATGCTGCCTCATTCCACTTGGCTCCTAATTCTGCACTGTTCTCACAATCCACACACAATGCCCCCACCCCCCACCACGATGGACTCCTGTCACACGGTTTTATTTTCACATGCTTACTCGGCGATGACAGTTGCCTCGGCCATGTTGGTCCGCCTGCATGCTCACCAGGTATCACATTTCGCCTCTTCCGTGTTGGTTCTGCCACCTGCTTTAGCGGCAACATCAGTTCTCTCCATTGCGTCACACACTTGCACCGCTGTGGATCTCACCTTCCACCCACACAGATTTTCGGAGATGCCTGTCACTAATGCCACACCAGATGCCTCCACTCTCACACTTGCTGTGCTTCTCACCTCTCACCCACTGGTCATTTCTGTCATGCCAGACACCTTTGCTCTCACACCTTGCGTGCCAACTTGCTGGCTCCAACTACGGCACCACTGCCTTGTCCACACTTGCACAGCTTTCTGCTGCTGCTGCTTCCCACATGCCCGGCCCTGCTGTTATGGACTACACCACCCCTGCTCTGCCTGTACATGCTCCTCCTGCAATGCCCCCGTTGCCAGCGCATCTGTTTGGATCGCACCCATTCTGGACATTATCGGACTTCAACATGCATACAATTACAAGCCAGGCCAGACTTTTGCTGCTTGAGTCACCGGATTGATAACAATCCTGTATCACTCAGTCATGATTTCACACCACAGGCCGATATGGCTCCCCTGCCTCAGTGCATGTCAGCTGCTTCCTTGCCCATTTGTAATACTTCCCCTCTGAGGTTTTTTAAAGCGCCAGCCTTGCAAAAAGATAATCCTACAATGTGGTTTGCCCTACTGGACAATATTCTTGATTTCAATGGTATGTCAGATGATAGCATGAAGTTAATTTGCTTAATCAGTCATCTGCATGACTACATCAACCTTGTCAATGATCTACTGCTTGCACCAACTAAGGATTGCAAAAATATGTTGGCTAAAATTACTTCATCAAGCGCCTCTCCCATCATCCCATGGAAGCCATACACCACATTATTCACGATGAGCTATTGGGCAAATGCATGCCGTCCCAGCTCTGGCGGCACCTTCGCTCCCAATTCGACAGTAAAGTTATGCCCGACTTCACTCTCTGGACCCTGTGGCTAGTCAAACTTCCTTACGAGCTACAGCTGCAATTGTTCTCACATATCATGGCCCCTCTGAAGTCACACCTCCATTTCACTGACCAAGCATTGACTATTATTCAACACAGGGAACACATGCCTCGAGCATCATCACTGACCACCGTGGTGAGGGCAGCGCACTCCGCAGTACCCTCTCCCCTACACAGTGGCTGCAGCCTTTCCCGCCTGGGCCAGTCTGCTATTGCTATGCCACTGCTGCCTAGTGCCCTCCAGCCTGCACTGCCAGCATCAACATCCCAATGTACACCAACTTCAACTGAAGCCACGCCCAACCGGCACTCGAGCACTCAGCAACGGCCCAGCCCATCCACACTGCATCCCCACCCTACTTATTTGTACTGTTGGCTTCAAGCAACATTTGGTGCTGCTGCTCGCAACAGCAGGCCTCCTTGCAGTCACCCAAATGCCAACAACAGGCACGTTTATCTTCCATGTCCCGCCTCGAAGCTACATGGCACCTCCAGCCCAGGTCATACAGCATCTGCCTCAGGCACACACTCACTGTCTCTATGTGCATGACATCACGCCTGGCCTCCACTTCCTTGTGGACACAGGAGCAGATGTCAGCATCACCCCAGCCACAGCAATGGCAATGGCTATTGATCCCTCTACAGCTTCGTTACCTCTTGCTATTGCAAACAGGTCACATATCGCCATTCACAGCTATATGAGGTTATCACTCTGCCTTTCTCACAATAAGTTTTTTCCATGGACTTTGTATGTGTCAGAAATTGATGAACCTGCCATAAGGTTGGACTTCCTCCACCACTACGACCTCTTGCCTGACCTTCAGGCCATCGTACTTCACCATTCTACAGGTGCTTTGATCTCCTGTGACAACTGCCACATACTGCACCCAATGCCTGTACCTTCAGCACTGCAACTGGCAACCCTCATGCAATGCTCTCAGATCATAATCACACTCTCCAATCTCTCGTAAAAGTGCTCTCAGGCAGCAGCCTTCTGTGCACAAAACTTGGAGCTCCTCTCCCATGAACTGTCACGTGTACTTGGAGATTTCTGTAGCCTCTGTACCAACACCTGGGCTTCTGAGCACGATCTTGCCATGACATTTGCAACCTGGACTGCCCCATCACTCCCTCCATACACAGCAACTACACAGACACCACTACATGAGGCCCAGCAACTGCACCTGCTTCCACATGACATGCATAGCGATTGCAACATTGTCCTTGCTGCTAGCATGCCATCACACTTAGCACCTGCCGTCGCAGGGCACCTTGCTTGCGATCTCTTGATATCAGCTGACACATCACTTGCACCACTGGCGAACCCAATCCCACCTCCCGCGTGCCAACAATCCGCCTCCTGTCAATGCTGTGTTTGATCAGCTACCAGTGACCCCCAGCTCATGTCACATGACACCCCCTCACACCTCATTTGCTGCTAAGGCACCATCACCAGTGGTAACTGTCACAAAATAAATACCACAGAGGGGGGGCTTCAGTTCAACATAATATCTCAACACGTTCAAGCTATGCTATGCTAAAGAGTCAAAGACTCACTCAACACAAGTATCCTACGGCCCTCAGGCAGCAACTGGTGCACGCCAGTAAACCTCGTGTTAAAGAAAGGTGGTACATTCCTTATGTGCGGTGATTACAGAACTCTAAATTCTCATACGGTCATCGATAACTAGCCTATTTAACTACCCTATTCTCCACATCCAAGACTTCACACAGTTGCTACATGGTGCCCGAGTGTTTTCAGAGCTCAACACCATAAGTCGTACCATCAAATTTCCAAGCACCCACATGACATATCTAAGATTGCTATCATTACATTGTTTGGGCTCTTTGAGTATCTATTCATGCCATGTAGTGTTAAAAATGCCGCACAAACACGACATTTTAGTGGGTCAGTGTTGTTTAACTTTCTCCTTTGGTATGCAGACCTCAATGATATTCTCATGTTATCATCATCTGTCAGCAAGCATCATCAGCACCTTGAACAAGTTCATGTGGCCTTGGAATCAAACAGTGTCAAGATGAAACATGAAAAGCCACAGCTTAGTAGCACCACCATCACTTTTCTGGGTTACACTGTTCCGTCTGATGGTTGACTGGGACAAGCTCATTCTCAGCCTGCCCCTCCCAGAAGATGTTCTGTAGATATGGTCAATTTTTATCACTAAGACCATCCCCACATAGCTCCCATACAGATACCTTTGACTGACACACTGATGGGAAGGACACGTCAGGCAAATGGCATCTCCCTTGGACAAATGACCTGATTGACGCATTCAACAATCTGAAGTCCGCACTTTCCGAGGCCATTATCCTTGCCCACCCCATCCCAGAAGCACAAGTGTCCCTATCCACATTGTGGTACAGCAGCATATGGGTGATACGACAGAACCACTCCAGTTCCTCTTGAAAAAACTGTCAACTTCTCAGTGCAAGTGGTCAGTATTTGATCAACAACTTTTAGCAGTTTATGATTCGATCAAATACTTCCATGCCAATATCAAAGGGTGTCCCTTCACTATATACATGGACATAAACATTTTGCTGATACCATTCGCAACTCATCTCAGGATTTCCCTCCATGCAGGTTTTGCCACATTGGCCTCATAAGCCAGTATTCCACAAATGCACAACACATCTACAGGGTAGAGTACATGGTGGCGGACTACCTCTCATGGATCAATATAATCACTGCTCCTATCGACCTTTAGGACCTGATCGATGACTCCTGTGCCCTGCGACAAATCAGCATGTAGGGTCCGACCAGTCATCTCGACCAAACTGTGATGTGACATCTTCAATGCCTTACACAACTTGGCCCACCTGAGCATAAGAGCAACCAACACATTGGTAACCAAAAGTTATGTCTGGCTGGGAGTCAAGCAAGACTGCCAACTACTGCACATGGGCAAGGGTTTTCACTCCCCGTCAACGTAGAAAGGTTGGCAGGTACGCCTCTCCCCCCTGGGCAGGCTGAGGCATGTCCACATCCATCTTATGGTCCACTCACTCTGCCCAAAGGTTTCAAATACATACTGTCTGCAATGGACCGGGGCACCTGATGGGTTGAGGCAGTTCCACTGGAGGACATCATGGTTAGCACTGTTGCCTGCATGTCATCAACATGTGGATCTCCTAATTTGGATGTCCTTTGTCCCTGGCGATGGACAGTCTAACATGTTTGACTGGCTGTGTGCTCTGTGTGGTGTGTCGAAGTTCCACACCATGCCCTACCACCCGCAGAGCAATGGCCTGGTCGAATGCTGGCACTGGTCACTCAAGACTGTGCTCATGTGCCATGGTAGTCTCTGGCCCGAGGCACTTCCCTGGGTACTTCTAGCTGTATATGGAGAGCACAGGGAGGGCCTGGATGCATCACTCACAGAAACCCTGTACAGTGAGTCACTAATCCTGCCTGCAAAGTTTGTGGATGGCATCCTACCTCCCTCTCAAGACTCACTATCCGTCCTGGTCGAGCATGTACAAGCACATCTCTAACCTTCAAACACCACCACCTAAGCATCACAGCACTCCACACATTTTCCTTAATAAGGACTTGGGCATGTTACGGGATGATTTCGTACATGCGGCTCTTGAACCCCTTACGAGGCTACATAGATTGCTCGCAAGTGGCATCTTGGTCAATGCCAAACCTTGAACAGTATCACTGCACATGCTTGGACCCTGGGACACTTCCCCAAGGCACTGTCTCCCACATTGCCCCAAGACGATGCTCCCTCAGGCCTCCCCTCAGTGCACAAAAATGATGACAGTGCTCCCTCTGAACTGAGACAAGCTGATGTGCCTCCCATCTCCAGAGCCGGACCCATATTCAACTGCACCTCTGGCATGAGGATTACTACATCTTGCTGCAGCCAGTCTCCTATGCACCTCCATAGGGCCTCCGGATAACCTCTCCGCCGTGCTCCACACTTACATGGGGAGAGGGAGCATGGGGGCCTGGGGTGACTACCAATAAGTGAAAAGTGTTTTTTTGTCTGAGGATGACTTTCTTTGCGACAGTCTGATACCAGTTTTCTCACACACTGTGACACTCATGTTTTCTTCTGTATCGTGTCTAGATTTTCAGAGTTAAAAAGATGTACATTATCTTAACTGCATTAATAACCACTCTGCATATGCATGAGGATATAGGTGTACAAGTGATACAGAAAATATTAGGTGTGTCATATTAAATTATTTGTTGATGAAAGAAACAGAACATACAAATAAGTATAAAAGTGGCAGGGATTAACGTGACTATCTATTCATTATTATCTTTGAAATTTCTACATATTTCTGAAAGCATAAAATGGCAGAGAAACCATGTAAGAAAGACAGTATGAATTAGGAATACTCCAAGCTATTCCTCCCTCTGAAAGTTTGTGATCCCTACTTGTGTTGCAAATATTTTCCAATACACTGCAGCTTATTTACTCTATAGATCACTGTAGTTTATCTAAGTCATTTTAACACTAGATAGCTGGTCCATAATCTGTTACAAAAACTGCAAAAGTGAATTATGTATATGGATTCAAGATATTTCCTTTTAGCAACATTTACTTAAAAATTAAAGTTTCCTTTTATGGTTACATAAAAATTATCTGCATGCCCTTATCTTACCTCAATGTCTTGGTGGTACGAGGCAGTGATGTGTCAGCAACATGCTCCTGTAGAAATTGATTCAGGTCTCCACAGGAAGAGTACTCAAATACAAGACATGGTGGTTCAGTGGTCAGACTGGCACCTAGTAGTTGCACAATGTTACGATCTTTAAGCCGTGCTAAAATATGTGCTTCACTTTCAAAATCATGCCTGGAAAGAATAAATGAGAAATGCGCTGAGTTTTATGTTCAGTTAGGGAAGGATCAAAGAATGCAAAAAAATTATTACATGGCTTTTTTAATAATGAATTTTATTATAGTATTATAAATTTTGTGTATCACTTCTGCTGCTGATTATGATGATGAGACATAATATTTCATGTCACCTTCTTAACTTCAGTCTGAAACACTGAAATGGATACTAGACAGCAACTACCATGTGAAGAGTTTGCACAAACATGTGCAAAGAAATTTTCAGGGGCATTTCTGCAATAGATTACTGTGACGTTCTACATCGATATCTACATCTATACACCGCAGACCACTGTCAGGTGCATGGCAGAGGGTATGTCTTAATGCACCAGTCATTTAAAGCCAGTTCTTGAAACTTTCTTAACAGACTTTCTCGCGACAGTTTATATCTACCCTAAAGAGTTTCCCAGTTCAGAGGGTCTCTGTACACTCTCAACCGATCAGACAAAAAATTGTATTTGTATAAGTTGGCTAATTCCAACTGTTACTCATTGATATTACAGTCATAAGGTACTACGTTTTTATCATTTTGTGAAGAGTGCAGTTTTACATTTCTCAACATTTAAAGCCAGCTGCCAATCTTTGTACCACTTTGAAATCTTACTAACATCTGACTGAAATGTATGCAGCTTCTTTTGGGCTGTAGTTCATTGAAGATAACTCCATTGCCTGCAAAAAGTCTGAGGTTGCCATTAACATTGTTAGCAAGGTCATTAATATACAATATGAACAGCAAGGGTCCCAACACACTTCCCTGGAGCACACCCAAAGTTACTTCTACATCTGACAGTCACTCTCCATCCAAGATACAGGGTGTACATGTGGACTGGGGGAAAAAAAAAACAGATTTTTTTTCCCGGGTCTCCCAGTTAAACAAGCACTTTTTACCACATGAAAGTACACTTCTTCCAAGGTGAAAATACACTTTTTCCACGATAAGCAACAGTATACTTTCCTCCGGAGCTGTAAAAATATCAGTTCTTTGAATGGTAAGGATTTCACACACGAGCGTAGAGCTTCTCGACACTTTCGAAAAAGAAACTCAACAAGGGGAAGAAAAACAGATTTTGGAAAGATTTTCGATGTGCTGCAACGTGTATGCTCTATATTTTCATATCACGAAAGTATAAATTCGAATTCCACCAAACACAGCACATTATTTTCCGAAGCTATGAATTAGAGACTACGATGCACTTTTGTAAGCTAATCATAGCTCATGTCATATGATCTCGTAATGACAGCAGGTATAAGAGCATAGGACACGTGATGTAGTCAGCCAATAGAAACATCACTGTTAAGTAGCATGTACATATAAATAGGAAAAGTTAATAGTTTAAATTAATATACGTAGTATAGCAACAAGAAAAGCTAAGCTTCACATATAATATTGATCTTGAAGATTAATAAACTACAAGAAAAGCTGAGCTTTCCTATACAATATTGGTCATTTTCACGTGTGTTACACTTTAACATACGTCACACAGCTGTACTAGTAAAATTTTAAACAATGGCATTAATGCCTGGTCTTCCGGTCTCAAAATTATTCTAGGTGGCTGGTCCTCAAAGTGTTCAGTTTTAAATGAGAGTCAAATGCCCTGTGATTTAAGAAATTCATTGCACATTCTCACACTAACGTAATTCACCTTGTGTAAAAGGAAATTTCCTTTGAAAGTAATGCTTTTCAAAGAACCATTCGCAATATTTTCCTGCAACCTCTTAGACATGGGTTCATTTCAACAGTTGCCAGAGAGAACCAGAAAACACGCGGTACTGTGCGTCGGCACCTATGATGACATAGGAAGCCCGTATGTTTGTAGACATGTAACAAGAGATCTTACATGACATCATAAAAGAAATAAGACATCAGAGGATACTCCAAGAACATAGTAATTTCGTAAACCAAACTAAAACGTGTAATTTGATTTAAAGGGCACATTCATATGTGCAGATCCACACTGAAGTAGGCCGCTTTTCAGGATGCAAATTTTCTTGGAGCACCAGTACTGTACTGTCTCGTGTTTGGTTCTTTATTATGGTATAATGCTATATGTGCCAGAAGATGAAATGGGCACTTGAAATCCAGTGAACAGTTGAAACTAGCCAACAGTGTGGAATGAAACACTTCATTTCTTATAAATTGACTGCATCTGCGGAAAAGATTAATAAAAACCACATATATTTAGCAAAACAACAAAAATAACTTCATTGTTGTGCAAGGTGATTACTGCTTGATTGGTAAAAAACTTTGAAATAAAATAAAATCAGAAAACTGAAACTAACAACATATTTTAGCCTTCTGTAATTAGGGGAATGTATTTTAATTCACTTGTTAGCTCCCAGACCACAGAAATCCGTTTTTGTTAGACTATCAGTTCTTACCAGTCAAAATTACAAAAATCTTCTTATAGGCAGGTGTGATCTGTGCTTTTTTCCAAGACTTGGGCCCAGTTTTTAGCTCAAGGGATCTATGATAGATTAATTTAGAAGAGGGGCTAACTCAGCTTAAAATTCAGTATACAAACTGACAGGGATTCCATCAGGTTCTGAAGATTTGTTCAATTTTAATGATTTCTGCTGTTTCTCAACACCTCTGACCTCTTATTTCATTGATCTTCTCAGTGCTATGAGGGTTAAATTGAGGCAATTCTCCTGTGTTTTTCATTGTAAAGGAACATTTGAAAATAGAATTAAGCATTGTAGCTTTTGATTTGCTACCCTCTGTTTTAGTTCCTGTCTCATTCACTAGAAACTGGAAACTAACTTTGGTGCCACTAACAGCCTTTACATATGACCAGAATTTATTTGGGTTTTGTGAAATATCATTTGATAATATTCTGGTATGGTAGTCATTGAAGGCATCAACATTGCTCTCTTGACAGCCAAACACCTTTCATTGAGCATCTCTCTATCTATAATCCTGCACTTGGTTTTTACACCTATTTTGCAATAGTCTCTGTTTCTTTAGAATTTTCTTTGCAATAACTGTATTCCATGGAGCATCCTTCCCATTATTAAGTGTTGTTCTGGGTACATTTCTATCCAGTGCATGGTTAACTATTCCTTTAAACTTGAGCCATAGTTCCTCTACATGCTCCTGCCCTGTGCTGGAAGTTTCAAGTTCCACATTGAGATACGACACTACTGATTTTTTATATAGTTTACTGAATATATATATATCTTTCGGCTTCTTTTAGTTGTCCTTTGTACTTTGGTAACCATTGTTACCTCAACCACATCACGGTCACTGATACTAGTTGCGATGTGGACATCATCAAAGAGATCAGGTTATTTGTTGCCATCACATCCAATGTATTTCCATCATGAGTGGGGTTCCTAATTATCTGTTCTAGGTAGTTTTGAGAGAAGGTAATTAGTAATGTTCCACAGGATGTCTTATCAAATAATGGAAACTCCAGGTATCAATATCAACATGTAGGAAAAGAAAGATTGCTACTTTCTGTGAAGAAGACACGTTAACTTGCAGACAGGCACAATTAAAAGATACTTAACATACTGGATGGCACATCTGCAGTGACAAAAACTCTCTTCCTCAGTATGCTGCAGGTCTCACCAAAACCTTCATAGACAGGCACTATACCCCAGACCTAGTCTGCAAACAAATCTCCCACACCATTTTACCCTCACACCCCCAGTTCTCCCACCACCCCCAAAAACCAGCCAAAAAGGAGTGTCCCCTTCATTACTCAGTACCAACCTGGACTGGAACAACTGAACCACATCTTTTGCCAGGGGTTGATTACCTATCATCACACCCTGAAATGAGGGACATCCTACCTGAGATACTTCCCACCCCTCTTAAAGTGGTGTTCCATCACCCACCCAACCTCCACATCATCCTCATCCATCCCTATGCCACTCCCAATCCCAACCCCTTGCCACAAGATTCATATCCCAGTGGCAGATGTAGTTGCAAAACCTGCCCAATCCGACCACTCGGCACTTCCTATTACAGTCCTGTCACAGGTTTATCGTAGCCCATCAGGGGCCGGGCCACCTGTGAAAGCAGCCATGTCATTTACCAGCTCTGCTGCAATCATTACACAGCTTATTATATTGGTATGTCTACCAAATAGCTGCTCACCAAGATGACCAGCCACTGCCAAACTGTGGCCAAGAGCAAAGTGGATCACACTGTGGCACAACATGCTGATGAACATAACACATTTAATTTCAATGGCTGCTTCACTACCCTAGTCATCTGGATCCCTCCCTCCACCACTAGCTTTTCTGAACTGTGCAGATGGGAGTTATTGTTACAATATGTTCTCCACTCCTGTAATCATCCCAGCCTCAGCCTACAGTAACATACTGTACCCACACCCTCCACACAACCGGCTCCCACCCCCTCCGTCCAGCCATCTCCTTCCCATTCTCATCTCCCAACTTGTTTATTTGCAGCCCTCTGCTACCACATCCACCCATCTTTCCACGCTCCTCTCCATTTTTGCTCCTTTATTCCCCACCTCCCTGCCCACAACCTCCTGATGCTGCACCTGTTGGCAATCTAGTCCCTGCACACTCCACCAGACAGCATTCATCTCTCTCCCCACTACTATCCCTCCCCCTTCCCTGTCCCCTCCAGATTGCTGCTTCCATATCATCCATATCCATATAGTGTTGCATTCTGGCCCAAGGTGCCGAAGTTAAGGGTCATGTGTGCGTGAGGTGTGCTTGCTTGTATGTGTGAATGGTTTGTGTCTCTCTTTTATTGATGAAGGCTGTGGCTGAAAGTTTTATGTAGGTGTCTTTCAATTGTACCTGTTTGCAACTTGTATCTTCTTTATGGTATATAGCAATCTGTCTTTTCCTACAGGATGTCTTATCATGGTCTCCACTAACAGAACGGTAATTTTCCTAATTAATTGTTGGATGATTAAAGTCTCCACTGATGTGTGATAGAAGGATTCAGTTATCGTTTTATGCCCACCCCTGATACTGAATCTTCCCCAAACAATCTCACATGCAGCTTCAGTTTCTATCTCGGTGGATTCGAGTTTCTTGTCTACTGCACCAAATACACCACCTCCATTTCCCATTTGCCTATCCTTTTGATATACACTTGAATTTTCCCCAAAAACCTCACTGCTATCAATTTTAGGTTTCAATAAGCTTTCTGTACCTAGTATTATGTGAGCTTGACTGCTTTTCATGAGCACTTCAAACTCTGGCACTTTGTTGCAAATGCTTTGGCAGTTTACCATCAGGATTTTAATATCTTACCTATGGGAGGCATTTCTTTTGATGTTACACTGATGCTTTGGGTTTCCTACAGCTTTCATTATATGGATTGGTGAGAATTGCCTAATCTAAGAAACTCTTGTGTAAACTCACGCACAGTCAGCTACCTGAGTAGCAGCCTCCGATGTGTAGTGCACACCTGACTCATATAGAGGGACCCTACAGTTTTCAAACCTATGGCACAAGATAAAAAGACTCAGCCTAGCTTTTCACAGAATCTTCAAAGTCTCTGGTTCAGTCATTCCATTCAACTCAAAACCAATGAGGACAATGCAGCAAATTGTTAGCTTCATTGAAACTCCATGCACAAGGCGGGTCTTCTCAACCTTTTCTGCCAGTCTCTCTAATGACCCAAGTATGACCTTAGAGTGCAGATGACAGGCATAATTTATCCAACACACACCGCAATATGCAGTTGGATGAATCCCATTCCCTCAGTGGCTGCTGGAATAGCTTCTTCACCATTTTGAATGAGGCCTCCAATTCATCTGGTGTCCTTTGGTGTCCCTTGCTGCTATTTCCCTAATTTTAAGGGAGAACAGTTGAGTGTCAGACTCAGAGTTGATAGCCTACTACTGCAATAAGTGTGCATAAGTAACAAACTAACAATAACAGCATAATAATACTTTTTTTCTGAAAAGTAGACTGACCCCAAATAGTAGTTGTACGCTCAAATTAGTATTGTGACAGTGTAACATTTCTGACTGGAAGAAAGAAAGATTGCTGCCATAAGAGGCAAGGAGAGTTAGTATTCTCTGCATGCTTATAATGTTTACACAAGTTACGTATACTGTGCCTAGCAATAAACAATCTGGAAATTGTATCTCTATGGTGTGTCACTATCCTGCTATCACACCTATGATACCCCATCTTCCACCGTGGTGAGCCTGAATTTCTGTGCCATGCCGCAATTCTGCTGTTAAGTAGAAAATCTGCCACATTGGTTGCACCATCAAGAATGCTGCCATTATAAATGGTACAACCTCACTGTTTCTTCGGCAATGTCAACAATATCTCTCAACTTGTGCTTGTGAATTCCATGAACATTCCCTGTGTATATGAACATTCCCTGTGTAAAATTGCTAATTATCTGCCACAGCTTGGATGATACTAGAGTTCTGAATGACATAGCAACAATGCGTTCATTGTTCATCATATCTTTGGATCAACCTTGCATCACTGCCAATGCCAAGTAGTGAATTATGCTACAATGAGTGTCAAATTACTGAGTGACTTCATGATAAATATTTCGGATTTGATATCAAGTGAATCTATTGCTGGTACTTCAGACAAAAGTGCTGCAGAAAATCACAATAAATCATGGCCACCCGCATCCGTAATGAACATTAATCTAAGAGCCTTCAAGCTTCACACAGGACAAAACATCATGTGTTCCAGTGCTAGTGATTATGAGTGTTATGACACTCGTATTAATGACCTCAACCATACAGACGCCCCCCACGATGCCATTACTATTGAACAACAATGGCCTGCATTCCAAGAACATGTTTTTCATAACCTCACATCAGCAAGGTCAGGTACCGCTGCCTCCCAGTTTGAACATGACACCCGTGTCAGCCATGTCGCAAACCAAAAAACTGTATCACCCACCATTTATTCACATTTTACAGTTAAATTTATTAAATTAAGTAATTTTTAAAGAATTTAACAGCTTTTATATTGTTAAAATAATTTAAAAAGGAGGTGTAATGAATGTAGATGATGTTGGTAGCACTGCTGAAAAACATTTGCTGGCAAAAAAGGTTTATTTTATTTTTATGGCAACTGAGGGTGTTCTGTTTACTGTCAAACTAACTTCACTTTCCTGTTTCCTGTACATGTGCTCAGTACAATGTCTAACCATGACTGTAAAAACTCTGCTGACAAGTTTTGTTATATTCGTGGTGAATTTGGATTTAAAAACACCAAAGAAACATTACAGACTTTGTGAAAAAGGTTTATCTATCATACTTTGGATCCAAACTTGGTGACCAAAATAAATCTTGGGCGCCACATAAGGTGTTATGTGTGTGTTGAAAATCTGAGAAAATGGTCCAAAAAGGAGAAAAAAACCTTTAGATTTGCTGTTCCTATGATATGGAGGGAGCCAAGAAATCATTCCGATGACTGGTACTTTTAGTGTTGATATTACTGGTCATAATTCGAAAAACAAGAGGGTAATAACCTACCCTACCCTATCCTTCCGTCCGCCATCCAACCAGTAGGGCATGGTGTAGATTTTCCGGTTCCTCAACCAACAGATGATTTAAATTCTATTCCAACAGAAGTATTTTCTGATGTACAATCTGATTTAGAAGAATCAGATGATGATGAATTCCATTGTAATAAAGAAAGTCTAGAGCCCAAATTGTTTACTAAGACCGAGCTTAATGATTTGGTTAGGGATTTGGGCTTCACAAAAAGCTTAATTGCTTGGCTCTAGATTAAAAGAAATGGCAGCTGTAACCAGCATATACATGTATAGAAAGAGACAGCAGAAATTTTCCAAGTTTTTTCTACAAGAAGGTGATTTAGTGTACTGCTCTGCCATTCCCGGTCTGACAAATGAGTTTAGTATTGAATACAAAAAAGAAGATTGGGGCTGTTTATTGATTCATCAAAAACTAGTTTAAAGGCTGTTTTATTACACAATGGTAATCTATACCTGTTGGACATTCTGTACATATGAATGAAAGCTATGAAAACCTAGAAATAGTGCTAAATAAAATAGGCTATTCTGCTCTTGGTTGGATGATATGTGGCGATCTAAAAGTAACATGCGTGCTCCTTGGTAAGCAAGGCGGCTTTACCAAAGTTCTATGTTTCTTGTGTGAATGGGACAGTAGTGCTATGGATCAACACTCGTGCAGAAAGAACTGGCCTCTGAGGGAGTGTTTAAAACCTGGTGAGAAGAACATTCTACTCACAAACCTTGTAGATCCAAAAACCGTACTCCTACCACCACTACATATAAAGTTAGGCCCAATGAAACAGTTTCTAAAGGCTTTGACTAAAGCTAGACCATGTTTTAAGTATCTCTGCCAAAAGTTTCCACACTTTTCAGAAGCTAAATTAAAAGAAGGCATCTTTGTCAGACCTGACATTAGAAAATTGATGTTTGATGTTAAATGTGAATCCATTCTTTTAAGTAAATTGGAATATTATAGTGTAACAGGAAATGCTGCAAAATGGTTCAAATCTTATATCTCTGGGAGGAAACACAGGGTGTTATTAGGAAAGAGACATGTATCAAGCTATCAGGCATCATCCAACTGGGAACTAATTACATGTGGGGTCCCACAAGGTTCCATTTTAGGGCCTTTACTTTTTCTTGTGTATATCAATGACCTTTCATCGTAACATTACCAGAAGCCAAGTTCGTCTCAGTTGCCGATGATACAAACATTGCAATAAATAGCAAATCAAGAGTAGTCTTAGGAAGGTCAGCTAATAAAATATTTGTGGACATTAATCACTGGTTCCTAGCCAATTCTTTGTCACTAAACTTTGAAAAAACACACTACATGCAGTTCAGAACTTGTAAGGGGTGTCCCACGAGTACATGCCTAACATATGATGACAAGCAGATAGAAGAAGTGGACAGTGTTAAATTCTTGGGATTACAACTTGATAATAAATTCAACTGGGAGGAGCACACCACAGAACTGCTGAAGTGTCTTAACAAATCTCTATTTGCAATGCGAATTGTGTCAGACATAGGGGATATAAAAATGAAAAAGCTGGCGTACTATGCTTACTTTCATTCCATAATGTCATATGGGATTATTTTTTGGGGCAATTCATCAAGCCAATCTAAAGTTTTCCAGACACGAAAACGTGCAGTAAGAGTTATATATGGTATGAACTCAAGAACATCTTGCAGAAGCCTGTTTAGGGAACTAGGGATACTAACTACTGCTTCCCAATATATTTATTCCTTAATGAAATTTATCATTAAAAACATATCACTTTTTTCAAACCAACAGTTCAATTCATGGAATCAATACTAGAAATAAGAATAATCTTCACAAGGATTTAAAGACACTTAGTCTTGTACAAAAAGGTGTGCATTATTCAGGAACACACATTTTCAATAACTTGCCACAGCCATAAAAAGCTTAACAACCAATGAAATTCAGTTTAAGAGAAACCTAAAGGATTTATTGGTGGCCAACTCCTTCTACTCCATTGATGAATTTCTCAGTAGAACCAACTGATTTGTGTGTGTGTGTGTGTGTGTGTCTATATATATATATCTAAAAACACAGATGATGTGACTTACCGAACGAAAGTGCTGGCAGGTCGATAGACACACAAACAAACACAAACATGCACACAAAATTCAAGCTTTCGCAACAAACTGTTGCCTCATCAGGAAAGAGGGAAGGAGAGGGAAAGACGAAAGGATGTGGGTTTTAAGGGAGAGGGTAAGAAGTCATTCCAATCCCGGGAGCGTAAAGACTTACCTTAGGGGGAAAAAAGGACAGGTATACAATCGCACACACGCACATATCCATCCACACATACAGACACAAGCAGACATATTTAAAGACAAAGAGTTTGGGCAGAGATGTCAGTCGAGGCAGAAGTGTAGAGGCAAAGAAGTTGTTGAAAGACAGGTGAGGTATGAGTGGCGGCAACTTGAAATTAGCGGAGATTGAGGCCTGGCGGATGACGAGAAGAGAGGATATACTGAAGGGCAAGTTCCCATCTCCGGAGTTCGGATAGGTTGGTGTTGGTGGGAAGTATCCAGATAACCCGGACGGTGTAACACTGTGCCAAGATGTGCTGGCCGTGCACCAAGGCATGTTTAGCCACAGGGTGATCCTCATTACCAACAAACACTGTCTGCCTGTGTCCATTCATGCGAATGGACAGTTTGTTGCTGGTCATTCCCACATAGAATGCGTCACAGTGTAGGCAGGTCAGTTGGTAAATCACGTGGGTGCTTTCACACGTGGCTCTGCCTTTGATCGTGTACACCTTCCGGGTTACAGGACTGGAGTAGGTGGTGGTGGGAGGGTGCATGGGACAGGTTTTGCATCGGGGGCGGTTACAAGGATAGGAGCCAGAGGGTAGGGAAGGTGGTTTGGGGATTTCATAGGGATGAACTAACAGGTTACGAAGGTTAGGTGGACGGCGGAAAGACACTCTTGGCGGAGTGGGGAGGATTTCATGAAGGATGGATCTCATTTCAGGGCAGGATTTGAGGAAGTCGTATCCCTGCTGGAGAGCCACATTCAGAGTCTGGTCCAGTCCCAGAAAGTATCCTGTCACAAGTGGGGCACTTTTGTGGTTCTTCTGTGGGAGATTCTGGGTTTGAGGGGACGAGGAAGTGGCTCTGGTTATTTGATCATAGTATGAAGGCTTTCACGACCGGATGAAATATCTTCTGGTAAACCTTGCGGGATGTAAGGTCGTGGTCCATGAAACTCTTCAGCTCCTAACGTTTCGTCCAGTGCTTCGCTGGACATCTTCAGAGGGGTGTTTCTCCTCCGGTGAGTCTTGCCGACTGACGGGTCGGACGTCTGAGAGCGACTTATGTATCGTAGAAAGTGGGCGTGACCAGAGTTACACGTGGTATGCAGAGATAACCTTTGTCAGAGATAAAACTTAACTATCGATCGTAACCTTGTCACGGATAAAACTGTCTAGCAATTCTGTAGTGCTACTGTCCAAATATCACTAAGTTTCATGGTCTCTTCTTTCCGATTAAAATTATCCCTATGTTTATATATTTCAATTGCTTCTCTACAAAGCCGTGGGTAATAGTTCGTCGTCGTAGATAAAATTTTTGTTTCGGAAAACTTCACTTGATGATTTCCTGGCTGAAAAGCGTGTTCTGCTACAGCCGATTTATCTGTTTTTCCTAATCGGCAAAGACTTCTGTGTTCTTTTAACCGTGTATTTACGCTTCTTTTTGTTGTTCCAACATAAACTTTACCACATGTACACGGAATTTTATATACGCCACTGGCTGATAGAGGAGCGCGTTTATCTTTTACAGACCGAAGAACATGACAAATTTTCTTCGTTGGTCTAAAAACAGGTCTAATATCATGTTTACTTAAAATCTTTCCAATCTGATCCGTTACTTTCTTTATAAAAGGGAGAGAGACTGTATTCTTCCATCGTTTTTCGGACTTGTCCTTAAGCTTTTTGTTGTTTGGGTGCAGAATTCTGCTTACTTCTTTCTTTGAGTAGCCATTTTTCTCAAAAGCGTGCTTCAGATGTTTTAATTCGTCGTCTAGATACTCCGGCGTGCAAATCCGTCTGGCTCTGTCAACGAGACTTGTAATCACACCTCTTTTTTGTTTTGGATGGTGGTTAGAGTTTTTATGTAACTATCTGTCTGTGTGCGTTATTTTTCTAAAAATCTGTTGTTTCAAGCTTCCATCCGTCTGTCTCATAACTAAAACATCCAAAAACGGTATTTTGTTATCATTTTCTCTCTCCATGGTAAACTGGATTCTTGGATTTATATTATTAAGGTAATCAAAAAATTCGCCTAAGGCTTCTCTACCATGTGGCCAGACTACAAATGTATCGTCTACATACCGATACCAGCGAGATGGTTTCTTATCTGCTTTTTCCAAGGCTGACTGTTCGAATTTCTCCATGTAGAAATTAGCTACTGCAGGACCCAATGGGTTACCCATTGCTACGCCATTAAGTTGTTCGTAAAACTCATTATTCCACTGGAAATGACTGGAAGTAAGACAGTGTCTGAAAAGAGCAGTCAGATCTTCTGGAAAAATATCCGTTATAAAATCCATAACTTCATTAACTGGAATCATAGTAAATAAAGATACTACATCGAAACTTACTAAAATATCTTCAGGAGTCAGAATTAAACCTTTAATTTTCTCTATAAAATGACGTGAGTCCTTTATATATGAATCCGTTTTTCCTAAATATGGTTGTAAGCGAGTTGTTAGATATTTTGCTATTTCGTACGTAGGAGAATTGATAGCACTAACAATCGGTCTCAGAGGAAGGTCCTTCTTATGTACCTTGGGTAGGCCATAGAGTCTAGGACACATAGCTTCAGTCTTCAATAAAGCTCTTTTTTCTTCTTTTTGAATAGAAGTGGCCGATTTTATCAAATTATTTGTTTTCCGTAGTACGCTGGCTGTAGGATCTTTCTTAAGTTTTTTGTATTGCCCTGCCGTTAAAAGATTCAAAATTTTGCTTTGATAATCTTCTGTATTTAAAACGACCGTAGCATTCCCTTTATCAGCAGGAACAATCACTATGTCTTCATCTGCATTTAAATCTCTCAGAGCCTTTCTTTCGCCATTGGTTAAATTACTTTCCAGAGGTTTACTGCGGCATAATACTCTGGTGGTTTCGATCCGGATTGCATTTGCAGTTTCTTTGGGGAGAGTACGTATACCTGCTTCTACATTTGCAATAATATCCTCAACAGGAACTTTCGGAGGTGTTATAGAGTAGTTTCCTCCTTTAGCAGTGGTGATGTTGGGTGTAGGATTAAGGTTTTTTAAGAAGGATTGAGATGCAAGGCTGGAAGTCAGAAATTCCTGGAAGGTTTGGAGAGGGTGATTTTGAGGAAGAGGAGGTGGGTCCCGCTGTGACGGAGGACGGAACTGTTCCAGGCAGGGTTCAATTTGGATGGTGTCTTGAGGAGTCGGATCATTAGGAGTAGGATTAGGATCATTTTTCTTCGTGGCAAAGTGATACTTCCAGCAGAGAGTACGAGTGTAGGACAGTAAATCTTTGACGAGGGCTGTTTGGTTGAATCTGGGAGTGGGGCTGAAGGTGAGGCCTTTGGATAGGACAGAGGTTTCGGATTGGGAGAGAGGTTTGGAGGAAAGGTTAACTACTGAATTAGGGTGTTGTGGTTCCAGATTGTGTTGATCGGAATTTTGAGGTTTTGGAGGGAGTGGAGCTGGAAGTGGGAGATTGAGTAGATGGGAGAGACTGGGTTTGGTACAGATTTATTGATGACATCTTCATGATCTGGACTCACAGTGAAGAAGAACTCCAGAATTTCCTCTCCAACCTCAACTCCTTTGGTTCCATCAGTTTCACCTGGTCCTACTCCAAATCCCATGCCACATTCCTTGACGTTGACGTTGACCTCCACCTGTCCAATGGCCAACTTCACACGTCCGTCCACATCAAACCCACCAACAAGCAACAGTACCTCCATTATGACAGCTGCCACCCATTCCACATCAAACGGTCCCTTCCCTACAGCCTAGGTCTTCGTGGCAAACGAATCTGCTCCAGTCCGGAATCCCTGAATCATTACACCAACAACCTGAAAACAGCTTTCGCATCCCGCAACTACCCTCCCGACCTGGTACAGAAGCAAATAACCAGAGCCACTTCCTCGTCCCCTCAAACCCAGAATCTCCCACAGAAGAACCACAAAAGTGCCCCACTTGTGACAGGATACTTTCCGGGACTGGACCAGACTCTGAATGTGGCTCTCCAGCAGGGATACGACTTCCTCAAATCCTGCCCTGAAATGAGATCCATCCTTCATGAAATCCTCCCCACTCCGCCAAGAGTGTCTTCCCGCCGTCCACCTAACCTTCGTAACCTGTTAGTTCATCCCTATGAAATCCCCAAACCACCTTCCCTACCCTCTGGCTCCTATCCTTGTAACCGCCCCCGATGCAAAACCTGTCCCATGCACCCTCCCACCACCACCTACTCCAGTCCTGTAACCCGGAAGGTGTACACGATCAAAGGCAGAGCCACGTGTGAAAGCACCCACGTGGTTTACCAACTGACCTGCCTACACTGTGACGCATTCTATGTGGGAATGACCAGCAACAAACTGTCCATTCGCATGAATGGACACAGGCAGACAGTGTTTGTTGGTAATGAGGATCACCCTGTGGCTAAACATGCCTTGGTGCACGGCCAGCACATCTTGGCACAGTGTTACACCGTCCGGGTTATCTGGATACTTCCCACCAACACCAACCTATCCGAACTCCGGAGATGGGAACTTGCCCTTCAGTATATCCTCTCTTCTCGTCATCCGCCAGGCCTCAATCTCCGCTAATTTCAAGTTGCCGCCACTCATACCTCACCTGTCTTTCAACAACTTCTTTGCCTCTACACTTCTGCCTCGACTGACATCTCTGCCCAAACTCTTTGTCTTTAAATATGTCTGCTTGTGTCTGTATGTGTGGATGGATATGTGCGTGTGTGCGATTGTATACCTGTCCTTTTTTCCCCCAAGGTAAGTCTTTACGCTCCCGGGATTGGAATGACTCCTTACCCTCTCCCTTAAAACCCACTTCCTTTCGTCTTCCCCTCTCCTTCCCTCTTTCCTGATGAGGCAACAGTTTGTTGCGAAAGCTTGAATTTTGTGTGTATGTTTGTGTTTGTTTGTGCGTCTATCGACCTGCCAGCGCTTTTGTTCGGTAAGTCACCTCATCTTTGTTTTTATATATAATTTTTCCCACGTGGAATGTTTCCTTCCATTATATATATATATATATATATATATATATATATATATACACTTCTTAGGACATGAAAAAGAACCAAAATATGTTTCTATTATAGCTACAATGTTAAAGGAGTTTAAAACTTTAGGATGTTTAATGAGCCTGAAAGTTCACTTTTTGAACAATCACCTTGATTACTTCCCAGACAATATGGGAGATGTTAAAGAGGAGCAAGGTGAGCATTTTCACCAGCACATTAAAGTGATGGAAAAATGCTACCAAGGCCGCTGGAACACCACCATCATGGGGGACTACTATTGGTCACTTCACCGAGAAGTTCATCAAGCGACTCACCTTAGAGAAAGCTACATAAGAAGCTTCAATGCTAAAAGAGAAAGAAAATACAAACCAATTCCAGCTGACACATAAAACCTCTATTAGCACATATCATTGTTTTAAGTAGCTTACTGTAAATATAAACCATGCTTATGTTGTAACAAAGCATTTCATTAATTTCCCTGTTTACCGTATAGCATAGGATTTTTATACTATATAATAAAACACATATTGCTTGAAAACTATGGGTGATACAAAAAAACTAAGGCTACATTTGGATTCAGCTCATAAAAATGTATGAAGATTAGCTATCAATGTAAAAAAACGTTTCTCAAAAAAAAGTTTTCGTTAGCCTGTGTAATGTAAGCCATAACGTTATGTGCACTCTTCAATGCCAGTTCAGAAATCTCCTTTTATAACTTGAAAAATCAGAGAAAGGCACTGTGGCTGACACTAAATTAACTTAGTCTTTTATTGTGAACCCAAAAATTTTAAGGTGTCAGCCAAAAATATTAATAGCAAAAGGACAGCATGCAACTCAGAGGGTTGTCTGTCTAGGTTTAAGAAGGGAAATGTACGTTTTGATGCCACACTCTGGCAGACATCAGGCATGGAACTGAAAATCTCCAAGCATTAAAAACTTAAGAAAAGAATGCCTTATTAGCCACTACTCCTATAAATTATGAGAATAATGGGATTCAGAGATGAAAAATTTAAAATTATGTTCATCTTAAGTTTTTAACTTTCTCAGTGTACAGAGAGCTAACAGTGTTCTGTGCTGCATTATATTTATGCTTAGTTTGAAATGTTAGTTAAAAACAGCAGCTGAGTAGTGTAAGAGAAAGTACAGAGGCTCCTGGTAAGGAATCTGCTTTTCTCCTAATATAATTATACTTAATTTGTAAATGTAATCAAGAAGTAATACTCATAATTTTCAATGCAAATAGACTAGCACATGCCAATGCCCTTGCCGCAGTGGTAACATTGGTTTCCATCGGATCATCAAAGTTAAGCACTGTCGGGCTTGGCTAGAACTTGGATGGGCCACCAACAGCACCTGCTGAGTGCTGTAGGTAAGTGGCAGGGTGCACTCAGCTCTTGTGAGATCAGTTGAGGAGCTACTTAATTGAGAGGTAGTGACACCAATCACAAAAACTGATAACGGCCAGGAGAGTGCTGTGCTGACCATGAGCACCGTCCATATCTGCATCAGGTGACGTCTAAGGGCTGAGGGTGACACGGTGGCTGGTCATTACAATTGGGCCTTCAAGACCCATTTGGACGGTGTTTGTTTGTTGGTTTATTTTAATAGATTAGCACTAATTTTAACAGGTTGTTAGTATATTTCACACAAGCAGCTTGCAGTTGCTGTTTCTTGATGGTATTGATGCAATATGAAGTGTGAATGAATAAATGAAAGTTAGAATATTAACATAAGAAAAACAATAAAGAGAATGGAACTGAGAAAGCATACCGTTTTGATTCTGATGCACCTTGTCTCAGAATCTTCACAGCTACAAGATCATAGTCAGAGCAGTCAGAACTGATGTCCTCTGGATATCTGCTTGTTGTACATAAGTTTATCTGAAATCAAACAGGTTTTATAAGAGAATTGCCCTGTTAAATTCTTATTTAGTTGTTAAAAACATATCTACATTTTTTTACATGTTCATCTTGTGTTAATTATTTCTAATATTATTTACTACTTATTTTACCAGCACTTCCCCTGAAATGTAACATATGTACACTGTTATAAGAAATATGAACCTCTGTAGATAGAGGGAAAATGCTAAGGAATTCTTTATCTTTCTTTGACACAAATGCCGTGTTCAGTTTTTCAGTTAGTGTTTGATTATAAGGTATGGTCTTAAATCAAGAAATAGTCTTGTTTTTCTTATAGAAAAAGAACAACAATAGTGCTTCTTAAGTCATGCAATTGTGAAATCATTACAGACTTTAAACAGGCTCAGTTTTAAAAACCAGAATATGAATTGGTTAGGCCATTCCACAGGGACTATCACGGCTTGCACTTGGAATTAGCAACTCCAGGTTTGAAGTAGGTCTTTAGGAATTCAATGTTTCTGGCTTTGACCAGCTGTTTCATTCAAGGTTTCCACAGACATATACATACACACACATAATGGATGAAAACCATTGTGTACATTTATGTCATACTACATAGTGATAGTCTAATAGCCTTTGCTCCCTGCATTTCAAAACAAATGTATGACTGTCAGTTCTGTACCTTCACAGTATGTGTTTTATCAGGCATCTGTGACTATTTTAATGCTGTTTGTTGATGCAAAGTGGAAAGTTATATGATTTGTATTATGTAGTGCCCTGCAATTCTATACAATGAGTTTAATTAAACTTAAGCGTGTGAAGTATCAAAACGATGCAAGTGAGACAACTGTATCTGCTGCGCAATAATTTGACTGTGGCTGTATCTACTTTTCTTCATATACACTTCTGGTCACAGAAATTGCAGCACAAGGAAGGCAGCACACAACAAACAAAATTCAACAACAACAGGATCATGGCCTGTTATGACTGCTGTTTGCCATTCCACAACATTCTTGCTCGCATCGGTTGGGATGTGATGACTGTCATACCCTACTCCATACCAAATAGTCTCTCATTAACCCCACTTGTCTAGTGGTATGGTGCCAGCTCTTATTGTCATTGTATGGGTGCCATTAGGCACACAACACAATAATGTCTGGTTGACGCAGCTGATTACTTGGGTAGCAGCCTTTACATTTCTTAGGCCTTAAGCCAGGTGGCTGTGTCCTATTTCTGGTGTCTCCATGACATTATTTATCAACAAGATAATGTAAGACCACATACTGCCCACACTATCCTGACCTACTTTGATACAGAGAATGTTTGACTGTTACCCTAACCAGGACATTCTTGAAATCTCTCACTCATTCAAAGCATGCAGTTTGCTGAGAGACTGTTATTCCACCACTCACCAAGCACTGAGGCTGATGAATGGGCTTAAAGTTGACCTGTATCTGTCATTCAAGCCCAGTTTTACTTCATGCCTACCTGTGTTTAAGCCATTGTTGCTGCCAGAGGTGTCAGGTATTTGTACAATATTTCACATTCTGTATACCCTCTAATAACCAATAAATTTCATATGTATTCTCCCTGCTATAATATATATGTGCAAGAGATAAAATTTTATTGCTTTCTGTCCTTCCTGACATAGAAATTTTAAAAGCCAGCAGTGAATTTTCTTGTTGTTGTTGTTGTTGTGGTCTTCAGTCCTGAGACTGGTTTGATGCAGCTCTCCATGCTACTCTATCCTGTGCAAGCTTTTTCATCTCCCAGTACGTACTGCAACCTACATCCTTCTGAATCTGCTTAGTGTATTCATCTCTTGGTCTCCCTCTACGATTTTTACCCTCCACGCTGCCCTCCAATACTAAATTGGTGATCCCTTGATGCCTCAGAACATGTCCTACCAACCGATCCCTTCTTCTGGTCAAGTTGTGCCACAAACTTCTCTTCTCCTCAATCCTATTCAATACTTTCTCATTAGTTATGTGATCTACCCATCTAATCTTCAGCATTCTTCTGTAGCACCACATTTCGAAAGCTTCTATTCTCTTCTTGTCCAAACTATTTATCGTCCACGTTTCACTTCCATACATGGCTACACTCCATACGAATACTTTCAGAAATGACTTCCTGACACTTAAATCAATACTGGATGTTAACAAATTTCTCTTCTTCAGAAACGCTTTCCTTGCCATTGCCAGCCTACATTTTATATCCTCTCTACTTCGACCGTCATCAGTTATTTTGCTCCCCAAATGGCAAAACTCCTTTACTACTTTAAGTGCCTCATTTCCTAATCTAATTCCCTCAGCATCACCCGACTTAATTAGACTACATTCCATTATCCTTGTTTTGCTTTTGTTGATGTTCATCTTATATCCTCCTTTCAAGACACTGTCCATTCCATTCAACTGCTCTTCCAAGTCCTTTGCTGTCTCTGACAGAATTACAATGTCATCGGCGAACCTCAAAGTTTTTATTTCTTCTCCATGAATTTTAATACCTACTCCGAATTTTTCTTTTGTTTCCTTTACTGCTTGCTCAATATACAGATTGAACAACATCGGGGAGAGGCTACAACCCTGTCTTACTCCCTTCCCAACCACTGCTTCCCTTTCATGTCCTTCGACTCTTATAACTGCCATCTGGTTTCTGTACAAATTGTAAATAGCCTTTCGCTCCCTGTATTTTACCCCTGCCACCTTTAGAATTTTAAAGAGAATATTCCAGTCAACATTGTCAAAAGCTTTCTCTAAGTCTACAAATGCCAGAAACGTAGGTTTGCCTTTCCTTAATCTTTCTTCTAAGATAAGTCGTAAGGTCAGTATTGCCTCACGTGTTCCAGTGTTTCTACGGAATCCAAACTGATCTTCCCCGAGGTTGGCTTCTACTAGTTTTTCCATTCGTCTGTAAAGAATTCGTGTTAGTATTTTGCAGCTGTGACTTATTAAGCTGATAGTTCGGTAATTTTCACATCTGTCAACACCTGCTTTCTTTGGGATTGGAATTATTATATTCTTCTTGAAGTCTGAGGGTATTTCGCCTGTTTCATACATCTTGCTCACCAGATGGTAGAGTTTTGTCAGGACTGGCTCTCCCAGGGCCGTCAGTAGTTCCAATGGAATATTGTCTACTCCGGGGGCCTTGTTTCGACTCAGGTCTTTCAGTGCTCTGTCAAACTCTTCACGCAGTATCATATCTCCCATTTCATCTTCATCTACATCCTCTTCCATTTCCATAATATTGTCCTCAAGTACATCGCCCTTGTATAGACCCTCTATATACTCCTTCCACCTTTCTGCTTTCCCTTCTTTGCTTAGAACTGGGTTTCCATCTGAGCTCTTGATATTCATACAAGTCGTTCTCTTATCTCCAAAGGTCTCTTTAATTTTCCTATAGGCGGTATCTATCTTACCCCTAGTGAGGTAAGCCTCTACATCCTTACATTTGTCCTCTAGCCATCCCTGCTTAGCCATTTTGCACTTCCTGTCGATCTCATTTTTGAGACGTTTGTATTCCTTTTTGCCTGTTTCACTTACTGCATTTTTATATTTTCTCCTTTCATCAAGTAAATTCAATATTTCTTCTGTTACCCAAGGATTTCTACTAGCCCTCGTCTTTTTACCTACTTGATCCTCTGCTGCCTTCACTACTTCATCCCTCAAAGCTACCCATTCTTCTTCTACTGTATTTATTTCCCCCATCCCTGTCAATTGCTCCCTTATGCTCTCCCTGAATCTCTGTACAACCTCTGGTTCTTTTAGTTTATCCAGGTCCCATCTCCTTAAATTCCCACCTTTTTGCAGTTTCTTCAGTTTTAATCTACAGGTCATAACCAATAGATTGTGGTCAGAGTCCACATCTGCCCCTGGAAATGTCTTACAATTTAAAACCTGGTTCCTAAATCTCTGTCTTACCATTATATAATCTATCTGATACCTTTTAGTATCTCCAGGGTTCTTCCATGTATACAACCTTCTTTCATGATTCTTAAACCAAGTGTTAGTTATGATTATGTTGTGCTCTGTGCAAAATTCGACCAGGCGGCTTCCTCTTTCATTTCTGTCCCCCAATCCATATTCACCTACTATGTTTCCTTCTCTCCCTTTTCCTACACTCGAATTCCAGTCACCCATGACTATTAAGTTTTCGTCTCCCTTCACAATCTGAATAATTTCTTTTATTTCATCATACATTTCTTCAATTTCTTCGTCATCTGCAGAGCTAGTTGGCATATAAACTTGTACTACTGTAGTAGGCGTGGGCTTCGTATCTATCTTGGCCACAATAATGCGTTCACTATGCTGTTTGTAGTAGCTTACCCGCATTCCTATTTTCCTATTCATTATTAAACCTACTCCTGCATTACCCCTATTTGATTTTGTGTTTATAGCCCTGTAGTCACCTGACCAGAAGTCTTGTTCCTCCTGCCACCGAACTTCACTAATTCCCACTATATCTAACTTCAACCTATCCATTTCCCTTTTTAAATTTTCTAACCTACCTGCCCGATTAAGGGATCTGACATTCCACGCTCCGATCCGTAGAACGCCAGTTTTCTTTTTCCTGATAACGACATCCTCTTGAGTAGTCCCCACCCGGAGATCCGAATGGGGGACTATTTTACCTCCGGAATATTTTACCCAAGAGGACGCCATCATCATGTAATCATACAGTAAAGCTGCATGCCCTCGGGAAAAATTACGGCTGTAGTTTCCCCTTGCTTTCAGCCGTTCGCAGTACCAGCACAGCAAGGCCGTTTTGGTTATTGTTACAAGGCCAGATCAGTCAATCATCCAGACTGTTGCCCTTGCAACTACTGAAAAGGCTGCTGCCCCTCTTCAGGAACCACACGTTTGTCTGGCCTCTCAACAGATACCCCTCCGTTGTGGTTGCACCTACGGTACGGCTATCTGTATCGCTGAGGCACGCAAGCCTCCCCACCAACGGCAAGGTCCATGGTTCATGGGGGGGTGAATTTTCTTATGTCTTCCAAATTCATCTACTTCTTGAGTTGTGTTGTGTGGTGGTCAAGAGTTGTTTGCACAGGGAAGAAGTTCATAATCACCATGTATGTATGTGCAAGGACAGCACCATTGGTGGGTCTTAGCAGCACTTTATAATCTCATAATTTGTTTAGTTAGAAATCTATGTTCCTATTTACGAGGCAATTGTTTAGATGAAATCATATTGCTACCTGTTTTGTACAGACTCAAAGGAATGGCAGATACCCTATTTTTTAGTCTCAACATAGTGGTGCACTTTCTGAGGGGTGATTTACATCCTATTGTTCGAGTCTCGCTTTTAGAGAAACCAAATTCTGTAGCATTGAAAAATTGGCAGTGACTGATACTTTTTAAGCTGCCACAGTTCTTTTACTCATTTTCCTCTGATTGTGTAAGTACACCAACTCAAGTGTTGGAAAGGCTACGTATGTTCTAACAAAAAGTATTCTTCTAGTCTTTGATTATCATTAACCAGTTTTAATCTCACCTCAGTGACTCTTTTAGCCTAATGAATAAAATTACTGACAGATAAAAAAAGGTAGAAAATATCATCTCCATAGCAAAATGAGCAAGTTCAACATCTCGGGTCCCCAGTGTTGCTAATTCTTCTGAGAAACAGAGGATGAATCGTACACTAATGATGATCAAACACACTAATGATGATCAAACACTTCTGGTACCAAGGCAGCAATATGTGCATAATTGATGAAAGACATGTGGAGCCACTAGTCATTTTGAAGGGGGAAAACATTGCATAGCTACAGGATATGACAAGAATTACAACAGCAATGGAATTCTGTTGCAGGTACCTTTCTATTTGGGCTGTGCAGTGTGAATTATGTCTTACTGAAATTGGTGATCTGCCCTGTTAATGAGGAGACTTCAGTAATGAGACCTATCAGTGAACAATTCTGTCACACTACTTATTATTACACACATCAAAAAAAGGTTTGCATCACCCCACTTCCCAGAACTCCTGAAGACAGAAGTTGACTGTGGATGTTGTATCACAGACACAGTCCCTTTGACTGTTTAGACTTGCCCAAAGATGTAAACAACGATGCATGAGCAGCACCTATTAGACAGAGGGGGTCCGACTGCCAATCAGTTCCAGTCATTCCACCAAGGTGGAGGTATGCGGCTCATGTTGTCTGTAGTTCAACCATGCCTAGACGGTGAATACCACGGTTCGATCATGTCCGCATTGTTACTTTGTGCCAGGAAGGGCTCTCAACAAGGGTAGTGTCCAGACGTCACATGACATGCCTTGCTCAGGCTGCCCAAGGGCTACTACTGCAGTGGATGACCACTACCTACAGATTATGGCTCAGAGGAACCCTGACAACAACTCCACCACGTTGACTAATGCTTTTCATGCAGCCATAGGACATTGTTTTACAACTCAAACTGTGCAATAGGCTGCATGATGTGCAACTTCACTCCTTATGTCCATGGCGAGGTCCATCTTTGCAACCATGATACCATGCAGCACCATACAGATGGGCCCAACAACATGCCAAATGGACCGCTCAGGATTGGCACCATGTTCTCTTCACCAATGAGTGTCCCATATGCCTTCAACCAAACAATCGTCGGAGACTTGTTTCAAGGCAACCCAGTCAGGATGAACGCCTTAGACACACTGTTCAGCAAGTGCAGCAAGGTGGAGGTTCCCTGCTGTTTTGGAGTGGCATTATGTGGGGGTGACGTATGCTGCTGGTGGTCATGGAAGGCGCAGTAATGGCTGTACGATACATGAAGGCCATCCTGCGACCGATAGTGCAGCCATATTGGCAGCATATTGGTGAGGCATTCATCTTCATGGATGACAATTTGTACCCTCCATCATGCACATCTTGTGAATGACTTCCTTCAGGATAATGACTTCGCTCGACTTCAGTGGCCAGCATGTGCTCCAGACCTGAACCCTATCGAACATGCCTGGGATAGACTGAAAAGGGCCATTTATGGATGATGTGACCCACCAACCAGGCTGAGAGATCTATGCTGAATCACCGTTGAGGAGTGGAACAATCTGGACTGACAGTGCCTTGATGAACTTGTGGATAGTATGCCACGATGAATACAGGCACACATCAATGCAAGATGACGTGCTACTGCGTATTACAGGTACTGGTGTGCACAGCAATCTGGACCACCACCTCTGAACATCTTGCTGTATGGTGGCACAACATGCAATATATGGTTTTCATGAGCAATAAAAAGGGCAGAAATGATGTTTATGTTGATCTCTATTCCAATTTTCTGTACAGGTTCCAGAACTCTCGGAACTGAGGTGATGCAAAACTTTTTTTTATGTTTGTATCATGAAACTGTGGTGACAAGATGACAAAACTTCAACTGGCTGTGATTTTTCAGTAATCAGTTTTGATAAATCATCTGCAGATAACAGCAGAGTATCCTCTTGAAACATCACTTAGTAACCTCAAGTACATCCAGCTGTATACTGAAAATGAGTGTACAGTGACATTTTCTGAACATTTATACATTCTATATGCCAGTACAAAGAATAGCTGAAACATTTATGAGTAATTAAATTGGGAATGTTTGTGAAATTGTAGACTATGGTTTCATTGTGGCAACTTTAATGGGCTGCTTAGTCTAACTCTTCCATTGAAGTGCAATGCTAAACAGAAAGTGGCAATTTGTTAGAATAGTGATAGACAATATGAAATTTAAATTATACAAGCTAAAGAGAAGAAAAACAGAATGGCCACTGAAAAACTATGACAAACAAATGTTTCACGAAAGATAGAACTTTTTTCATACTCATACTTTAACTAATCAACAAAAGTGAAACACTCAGAGAGGAGAAGGAAACAAAATAGAACTTCATGCGTTTAGAGGGTGTCTGATGTTATTTCAGTGATTACAAAATTGAGTCAAATTTACAAAACCTTTTGGGAGTATGAGCCTGCATAGTATGACATTGCAACCCCTCTGGCTTGCATGCATGCAGTGATTCAATTGGGAAGGGTGTCATAAAGCCATTGCATCTTTTTGTGAGGCCACAACTGCTGAAATTGGTTCTTAACCCTTAACTTACGAGGTGTGGTCTCTCAGACCGTGTGAAAGTTTTCGGAGTCACTATTCAAAGTCAGTTTTTGCAAAATGCTTCTGTACTCCCTCCTTCCCTTGTTTAACTGCCAATTGTGCAATGTTTTGTTTTTGGATGCAATATTGCCTTCTTTGTTTGTTGCTGTCATGTGTTAATCACATGTATTGGTGTCTCCTAGATCGCACCTCATAAAATACGTACCAATTTTTTTATGTAGAGTACAAAATGTATTTGCAGGGAAGTGTTAGTTTTAATGATCCTAGGTTTGATAAAATTGTTAGCTGATGGTTGGAGTAAGGTGCTTATGATAGAGAGCAAGGAACAGACAAAAAAGATGACAATTTTACAAGACAGTGGTCACAACTGTGCTAGTGGAGGGCCATTCAGAGGAACAACTTCAGTAGTAGTAGTAGTAGTAGAGGGGTTTTTGGGCGCACAACAGCAAGGTCTTCAGCGCCCATTCAGTAACATAGGGAGACGGGTGGCAAGAAAAATCCCAGAACAGGAATATAAAACGGAACATAAAACACGGGGAACAACTTCAGGACAATTGTGATGGGGACCTCTCTGTTTCATCAATAAAGTACTTAGTGTTAGTCAAAATCAGTTGTGTTCAAAGTGCTGATAGAGGAATATGTGGAACCCAAAGCTGAATGTCAACCTTGCAGGTTTTATTTTTGTCCCTACCAAGTGCTATTTTTAAGTGCATGTTTAAAATGTGGTATTCAGTTTTATGTGAAAATTCACTTGCTATAGAGCTACTATAATTTATCAGAATGTAATTCATTTCACTTATGTGGACTATTTAAAAATGCACAAAAGAATGTAATTTTGTGTGATGAGAAATAAAATACCACAGGCTTTATTTAGTGCACCAAAATCAACAAAGATTATTTAAACAACACTTAAATAAATGTAACATTAATGTCATATAACTTAAATTAAAAATGTCAAATGATTTACCCCTTAAATCTCAGTTCAAACATAGGTGTCTCAGAGGCCGCACCTCATGGTATATGTTAGAAAAAGGACACCTCATGAGTTAAGGTTTCATATGCTCAATAACGGCACTGGGGTTCAAACATAAGTGTCTCTGAGGTCCAAGCTGGTCTCATGTATACTCTGTCAGGGATTGATTTGGTGATCTTGCTGGCCACAGGAATGCCTCAAAATCATGCAGATAGTTTACAGAGACATGAAGAATGTGTGGCCCAGCATTGTCCTGTTGACAAGTGACTCATGAGAGCTAACACATGAGGATGCAGGGTGTTCAAGACATACCATTGTGCCATAAGAGTTCCCTCAACCACTACTACTAGCTATGACCTCAAGTCACATCCAATGCCTCCCCACATCATGACACCAGGAGAAACACCACTGTGCCTCTTCAAGACATTACAAGAATGGGAGCTTCCTCAGGTCGTCACCATACTTCCTGATGATGGTCATCTGGGGGCAGTAAAGGGCCACACAACACAACAGTCCTGGCACTCCAAATGCAAATGTATTTTTCGTGGTGCTAACAGCAACCTACAAATGGGACAGTAATTCTTTTAGTCTGACTGCTGCAAGGCTTGCTGCTAGTCTTCAACCAGTGGTGAAGGGACATTGCAGGGACACCAGTACTTGTTCTCAGATGGCAGGCATAGAGGTGATGGGGTCACAATGTACTTGGTGCTCAATACGGGAATCTTCCCTTGTGGCGATCAGATGCAGTAGACCAGAATCTTAACAACAAGTACACCTGCCCTTATGTTCCCATGCAGTCCACCATCTGAATGACTGACAAATCTGGATAGTGCACAATTCAACCGGTCATCCAAATGGAGACCCACAATGAGGCCCTTTCAAACCCTGTCAGGTGCTGATAACACTGACATGAGCATGCACCATCTCAATGTCGTTCACAGTTGTCACTAAATATCTGATGCTGCTCTTGTCCCTTACGTACGCTACCATGCATAGTAACAACAGTAAACACAAACAACACAAATGCATCCTGGTGTCCACTCTATCTGCCACAGAGAAGTGCTACTCTCTTCATCTACATAAACGCCAATGGTATGTATGTGTACAAAGTTAATATAATAGAGGGAAACATTCCACGTGGGAAAAATATATCTAAAAACAAAGATGATGTGACTGACGAGGGCTGTTTGGTTGAATCTGGGAGTGGGGCTGAAGGTGAGGCCTTTGGATAGGACAGAGGCCTCACCTTCAGCCCCACTCCCAGATTCAACCAAACAGCCCTCGTCAGTCACATCATCTTTGTATTTAGATATGTGTACAAAGTTACATTGAAATCCAATTATGCCCTTTTTTTACCGGTCAATGCATTTGCCTTGTCACTTGATCTAGGTGAAACTTTCTGTATATCACATGTGTGTACAGGAGAGTAGAGCATGAGGGGATAGAAGAAATTCTGTAGCCTTATTGCAGCAAATAGCACAGAAAAAAGGGTTCTGCTGTTAAGCAACATCTGTAAAGGGATGTAAGCGTCCATTGCAGAAGAGATTAGTTCCTGGGTATTAGAACACAATTTTTCAGAAACCTGTGTGCTGGTTTTATTCAGGTAACTAACTTTACTGAGGTAAAATATTTCCAATATGGTGCTAGAACAGCTGGTGACTTTTGAGAAGCCAGAACTAGGGCAGCTACCAATGTATTAGGTGTGACAAACATGAAAGTAATGAATGAACAAATATGCTGTTTTTAGGACTCATGGTACCATAATGAATCATGATATGAAAAAATACTAACTTGAGGGACACAGAAATCTGTAAGCTGGTGTATTTTGCTGTTATCTGTTGTCTGAAAGGATAATATTTTGGGAAAATCAAGGGAAAATATTTTTAAGGCTCTCTCTCTCTCTCTCTCTCTCTCTCTCTCTCTCTCTCTCTCTCTCTCTCTCATCTCTCTCTCTCTACACTGTACGCAACTGTTAAGTGCTTGACAGGGGGTAACTCCCACTGTATCACATATTAGGGTCTCTTCTAATTCCCTTTGTGTATGTAGTGTGGAATGAATTACTGTAATTCGTCTAATATAGTCTTTGTGGTTCCTAAGGCTGCATTAGGTAGGAGGCTGTACTATATTTCTAGATTCCTCCTTAATATTGGTTGTTGAAACCAGGCTCTCATGGGACATTTAGCATATTTGTTCAAATGTCTGTAAGCTCAGTTTCACAAACTGTTACATCCAGGTATTTATAAGTACTATGTTTTGTTTATTATTATTATTTCTATTTTTCACAGACCTTAGGTCTGGTTAAAAATGGAAAGTGACGTGGACCTTCATCAAGCGTGACTTCCTTTTAACTGTACGGTACATGTTACATTGTATTTAGGAACTTTCGGGTTATTGAACACGTATCAATAATTACAGATTTCTGTAGTTGTTTATATAAGTTTGGATGTAGCTGTGTTGCGTTGATGTACTGGTGGATATTGTGTGGTATGACTCCTGTAGTTGATAGTATAATTGGTATAATGTCAACTTTATCCTGATGCCACATGTCCTTGACTTCCTCAGCCAGTTGGATGTATTTTTCAATTTTTTCTCCTGTTTTCTTTTGTATATTTGTTGTATTGGATATGGATATTTCTATTAGTTGTGTTAATTTCTTCTTTATATTGGTGAGTATGATGTCAGGTTTGTTATGTGGTGTTGTTTTATCTGTTATAATGGTTCTGTTCCAGTATAATTTGTATTCATCATTCTCCAGTACATTTTGTGGTGCATACTTGTATGTGGGAACGTGTTGTTTTATTAGTTTATGTTTTATGGCAAGTTATTGATGTATTATTTTTGCTACATTGTCATGCCTTCTGGGGTATTCTGTATTTGCTAGTATTGTACATCCACTTGTGATGTGATCTACTGTTTCTATTTGTTGTTTGCAAAGTCTGTATTTATCTGTTATGATATTGGGATCTTTAATAATATGCTTGCTGTAATATCTGGTGTTTATTGTTTGATCCTGTATTGCAATCATGAATCCTTCCGTCTCACTGTATATATTGCCTTTTCTTAGCCACGTGTTGGATGCGTCTTGATCGATGTGTGGCTGTGTTAGATGATACGGGTGCTTGCCATGTAGTGTTTTCTTTTTCCAATTTACTTTCTTAGTATCTGTTGATGTTATGTGATCTAAAGGGTTGTAGAAGTGGTTATGAAATTGTAGTGGTGTAGCCGATGTATTTATATGAGTGATTGCTTTGTGTATTTTGCTAATTTCTGCTCGTTCTAGAAAGAATTTTCTTAAATTGTCTACCTGTCCATAATGTCGGTTTTTTATGTCGATGAATCCCATTCCTCCTTCCTTTCTGCTTAATGTGAATCTTTCTGTTGCTGAATGTATGTGATGTATTCTATATTTGTGGCATTGTGAACGTGTAAGTGTATTGAGTGCTTCTAGGTCTGTGTTACTCCATTTCACTACTCCAAATGAGTAGGTCAATATTGGTATAGCATAAGTATTTATAGCTTTTGTCTTGTTTCTTGCTGTCAATTCTGTTTTCAGTATTTTTGTTAGTCTTTGTCTATATTAATCTTTTAGTTCTTCTTTAATATTCGTATTATCTATTCCTATTTTTTGTTTGTATCCTAGATATTTATAGGCATCTGTTTTTTCCATCGCTTCTATGGAGTCACTGTGGTTATTCAATATGTAATCTTCTTGTTTAGTGTGTTTTCCCTTGGCTATGTTATTTTTCTTACATTTGTCTGTTCCAAAAGCCATATTTATATCATTGCTGAATACTTCTGTTATCTTTAGTAATTGGTTGAGTTGTTGATTGGTTGCTGCCAGTAGTTTTAGATCATCCATGTATAGCAAATGTGTGATTTTGTGTGGGTATGTTCCAGTAATATTATATCCATAATTTGTATTATTTAGCATGTTGGATAGTGGGTTCAGAGCAAGACAGAACCAGAAAGGACTTAATGAGTCTCCTTGGTATATTCCACACTTAATCTGTATTGGCTGTGATGTGATATTATCTGAATTTGTTTGGATATTAAGTGTGGTTTTCCAGTTTTTCATTACTATGTTTAGGAACTGTATCAATTTAGGATCCACTTTGTATATTTCCAATATCTGTAGTAACCATGAGTGGGGGTACACTATCAAAAGCTTTTTGGTAATCAATGTATGCGTAGTGTAGCGACCTTTGTTTAGTTTTAGCTTGATACGTCACCTCTGTATCTATTATCAATCGCCCTTTACATCCTTGTGCTCCTTTGTAGCAGCCTTTTTGTTCTTCATTTATAATTTTGTTCTGTGTTGTATGTGTCATTAATTTCTGTGTAATGACTGAAGTTAATATTTTGTAGATTGTTGGTAGGCATGTCATGGGGCGATATTTAGCTGGGCTTGCTGTGTCTGCTTGAGCTTTAGGTTTCAGATGAGTTATTCCATGTGTAAGTGTATCAGGGAATGTGTATGGGTCTGCAATGTAACTGTTAAATAATTTGGTTAGATGTGAATGTGTTGAGGTGAACTTCTTTAGCCAGAAATTTGCTATTTTATCATTTCCAGGGGCTTTCCAATTGTGCGTAGAATTAATTGCTCGGGTGACTTCATGTTGCAAAATTATCACTTCAGGCATTTGTGGTATCATCTTGTATGTGTCTGTTTCTGCTTGTATCCACCGTGCATGCTTGTTATGTTGTACCGGGTTTGACGATATGTTGCTCCAGAAGTGTTCCATGTCTGTTATGCTTGGTGGATTGTCTATTTTAATGTGTGTGTTATCTATTGTTTGGTAAAATCTCTTTTGGTTTGTGTTGAATGTTTGGTTTTCTTTCCTTCTATTTTCACTTTTTCTGTATCTTCTAAGTCGTTTGGCCAATGCTTGTAATTTCTGCTTCTTTTCATCTAATTGCTCTATTGCTTCTTGTTGTGAGATTTTACCGAACCTTTTTCGTCTTTTGTCTGATTTTTCATTTCTTATAAATTGTGTTAGCTGTCCGATGTCTTTTCTCAGTTTTTCTATTCTGATCTGTAGCCTGTGTTGCCATGCTGGTTTTGTGGGTTTCTTCTGTGTGTTGGTTGGTTCTGATCTCTGCCTAGTGTGTATATTTAGTGTAGTGAGTGCTCCTACATAAACCAGTAGTTGTAACTCTTTCATAGTTGTATTTTCATTTATTTTCTTGTGTATGATTGTGTTGATAGTTGTTATTGTTGTTTCGACTTGTGGGTTATTTGGTGGTCTATGCAAGAATGGTCTAATGTCTGTATTTGTGTCTTTGTATTCTATATATGTCAGCTGAAATTTCTCTTCTATATCTAACATGTGTGTCACTTCGTGTTCTATTTGTGCTTGTTCTGGTGGCTGTCGTAAGATTTCGTTTTCCTCTGATTGTTTAATTGACACGTTTTGTTCTTTGTTTGTCTTCTCTGGGATGTTTGAGTCCATTACTGTATTTTCTTCTTCTTCTAATTGCACATAATTTTGTTCCAGTATTTGTTGTACTTGTTGTTTGATGTTTTCTAATTCTGACTGGGGTGTCCTGTTATTTTTTATTATTACACGGGTCTGATCAGCTAGTCGTTGTTCTGTTAAAAATTTTAATTCCGGGTATCTGGTAATAAATGTTGTGTATACTTGTGATCTGTATCCAGTTGTGTTGGTTCCAAGGTTTGTTGCTTGGTAATAACAGAACGTGAGCTGTCGATTAACTACATCTGACCATCTCATCCTCTGTCTTTGTTTTCCTTCTAGGGTGGTTGCAGGAAGCATATCCTGCAAAACACCTCTATTTGGATTTAAATCATTTTTCAGTTGGCTAGCAGTGTCATTACCATTGTGGGCGGGCATAGGGTTCAAGTGCTGTCCCCGACCATGACGGCGCTTGTCCGAGGCTTCTTTAGTTCTGTCTTGAACCAAGTAATCACACTAAAAGGGGGGTTAGCCCTATTAGTGGTTTGTTCTTTTTGTCGCCTTTTATGACTGGCAGAACATACATTATTATTATTTCTTTCTTGTCTCAGACATTATGTCTGGTTAAAAATGGAAGGTGACGCGGACCTTGATCAAGTGTGACTTCCTTTTAACTGTACGGTATATGTTACATTGCATTTAGGAACTTTCAGGTAATTGAACAAGTGTCAATAATTACAGATTTCTGTAGTTGTATATACCAGTTTGGATGTAGCTGTATTGCGTTGATGTACTGGTGGATATTGTGTGGTATGACTCCTGTAGTTGATAGTATAATTGGTATAATGTCAACTTTATCCTGATGCCACATGTCCTTGACTTCCTCAGCCAGTTCGATGTATTTTTCAATTTTTTCTCCTGTTTTCTTTTGTATATTTGTTGTATTGGGTATGGATATTTTGATTAGTTGTGTTAATTTCTTCTTTTTATTGGTGAGTATGATGTCAGGTTTGTTATGTGGTGTTGTTTTATCTGTTATAATGGTTCTGTTCCAGTATAATTTGTATTCATCGTTCTCCAGTACATTTTGTGGTGCATACTTGTATGTGGGAACATGTTGTTTTATAAGTTTATGTTGTAAGGCAAGTTGTTGATGTATTATTTTTGCTACATTGTCATGTCTTCTGGGGTATTCTGTATTTGCTAGTATTGTACATCTGCTTGTGATGTGATCTACTGTTTCTATTTGTTGTTTGCAAAGTCTGCATTTATCTGTTGTGGTATTGGGATCTTTAATAATATGCTTGCTGTAATATCTGGTGTTTATTGTTTGATCCTGTATTGCAATCATGAATCCTTCCGTCTCACTGTATATATTGCCTTTTCTTAGCCATGTGTTGGATGCGTCCTGGTCGATGTGTGGCTGTGTTAGATGATACGGGTGCTTACCATGTAGTGTTTTCTTTTTCCAATTTACTTTCTTCGTATCTGTTGATGTTATGTGATCTGAAGGGTTGTAAAAGTGGTTATGAAACTGCAGTGGTGTAGCCGATGTATTTATATGAGTGATTGCTTTGTTTATTTTGCTAGTTTCTGCTCGTTCTAGAAAGAATTTTCTTAAATTGTCTACCTGTCCATAATGTCGGTTTTTTATGTCGATAAATCCTCTTCCTCCTTCCTTTCTGCTTAATGTGAATCTTTCTGTTGCTGAATGTATGTGATGTATTCTATATTTGTGGCATTGTGATCGTGTAAGTGTATTGAGTGCTTCTAGGTCTGTGTTACTCCATTTCACTACTCCAAATGAGTAGGTCAATATTGGTATAGCATAAGTATTTATAGCTTTTGTCTTGTTTCTTGCTGTCAATTCTGTTTTCAGTATTTTTGTTAGTCTTTGTCTATATTTTTCTTTTGGTTCTTCTTTAATATTTGTATTATCTATTCCTATTTTTTGTCTGTATCCTAGATATTTATAGGCATCTGTTTTTTCCATCGCTTCTATGCAGTCGCTGTGGTTATGCAATATGTAATCTTCTTGTTTAGTGTGTCTTCCCTTGACTATGTTATTTTTCTTACATTTGTCTGTTCCAAAAGCCATATTTATATCATTGCTGAATACTTCTGTTATCTTTAGTAATTGGTTGAGTTGTTGATTGGTTGCTGCCAGTAGTTTTAGATCATCCATGTATAGCAAATGTGTGATTTTGTGTGGGTGTGTTCCAGTAATATTGTATCCGTAATTTGTATTATTTAGCATGTTGGATAGTGGGTTCAGAGCACGGCAGAACCAGAAAGGACTTAATGAGTCTCCTTGGTATATTCCACACTTAATCTGTATTGGCTGTGATGTGATATTATTTGAATTTGTTTGGATATTAAGTGTGGTTTTCCAATTTTTCATTACTATGTTTAGGAACTGTATCAATTTAGGATCCACTTTGTATATTTCCAATATCTGTAGTAACCATGAGTGGGGTACACTATCAAAAGCTTTTTGGTAATCAATGTATGCATAGTGTAGCGACCTTTGTTTAGTTTTAGCTTGATATGTCACCTCTGCATCTATTATCAGTTGCTCTTTACATCCTCGTGCTCCTTTGCAACAGCCTTTTTGTTCTTCATTTATAATTTTGTTCTGTGTTGTATGTGTCATTAATTTCTGTGTAATGACTGAAGTTAATATTTTGTATATTGTTGGTAGGCATGTCATGGGGCGATATTTAGTGGGTTTGCGGTGTCTGCTTGATCTTTAGGTTTCAGATAAGTTATTCCATGTGTAAGTGTATCAGGGAATGTGTATGGGTCTGCAATGTAACTGTTAAATAATTTAGTTAGATGTGAATGTGTTGAGGTGAATTTCTTTAGCCAGAAATTTGCTATTTTATCTTTTCCAGGGGCTTTCCAATTGTGAGTAGAATTAATTGCCTGGGTGACTTCATGTTGCAAAATTATCACTTCAGGCATTTGTGGTATCATCTTGTATGTATCTGTTTCTGCTTGTATCCACCGTGCATGCCTGTTATGTTGTACCGGGTTTGACCATATGTTGCTCCAGAAGTGTTCCATGTCTGTTATGTTTGGTGGATTGTCTATTTTAATGTGTGTGTTATCTATTGTCTGGTAAAATTTCTTTTGGTTTGTGTTGAATGTTTGGTTTTGTTTCCTTCTATTTTCACTTTTTCTGTATCTTCTAAGTCGTTTGGCCAATGCTTGTAATTTTTGCTTCTTTTCATCTAATTGCTCTATCGCTTCTTGTTGTGAGATTTTACCTAACCTTTTTCGTTTTTTTTTCTGACATTTCATTTCTTATAAATTGTGTTAGCTGTCCGATGTCTTTTCTCAGTTTTTCTATTCTGATCTGTAGCCTGTGTTGCCATGCTGGTTTTGTGGGTTTCTTCTGTGTGTTGGTTGGTTCTGATCTCTGCCTAGTGTGTATATTTAGTGTAGTGAGAGCTCCTATATAAACCAGTAGTTGTACCTCTTCCATAGTTGTGTTTTCATTTATTTTGTTGTGTATGATTGTGTTGATAGTTTTTATTGTTGTTTCGACTTGTGGGTTGTTTGGCGGTCTATGCAAGAATGGTCTAATGTCTGTATTTGTGTCTTTGTATTCTATATATGTCAGCTGAAATTTTTCTTCTATATCTAACATGCGTGTCACTTCGTGTTCTATTTGTGCTTGTTCTGGTGGCTGTCTTAAGATTTCGTTTTCCTCTGATTGTTTAATTGATGCGTGTTGTTCTTTGTTTGTTTGCTCTGGGATGTTTGAGTCCATTACTGTATTTTCTTCTTCTTCTGATTGCACATTATTTTGTTCCAGTATTTGTTGTACTTGTTGTTTGATGTTTTCTAATTCTGACTGGGGTATCCTGTTATTTTATTATTATTATTATTATTATTATTATTATTATTTTGTGAAGTGTGCAATTCCATATTCCAGAACATTAAAGCAAGTACTTATGTTTGCATACTTTGAATTATGACCAAGATCTAACTGGATATTTGTACATTGTTTTCAAGTAGTTCTTCATTGTAGATAATAACATCACTTGCAAAATGTCTGAAATTATTATTGACATTGTTTGTCAGACAAGTAATATACAATAAGAACAATAATGGTCCCAACACACATCCTTGGGGAACACCTGAGGTCAGTTCTAGGAGGTGTGTTTTTTAAGTAAGTACCATTTTGATATTAAAAATAGATGTGCTAAGATATCTCAATAATTTTAATTTTACATGAAAGCCTGTACCTTACTCTAATTTCCCACATAATTTCTGTCAATATTGAGGCGCTTGTCATAATGTTGTACCAGTTTTTGAATACCCCCCTCATACAAGTCTGCCACCTGACTTGTTAACCACTCACCACTGTTTTGACTTTGTCATCGTCTTGAAGATGCTGACCGCCCAGGTGTTTCTTCAAGTGCAGGAACAGATGGTAGTCACTGGGCGCAAGATTGGGGTTGTACGGGAGATGATCTAGAGTTTTCCATTGAAAAGATGTGATGAGATCTTTGGTCTGTTTCACCACATGCAGGCGGGCATTGTCTTGCAGCAAAACAATGCCCTTGGTCAACTCCGATGGACTGTTGCTTTGATTCTGGTGTGACGTAAGCCACCCATGTTTCATCGCCCGTAAAAATTTGGCTTAAGAAATAATCACCGTCGTTGCGGTACCACTCAAGGAAAGTCAATGCACTGTCTAAACATTTGGTTTTGTGTACATCCGTCAACATTTTTGGTACCCAACGTGCACACAATATTTGGTAATTCAAGTGCTCAGTCACAATACCATACAAAACACTATGAGAAAAATTAGGAAAGTCATCCTGCAAGGAGGAAATCATAAAGCGTCTGTTTTTTCGCACCTTATTGTCCACTTCCTGCACCAAGCTTGCTTTCATTAACGACGGAAGGATGCCCACTCCATTGTTCATCACGCACATTTGTGCGGCCATCTTTAAATGCTCTCACCCACTTTCTTACCATACCTTCACTCATAATGTTTTCTCTGTAAACTGCACCGATCTCATGATGAATATCGATCGCTTTTAGGCCTTTAGCACTAAGAAATCTTATAACAGTCTGCACTTCACAGTTGGCGGGACTCACGATTATCGGAGGCATCTTAAACACTCAGTACACAATGTAAACAAGGAAGAATCAGACTGTAATGGCGTCAGTGTGTAGATTAAGGTACAGGCTTTCAAGTAAAAATAAAATTATTGAGATATCTTAGCGCATCTTTTTTTAATTTCAAAATGGTACTTACTTAAAAAACACACCTCGTACATCTGTCAATAATTCTCCACCCAAGAAAGAGTGCTGTGTTTTTCCCACTGAGAAACCATCAAACCAGTGACAAATTTCATTTGATGCACCATACAACCACACTGTAATTAGTAATCACTGGTAATCTACCAAGGCAAATAGTCTTTGGAATTCAAGAAATGCTGCATCCACCTCATTACTTTGACCCACAGCTTTCAGGATGTAATGAGAGAGGAGTGTGATTTGTATTTTATGTGATGTATAATTATGAAATCCATGATGCTTGACATGGAGGAGGTCATTCTGTTTGAGATACCTTTTTACATTTGAGCTCACAGTATATTCTGTGATTGTAGAACAAATAGATGTAAATGATTTGGACAGTATTTTTGTGAGTCACTTCTATACCCTTCTTCCTGCAATTTGTGTGGCAAGCTATACGTAGATCAATCAGGTAGAGCTATAACTACTACACTGACTGAACTTAGAAGGAATTGGAGACTGAAAAAGAAAGATGTCACCTTTGCTGAGCTTGCTCTGAATGAGTCTCGTTTTGTGATATTAAATGTTACGTTGTCTGTAGAGTAAATAAAGGCAGAAAATTAATTTTACTGGAAACTCTGGCTATCAATAAATACCATTCACAGAATCCTGACTTAACTCTTTAATTAACAGATTCAGTTCTACTGTTCACCCTGGCTGAAGTAGTAGCAGCCAGTTGCAATTTTTCTCACCGTAGGACATACACTCAGTGTAAATACCACAACTATTCTCCATTTCTAATGTTCCATTAAATCCTTTCTCCCCTCTGCCCCTTTTTTGTGCCTGTTCATCACATTCTCCAGTAATTTTGTCCATGCAACATAGATGATGCCCATACACAGTGGTGTACTGTTTTTGTCATTATTTTCAAATACTTTTAATCTTTGAGTGCAATGTAATATACGGTTTATTTGTTCATACCTTCCTTGTGTATATATGCTTATTGAGATGCTTATAACAATTTATCAGATTGTTTATAATGGAGAGACTTTAACCAATATCTGTGTAACTAGTGTAGTTCAATTGTTTATGCCAGTCAGTCACTGGGTTTAGGCATTTATACTCATATTTTTACAGTCTAAAACATTTAGTACATCACTACAGAATATTTCTTGTTTTTGTACCCATGTCATATTGAAGCACTGCAATTTGTGTTTATCAGATACACACATAGTCATAAAAATGATCACATATCTTTGGAAATAACAATCTTTGCATAGTTAGAAGCTCTCACTGATATTGTGTGGACTGCCTGTTCAGTCTTAAGTTGTCTGATGATGGCCTGGAAAGCTGAAAGCTCTTTCAGAACAAAAATACATTAAATATTGTTGTGGAACATTAATATTGTGTGTTTCAGTCTTTAATGTGCCTACATTTTCCAAGTACCAACAGAACATTCCATAAATGGTACTTAATCAACTAGCAACTTAGGGAAATTGGATGGTAATAATATGTAATATCTGTACAGTACTTAAAATGAAGGAATGGTATTTAACTGTGTTCAAGGATGGTTCCTTTGCATAAGAAATGACATTTTGTATGTGTAAAATAATGATGTTATATGTATGGGGATAGGAAAGACATATTTGAGACTATGCAGTATTTTGTTAGTTACTTCATGTCATGGTATGAAAAGAGATTGTAAATTAAATTTAAACCCTATTTAAGTAACCAATCTAAAGTAAAAGTCAGCCACATTTCTGTAATTTAGACTATTACCAAAAAAGGAAGATAATATACCTCTCCATATTGCCCGACACCTAGTCTTTCAATTACACGTAGCTGATCAAGTGGAAATGCTGGTAACCCTTGTTGCTCTTCCTCATCTTCAGCTTCTGTAGCAGTGGTACCATCATCACACACACTTAAAGAATCTCCACTATAATGCGATGTGATTGGTGGTGGAGGCAGTGGTGGCGGAGAAGTTGGAGGAGGGGGCTGAAAAACAACAACTGATGGTTTACAATTATCTATTAATGAGTTCTGCATCAGCAACTAGAACACTCCTTTTCAAACAACACAAGATTCCAGTTTAGAAAAATTAAACAGTTATGATGATGAATTGTATCAACACATTCATAATAAAAGATTACCACTTTATTACATTTTAAATGTTGCAAGGATATGGCTGTTGTAGAATTGTAACAGAGCAAGATGGGAGTATCCTGCTTGTTCTCATACCACCCTTGACATCAATATTATTGTTTTATTTATTTGATTCTGTTTTGTTACTAGTATCTAAACTAGTTCATCACCATTAATTGCATTTATGGGCCTGTAAGGCCTACAGCAGAATAAAAAAAGGACACAAACCACTGTATAAAAAGAATACAACAAACTGCACATCATAAAAATTTGTAAAGCTACACATTACAAAAAGAAAAAAAAACACTAGCTAGTCACAATCTCAGTATAGGAGACATTTATCGCAGATGGCAGTCCATCGCTGATGGTCCCCAATCTCCTTTCATTAAAATAACTCGCTAGTTTGTTAATTATTCAAATTAGCAAGTTCACTTTCTTGAGATTTTACTTGTAAACTTTCGGAATCCCCTTTTGTTAATATTACTCTCCCACAAAATAGTACTGCAGCTTTGGTCATTTCCTAATTACACAGCTATTAGTTAAATTTAAGTCACTTTTTAGTGTGTCTTTGTCTCTCTTAATTTTCCTGCTTTATGTCATTATTTAACATGTAATAACTGTGTATTTTCCCATTTTGTGATTCCTGTCTTATGAGCATCTATAAATAGGCATGGTGGACAAAGCCTCAGTCAGTCAGAGCTTGGGCACTGAACTCATGAATAATCTATGTGTCATTAAATCAGAGTTTACGAATCATAATGTGAACTTACTATATTATTCAGTAATGGTGACTACTATGTTAATTTGCACTTAAACATCATGTGTTTCTTAGTAAAATGTAATGTCATATGGCTTGCTTGGTTGGGAGACCCTGAGGAGCAGGTTCAGTCTTCTAATTGCAAAACTTTTTCCTATCCTTTGAGCACACTGGCAACTTTCCTTCAGGAATCGTGAGACTTGTGTCTTAAGTGTGTCTGCTAAATGACGTAAATAAGTAAAGGGTGTGTATGTATTGTAGAGTTATGCTTGCATTGTATGGTAATGAGAAAAGGAGGAGGGTGAAACCTTCTCCTGGCACACTGCCTACTCCTCTCGAATATCACCAAGGGGCCCATCAAGCTTAATGTCCTAATCTGCTGGACGTGTCACATGTCCTCACATTCCTTGAGGCACTGTGAAGAGGATTGGAATTTAATCCAGGACATTGGCACAAAGTCTAGTGATTGGGACTTTATGCCACCACCCCTCCCCCTTGTCACTGGGAAGACAAAGAGAAAACTGCCAGCCACCACCCCTACTCCTTGTCACTGGGAAGACAAGGAGAAAGCTGCCAACAGCATGTGGCATACCTTTCCATCCAGGTACTGGTGATGTCCGACATTTCTGAACTTCGGTGATCTGATGGGGACTTCAACAAGGCAAGGCTGTTTGCATGTTTCTCAGTTATTCCACACTAGAGTGTTTGAAATGCAAAGCTACTTAGCATATCAGCATTTTGAGAATTAATACATTAATCTGCCACCAGTAAACTTTGTGAATGTTGAAACTTCCTGGCAGATTAAAACTGTGTGCCCGACCGAGACTCGAACTCGAGACCTTTGCCTTTTGCGGGCAAGTGCTCTACCAACTGAGCTACCAAAGCACGACTCATGCCCGGTACTCACAGCTTTACTTCTGCCAGTACCTCGTCTCCTACCTTCCAAACTTTACAGAAGCTCTCCTGAATGTTGTTAATGTCTTTAGCTTACCAATCTGGCCAAATATTGAGACTCCTGCATCTTATACAAAGCTGATCATCAGAAAGGGAATATTATGTGTCAATAAATATGCAGAGATTGAACACTATTTGCAGCAGTGTTGTGTACAATCTTTAACAAATGTTAATTAGGCCTCTTTGTAGTAGGAGGTTGATTCATGATAACAGGTTATGAGTCTACAGGATGTGAAGTTCCAGGTCAGGTGAGTTATCAGACAAACAGCAATATTGTCAAGACGAATGAGATCTTCAGTGAAATGTTTTGTTTAGGAGTCAAATGTTAAGGTATTAAGCACAATGAACTATAATTTTTGCTGTCTATGGAGTATAGTTATGTCTCATATAGCATCAGCAACACCAAAATAACACAAGTCAGCTACATCAGTGTAATGATGCGGTGGAGGACAGCATATGACATCAAAGTACTGTGCTACCAGAGCACAATTTTCATATCTACATCAACTGGTGAGGTTTCAGTTACAGGCTGTGTAAATCAGGACAAGAAATCTATGTCAGAGGGTTCTGAGATTAGGTTTTTCAGTACAGCAACTACAATAACAATTTGTAAATATGCACAATATTATGAAAAGAAAGTTGCTACTCACCATGTAGCAGAGATGCTGTGTTGCAGATAGGCACAACAAAAAGAATGTCACAAATATAGCTTTCGGCCAGTAAAGCCTTCATCAAAATTAGATGACAAACACACACATACACAGTCACTCATGCAGATGCAACTCTCACACACAAGGCTGCAGTCTCAGGCTATATTTGTGGCAGTCATTTTGTTGTGCCTATCTGCGACTCAGTATCTCCGCTATATGGTGAATAGCAACTTTCCTTTTCAAATTTCATCCTGGATTGTCCATTGTTTATAAATAAGCACAATGTGTGAGCAGAGTGATTTGTTAATCCGTACATTATAATCCATAATTAAACTCCGACATCTTCTGAAAGTGAAGGAACCTATTTACCATGAGAAACTTGTTCTTTCTGGTACAGATCACCCCATTCAAGGGACAGTCATCTTTGAGGACAGAAATGTCATATTGCAACTCCGCTGAACCACTGTCATTCAGTCCAGAAATTCTCTTTTCATTCTTTAACACATCACATTCTGTCAATCCCATCATGTAGGAGAGCCTTTAGGTATGTGGAACAAGTCAAGTTATATATTAAGGTGCTGAAGCAAGCATTGCTAGCGACTTCTATGATGTGTACCAGTAGCAAACCATGACTAGTACTTACCTACTCAAATTGGCAGTCGTGGTAATTACTTGCAGATAACTGAAAGTATATAAGTTTGGAGAGATGTCAACTCTAGCTAAGTTGAACCTTGATAAATTTGAATATTCGTCTAGTCCCTACAAAAATCACTGATAAATTAAAGAAATACACACAACAAAATTGAAATGATTGTTATGACAGACCACCCACAAACACACTGTAATTTGATATCAGCAGCTAACACTCAGTAATTAAAATTATTTCATTGATTGTTCCCATATGTGTCTTGTAATTCAACTCTTCCCTACACTGCTTTGTTTACTCAACAATGTGCAATATATTGCAGTGCATAAATCAAGTTTGAAAAATTACTTCAAGGAAATACAAATATTTGACTCTTTTAGAGAAGAAGCAGAGTACTGAGGCTGTGAAATGTGTGGTGAAAGGAAAAGGGAGTAACAAAAACTTTTGAGATTCCATCATCCATGCTGTCCAGAATCATGAAGAACAAAGAGTAGTTTGCTGAAAACATACCATATGAAGGGATGAGATGGCAATGAGCTCCCATGTCTTCCTGATCACATACTGACTCTTAAAGAATAAAAATGTCATTGTGGAAAACTGAGGAAAGAAAGAATAATGCTGTTGCATACAGTTAACATCGACAGGTCTCAGAAATGAAACTCTTGCTTAATAGCAAAAGTTGATAAACGTAAATTTTTCAATGGTATGAGACGAGTTCCTGAGTCTTACAGCTCCAACTTCAAGTATACGATATCATTTCCTGTATTGTACTGCTACAATTAAAAAGACATGGATGACAGCAGAATTATATAAAGAGTGACATAAGGGGGAAAAAAGAAAGGAAAAAAAAACAGAAGCAAAAATTCTTGCTTTTCCTGGACAGTTGGGAATTAACAAGGAGCCACCACCTCCAGATAAAATTAAACTTAATTTTTTCCCTTGTCAAATTGTAATTGAAAAATTATAGTTGCTTGATGAAAGAATGATTCAGAAATTTAAAACTTTTTATGCAAAGAAGTTATGAAAACAGTGTCAGGTAGCATCAAAGATGGTCAGATGCCCAACATAATAGTTTTGGTAGTGTTGCTGTCTCTCTCTCTCTCTCTCTCTCTCTCTCTCTCTCTCTCTCTCTCTCTCTCTGTGTGTGTGTGTGTGTGTGTGTGTGTGTGTGTGTGTGTGTGGAGTTTATGGGCACTTAATTTTGAGGTTATCAGCACCCTTACACTCATTAAAACAAACAAATGTGGAGAAAATCTCTAATATTGTTGCGCACAGTGAGAAGCAAATCTGTAAAGTGATACTCATACACTCGCTCCCACCTAACTTGAATTGACCACAAGATGCTAAGTGAATGGAGAAAGAAAGAAAGATTAAAATACTAGTAAAATGACAAAAAAAGACACATGGAAATATCACCGACTGACCATTTACAAAAGACATGAATGAGCCAGTCACAGTGTTAACACATTAAGATCATTTCCCTAAAATGTAGGAAAAATGTTGTACAATTCTTAAAATTTAAACTCAACCACATTCATTTGAACATTACTAAAATAGAGGCCAAATGCATCAGTAAATCCGCTGCAGCCCACTGGTTGGAAACTAAAACACAGTCCAATAACGTGTGGCGCATAGCGATCTGTATGCCACAAGCACTACATATTGGAGGATCCTTTCACCGGAGCAAGAAGTATGCATCACAGGCCTGTGGCCTATGCGAAGATGAGGACCTCGCCCCATTGACATGGCTGGAAGGAAGTACACCACGGTCGTGCTGTGGGCTTTACTAGATGAAGCTTATCATCTGTCCTTTGAAGCACCCATCCTTGCACTGATGCAAGACTCTGGATTTCAACAGTGTGGCTATAGCATGAAGGAGGATGATACACTGAAATAAATTGGGTTCAAATGTTGTAGAGAGTGAAGGGCACTGAGAGAATCAGAACAGACAAGAAATTTAACACTAGAAGAACATCTCATCTGCTTCAGTGCCTACAAGATCACATATAATTCTGTGTTGAAGACAGTAAGGTCTTGTCAGATCTTGAGCCCAACATCTGGGGAAACAACAGAGTAACCAACAGAGTCCCCCTTTTTAAACACGTCTGTAAAGACGGCTACATAGTTGTGAGGCTCATATGAAATGTTATATGAGTGCAATCTCTCCTGAACTACCAAATCTAAAATTGCACTGGGCCGACCACAATGACAATTTGGGGTTGGACATGCTCCTCACTGAGTGGCTCCAGCACATGTTGCATGCAGATCCAAAATGGCATTGTTGCTCATGGAGCACTGGAGAAAAGGTATTCCAAAGGCAGATGAGCAAGACTATGGTGTGTGGATGAAGTCAGAAATACAAGGAACTTAAATGGCCGATGTACCATGAGGTGCTCTAAAACAGCTCTGTTTCCCATGAATGATTGGAGAAAAGACATTTCAGAGGCAGATGAGCAACACTATGGTGTGTGGCTGAAGTCAGAGCTGTGAGGAATTGACATGCCTGATGCACCACGAGGAGCTGTCACCGGATGGTGAGTAGTGAAAACACACACACACACACACACACACACACGCACACACACACACACACACACACACACACACACACACACACACATGCACACTTATTTGCAGAAAACTGAAAATTAATCTTTGCTGCCCACTCCTCTCCTCTAACTTCCATACTGTAAGTTGCAGCTAATGGGTCACTTTTGCAATGCTGCAGAAAGAACAGAAAACAGCCAGCAAAATCACCCACAATTAATTAGCACTGTACAGGAATCCATGCTAACAGTCAAAACACTTCCTGAGTAACACCATTCTCCATTTCAAAATGATCTGACACCACATCACCAACTCAAAACCTAAAAGAGGGATTAGACAGGAAGGACCATATGAAAATGAAGAGCTGGCCACAAAAGCCCCATTGATAGAGTTGCACGAGTCCAAGTACTGTCGTATGCCTTACTGAACTCTAAGAATGTACCAAGACAGTGCTGTTTATGTCTGAAAGCCTGCTGAATAGCCGCCTCTATTAGGGTCAGATTGTTGACAGATGACCGAAATCTCTGGAATCCACATTAACAGTGGCTAAGGAGTTGTCTGGTGTCTAACAACCAGACCAGGTGACAGTTAACCATGCACTCCAGGGTCTTTCCCATATAGCTCTTTAAGGCAATTCTCCAGTAAGTGCTGGGCCATGTACAGTCCTCTTCTGGTTTGAGGAGAGGTATCAGAATTGCCTCTCTCCACAAGTTGGGGAAATAGGCTGTCTGACGTATCAGACTGAAGCATTCAAGGATGATTTTCTTTGACGGCACTGGCAAATGTCTTTGTATTTGTACCTGATTTGGTCATAAAGGGTGCAGTATCATGAGTGTCAAACAATGCCGATTCCAGTTCCCACATGGAGAAAGGGCAGTTGTAGGACTCAGAACTTGTGGATCTGAAGTCTAACTTGCCCCTCTCTGCAGTCACACGGTAGCATCAAAATGCTGTCTTTGCAAAATGCACTGCCATCATCTGGGTGATGTCTCTGGGCTTTGGAGATACCCCTGTTTCAGCACTGCTGCTATTGGTAAAAGGCTGTATTTATTGGAAATCCTCCAGAAGGCTTCCTACACTTTTGTAGAGGGTTAGGTTAGGTTAGTGGTGTTTAATGTCCCGTCGACAACGAGGTCATTAGAGACGGAGCGCAAGCTCGGGTTAGGGAAGGATGGGGAAGGAAATCGGTTGTGCCCTTTCAAAGGAATCATCCCGGCATTTGCCTGAAACGATTTAGGGAAATCACGGAAAACCTAAATCAGGATGGCCGGAGACAGGATTGAACCGTCGTCCTCCCGAATGCTAGTCCAGTGTGCTAACCACTGCGCCACCTCGCTCGGTACACTTTTGTAGAACAAATGGAATCACTGATAGGGTCCAGGAACGCCTGCTATGACCTTTTCTTTCTCTCGAGCCTTGGCTCTCGTGACTCAGAAGGGAATGAGGTTGTCTGCTGTTGGGCAGCATTTAAACCGTCTAAGAGCTGCATACCTGTCCCATGCCCCTGAACAGCATTCATCTGTCCACCAAAGTACAGCTTGCCTTCTAAGATGATCTGGAAACTTTTGGATGGATGAGTCATTGGCATGGTGGAGCACTTGCGTGAAGTGGTCCACCCATTCCTGGACTCTGCCGCAGTGTTCTAAACCAGGCAGCTGTCTGAACAGTCTCCAGTAAGGCCTGTTGATCATTTTGGTGGCTTCTGTTCAAGCCACCCTCCATCCAGTAGGTGAATGCAGAGTGAGAAGTGGTCACTGGATTGAAACTTGTCAATGACTTCCCACTGAGAAGAGTCTGTGAGGGCTGGAGAGCAGAAAGAGAGGTCAGTGGCTGAGACTGACCCTGTCACTGCACAGAAATGACTGGGAGTGCCTGTGTTGAGAATGCACATCTTGTAAGGTGTCATGAGGCTCTCCAAAACCCAACCCCAAGGGCAAGTAGATAATGAACCTCACATTATATGATGGGCATTGAGTCGCTCAGTTGGAGAACTGGTTGGAGGAGTTGTTCTATACGACCAGTTAGAGCCTCTGAGTCAATTGCAACATGTGTAGATAAATACAGCAAAGAGACTGTGATCCTGGTGGACATGAACTGCAACTGCAAATGTTTGCAGGTCAGTAACTACGGGAGAACACTAGAGTGGTGCACATTATTGACAAACTAAGTGCCCCCTCCCTTGGCCCTTTCCCCAGTCAGGTCATCCTTGCGACAGAGTGTATGGCCACTTAGGAGAGGGGCAGCAGATGGTTTAAAGTGCATTACATGCAAACACAAGCAGGGAGGGGGGTCTATGCTAGCAGTTTCAGTTCCTCCACATGTGTCGTGAAACCCATTTATGTTCCACTGTAAGTTGGGAGCCATCTATCATGGGGAAAGCACTTTCATCCTGACTTTCTGCCATGCAATGGATGGAGGCTCAGTCTTGGGGCAAGATAATTGCCACAGTCCGACATCAGAGGCCATTGTCTCTAAAGAAGAATTGAGAGAGGCATCAGAAAGGATGACATCAACATCATCAGTCTGTTTACTCCCCAATTCTATCTGTGGTGTAGACATTTGGCCTTTGATTTTTTTTGCTCTGGGTTGGATTCGGAGCCATAACAATGGGGTGGTTGTGACAGCTCTGGGCGGAGCACCAGACCAAACCATTGGAGAGGCTGGGAGTTCCACAATGTCAGTAACTGCAGATTTTTCTGAAGTTCTGGGGGAAGGACAGGCTTTGAATTGACCGCAGCAGCACAAGTGCATGAACAAATGCAGATACTAGTGCTGACACTAGCAACCTCTGTTTGTGTAGCAGCACCAGCTTTTAGCACTGGCTGTTTAACAGCCAAAGCAAAGGAGGTAGGGAACATTGGGGGCAGTGTGGCTTTATACATCCTTCTGGTCTCATTATATGGCATGTGCTTCATAGTAAGAACTTATATCTTCCATTCTTCTAGATACATGCTGCAATCCTGACTCCAGACAGGATGAGCTCCAGAGCAATTCACACACTTCAGTGGAGATGAACAATGGGCACCTTTGTGTGCCATGTAGAGGAAGTTCTGTGGTATTAAATATCAGGATGAAGGCATCAGAATACACAAGTTCCCCATCCACCCTCTTCATTATATTTTGCACATTGACTATACCTTCTGGAGCCCACTCATCTTTCAGTTCATCCTTGGGTATGTCCACCAGATCCCTGCATGTTACAATACCTCTATTGTAATTCAAAGTGGTATGCAGCTCAGTTTCAATGGCATATTCTCCAAGGCATTGAACTTTTTGTAGGTTCTTAACTTGTTAGGAGCTAGATGTTTCCACCAACAGTGTCCCATTACACAATTGCTTAACTGATTTTAAAATGCCAGCAGTGCCTTCTAACCTTTTTTCAAACGCTGAAAGGCAAAACTTTCTTGAAGCTGGCCCATTTCCTTTTTGCAATTAAAAACACAATCCGATTGCCAGCATGTGTTCTGATACTAGACCCAAAACTTTTAGCCTTTACTTCTCAGTGAGGAGGACTGGCTACCCAATCCCTCTTACTTGATTGGATGTTAACACCTTTTTAGTGGCCCACCCTTTCCACTGGGAGGAGAAGTGGATAATTTCAAAGGTTCCATATCAGTCCCACACATCTCCACATGTCTACGTAAGTCTTATAGAACTGAGGTGCAGCAAGATCCCCAGAAGTTGCCTGCTAATAACTGTTCCATGTCAACAGCCATGCATCTTATCTTATGAGCCTGGAGCACATCTTGAGATTGAAGATTTTTCATAGAGTTTCAGCCTGTTGTTGGGTTGTGAACCATTGAGGGCTGAGGCGGGGACAAAGCCTCTCCGTCGTATCTAGGTCCCCGGTTCAATACACAACACACACAATCCTAAGTATATTAGCAACCTTGTCTGCAAGTCACCACATTGAGAGATTTCTATGTGCCAAGCAGATAGTCAAGGGCGATTCTAAAAGTTGGTCAAGGGAGGGGTAGTGGAATATCGCTTAACAAAAGGAAAGTTGGGGTCCTCCACTGACAAACTGGTAAAATTTGGTCTTGCTTAAAGCAGTTTTTGGCAACCGTTTTCGAGTTCAGGGTAAAAAATGTGTATTGATAAATATTTATCAAAAAACAAAGGTGATGTGACTTACCGAACGAAAGCGCTGGCAGGTCGAAAGACACACAAACAAACACAAACATACACACAAAATTCAAGCTTTCGCAACAAACTGTTGCCTCATCAGGAAAGAGGAAGGAGAGGGAAAGACGAAAGGATGTGGGTTTTAAGGGAGAGGGTAAGGAGTCATTCCAATCCTGGGAGCGGAAAGACTTACCTTAGGGGGAAAAAAGGACGGGTATACACTCACACACACACACATATCCATCCACACATATACAGACACAAGCAGACATATTTAAAGACAAAGAGTTAAATATGTCTGCTTGTGTCTGTATATGTGTGGATGGGTATGTGTGTGTGTGCGAGTGTATACCCGTCCTTTTTTCCCCCTAAGGTAAGTCTTTCCGCTCCCGGGATTGGAATGACTCCTTACCCTCTCCCTTAAAACCCACATCCTTTCGTCTTTCCCTCTCCTTCCATCTTTCCTGATGAGGCAACAGTTTGTTGCAAAAGCTTGAATTTTGTGTGTATGTTTGTGTTTGTTTGTGTGTCTTTCGACCTGCCAGCGCTTTCGTTCGGTAAGTCACATCATCTTTGTTTTTTGATAAATTCTTCCCACGTGGAATGTTTTCCTCTATTATATTAATATCATTGTTAATTATCAAAAAAATGATTGAATCTGTTGGGATAATATATTCACTGGTTTCTGAAGTCATTTTATCCACTGTAATATGATACTCCATTGGGAGGGGGCATAGCCCCCATAACCCATCCCCCCTTGCCACCGCCCCTGCAGACAGTACTGTTTCCTGTGCCTGCTAGATGTTGTTGTGTTTAGGCCAGCGAAACTGGCATGTCAGAAAATTCTCCTGGTGTTGAACAATACTGGGTGTGGTAGTAGAATATCTGTAACTTCTAAAGATGCTTCCCCTTCTCTTTTAAAGAGGTTGATTAAAACACTCTCGCTAAATGTGAAGCTAAATTGAGAAGAAGAAGAAGTAGCAGCTAAGTGTGCCTGCTAGGCAGAGTATTACTGTTGTTGATTTGAGAAAAGAGTTTGAGGCAGTAAAGCTAAACCAGAAGCTTGTACATTCAAAGAAATCTGTAGTCTTGTCTGATACTGGTGATTCATCTGAACTTGAAAAAATAAAAAATAAATCTTATGTGACATGAGAACAGAAGTAAGGGGTGACTTTGTGGCTGCTAGTGACAGTGGAAAAGAGTATCCAAGAATTATCCAGAAACTCCCTGCTGATGACAAGAAAGGACCTACAATTAGTTAACTGTATGGTAGTCAGGGACAATCTGGAATGGCCTAATTAAGACAATTTTTTAGACTATGAATAGGAGGCTACAGTCACAAAAATACCGTAACCTCATTCTGAAAAGTTGTCATTGACTTTTTTTATAAAGTTAAATCTTGCAGTTCTTTGCTTTTGATTTTTGTGTTTTGTCCCATAAAATAATTATTTGGGATACTGGTACATAATATTAGCTTTCAGTATATCGAGTAATACCTGTGCTTATGTGACATTATTCCAAAATAGAGCAGTCACCTACTCCCAAAACGCATTAAACATATGTTATTTCTAAAAGTACCAGCTCATTCTTACACGTAATTCTTACATCTAATTGAATATTATCAAATTTTATCCACATTTAAATGGCCAGTATACAACTATAATGTAAAGGAACCCCAAAAAATGAACTAGTCTCACCACAGTTGACAGCGTCCGTTTTGGAGTACAGTTGATTTATAGCTTACTTGTATGACCAAAATATCTGCTAACATCATGAAACAACAGTTACCACATATAAGGAAATTAATATTTTCCTCAATAGCTTACTACACATTTGTAAAACATACCTTACATATTTCAGTAGCAGCATAATATTGCTGTGGTGGTGGAGGAACAGGAGGAGCTTCTGGAAACACTATTCGGTGACTAGGCGGTGGTGTGCGGGTCACGTGTGGTACTGCATAATCTTGTGACACTACATCGGGAACACCTATAAATCAGACTATGTTAAACAAGTTGATCAAGAGAATATCATCATTCCACACTGTCATATACTTTAAAATGTTGAGACTGAGAGGCATGTCAAATTATAATAGGCCTAATGATGCTTACAAACCTACCTGAGAGTACAAAAAACAAAATGTATATTGCTTGGATTATGTCATAGATGCACTCTGTAGAACAGTAAATAATGAGAACTCTCCATATGTATATAAATAGTGCTGTGTCACGTTTTTAAACAACTGTTAGGTCTGAAAAATGAGTTGTTTTGAGAGTATTACTTTATCTCTAATGCTCCATTCTGGCAGAGAATGAAAACTTAGTCTTTCTTTTTTGCATTTCTAGTGATGTAGTTCTCTTTCCTTATCTTTTCTATTAAGCACTATTGGCTCTTCAGAGAACAAAGAATGCCTTCTTCTTACTCAGATCAAGCTAATTTTCTATCTTATACATGACAATATTAACAGAGGAAGGATTTCATTACTATATATTACCCTTCCCTTAATGTCACAAACTATTACTTTCCTAACTATATGGCAAAGCAATTAACAGTCTCAATACCATCAGAAGTGGAACTGGATGATGACTGTAAAGAGAAGAGAGAGGCTAAATATTACAAAAGAATTTCTGGAAGATGAATCCAATGTTTTAGGAGGTCAATGTACGTACAAGAAAAAGGATAGAGAAACATTGTAAGTTGTTACTTTCATTAACAATGTCTTTCAAAAGCAAAATAATCAGTAGTAAACCTCTTTTCCAGTTTTCAGTATGTATTCCTTGAAACTGGCTCCCCAGCTAATTCCACAAGAAATGAATAAATATAGTAGACTGGTCAATGAATATCCACGTTTCTAGTCTTAAATAGTAGGTGGCAGCAGCACTTGTTTTGTTATTGTCTGCAACTCGCGGCAAATTAGTGTGATTCCAACTTTCATTTGGTTATCAGTTACGGAAGTGATTTAATTTTTGTTAAGTAGTTTTTGTTATCGCTTCGTTTGTCTAGATTAAGATTTAAAACAGAGAGATGTCAATTTCTCCATATAAGCACGAAATAAATATTGTATTTAACCATGGGGTAACGTTGGCCCAGGTTTTTAGGTTACTTTGGCCCAAAAGATGTTAGGCTTACAGGTTGTTTATTCTGTTATATACCAGTAATTATTGTAAAGATTCATTACTCTTTTGAACAGAATTCTTCCCAATAAGGCTGAAAAATCTTTTTCTTCTTATCTTACAGACAATGCCACGAATACACAAGTAGAAATTTGGTTGTAGATCATACACTAATTACTCACTGGAGAAGTTGGAAGAATGTTTAGAAGTAATTCGTGCACATCAAATGACTCAACGTGAAGCAGAACAAAGGTTTAGGATACCCAGGTCAACCATATAAAACAAGCTTGCTGGCAAGCAATCAAAAGTGTAGGTCGATCTCGACTGTTTACAGATGAGGAAGAACTTTCCTTTCAACAACATAAAGTTGTGCGATTCTGGATTTCCAATTGATGAACTGGACTTTCATATGGCTGTCAAAAGTTATTTAGATAAAAAGGGTGACAATACTCCTGTGTTCAAGAATAGTTTGCCTGGTTATCAGTGGACAAAATACTTTTTGAAACGCCACAAAGAACTCTCTGTTAGAATAAGCTCAAACATCAAAAAGCTCAGAGTGAAGCAGTGAAAGATGTTCCACCGTCCAGAATCTGGAATTATGATGAAACGAACCTCTGTGATGACCCAGGAAGTAAGAAGGCAATTTGCAAACGAGGTGCAAAATATGTAGAAAACATTTGTAACTTTAGTAAGAGCTCAACTTCTACAATGTTCTGTGTCAATGCTGAGGGCAGGTACTTGCCCACCTTATGTAGTGTATAAAGCTGAGCACATTTGGTCCACATAGACAGAAAATGTACCTTAGCACACTCGATATAACAGAACCAAAAGTGGCTGGTTTGATGGAGTGACATTTGAAGAATGGTTTTTATCTCACTTTCTCCCTGCAGTGAAGCATGAAGAACAATCAGTTGTACTCATTGGTGATAATCTATTGTCCCATATTAACCAACAATTGCTTCAGGTGTATGACGAAAATGCCATTAGGTTTGTGTGTTTACCACCTAACACCATTCATCTCACACAACCATGGGATGTTGCTGTTTTTGCTCTGATGAAGAAACTATGGAGGGGGATCTTGGGAAGTGGAAAGAGTCCAAGTCCAGCTCCAAGTTTACTACAGTGGCTAAAGGCATGTTTCCTGTGCTCCTGTATGACCTAATGGGTGGCTTTAAACTGAACATATCCAAAGTGTGGAATTTTTCCATTAAATAGGGAAAAGCTTACAGAATGCTTGCCAATGAATAAAAATCAAGTTGACATGGTAGGAGAGGCATTCCTAGAACAGTTAGAGAGAAAAAGAAGTGAATATTTAACTTCTTCAACTGATGCTAAGAAAAGAAGAAAGAAGCTAGATATGCCTGCTGGGAAAAGCATACCGGTTAACGATCTGAAATTGCTTGCTGCCGAGATACCTGCCTCTTCTCCATTTTCCCAGAAAAATAAGGAAAGACAGAAGAGAATCAGACTGTCAAGTTGCTCAGGTGATGATGATGCTGATGATGTATCACTGGAAGAATCAAGTGAAAAAAGTGAAACATTTTCAAATGGCTCTGAGCACTATGGGACTTAAATTCTAAGGTCATCAGTCCCCTAGAACTTAGAACTACTTAAACCTAACTAACCTAAGGACATCACACACATCCATGCCCGAGGCAGGATTCGAACCTGCAACCGTAGCGGTCACGCAGTTCCAGACTGTAGCGCCTAGAACCGCACGGCCACCCCAGCCGGCTGAAACATTTTCAGTGCCTGAGGAGTGTTCATCAAACTGTAATGACGATTATGTTGAAAATGACTTTGTAACTGTTTCAATGAGGAGAAGATCCAGGACAAATAAGACAGAGTAACGAGATGGGCTGTGTTGTTGAATGCATGGAGAAGAGACTTAAGTGTTGGAGGGGCCTGAAAGACCAGATTCAATGTTATATTCTTGGAAAGACGTATTATTCAAAATAAAAGGACCCAAAAATGTATCTAAAAGAAACCAATTTTCAGTTCCTGAATTGGACAACTTTATTTAGTAATATTTAAACTGTCCTCAGCTTTTGCAGTAAATAATAAAATAAAAATAAACTAATCGGTATTTCCTTTTTCATTATCTCTCTTTAAATGTTAGTTATCTAACACAATTTTGGTATTTCAATGACTTACTGAAGTTTAGTAACATTCTATAATTATTATGATCCTTTTTGGTTGGTTGTACATTGGCTCATTGCATTTTTTTGTTTTTTGTAGACAAATTTGAACATTCAGGACAAAGTTACCCCAAGTAAAGGTAACATTGACATAGTTTTTTTTTTAAATATTATGGTCATAAACAGTTTCTAAAATTTGCTAACACTAGACTGATTTTGTCACACATGGAATATAGATGCTTTAAAAAATATTGTATTACAGTTTACCAGTACTCTATCAGCTACCAAGAGCTTAGCATGTCAAATATTGTGGAAAAGTGGGCCAATGTCACCCCTGCTGAAGGTACGCTTCTGGCTAGTTAGACTGACACTTGACAAGTTTCAACTTGTCTGCGCCTGGAGCCATGCATTTGCTGGTGTTTTCCGGCAGTCTACTATTGATCAGTGCACTGGGGCGTGTCAAAAGTCTCAGACTGTCGTCAATTCGTGCTTGTGTTGAAAGTTTTAGCGTGTTTCTTGTTCGTACTGCGTGGTTCCATGCCATTTCTATCTATTGGAACTCCTTGGAAATACAGCACGTACAGTGTTGCTCTAAGTGCGACGTAGCCCTGTCGAAACCGACAATGAGAGTGCGGCGCCATGGGCCAAACCAGCGTTGCCAACCCCAGAAGATAAAATTATGGCTTTTGTATTTAAAATTACCGTTTTTTTTATCTAAAATTACCGTTTTTATCTAAAATTATCGTATACTGATAATCTTAAAAAACAAAAACAATAATGCTGATAATATGACGTACACAATATTTGCTTTCAATCGCGAATGGCAAAAGTCTTCTCATCTTTTAAAATTTTTTGCCATAAAACCTCCTAATTGCGAACCAAAATGTCTCTAATCGCGATGCTAAGTACTAGAAATACGTTCAGAACCAGATAAACTCGGAAGCGTCCAAAGCATCACAGGAAAATTCGCTAACCCCGATCGAAAAGTGGCACTGTGCACGTCATATAATTAAAAAATAATAATATAATTAAACTCACCCTAATAAGCATCGTTGTCGAACTCCACATCGGCAAAATCGGCGTCACTATTCCTTCTTCTCAGCATAAATGTTCGACGTGTTCATTGATGCAATCATTGCACTGGTTGGTTCGAACAATACACAATTCTTCACACGCTGGGAAGTGAGCATTACTGCGCTGACTGTACCCGAATGTAACTTATTTCTCAATAGTGTCTTCACTAGATTCATTTTTGAAAAGACCCGCTCACAATCAGCAGTAGAATGTGGTAAAACTAATATATCTAGCACAAAGATTCCTATTTGGAGGAACTCTTGGTTACCATGAAGGTCCCCAGCGTTCTTTATGAACACCCAAAATTCGTCCACCTCTTTAGACCGTAGATTTTCGGGAAATTCTGCATGTGGCAATGTTCTCCACTGATCATCAATCATTTGCATAAGCCTTTTGTCTTTTGGAGAAATCCTCTGAACCGACTTTGTAAGTGGAACGAGCGTTGACGGCCTTGCAGCACTTTCTGACAATGCTATTTCTGGTGTTAACCAACTCAACATTTTTAGAACAGAATTACTGAAATCACACCGCTTTTTTATCTCGCAACAAGATACTATAAGAAACTGTTGCACTCTGTAGAAATCAGTCACTTTAGATTTTTGTGAGATGTTTTCAGATTGGCTCATGAAATTCATCACACCTACACCTAAATACATTTGCGTATAAGGCACAAGTTGGGCTGGGTTTGCTGGATCTATGTCTGTCAAATCAGTTTTATTGATATAATCAGGAGACATATAGCAGAAAAGGATTTCTTTGTACGTTTTGCACATTCTATCATGCAAAGAGCAAATTACTAATTTCTCGCTTTGAAAATATTGATTCAGAGACACAAATTTCGGTAGAATCCACTCGAGAAATATAAAAAAATACACGTACAAAGTTGTCCCTGAATGCCTTTGCTAACTGTTCAGCTGCATAAAGACTTTCTTCTTCCCACTTGCAAGTGAAAAATAATTGCAATGCATTCCATTGTTCTAGAATACGTGAAACAACAGTTAACAAAGATAACCATCTTGTTTGAGACGGATGCAGTATCTTGTGAGGTTCGACATTACAAAACTGTTGGAATTCCACAAACTGGTCTATTCTTTTTGAATTATGCTTAAAGAATGAATATGTATCCCTTGCTGTGCTTCACATAGTCTTGGTAATTGTTTGCAAGCCTCACTTGCACGTAGCTGCAATGAATGACATATAGGTAATAAAATTAAAACCCCTGTTTTTACCTGATGTCAAGTAAGGCGGATTTTTTTCTGCAAGAACGCAAAGTAAACGGGCTTTGTTATTAAACATTTTAACACGTAAACACATTTTTTTTCAGTCAAAAACATGCAGGCTTATTCACAACCATATGAATAACATTCTACGTACCCTACGCGCGTTTTACGATTTTATTTCGCGATACTGACGCAATTCGGGGTGTTTCACGCTTGAAAACAAGGGGACTTCGGTTTATTCGCACCGGCGGCCGTCCCGATCATTTCGGAAAACGGGAGTATTTATTTAGTCCTTCAAATCCTATATGTATAGAATATATACAAGGATATTGGACATGGTTAGGTATTTACAAGATAAAATACAGTTTGTATTGCAATCCTAAGGACTAGATATTGAAGTAATTTAGCACAGATTCATAAATACAACAAACATTATAGGCAACATACAAATTAGAATATTAATAATGCATCTTTATTTTTGTTGTTTGGCTTTTATATATTCTGTCAGACTGTAAAAGCAATGATCAATTAAATATGCCTTTACTTCAGCCTTAAAACCACAGAGTTTACCTATTGATTTAATATGTTTAGGTAGATTATTGAAAATCTTTATCCAAGTATGTAGTGTGCCTTTTTGGCACAATGATGTTCTCACCCGTTTCACATGAAGGTCAGATTTTTGCCTTGTATTGTGTGCATGTATATCTTCATTTTTTAATAAGATATCTGGGTGTCTATTGATATATTGCTTGATGAAAACTGATGTTTCATAGATAAAAATGCAAGGAAGAGGAAGAACTGACAGTTTTTTGAATATGGGCCTGCACGATTTCATATTGTTTACCTCTTCAATAATTCTTAGTATTCTCTTTTGCATCATGAAAAGTTTAATATTTGTTGTTGTATTGCCCCAGAAGATTATGCCATATTTAATTACAGAATGCACATAGGAGTAGTATACATTTAACAGGCTGGCTTTGCTGCAACAAGTTTTTAAGATCCGTATCATGTAACAGGTTTTGCTTAGTTTTCTTTGCAAATATTCAATATGTACCGCCCATTTTGTGTTGTTCTGGAGCCAGAGTCCCAGAAATTTAGTGCTGTCAACACTTTCAAGAACTCTGTCCCTAAGTTTTATTTCTATGTGTGGGTGGTGTCTTCCTTTTACATTATAGAAATTCAGTGCTACTGTCTTTTCTTTGTTTATAATTAGCTTGTTGTAGCTGAACCACTGTTCTACACTGTTCATTGTTTGGATAGCGGAGTCTTTAAGTTTTTCTTCTGTTTTACCACTACTAAGGAAGCTTGTATCATCTGTAAATTGGAGGGTAGTTTGGCAATACTTGTTGTACATAAGATCATTGACATAGAGGAGAAACAGAATGGGTCCCAATTCTGATCCTTGAGGGACACCATATTTCACATTTTCATATCCTGAATAGTAGTAGCTGATTTTGTTATGGTCAGTATATTGCACTTCAACCACCTGTTTGCGACCACATAGGTATGTCTTGAGCCACTCATTGGATATACCTCTAATTCCTAACTGGTCAAGCTTCTGCAATAGGGCACTATGGTCAATGACGTCAAAAGCTTTAGATAAATCAAGACATATGCCTGTCACAAACTCACCTGCATCCAGTTTAGTATAGATTTCATTAAGAAATTCAAATATTGCACTTTCAGTTGAATAGCCTTTCCTGAAGCCATGCTGTGAAGGAGAGAGAATCTTATTTTTATTTAGGAAATCAGACAATCTCTTATAAAAAACTTTTTCTAAAATTTTAGAAAATACAGGCAGTAGGGCTATTGGTCTATAATTTGAAACACATTCTGGATTTCCTTTTTTGAACAGCGGTTTCAGCTTTGCTGTTTTTAAGCATGAAGGGAAGGTTCCTGATGCCAGTGAGCTGTTGCACAAATGTGTCAAGGGTTCAGCTAAGGCAAGACAGCATTTTTTAATAATTGCATCTGGTATTCCATCAATTCCACATGAGTAGCCTGTTTTCAAGGTTTTTATAACTGATAAAATTTCTTCAGAATTTGTGGGTGAAAGGAACAAAGATGTAGACACATTTCTCACACTATTGCATGTTGGAGGTGATATTTTGTTGTGTTCTTCCAGTCCACTCACCAACTCTTCACTTACGTTTGCAAAATATTTGTTGAAGGTCCCTGCAATTTCTGTTGGGCAAGAAATCATTTGTCCTTCATAACATAAGTTCACATTTTTATATTGTTTACTTTCACTTGTTTGATTTTTTATAACTTCCCATATAGCTTTAGACTTGTTTTTTGAGTTTTCAATGTATTTGTCATTTGCCATTGTTTTAGCTTTCCTTACAACATTTTTGAGGATCCTCTTGTAATTCTTCAGGTACAAATAAAATTCATGCGGCATGTTCTGTGTCTTTGCTATATCGTGTAATCTTCTTTTCTCTGCACAAGATATTCTAATACCTATTGTAAGCCATTTGTTCTTCTTGAAGTTAGGTTGACATTTTTGCTTTTTTAATGGAAATGCAGCTTCAAAGTATGACATGAAGATTTCCATGAATTTATCAAACTTTTTGTTAGTATTTTCACAGGTATACACTTCATACCAAGTTTCTTCACTTAGTCTCTGTACAAAAAGGTTTATTTGTTTGTTAGTGAATTTCCTTGCTTCTTTTACAAGTTCCTCTTTCTCAGTTGTTTCACTTGGGGTGTGCAAAGCAATAAACTGTGCATAGTGATCACTGAAGCCAGTATTAAGATTTCCGGCACATAAATTGTGATTTACATTTGTGTTTATTAATATCTGATCAATTGTTGAGCTAGTTGTTGGTGTAACTCTTGTAGGAGAGTCTACGGTGGCTTTTATGTTATATGTTTCCAGTAGGGTCATCAAGATTTGCTGGTCTTTTGAGATTTCTTGAAAATCAATATTAAAATCTCCACATATGATCACTGTTTTGTTGAAGTTTTTTATAGTATTTAAAGCTGCTTCTAGTTGGTGACAGAAATCATTTAAGTTCCCATCAGGGCTCCTATATACACAGATGATTATTAATTTTAATGCAGAGAGTTCAACTTCGGATACTTCAAAAATTTTCTCTTCAGCTAACAGTTCAATGCATTTTATGTTACAATAATCAATGCCACTTTTAACAAATATACATGACCCTCCATGACTGGATGTAATTCTAGAAAATGATGAAGAAAGATTGAAGTCTGCACGTTTTGTGACTGACATTGCATCTTTAGGCAGCCAGTGTTCGGTTATACACACTACAGAAACGTTTTTTAGCTCATCAGTACATAAAATTTCAACTTCACTTAATTTGTTTAGCAATGATTGGACATTTTGATGAATCAGCATGAAATTAAAGGGTTTGTTAGGCTTTGGCATATTGTTAGACTTTGGCATATTTAATTGATCACTTACCTTTACCCTGTCAATAAAAAATCATTCAGGTGTGCTGGAAGTACTGCTTTTCTTTTCCCGACTGCACCTATTCTTCTATTATCATCTGCAGCAGCATTTTCTTCTGTGTCTGGTTCCCCTGGTAGTTGTTCAGCTGCTGCACCTGCTGTTGATAATATTGCTGCTGGTGTTTGAGCTGGGTCTGCAATTGGTAGAGCTGTTACTGCATTCATTGTGCTTGAATATTGGAGGCACCTAGTTCCTTCTTTTGTTGTTGATGTTGGTGAGTGAGGTCTTGCTGGCGTTGTTTCCTTCGAATATTTGGGGGGCCAATCCAGGATGATTTTACTTTTGAGTGTTTGATGCCTCTTGGTGATAATTTCTTCAATTTTTCCGACGAGCAGTTTTTTCCCCATGTTGTTAACGTGCAATCCATGTAATGTGTGGAATCTGCGCCCAATATTACTAACATTTACGAGTTCTACATTTCTGAAATGTTTGCAAAGTAATGAAATTTGTTGGTTGGCATTGATTATTTCTTTATTTACGCATGACCAAGAAGGTAAGTCATGCCGATGTGGAATGTTCAGCACTAAAACATTTGTGTGTGTCAACTGTCCTAAGCACCTGTTTAGTTCTTGTTTTGCTTTGTGGGTTTCGTTTTTATATACGTCATTTGACCCACTAATTAGCACAACAAAGTCTTCAGAGGATAAGTCAGCAATGTCTGTGGATCGTACATGATTGCAAACTTCCGACATAGAAGCACCAGGCTTTACGTAAGCGATTGTTTGTAAACTGGACTGACCGTTCAGAAGGCGAGCAAATCCACGACCATGACTGTCTGCCATCAAAACTACTTTTCTTCGTTTAGGTTTCTCTGCCTGTTTAGAAGGTCCACCGTCGTTATGGCCAAACAATTTAGTATCAGCGCTGGACATATACTTCATATTTGGGTCACGTAAGTGTTCAGGTCTTTCAGTTTCATTTCCTTTCATAGCAGTAGCTGAGTTGTTAGGAATTCTTTTGGATGTATCACTCCGCGTATTTTTAGTTTCATATTCAGCTTGGAAGTTAGTTTTATCACATGCACAATGTTTCTTACCTTGCACGGTTGATTGCACACTGAACCTGCTTGTAAACGCGGTATTAGGGTCATACAATAACCTTTGTTGAGAATGAGGCACTTTGTTTTCTCACTTTGCCTGGAATTTCGTGGTTACTGTGAGGCAAGTTTGATGTAGGTTCACACTTTCTGGTCGTAAGTTTTTTTAGTTCGCTCATCAGAGTATTAATGGTTAATTGCAGACTACTTAAACGATCATTTAACTTTCTGATTTCATCACTACAATTCGTGCACACGCTGTTTTTATCGGTGTAATTTTCACTTTTTCCCGCATGAACACTATGCATATCAACACTAGCCGCCATCTTGCCTAACTGTAGTAACAATAAGAAATCCCTTAAATAATAAAGAAACAAAGCAAATAAAAATGAGCAGAAATTTCAAAATGCCACCAAAGAAAGCAGTATAGAGATATACTGATAACACAAAGATACAACTGAGAAAAGGATGGGGTGGATGACCACAGAGGTATGTACAGAAATTAAGTGATTCTCATGCTTGAGACATTATTATAACAAAGTAATTGGCACTTCTGATTCAGTTACTACTTATCACTTGACTCTATGTGCTTTCATTTCATGTGTACAGGCTACAGAAACAGAATAAATCTCCTGTCATTGACAAGGACAAATGTGCAAACGAAAACGTTTCTTTATTACGTCATGGATAACAGAGGAAGTGAATGGTTGCTCAGTATTAGAAACATGATAATTGTGAAACACTTACACTGTTGTTTGTAGTCTCATGTTATTCGGCAAAATGCCAAATGATGTAAAACCTGCATAGCTTTTCTACAGGGCAACTGTTTTGTCATCTTCAGGTGCTGATGTGACTGTAGAGAGCTACTGCAGAGACCCATAGCTTCAAACCTTCCAGCAATCAGAGAAAGGGAGTTGATAACATCATTGCGAAAAAACTTAATTTCCAGGGTACACTGCCAGAGAAGAAATATGGAACTTGCACTGTGTGGTGAGGTAAGCCATCGTACAAGCTGCAAAGTCAGACACGGATTTGGGCTAGTTGTTACTGACTAGCCTGACTATTCTGGCTTTGAGGAACCACTTGCATAGACATGTTAAGCAGTACAGGATTTAGGTTAGCATCTAACTTCTGTAGAGCATAAATGGCAAATGGAGGAGTTGTTTCATCCATCAGTAATTGTCAAATTAAAGAATACAGAAACTCATTAATTTGCCTACAGTAACATATGACAGCATGTGTGACACAAGCAGAATTTTGTAACAAATACTTTTTTGAAGTAAGTGTATACTGAGCATCTGCAAGAAATTTTAATATATTCATGAATCACATTGAAGCTCTATTAGCTTATTTAACAATTAAAAAAAAAAACAAATTGCGGTTGCTTGTGCTTTTAATGTAGATTTTCTTAAAATCTCTGCCAGTAAGAATTGATTATAATCAGCATCATAATCATTCAACATGAATTCTACTGCAAACTTCCAAACTAGGGTAGGAATTGCTCAAAAACAGCCATTAATTTTTTTATACTAAAATGTCACATGAAGAAAATTATATTACATCCCAATAATAAGTGGCTTCTTAGACCATGACATGCATTTCTTTGTTAAATGTTAATACCTATCAGGATACAAAATTTACCAAATCTGAGTTCATGAGGGCAGTCTGTAAGCAAAAAAATTGAGGAAAAGCTATGACGTTGATGCTACAGCTCATTACAAGACGTATTGATAAATATTGAAGCTAATAAAACAGACATCAAAACAAATGGAATACAAGGAAAAATCATCACATCAGGTAACAAAAAAAAAAGAGAACATTGTATTTAGTGAAAGAGGAGACTGGCAGAACCAGGAAGAGCAGACAACAATAAGAGTAAATGTTACATTTGTATCAGGTTTGTGCAGTGTTGCAAATTTTTTTAAAAAGCATTTCATAACCGCTGTTGAAAACATGGAATTGTCAGGTTCAGTAGATGCTGCCTTAGAATATCTTGGAGCTGTTCTTATTAATACCAGTAGTTTCAGTCATACGAACATGATGCTTGTTGTAAGAGTAGAAGTAATAACAACAATAAATTCTGCAAAATAAAAGAATCTAATGATTACATTAAAATACCAAAAAAGTCAATTAAAAGGGTATTCTCCAGAATTTAGTAACATATTAAGTTATTTGTGTAACAAATTATTTATCAATGAAACATTTCCCGATTAGCTGAAGTATGCTGATGTTAAATCTCCATATAAGAAAGAAGGTAAAGAAACATAATTAATTTCCATTGAATTAAATTTTTTCCAGTGTCACGAAAATCTTAGAAGTGATGGCAAGTGGCTTCTTCCTCATCAAACTACAGGGTTCTGATATTGAGAAGGCTATTTACACATACAATGGGAATGTATTTAACTCATTAGACAAAAAATTACAGGCAACTGGTATATTCTATGATCTATGAAAGGCATTTGTGTACATCACAATATCCTTTCAAGTAAATTAGAATATTGTGGTGTAACAACATATTCCATGAAATGGTTCAAATCACATCTTTTGGCTGACAGTATGAAACAAAGGGTGTCAGTAGGAAAGAGTCCAAAATTAAGCTACCAGTCATGATCCAACTGAGAGCTAACTACATGTGGTACCCCACAAAGTTCCATTGCGTGCTTGTCACTTTTCTTATGCACATTAACAACCTTCATCAGTTATAGTATCAGATGCCAAATTTGATTTGATTGCAGATGACATGAACATTGCAACAAATAGTGAATGAAATATAGTTCTAGGAAGTTTGGTTTAAGAAATTATCAAGGCTATTAAAAATTGTTCCTAGCTACTTCTTTCTCATCAACTTTGAAAATAGGCACTATAAACAGTTCAGGCTTTCACGGTATTCCCCTCCACCCAGTATTGTCTATAATGTGATGACACACACATATAAGAGGTTGACAGCATTAAATTCTTTGAATTAAAACTTGGTAATAAAATCAGACGGGATGAGTGTATCACAGAATCACTGAAGTGTTAACAAATCTTTATTTGCAAAGTGGATGTTGTCAAACAAGCATGCTTTGCTTACTTTCATTCCATAATGTCATATGGGATCAATTTCTGGGGTAAGTCATGAAGCCAAGAAAAAGTTTTCCAAGTCCAGAAGGACTTAATACACATTATTTGTGGTGTGAACGTATGAATGTCTTACAGATAGTTCAAGGAACTGAGAAAACTAACTACTGCTTCCCAATATATCTATTCATTAATTAAATTTGCCATAAATAACAAAGCTCTTTTTCAAACCACCAAGGTAGTTCACAGAATCAATACTAGAAATAAGAATCTTCACAAAGATATGCAGTCACTTACTTCGGTACAGAAAGGTGTTCATTATTCAGAAACAAACATTTCAAATGACTTGTCCAGCAGCCATACGTAATTTAACTACCAGTGACGCTCAGTTTAGGAAAAGCGTAGGGGATTTACTGGTGGCTAACTACCCCTACACCACTGACGAATTTCTAAATGGAACCAACTATATGTAGATATTTTTAGTAATATCGAAGAATGTAAGTGCTATGTAAAATCTGACTTCTGTAAAATCTTCAGGATGTAATGTGATCAGTGTTAATAACCGTTGTAAATAACAGCAGAAGAATTAACATAAGCACTTCAGTGCGTTGTAAATTCCATGTTTTATGACAGGTTTTGTTATTCCCCCTTAAACTAAAATATCTTTAAGGTTCTTTGATTTATTGCACATCCACAAGGATCACTTCACTTCATATCTGTAGGAGGGACTTTCTTCTTTTTGTGTAAATGTATATGTGTGTTCTTGTTTTATGGAATGTTCTATGTCCTTGCTGATGGAGTTGTTATGAGAAGCTGTTAGCTACTCAGAGCAGAAGATCTTTTTATTAAAAACTTAAAGGAGAAGCCATTGAAATCAGTAGCTCTGTAACACACTTACTTTTGGAGACAAATAGATAATACCTTTATTTTGTGGTGAAGTGAAGTTGCAACACTGTATTTGCTTTTTAACATCAAAACCCTTTCCACCCTCAATAGGTGTTTCGCTAGGGAAGCAGAGAAAAACTGAATGTCTTTCTAGAATGTACCAGTTCATAAACATAAAAATGACTTTTTCAGTTGTCAGTTGTACTACAAAGCAACAAAAGCAATCTGTAGCATATTTTTTTGAGCTTCCATCACCCATCACAATGCACCAGATTTGCTGTGTATTTTGACATGCACACTGTGCAATTTGATGTGCAAATTTCAATTTGAGTGAATCTCTTGTTTCATGGAGGCAGTTTCTCTTTCAAAATTGGTAAAGATTTCAAAATGCACTGAATCAAAGGTGTCTTCAATAGTTTGGTTTGATTATTGATATAGCTGAGTTCCATAAAAGACAATATTGACATATGAAGGCTAAAAGTGTATGAGATTCCTTGTTAATGTGAAAAATCGAACATCAGCCAGAGCTGTTAAATGGTTAAATGCAGATGCAATGAACACTGATGTCAAACAAAACTAGGTTCACTAAAAAAATGCTGTTATAGATTACCTTTTTAAATGTGCAGGAAATATAAAGGCACCAAGATCCTCAATCTACAGAGTCTTTGCCATTAAAGAATCAGTCAAAATGCATATAGCAAACAAACAAATCACTAAATGTGCAGATTCTTTGAAGAGTGGGCAACAGTTCTGTATTTGCCAGGTCTTCAACCACCAAATAAGAATGAATTCAGTGTGAACGTACTGAAGAGAGCTTATATATATGACTGGCAGGAAAGGTGCTTGTAAATGGTCTGGGCACATGTTTCTGAATTAATAGCTTTGAGGCTAGCTTCTTGCACTACACTAGCAAAGGGTTGGTTGTTTGTTTCTCTTGCATGGGAATGTACTTGCAAATCACTTTAATGTGGCTCTGTGTAACTCATCTTTCATGTGCAGGTGAATGGATTGATTGCCTTATTTCAATTGGTATTTGCTGTGTTCCATCCTGGAATTTGCTATACCAATGCGTTCCAAGTTAATTCATTCAGCTGATAGGTTGAGAAAAATTTGCAGATTCCAAAATGTACTAGTTTTTTACAACAATGCTAACAAGCAAATATCTGCTACTGATTTAACTGTGTACTACACCCAGTTATCAATAAGGAATATTTCCTCTGACTGCACTGGAAATTGTAAATACCAGAGTGTATTTGGAACATAACGTGGGATTATCAGAAGCATAAGCACAAATTCTGTAAAGATGTTGTTTATTAATTAATGATTTTTCCAGACAGCATTTTGATGAACTTCAAAGAAGAGTTTATGGAGGCTGAATATTCAGAGGAAGGTGAAATCATGAACAGAGGAGGAAAAGAAGATGCAGTAAAATTACAAAAAAGTGGACATGCTGACTATGAAATGTTTAAAAACTATCTTCACAATAAAGTACTGTATGAGAATCATCATGTTAAAACATGGCTCTCTTATTTCAGTCAACATTGCTCTTGAACAGCTAAGATCAACAGGTGAAAAAGCAATTGAACAAGAACTCTGCACACACTTGGCCATATTATGTGAGCAGAGAAATTAGTGGGAGTAGGATGACTTCAAACTGGTATAAAATGTTTCTGTCCATTGCCACTCTATGCTACTAAACAAACAGCACTCCATAGCAATCTGAATGCAGTGTTGATTTCAATGTGTTGTCTGTCCCACGAGAAAGAAGCAAGACTTCTTTCCCCTACACATTTCCTCACCCTGCACGAGCTGATAAACCAGGAGGCAATTTGAATGCTTATGCTGGTGGCATGCCACAATAGAGGGCAAAGTTTTATTGAGCACATACACGGTCCAGTCACATTAATGTGACCACCTCCCGTATTCAACATTTATGTGCAATAACCACTTACCAATGGCAGGTGGCAGCTCCAGTAGTGATGGGTATATAAAGCATGTCAGTAGCACACAGCAAAAAGTGGAGTCGTCCTAATGCAGAAACTGAGTGATTTATCTGACGTCCAAAAGGGCATGATAATTGGCTTTCGGGTAAAAGATGGAAGCATTTCTGAAATGGCTAAGTCTGTCAACTATTCACATGCCTCTATGGTTAAAATATACTGTGCAGGGCAAAATGCTACTATCCAAATCCGATGCTGAAGCAATTGTGGTGCACTGTGGCCTATAGTTGACAGAGGTGAATGATGACTGTGGAGAGGTGTACAGGCAAGTAGACATGCAACTGTTGAGCAACTAATCACCCAGTTAAACCAAGGTGCCACCAACAGTGTCTCCTCAACGGCCATTTAGTGCAAGTTGCATATGGGCCTCCACAGCAGGTGCCTGGTTTACCCATTCATGCCGACTGCTGTTCTTTGTCGATGAAGGCCACAATTTGCATGTTAATACTGCAACTGAAAGTCCATTGAGTGGCGACAGAAGTTCTTTACAGATAAGTTACGTTTCATGCTCCACTGGACAGATGGCTTTTGGCTGGTGTGAAACATCTGAAAGCAAACAACTTGCTATCAAGAGGGAGTGTTATGGTCTGGGGAATATTTTTGAGCATTCCCTGGGTGGTGTCGCCATTCTGAAAGGCACAATGGATCAATACATGTTGCATATATCCTTGGAGACTGTGTACATCCCTACATGCAGTTTGTTTTTCCTTGGCACGATGGACTCTACCAACTGGACAATACAATGTGTTACACAGCTCACAGTGTACATGTGGAGTACAAAGAGTACCACAATGGCTTTACCGTACTCACCTAGCCACTAATCCCCCAATTTAAAACCCAGTCGAGGATCTATGGGACAACCTCGATCATGCTGTTCGCTCCATGGATCCCTAACCAAGAAACCTAGCACAACTAGCAACAGCATTGGAGTCAGCATGGCTCCACATCCTTGCCAGTACCTTCCAGAATCTCACTGACACTCTTCCAGAAGGTCTCACAGGTCCACGCTGCAAAAGGTGGCTATTTAAGCTATTGACACATGGCCGTATTAATGTGATTGGACAGTGTAGCTTTATTTACTAAAGTATTTTTATCTGACAATAAAAGCATTCGGAGATCAATTTTAAAAGAAGAGACATGATTACTGTAACTAATTAATCTTTAGAAGCAATTATTACTTCCAGAAGTGCATTAATTATCAGCATGAAAATGAAAATTTGCGCGAATTGTAACATACAGCGAATTTTAACCTATAGAATTCGGATGTGGGTGCGGCAGATCTAAAGGGCACATTTTTTTTGTAACACTGCACTAGCTCTAACAATGAAATACAGACAAGTAGGAAAGAAACGAAATTCACAGCTTTAACAACAAATTTTAATTTCTGGTTCAGAAATCGCAAGAAGACAAATTTTTACATTTTCGGCCATGGCATAATAGAGTTTGGTTATACACTTTTAACGTTGCAAAAATGTTGCTCCACATATTTCACATCTTAGAAGAAGAAGCAATGATTGTTACACATTGTCACTGGCAACAAGGGAGGCAATTGTATCGATAGTGGGGCAGAATGAGTCTGTTAGTTCACAGCAGTGTGCCGTAACGACTGACCTGAGTACCGGCGTAGTGCTGCGCCAGTAGAGTACAGGTTCTTGGCTGGCCGCTCCCCATGGAAGGCTGGCAGGCTGGCGTCTTCTGCCTTGCTGAGGAGCAGCGGTGGTTCCGGATCATCCAGCGAGACCTGCCCGTACACGCGCCCGTTAGCGCTCACGTTCACCCGCATCTGCAGTTCCTAACGGGGGAGGGGTAGGAGGGAGGGAAGGACAAGGTGCACAAACCAAAACAAAATCAGTGAGTGTTCTGGAGTGACTGGGTGGCAGGGGGAGAAACGGTAGAGAAACACTGCCACCCAAGTGCGTGCAACCAAAACATAAAGTGAAGCAATTAAATCGAGGCAGCTACACATGCAATCGGAAAAAAATAACTGTGAAGATCATACAGGCTAGGAACTAAAGTAAGTTAAAATTTTTTGCATGCTAGGAATATGGAAGAATCATGTATATTAAGGAGAGCCCAATTAAATTAAAGTGTTCGAATCACTGTATACTAATAAGTATTCTCATTATAATTGGTCATTTATTTCAATGACCGCCAAGGGCGCCCATAACCCACCTCCTCCCCCCTCCCCCCCCCCCCAACCCCCGCAGCTATCAGGGAAAGGAAAAGGGTATAGTACAATCAGGTGATTTTTTGCAAGAAAATTATTTAAATGTCGGCATTACACAGGTTTTTAACAGGGTCGGAACTGGAAATTTTGTATGTTACTTACAAGTAGCCGTTAGTCTTCCTGTTGTTGTTGGGTGGGTTGGGATGGTTTGCGTTGTTTTGGGGAGGAGACCAGACAGCGAGGTCATCGGTCTTACCGGATTAGGGAAGGAAGGGGAAGGATATCGGCCATGCCCTTTCAGAGGAACCATCCCGGCATTTGCCTGGAGCGATTTAGGGAAATCACGGAAAACCTAAATCAGGATGGCCGGACGCGGGGTTGAACCGTCGTCCTCCCGAATGCGAATCCAGTGTGCTAACCACTGCGTCGTCTTCCTGAATATTAAAAATAGTTCATACGGCTTGCTCTCTTCCCCCCCCCCCCCCTCCTCCCTTACAGACTATCGTATGGGCGCCCTTGATCACACCTACAAGACGGTATAAATGGCCATGACGGTTTATGACATCAGAGGGCTGTGTTCAGATCTGAATTTGTTGATTACATTGCAAAATGTCACGTCCATCACATGGAATGGTTGCGTTGACATATCTCGAAAATAACATGTGTGCCTCTGTAACTATTCTTGCCACTACACTTCTGTAGTAGCGTTGGTTGAGGTTTGCATTAACACTCAGAGTTTTAACTCATTAGTTATAGAATGTTTGTCATCGAAGAGAGAATGGAAAAAAGTGTACAAACATTGTTAATCAGTCTTTTTGTAGATCAACTTTCACTCACTGAAGTACAGATCACTACAATAATAATGTGAAATACCTGCGCTGCGTTCTGCCCCTGACGGACCATTGCAGTGCCCACTGACTGTCGTGCCATGCAGGGTGTGATTTTAGGCGCAGGTCAGGTGGAACTGAGGCCAAGGGGCCGACAGGTAGAAGAGGAGGAACGATGCCGAGAGATCTCGACCGGTGCTTCTCTTTTCGGTATACTTCGCCACTATTATCCATTTCATAATGACTGACCTCTGGTTTTTTGTGCTCATATTCTGGTTACATCGCATGATGAACATCGATGCGTTTTACCTCACCGGAACTGTGAAAATGTCTGCTGTTATTTTGGTGCATGAGTATTACATTTTAACAGCAAAGGAGGTGACATAAGTGGTAATATTTAAGAAAAAAACGTTCTTTTTCAACCATTTATTGGTGGATTTCAACTTTGAGGAGCCACAGAAGCCAGACCATAACTAGGAGAAAAACTTCCTTCGTACAGGTTAAAGATACAACCTTTTTCTATTTTCAGACGAATTTTCGCTGATTTCTGACTAGTCGTTTCATCATAATGATGAAACTGCGACTGAGCTTACCGTTGTAGCTATTGCAACGGAGAAGACACGGATGTAAAGTTTGAATTTTTGTTGGTCAGAATATATGTCAGCACTAACGAATACTCCCTGTATTTGTCAGTTACGAGCTTGTAAATCTGCAATCCATGGAGGCTGGGTACACCGTAGTTGTCATACAAGAGCACTGTTGTAATGCACAGTGTGTTTTCTTACTAGCATGAATGGCGACTTTGCACAAGCATTCCAAAACAGCATTGCCGTGTTCAGCAGTTGTTGCGAGTAGAGGGCAATAAAATGAGAAATTGTGAATGAACACTGGATCAAGAGCGCCCTTATGACCGTTTGCTGGGTGGGGATGCGGGAGAGGGGGGAAGGGGAGGGGGGGCGACCAAACCTGGAGGTAAGAAGTACCTCGAGGTGGCCCGAATGAATTTTTCAGGTAACAATGATAAATGAGGTAAAACCTATTTTAATCTCTTTGCTGCTGTCTGTGGTCTCGATCCTGCTACTGCAGTCGTCTACTTCGATCAACGACTGCTATGTCAAGAAAGTGGGCTCTTCATGTATGTCTGTCTTGAAGTTTGTGCACATGATTTACTGATTTCCACCAGGCACTTTGGTGAACACTTTCCGAGTGAAGACACACAACTGTAAAGTATCATTTATCCTAAAAGTCTCGCAGTGTTGTCCTTGGGTTAAAAATGGTTCAAATGGCTCTGAGCACTATGGGACTTAACATCTGAGGTCATCAGTCCCCTAGAACTGAGAACTACTTAAACCTAACTAACCTAAGGACATCACACACATCTATGCCCGAGGCAGGATTCGAACCTGCGACCGTAGCGGTCGCGCGGTCCAGACTGAAGCGCCTAGAACCGCTCGGCCACACCGGCCAGCTGTCCTTAGGTTAGTTAGGTTTACGTAGTTCTAAGTTTAGGGGACTGATGACGTCATATGTTAAGTCCCATAGTGATTAGAGCCATTTGAACCTAAAAGTCTTGTTCAGCTTTGCGACCGTGCTCTTGACAAAGGCCCAAGTTAAATGGCATTAAATTCGCGGTGTGCTAAAGGCAACCACAGAAGTTTAATTCGCTATTCCACTGAGAGCAGTGCACTTGCCAAAAGGTGTTCCTCTGGTCTGAAGTGCGTTCGCACGTATTCCAGTAGGTCTGCTTTAGCAAATTCCTCATATGACATGACATTAGATAGAAGCTCTATGTTATTACTTTCCAACCATTTAATAACAGAATTCTTCCACCATCTCACTGAAGGATTTCATGACACTGGATTTATCATGGTGTAGCATGGAGCCTGATCTATAACAATTGCAGATCTATTTGGCAGTTGTTTGAAAACGCTCCTAAACCATTTTTCATTGTGTTTGGCATTCGACTCAAAAGTGATAACTTGCACTTCCTTTTTACCAAGTATAAAACAAGCCAGCTCTTCGTACGAACCCATCTACGTTCTCGATGTGGCACATTATATTCCTTTTTTTTTTTTTGGACCAAGGCGGTATTTGAATTCCTCCTTCACAGCCATTCCGCGCATGAACATTTCCATATACACTCTCTGACGCATAAGGCACTTATTGTTTGTGTCATCCAAATGGTGGCAATGATTTGCACCACACTAACTCAGTGTAATAAATAATCCCTCTGGAGTTTCTCAAGCATCTTATTTCCAGGAAGAAATGGTCTCTTCTCCCTGCTACTTGGTTATTCTCCATCAGCACTGATTTCTTGTTGAACCTTTTGTAGCTGAAGCCCAATTTCCGAAAAGCACGCCAAAGGGTTGTTTCATTCGAATCAGGAAACACCGAAACACTTGCATGATTTTCTTCTGGAGCTGCATGGTTAATTCTGAAGTCATGGTCTTGAAACACAGCTTCATTTACATAAACTTTTGTCACCTTTCATAAAATATTTCCATACTACACTTGATTAGTTTCATACCAACTGGAACGTCGACACAACAATAAGGCTTCGTTACGGATGGAGGTCCGTCTGGCTCGTAAGCGAGCATGGAGCAAACGAAGGACGTCATTGCCACCCTGTGTTGTAGGGACGTGAAAGGGGAAATGTTTACTTATTTCCGCCTAGTGCTGACAACCCAGTGGTTCGTGCGCTTCGTCCCGTTCAGCAGGTGTAAGTTTACGGCAGACGTTAAAAAGCATATCGTAGAGGTGTTCATGCACAAACACATTTGTTACGTCATTTATTTCTGAATTGATACACACAACATAAGACTTAGCCACGCTTCTTACGCACTATTGTTAGATCCTTGATGTTGGCAGCAATCATAAACAGAATACAGTCGACACAAAATGTTCCGACTCGTGCCGACGTTACACCGCGAGTCCTAGTGGACAGTCAAAGTTCTTTCCATAATCAAGCTATAGACGACAGGCCAACATTCAGCAGGCTTTAAAGCAAAAAAGGAATAACTGAAATAATTAATCGAAAGGATAATCGATTATTAAAATTAAAGGATGTGAAAGAAACATGTCTACATCCATAATCGATTACCAGCAAAATTTAATAGCCCATCCCTGTTGCCCGTAAACACACACACACACACACACACACACACACACACACCACACACATACACACAAAGAGAACTGCATGCAATTTGACTACATGGAATGCAAGCCAGCAGCACTGTAGCTAGCACAGCGTTTATACGACATTGCAGTACCTGTGTTGTTCCGAAGTAAGATGCAGTATTCCTTCGGACATACATGTATGTATCCCGGTCCGGTAAAATTTTTTGTTTTTGTCTTTCCATTACACAGCTAATAGTTGTCCATACACGCAACTGCGAATACCTTTCATGCATCGTAGCATTCGGTTCACTGAGGGTGATTGTTTCTGTCGCTGGTTGCAAATGAGGTATAGTTGTATTTCTCTTCGATTCGTGCACAAGTTGTCATTGCTTTGGTTATCATTGCGCATGTTAGCTATTATTCTTTTCTGGAAAGTGGTCTATTCAACACGAAGCGGCACGAAGAATCTGGGTGGCGCACAAAATAGGAAAGTAACTACTGAACAAAATAAGAATGTGCCTCTGAAGTTAAAATAGTTGGCGAATATTTTTCGAAGCGTGAAAATGCAAATTTGAACAATTTCTTCCTCTCACAGTAATATTAGAATTCAAGGTAAAATTTCATCACCATTAAATGAATGAGTTTACTGTGGTGAAATACGTGGCAGTAGTGGTGATAATAGTTAGGAGAGGAAGAGACATAGTTAAAGATGAGAGCTTGTGAAGATAGCACAGATTTTCCAACTTTTGAAATGTGGACACTCGAGAAAGACAAAGCTAAAAAAAATGTAAATGTCGTGTGACTAGGGCCTCCCGTCGGGTAGACCGTTCGCCGGGTGCAAGTCTTTCGATTCGACGTCACTTCGGCGACTTGCGCGTCGATGGGAATGAAATGATGATGATTAGGACAACACAGCACCCAGTTCCTGAGCGGAGAAAATCTGCGACCCAGCCGAGAATCGACCCCGGGCCTTGGGACTGACATGTTGTAGCGCTGACCACTTTTTTTCTTTTTTTGATCTCGTTTTGTTCTGTATTGTTCGTTGAATTTGTTCGGGGCGGACGTCCGATGACACCCGTTTAGGTTCTTCGTTAATCCGTTCACTCAGTTTTTTATTACAGAGGGTAGCTAACCCTCTGACCAAACACGCTGAAGCTACCGTTCCGGCTCCACTCAGCTACCGGGAGCGGACACGACAAAGCTAATGACAAGCAAAACCAAGTGTGATATGAAAGTCGGCAGTAAACGAAACCTCAAGAGGAGGGCTCCGGAAGGTTTCCGGCCTAGACTGCTACTATTCGTAGATCCGGCCCCAGCCTCAGTCTGATGCTATATTGTAGGTGTGATAACACAACACCCTCCTTGCCGTTATCGGCTTTCCAGATCTTGGAGCCGATACTTCTCACTCAAGAAACTCCATGACAGAACTGAGCGTGCGCCTTTGTCTTGCCGTCCCCGGTAGGACCGGGAATTAAACGCAGGTCCTGTGCATGGCAGTCAGATGCGCTGGCCGCTCAGTTACGGAGGTGGACAATAATAGGAACGGATCTTCTAGTTGCTGAGAGCAGTGACATATTTTGCAGTTTTTAAGGTTGACTATTACAGTTGGAGTTGTATATATAGTCAATGGACATTACACTTCTCTTTCTTGTGCACTGATACTAGTTGAAGTGGGTATTGTAAACGGAGGAAACAAGCTGAAATTGGCACGAAGCACCTCCCCTCTATGTATAGTATAGTGGCTTTGCTGAGTGTATATGTATGTAGCTTCATGTCTCATTATAACACTAACAATCCAAAAGCAGCTCAGCGAAGCTAAACAGGGCAGTGAACATTAACTACTAGGGAGTTGCAACACACAGTATTATCTCAGGGTGTATACGTGGACAAGGAAAAAAAATTCCCGGATTTTTCCCGGATTTCCAGGTTAAAAATTCACTTTCTCCCGGATGAAAATACACTTTTTCCGTGTTAAGTGACAGTATACTCTTCCTTGGCACTGTAAAACTCATCAGTCCTATGGTTTAACATGCGGGAGTAGAATTTCCCGGCACTTTAGAAAACGAAACTCAGAGGGGGGAAAACACGTTTTGAAAGACATTTGATGTGCAGCAATATGTACGCTGCATATTTTCGTATTACGAAGGTATAAATTTGAATTCCTCCAAACACCGTATGTTACTTTCCGAAACATTGAACTCGATATTGCGATGCTCTTTTGTAAGAAAGTCGTAGCTCCTGTCACGTGATCTCGCCAGCTGATGGCAGCATAGGACATATGAAAAGTGAGCCATCAGCAAGATCACTCTTAAGTAGCGCTAACACACAGATAAGAAAAGTTAATGGTTTAAATTAATATACACAGCATTCACGTATAATATTGGTCTCGAAGATTAATAAGCTGGAAGAGAAGCTAACCTTCCACATATAATGTTGATCTTTTTTGCGCGTGTTACACTGTAAGATACATCACACAAATGTGCCAGTAAAACGACGTAAATGTCTGATCTTTTAGACTCTAAATTCTTCTAAATGGTCGTCCTCAAAGAGTTGATTTTTAAATGAGAGTAAAAGATTAAAAGACCTTACGTACGGCATCAAAGAAACAATACATCAGATGATACTTCAAGAGCGAGCGTCGGAATTTCGTGAACCATACTAAAACGCATAATTCGGCTTAAAATGCACATTCGTATGTAAATTTTCTTGGAGTACCAGTACTGTACTATCTCATGTTTTGTTCTTTATTATGGCATAATGCCATACGTGCACTTGAAATGCAGCGAACAGTTGAAACTAGCCAGTAGTGTGAAATTAAACACTTCGTTTCAAATAAATTGACTGCCTCAGCAGAAAGATTAACTTTAAGCCAAATCTCTTTACCAAGCCGGCAAAAATAACTTCATTGATCGGTCAGAAAGGTGGAAATAAAATCTAATAACGTATTTTAGCCTTTATGCGAACGTATTTTAATTCATTTGATAGCTCCTGGCCACAAAAATTCATTTTATTATCATTTAACGTGAGAGCAATAAGCGAAGAGGAAACGACAAAATCACTGAACGTAAACACAGGTCACGTGGACGCTTTCCACCTCCCCACAACAACTAAGACTGCTCTGTGTATCAGCCCCAGATTTACTATATTTCCGAAGGGAGGCAACATTAAGCAGTGGCGCCCAGCCACACTTCTGTAACAAGAAGCGGGAAAAGGTACTACTCATACGAACTCAACTGCGCATGCTCAAGAGCCCCCCGCCCACGCCCCCCCCCTCCACCCCCCCCCCCCCCCCCGCGCAACAGCTCAAACGAATCTAATTTAAACAGTTGTCACGTCACGCTCATCGGAGGCAATTTGTTGTTATAAAGCATTGCATAGTCTTCCTAAAGCCTTTGACACACTTTGCTGTTGGCAGACGCTTGTATGAGCACTGTTTTGTTGCTGTATACGGTGCATTTCCTTTGCAACTTATGTTTTATTTTTGGTTTCTTTTTTTCTCTCGTTCATGCTTTGTTTCTGCAGTATTATTCTGCAGTAGAGTGATCCAGTAATATCCTTTGTTAGAGTATTGGTTCTTACCAGTCAAAATCACAAAAATTGAACTGAAAGCTAAAACAATGAAAAATTCCCGGAATTCTAAACAATTCCCGGGTTTTTCCCGGTTTTCTTCTGGATGAAAAAATTCCCGGGTTTTTCCCGCATCTCCCGGTTGTCCCGGGTCGTGTACACCCTGTATCTATTACAGGGCTATTACAAATGATTGAAGCGATTTCAGAAATTCACTGTAGCTCCATTCATTGACATATGGTCACGACACACTACAGATACGTAGAAAAACTCATAAAGTTTTGTTCGGCTGAAGCCGCACTTCAGGTTTCTGCCGCCAGAGCGCTCGAGAGCGCAGTGAGACAAAATGGCGACAGGAGCCGAGAAAGCGTATGTCGTGCTTGAAATGCACTCACATCAGTCAGTCATAACAGTGCAACGACACTTTAGGACGAAGTTCAACAAAGATCCACCAACTGCTAACTCCATTCGGCGATGGTATGCGCAGTTTAAAGCTTCTGGATGCCTCTGTAAGGGGAAATCAACGGGCCGGCCTGCAGTGAGCGAAGAAACGGTTGAACGCGTGCGGGCAAGTTTCACGCGTAGCCCGCGGAAGTCGACGAATAAAGCAAGCAGGGAGCTAAACGTACCACAGCCGACGGTTTGGAAAATCTTACGGAAAACGCTGAAGTAGAAGCCTTACCGTTTACAATTGCTACAAGCCCTGACACCCGATGACAAAGTCAAACGCTTTGAATTTTCGGCGCGGTTGCAACAGCTCATGGAAGAAGATGCGTTCAGTGCGAAACTTGTTTTCAGTGATGAAGCAACATTTTTTCTTAATGGTGAAGTGAACAGACACAATGTGCGAATCTGGGCGGTAGAGAATCCTCACACATTCGTGCAGCAAATTCGCAATTCACCAAAAGTTAACGTGTTTTGTGCAATCTCACGGTTTAAAGTTTACGGCCCCTTTTTCTTCTGCGAAAAAAACGTTATAGGACACGTGTATCTGGACATGCTGGAAAATTGGCTCATGCCACAGCTGGAGACCGACAGCGCCGACTTCATGTTTCAACAGGATGGTGCTCCACCGAACTTCCATCATGATGTTCGGCATTTCTTAAACAGGAGATTGGAAAACCGATGGATCGGTCGTGGTGGAGATCATGATCAGCAATTCATGTCACGGCCTCCACGCTCTCCCGACTAACCTCATGCGATTTCTTTCTGTGGGGTTATGTGAAAGATTCAGTGTTTAAACCTCCTCTACCAAGAAACGTGCCAGAACTGCGAGCTCGCATCAACGATGCTTTCGAACTCATTGATGGGGACATGCTGCACTGAGTGTGGGAGGAACTTGATTATCGGCTTGATGTCTGCCGAATCACTAAAGGGTCACATATCGAACATTTGTGAATACCTAAAAAAACTTTTTGAGTTTTTGTATGTGTGTGCAAAGCATTGTGAAAATATCTCAAATAATAAAGTTATTGTAGAGCTGTGAAATCGCTTCAATCATTTGTAATAACCCTGTACTTAACGGTGGCAATTCTATCTCTTTAGCGCAAGAGGGCAAGTGGATAATGCCTCATTACAAGACAAATGATCGTTTACTTGAAACCAGTCAAGCTATAAAAACGTCAATGAGTCAGTTGGTGCCAGTTCATTTACATAAGTGATTCAGTGAAGTTCCAAAACATGGGAAATACTGCCAAATATATGACAGCAAATAAACTACTGCCAAACATATGACAGCAAATAAACTATCTTTTTATGTAAGTAGCACATACAAACAACACGCGCATAAAAACAAGCATTCAGTCAGACCTGAGTTTCTCCTGGTGTATACAACTTTCAAATAACTTCCGGGAATTCAGCCAGGTAACATTTATAGCGACCGCCGATATTTCGGCGGGAGAACACCCCGCCATTTTCAAGGCGGTCGCTGAAAGTGTTACCTGGCTGAATTCCCGGAAATTATTTGAAAGCATTCAGTCATCTTACATGTAGACTTGTGTGAAGTTGTAACAACAAGGTAGTTTACAATCTGGCTGCAAAAAAGAAAGCACAAACATGGCCGCATATGAAAGGTAGTTGCCTACAACCACTAATGTATCGAAAACTTTCACTAGGATTTTCTTTGAACAATGGCCTCAATATAAAACTTATTTGCTCATCGCAGCCACAGCCTCTCCGCCACTGTTCAATGTTCATGATAAATTACCCAGTTATAAAAAAAGACCAAATATGCCTTTGCGTGATCTCTTTCAAAACCGATACGCAAAGTCAATCAAAGCAAGCTATCGAATTAAAATATTCGATTAATAGCAAACGATGAAAATATGGCAGCAAATAAATGGCATCTGCATACATCAGTCCGAAAAACGATCGGTGTCTATTGATACGTGTCGGTATATGCGTCGAAAGTAGAGAAAATACGGATACTAAAAATTGCCTAATATGAATAATTATATGCACTAACGATGACTATTGCGTACACCAAACAAATGCTACATTGAATGAAGATTTAAAATACAGTACATCAATAATGTTCGTGAATATCTGTCATAAAAATTGACATGGTCGGCGGAAAAAAATGTTAAACCGTGTGTGGTATGTTGAGATACTGCTTGTCATATGTTTTGTTTAAATTCAAAAGCAAGAAAGCAAGAACATAAATACCGTCTACATCTTATCAGCATACAGTTCATTCGAAAAAATAACAGATTACAAGATCAAATTAATGCTTACTAAGCTGTGCATTAGGACTTCTGCCGATCCCTTTCAATTAGACTGTCCATACCTTCAGTTCTCTGGTCAAGGCATTCTAGTCAACAATTCTGTATTTATTGCATTATCATAGGAGAGTGACCATAACCCAATGCTACAACTGGTATTATTATTGGAAAAATTTGTGCAATTCACTGCAGAGGGCCTGGTAAACTAAAATATGTGGTTAATAGTTGTGTAGTTTCTTCTGATTTTACACTTGATTTTATAACGTTTTATTCCGATAGATGTGTAATACAGAAATATTGTGTGCTTTGGTACCAAATTAACACACATTTCGAAGTTCGGTGGTTCTGAGTCCTAGTAGACTGTATGGCTATGATTTGACATCAGAGACAAGGCAGTTGAATTCATTTAATTTATGAACTCATTGCAAAAGATTTCAATTTATAGGCTCTTTTCAGATTTTGGGCTTTCTTTGACTTGCCTTCATGGTGGTAAGCAAGATTCTCTATTGTTATTTGATGTTTACTTGTACTCATGTACTGCATACCACTTCAATATTTTGTGATTGGTCATAATTGATTTTTCGTATCTGTATATGTAGTCATCCTTTGGCTTTGTTACGGCAGCTTGTCTTTTTTTGATGATCTTCTGTGGGGTCTAGTAATTACATGGTGAAATTTCTTTTCTTTATATGCAAGAAATGGTTTGTAGAAATTAAAAAAAAATCAACATTGAACAGATTTATACAAATGCAGAATGCCATGTTTTCAGGTACTCGCAAATATTGTTTGTTTTTTGGAAAGAAGAACATACTGGTATGTCTTGTTTTCTTTTCTCTTCATATGAAGATTGCAATCGAAGTAGCATCTTCGTTTGTCGTTGGTTAACAGTCTTCAGTTCGGAGATGTAACATTCATAACATCTGATTCAATGGTCATATACAGAAATGAAGATAATTATTGTTTAACGTCCGTCATATGACGGGGATACAAAAAATGGTTCAAATGGCTCTGAGCACTATGGGACTTAACATCTATGGTCATCAGTCCCCTATAACTTAGAACTACTTAGACCTAACTAACCTATGGACGTCACACAACACCCAGTCATCACGAGGCAGAGAAAATCCCTGACCCCGCCGGGAATCGAAACCGGGAACCCTGGCGCGGGAAGCGAGTGACGGGATACAAGCTAAACTGAATTCGGCAGTGGGGTCTTCAAAGGGAAACATGGCAGCATTCGCCCAATATATATTTTAGGAAAATCACCCAAAAACTAATCGTTATGTCCACGCAGCAATTTGAAACAAGCTCATCCAAAATGTGAGTCAGTGGCTTAACGATTGTGCCAACCCGCTCAGTGGGATTAAGAGGCGAACCGCTATATTGGCAGTAGAACAAAATAGTTCATATAATCGGCGATAATGTTGTTCGAGAACCATCTCGGCGTTTGTCCTAAGGGATACAGAGAAATAACGGGAAACCTCTTCCAGAGAGAAGAGTGCTTTGTAATGTACCACTAAATGCAGCCCTACAGTTGCCTATGGACTTGACCTGTGTCTTAGTTGATAACTGGTCGAGTATAACAAGGGTTAAAAAAATTTGTGATTTGACTGAACTATTTTCTAAAATATGAAGGCATAGATTTTAATTGGCAGAGAAGTGGTGGCAATCGAATATAAATTTAAATGTTAGGAAGTCTTTTTCTGAAGGTATTTCTCTACAGAGTAGCCTTTTACGGAAGTCAAATGTGGAACATAAACTGTTAAGACGAATACAGAAGCTACTGGAGTATGCTACAAGAAAATTCTGAAAATTAGATTGTCAGTTCGGATAACTAATGAAGAGGTACTGAAATGTACTCGGAAGAAATGAAATTTATGGGTCAAACTGAAATCGGCAATGGGGTCTTCAAATGGAAACATCCCAGCATTCGTTTTAGGTAAACCACCCAAAAACTATTAATCGAGGGAAATGTAGGGGACAAGATTTGTTGAGGTAGAGCAAGGCCAGACAGGTTCAAATGGACGTAAGTTGCAATAATTATGCAGACATGAAGAGGGTTGCATAGGATAGGCTAGCATCGAGAGATGCATCAAATCAATCTTCGAACTAACGAACACATCATCATCTTGTTATGAACACTCTAGGCAACGACAATTACAATAACAAAAACAGCATCCTTTAGATGCCCCAACTACAATTAGAATTCTCCTCTTCCCGAACTGGAGTCCACTGTATTAACTACTGCGCTCCCCCACCCTGCTTCAGCATGACAGCTTAAGGAAGAAAGAGTGTTAAATTGTATTAACGCTCTGTTTCCTTTTGCTTTTGTATCACTTCGACAGTGACGTCGTTGATGTAGCGTTTACTGAATTGCTAAGATACGGCCGTGAGTTCAAAGCACGCCTATTTTCCTAGAAAAAGAAGACGCAGAATATCACAATCTGGCTATTGTAATTGCTGTGGCAAGATTTGTCTTGTAAGCTCCGTCAACACATCTGATGCCGTGGCTGGTCCAGCGTGGGTCCTTACGTTGACGCCTGCTGACAGCGGCATGGTCGCTGAATTATACAGGCAGGCTGTATGGTCGATTGACGGTGAATCCGAAAACCAGCAACGGCTAACCTACTTTCACAGGTGAGCGAGCCAATCTGTTAACACGGTAGCCATGGAAACCGCGCTCAGCAATCCCCGCCAAAGAGAACTGAACTGAGTATATCTATCATTAAGTGAGATACGTTAATTTATCAATGATACTGTTGGTTGAGCTCCATGGGTGTGGATTAAATTATATGAAGAAATATAGCCACAAGACATTTTGTATAGCTGTTTTGATCCCGAGATGGATTTCGGATTGTATTATTTCGTAGTCAGAGGGCGAATGCTGTGCTGCATCAGTGAAGCTAAGCATATGTGTAGTATTCATATCAAAGCAAGAGGAGGAGCAACAACTTACAGAATAATAGGAAGCAGCAGACTTCGAGATGCAGTCGACAGAAACGTTTTATTGGTTGGTTGGTTGATTTTTTGGGGGAAGGGGACCAAACAGCGACGTCATCGGTCCCATGGGATTAGGAAAGGACGGGGAAGGAAGTCCGTCAAGCCCTTTCAAAGGAAGCATCGAGGCATTTGCCTGACGCGATTTAGGGAAATCACGGAAAACACAAATCAAGATGGCCGGACGCGGGTCTGAACCGTCGTCCTCCCGAATGCGAGTCTGTGTGCTAACCACTGCGCCACCTCACTCGGTTGGTTTTATTGATGAACATATAAATATATTAAGATAATTGAAGATGGGTGAAAACGCGAAATGCACCTTGCATAAAAAACTGCATACAAAGTGTCTGGTTGCAGTATTGCTTTAAATAACTGCCAAACTATTGTTTAATGAATAAAATTAACAAACTGCCTTATAGCTGTGATAGTTTTTTTTAATTTTTTCATATCGTCAGATGCAGGGGAGAAAGGGGCGGATTGGGCTACCAGGGCAGAACGGTCTCGGTGGTCTAATTTTTTCTAGGTGCTCAGAATGACAAATGTGTACCACCAACGTCTCTTACGGTTTAGTAAGGTTGCAAGGCGCACTGGTTTCATAGTCTGTCTACAAAAGTGAGCGGATTCCCTATTATAATTTACCATACTGTTACAAATGAGGTAAGTTTGTCATAGTTCTTTTCTTCACGATGAACGTTTATTCACTAAACCAGCATGTTCTTAGCCATCTTTGTGTACAATGCAGTTGTGAAAAATTTTTTTACGATGGTTATTAAATATTTTTTCAATAAATGTGCGTTCGGGGAGAAATAGACTCCTGGTATAGTCCGTTTCAACCTGGTCGCCTTTTATTCTTCATCTGACGTATTCTACGGCATGTTCTATCTTTCTCATTTGCAGATGGTACGTCATTATGTACGGAAAACAGAGTGACAAAACTGGTCCACCGGAAACATTTGGAAAAATTTGGAAATTTGTGGTAAGTTCATGTGGGACCAAACTGCTAAGGTCATCGGTCCCTACGCTTACACACTACTTAAACTAACTTACGCTAGCAAAAACACACACACCCATGCCCGAGGGAGGACTCGAACCTCCGACGGGGGTAGCCGCGCGAACCGTGGCAAGGCGCCCTGGACCACACGGGTACGCCGCGCGGCCAGGAAACATTGAAGAAGCTGTTGAATCGGTAATCAGAAAAACGATGACCCACGAAAAATCGTCGAAACGAAGAGTTACATCAGGGCAAACAAGAGAGGCAAAACCGCTGTTGTCACATCTCCCTACTAGAATCGGTCAAAAGATCTCTGCACGCTGGAGAAGCTAAGCAGAATAGAGCTCGAGAAGGGAAGAAGAAAGTGAAAGGAAACTGAAAAGGTCTTCAGTCAAAGAAGAGTAAGACAAAAGAAAAAGGAAGTGAGTTTATAGAAAATTAAACATCGAAGACGACAAAGATGCGGCATTTATGTGATGCAGGGAATTATATTCCACTTCAGCTGAGGGTTGTATTGCATGTCAGAAGTGGCCTCATAAATCGTGTGCTGGTGTAGATAGTGAGGACGATGAAGCCCAACTTATTTGTAAGACTGAAAGGTTTGTTAAAAGAAAAAGAAAAAAAGAGAGAGAGAGAGAGAGAGAGAGAGAGAGCAATGTCCTTTCCCCCAGTCTGCAAATCCGAACGGACTTAACGACACTTTCTTAGTTTATTGATATAACAAACGAAATAAATTATTTTACGTTACCTCATTTGCGAATTGTTGTACAAAAAGTGTGAATAAACGGTTCATAATTTTTCTAAAAAAATTTCGTCACTGAGTCCTCATAAAATTTGGTTCAAACTTTAGGCCAGCCGTTCCGCCCCGGCCTCCCCTAACAGAACGAGAAAAAGATAAATGCCACGAGTAATACATCACTAGTTTTTTAACGGATTGATCGGTTTCGGCAAATAAGGTATCTACGTATGCCTGAACACGATTTTCAATACACTTTTTGCTAATAATGCGTCTGTCTGTGTTAGGTAATCCGACTTCAGATATTAAATACCAGCCCCTCGCTGTATCAACGCCGGTTCGTATCTATTTAGGAACACGCATGTAAAAGACAGGCCGTATGAAACAAGTCAGAAGACTGATGATACAAAAAAAGAAAGAAAAAATATAAAAGGCAGTCGCGCTGCGTGTCTCCCGATTGTTGACGAAGTAAGTGTAAATGCGATTATGTGTACAGTCTTACGGCATATCTTTAAAGTCGACAGCCCGCGGGAGCGATGTGCTCACCTTGAGCGCTACGGTCTTGTCGCCGTGGACGAAAGGTGCGGTGGCGGCGGAGGCGGCGGCGCCGTTGAAGGGCAGCGCGGAGGCGGCGGGCTGGGCGCCGTGGGCAGCGGCGGCTGCTGCCTTGATGCGGCGCTGCCTCAGCACGATCAGCAGGATGGCCGCCGTCAGCAGCACGATCACCGCCGACAGCGCGCCGATCACCGGCCCGATGTAGGCCGGCGCGGGGGCGGGCGCCGCAGCCGCCGAGTCCGCCACCTCCTGGCGCGGGGGCGGCTGGTCCGCATCGCCGGAGGCGGCCCCAGCAGGAGAAGGAGCGACAGGCGCCGTCGGAGGCACTTGCGGCTGTTGCACTTCGTCACGCTGTGGCGAGTCCTCCATGAGCACTTCCGCCGCCGAGAAGTTGCCTGGCACTACCACTGAAACAACAGTACGCACAGATTAGGAGTGGATACTTTCATTCAGGTCTTAATCTCTGGAATGTTAACTACTGGAAGACTATCTTGTCATTCTTCTGTAGCTTATCGTATAAAGTATCTGTTCTCACCTGCATGGAACAGCTGTTGTAGAGATACACATTAGAAAAACGGTACGCGCTTCTACTGAACCACACCCCCAATTTCGTATTCCTAAACCAATGATGATAATACAACGAATTGGATTCGCATTTTTCGAATCCAGATTGACGCCAGTGATTGTGACACATGAAAATTTTTGTGCCAGACAGGGACTCGAAAGCGGATTTCTTGCTTAGCACGAGCGATCATCTTAACTACTTCGGCTCTCAGGGAATGCCTCCAGGAGCGAAACAGACGTCGTACATCATGAAGTCCAGAAACAATTGCAGTATCTCCATTGTCTCTAGTGCCGCGAGATCAATTCCGTATAACCTGACGAGCACTTCCAGAAACGAATTCATTGAAAATTATTTCGAGCAATTAGTTCATGAGCCCACTCTAACAGTAAACTGTTGGGAAAACACATTTGACGCCTTAGCGACAAATAATCCTATGGTAATCACGAACATCAAAACGTATACAGCCATTAGTGAACACAGGATTGTCACAGCGAGACTGAATACCCGAACTCCAAAATACATCAAAAATATAAGAAAAATATAGCTATTCAAAAAAAACAGAAAAAATTCGCTTGACGCTTCCTGAGAGACCATCTCCAATCCTTACAAATTAATAGTGTAAGTGTAGACCAGATGTGGTTTGAATTCAAAGAAATACTATCGACAGCAGTTGAGAGTCTTGTACCAAATAAATTAACAAACGACGGATCTGCTCCCCCGCGCCGGCCGCGGTGGTCTAGTGGTTCTAGGCGCGCAGTCCGGAACCGCGGGACTGCTACGGTCGCAGGTTCGAATCCTGCCTCGGGCATGGATGTGTGTGATGTCCTTAGGTTAGTTAGGTTTAATTAGTTCTAAGTTCTAGGGGACTGATGACCACAGAAGTTAAGTCCCATAGTGCTCAGAGCCATTTGCTCCCCCGCGGTGCACAAAACGGTCAGAAACAACCAGGTGTGGCTTGAATTCAAAAAAATACTATCGACAGCAAGTGAGAGATCTACACTAAAGCCAAAGAAACTGGTAGACCTGCCTAATATCGTGTAGGACCCCAGCGAGAAGTGCCGCAGCACCATGTGGCATGGACTCGACAATGTCTGAAGCGGTGCTGCAGAGCTGTCCATAAATCCATAAGAGTATGAGGGAGTGGAGATCTCTTCTAAGCAGCACGTTGCAAGGCATCCCAGATATGCTCAATAATGTTCATGTCTGGGGAATTCGGTGGCCAGCTGAAGTGTTTAAACTCAGAAGCGTGTTCCTGGAGCCATTATGTAGCAATTCTGGACGTGTAGTGTGTCGCATTCTCCTGCTGGAATTGTCCAAGTCCATCGGAATGCACAATGGACATGAATAGATACAGGTGATCAGGCAAGATGCTTATGTACGTGTCACCTGTCAGAGACGTATCTAGACTATCAGGGGTCCCATATAACTCCAACTGCACACGCCTCTTACCATTACAGAGCCTCCACCAGCTTGAACAGTCCTCTGCTGATATGCAGGGTCCATATATTCATGAAGTTGTCTCCATACCCGTGCACAACCATCCGCCCGACACAATTTGAAACGAGACTCGTCCGACAAGGCAACAAGTTTCCAGTCATCAACAGTCCATTGTCGGTGTTGACGGGTCCAGGCGAGGCGTAAAGCTTTGTGTCCTGCAGTCATCAACAGTACACGAGTAAACCTTCAGCTCTGAAAGCCCATGTCGATGATGTTTCGTTGAATGTTTAGCACGCTGACACTTGTTGATGACCCAGCATTGAAATCTGCAGCAATTTGCGGAAGATTTGCACTTCTGTCACGTTGAACGATTCTGTTCAATCGTCGTTGGTACCGTTCTTGCAGGATCTTTTTCCAGCCGCAGCGATGTCGGAGATTTAATGTTTTACCGGACTCCTGACATTCACGGTACACTCGTGAAAACGTCGTACGGGAAAATCCGCACTTCATCGCTACCTCAGAGATGCTCTGTCCCATCGCTCGTGCGCCGATTATATCACCACGTTCAGACTCACTTAAATCTTGATAACCTGCCATTGTAGCAGCAGTAACCGATCTAACAACTGCACCAGACACTATTCTTTTACATAGGCATTCCCGATCACAGCGCCGTATTCTGACTGTTTACATATCTCTGTATTTGAATACGCATACCTATACCAGTTTCTTTGGCTCTTCAGTGTCTATCAAATGAATTAACAAACGACGGAGCTGATCCACTGTAGTACACAAAACAGATCAGAACATTGTTGCAGAAACAACGAAAAAAGCATGCCAACTTTAAACGAACGCAAAATCCCCAAGATTGGCAACATTTTACAGAAGCTCGAAATTTTGCGCAGACTTCAACGTGAGCTGATTATAACAGTTCCCTTGACGAAACTTTGTCTCGAAACTTGGCAGAAAATTCAAACAGATTCTGGTCGTACATAATCAGTGCCTTCTCTGAGCGATACCAATGGAAATACTATCGATGACAGTGCTGCTAAAGAAGAGTTACTAAACACAGCCTTCTGAAATTCCTTCACCAAAGAAGACGAAGTGAATATTCCAGAATTCGAATCAAGAACAGCTGCCAACATGAGAAATTTATAAGTAGATGTCTTCGGAGTAGTGAAGCATCTTAAATCACTTAACAAAAGCAAGACTTCCGGTCCAGATTGTATGCCAATTAGGTTCCTTTCAGAGTATGCTGATGCCATAGCTCCATACTTAACAATCATATACAACCACTCGCTCGACGGAAGATCCGTACCCAATGACTGGAAAGTTGCACAGGTCAGGCCAATCTTCAAGAAAGGCAATTAGACTAATCAATAAATTACAGGCACATATCATTAACGTCGATATGCAGCAGGATTTTGGAACATTATGAATTACCTCGAAGAGAAAGGTCTCTTGACACATAGTCAACACGGATTTAGAAAACATCGTTCTTGTCACACGAAGTGCGGGGTGCTATCGACACGGGATTTCAAATTTATTCTGTATTTCTAGATTTCCAGAAGGCTTTTGACTCCGTACCTCACAAGCAGTTAGTAAACAAATTGCGTGCTTTTGGAATATCCTCTCAGTTACGTGATTGGATTCATGATTTCCTGTCAGAGAGGTCACAGTTCGCAGTAACTGACGAAAACTCATCGAACAAAACAGAAGTGATTTCTGAATTTCCCAAGGTAGTGTTATAGGCCCTCTGCTGTTCCTCGTCTATAAAAGCGATTTAGGAGGCAATCCTAGCATCTCTCTCAGATTGTTTGCAGATGATGCTGTCGTTTATCCTCCAGTATAGTCATCAGAAGCTCAAAACCAATTGCAAAACGATTAAGGTACGATATCTGTATGGCGCGAATATTGGCAACTGACCCTAAATAATGAGAAATGTGAGGTCATCCACCTGAGTGCTAAAAGGAATACTAAACTTCGGTTACACTATAAATCAATCAAATCCAAAGGCCACAAATCCAATTAAATTCCCAGGAATTACGATAATGAAATACTTAAATTACAAATAACATATAGAAAATGTTGTGGGGAAGGCGAAACAGAGACTATGTTTCATTGGCAGAACACTTAGAAGATCTACTAAAGAGACTGCCTACACTAACCTTGTCCGTACTCTTTTGGAGTACTGCAGCGCTGTTTGAGATACTTACCAGCTAGGATTAACAGAGTACATCGAGAAAGTTCAAAGAGCAGCAGAACGTTTTGTACTATCGAGAAATAGGGAAGAGAGTGTCACTGACATGATACAGGATTTGGGGTGCACATCATTTAAATAAAGGCGTTTCTCGGTGGCACGATCTTCTCACGCAATTTCAGTCACCAACTTTCTCCTCTGAATGCGAAAATATTTTGTCAACGCTGGTCTACACAGGGAGAAACGATTTCACAATGAAAAAAGGGAAATCAGAGCTCGCTCCTAAAGATATAGGTATTCTTTCTTTCCGATCGCTTTTCGAGCGTGTGAAGTTAGTGTGAAAGTTGTTTGATGAGCCCTACGTCAGGCACTGAAGTGTGATTTGCAGACTAGATGTAGAAGTATAACGGTAAAGATGCCGATACAGTTAGTATGTGTCATATCTTGGGCCTACTCATCATCTCTGCCGGACCGGAGCCCATAGGTGATGTGGGGGGGGGGAGTTGTTGTTGTTGTTGTTGTTGTTGTTGCGGTCTTCAGTCCTGAGACTGGTTGGATGCAGCTCTCCATGCTACTCTATCCTGTGCAAGCTTCTTCATCTCACAGTACCTACTGCAGCCTACATCCTTCTGAATCTGCTTAGTGTAATCACCTCTTGATCTCCCTCTACGATTTTTACCCTCCACGCTGCCCTCCAGTACTAAATTAGTGACCCCTTGATGCCTCAGAACATGTCCTACCAACCGATCCCTTCTTCTAGTCAAGTTGTGCCACAAACTCATCTTCTCCCGAATTCTATTCAATACGTCCACATTAGTTATGTGATCTACCCATCTAATCTTCAGCATTCTTCTGTAGTACCACATTTCGAAAGCTTCTATTCTCTTGTCTAAACTATTTATCGTCCACGTTTCACTTCCATACATGGCGGGGGGGGGGGGGGGGGGGAGTAGTGTCATCCAAATATAGGGGCGTTTGGCGCCTGCCGACTTGACCCACGGCAGTTGATATGAGGGAGGCAGCAGAGTGAGTCGCAGGCGAGCGCGGTGTGCACAATCACGCATCGGGGCTAGAAAGCGGTCTCAAACATTCATAACTGTTGGTTCACGTTAGTTTTGTTCAAACTGGGACAACATATAGTATTTTGCGGCGACCGGAATGAATCAGAAAAGCAATGACTAACTGTAATAAGTGTTGCGGCATCGTGTGAATTCTAACGTGCTGTGAATGAACTTTAGACGTTTGCTATGAACTTATAGTGTAATATGTCTGTCTCTGTAGCCGAGTGGTTAGCAAATCTGAGTCTCATGCGGGCGTCCTGTGTTCAATTTCCGGTACTGCCAGAGATTGTTCTTTGGTGGGAGGAATGGAATGTGGTGCACTCAGGCTCGTGATGCCAACTGATGTGCTATTTGAATGAGACGTAACGGTTCCGAGATCTCAAAAGTTGACAACAGCCGGGAGAGCGGTGTGCTGACCTCATGTCTTTCCTTACTGCATCTGCATGACGCCGTGTGGCGGTGGATGACATGACGGCTGGTCGACAAAGCGTGGTCTACAGCGTCTGATCGCAGAGTCTAGATTGATTTAGTTTTATAGTATACTACAGTGCCTAGTACAAACTGTTCTGATTTCAAGTCACCTTTTACATTTTTTTTAAATTTGTTACTGACTTACTTATGCGGAGTTATGTAAGAGTTTGATAGGACACGTATCACTTAGGCACACGGTTAGGAACATTATTACCGTGATACGTGTGTCTTGGGAGTGAAGCTATCTACCACTGCCGCCAAAATCAAGATCAAAATCAAGTCAATATGACAACAAACTAAAGAGGCCAATATTAAAGAACCAACATTAATCTAAAACCGGCACGGAGCGTTACACACGGCTTCCTACGACAGGACTGAAACGCCATATCTTCAAATGCAACTACTATGGATGAGGAGCGACCTTGGAAACAACCGTTGCAAAAAAACAAAAATAATTCATAGGTAAATTACTGTGGGTGACATACATCTAGGGAAGAAACGAAGAAGAAAAAAAGAAGAGAGAAGATGACGATGGACTACATGATGAACACACAGTGAAGAATCAGATATAACATGACCGCACGCAGCAGTCACTATTAGCAGAAAAAGAGAAGTGTGTCTGTTGGAAGTGCTATACGCGTGTAATTAGAATCGCTGGTAGGCGATTATGTATTTGGAATAACTGCATTAGGCGATAATAGTGCCATCATTGCTTGCTACTATCAGTTTAATAAGTCACAGCTGCAAAATACTAACGCGAATTCTTTACAGAAGAATGGAAAAACTGGTAGAAGCCGACCTCGGGGAAGATCAGTTTGGATTCCGTAGAAATGTTGGAACACGTGAGGCAATACTGACCCTACGACTTATCTTAGAAGAAAGATTAAGGAAAGGCAAACCTGCGTTACTAGCATTTGCAGACTTAGAGAAAGCTTTTGACAATGTTGATTGGAATACTCTCTTTTAAATTCTGAAGGTGGCAAGGGTAAAATACAGGGAGCGAAAGGTTATTTACAATTTGTACAGAAAGCAGATGGCTGTTATAAGAATCGAGGGGCATGAAAGGGAAGCAGTGGTTGGGAAGGGAGTGATACTGGGTTGTAGCCTATCCTCGATGTTATTCAATCTGTATATTGAGCAAGCAGTAAAGGAAACAAAAGAAAAGTTCGGAGTAGGTATTAAAATCCATGGAGAAGAAAAAAAATAACTTTGAGGTTCGCCGATGACATTGTAATTCTGTCAGAGACTGCAAAGGACTTGGAAGAGCAGTTGAAGGGAATGGACAGTGTCTTGAAAGGCGGGTATAAGGTGAACATCAACAAAAGCAATCCCGGGTTCGATTCCCGGCGGGGTCAGGGATTTTCTCTGCCTCGTGATGACTGGGTGTTGTGTGATGTCCTTAGGTTAGTTAGGTTTAAGTAGTTCTAAGTTCTAGGGGACTGATGGCCATAGATGTTAAGTCCCATAGTGCTCAGAGCTATTTGAACCATTTTTTGAACAAAAGCAAAACGAGGATAATGGAATGTAGTCGAATTAAGTCGGGTGATGCTGAGGGAATTAGATTAGGAAATGAGACACTTAAAGTAGTAAAGGAGTTCTGCTATTTGGGGAGCAAAATAACTAATGATGGGCGAAGCTGAGAGGATATAAAATGTAAACTGGTAATGGCAAGGAAAGCGTTTCTGAAGAAGAAAAATTTGTTAACTTCGATTAAATGCCAGGAAGTCGTTTCTGAAAGTATTTGTATGGAATGTAGCCATGTATGGAAGTGAAACATGGACGATAAATAGTTTAGACAAGAAGAGAATAGCAGCTTTCGAAATGTGGTGCTACAGAAGAATGCTGAAGATTAAATGGGTAGATCACGTAACTAATGAAGAGGTATTGAATAGAATTGGGAAGAAGAGGAGTTTGTGGCACAACTTGACTAGAAGAAGGGATCGGTTGGTAGGACATGTTCTGAGGCATCAAGGGATCAGCAATTTAGTACTGGAGGGCAGCGTGGAGGGTAATAATCGTAGAGGGAGACCAAGAGATGAATACACTAAGCAGATTCAGAAGGACGTAGGCTGCAGTAGGTACTGGGAGATGAAGAGGCTTGCACAGGATAGAGTAGCATGGAGAGCTGCATCAAAGCAGTCTCAGGACTGAAGACCACAACAACAACAACATTGCTTGTGAAGAAATTTGGTGTAATAAATATATATAATAAGTTACGTTTATTGCGTAATATCTCAGACAGTTCATCTTGGTAGCTGCGCGGCCAGGGCTGAGGATTGCCAAGCGACGGTGTCCGGCTGGATCGGAGATTTTAACCTCTACGGGACTGGGTGTCGTGTTGTCCTTACGTTCGCATCGTCATAACTGACATGCAGCTGTTGTGATGCCTCAATGGGCACGTCCCGAAAGCCAACAAACTGAACAAAAAAAAAAAAAAATCTCGGACAAGTGTTTGTGAGCATAGGACAGTAAATAGAAACCTTTAATACTGATAAATGAAATTAAAGATGAGAACTTGTCAGATTGGGAGGAGGATCAAATAGGCAATTTAAGTAAAACGGAATTTCCGATAGCAGACAGAGCCCGGGACTCAAGCGCGGGAAACGTGACCGCACGGCAAATTGTAAGACAGGAAGAATTAGGGGAAAGTCAAGATGACAGCGAGGTCGAGTGTACAGAACCGCCAAAGACAGGATTAGGAAACAATTTGGCTTCACTAAACATGAGGGCACCAATCAATTTATCAACTGAAGAAAGATTCGACAGGCATGCAATTGATACAAGCTAACCGCCAATGCTGTCAAAATCAAGATTTCGATGCCAAACAAATACGACAGCAAACTACAGAAGCCACCGTTCAAGAACCAACGTTACTGTAAACCTTACGTGGGGCTTTACAAAGAAAGGCAATGTGGAATGTTGTGGGAGCCATCCTTATCTTGCGTAACGTATTGTAAAACCATTCTTGAGGGTCTTTACGTGGGCCACGTTAACATATCCCGAAAATGTTGTACGGCAGCATTGCAGCTACACGAATTGCAGCCATGTACTACGACATTACCCGCCATCATTTCCGATAATGTTTACGGCAATAGATTTCCGGGTCACGGAGGCACACTAATGTCACAAAACGGTCAAACGCGAGCTGGTGGAAGTGCTTTTCATCCCAAAAGGAACAAAGAATTAAGACGAGAAATGAGGCTTTGCGGTGGCTTCTTTTTTAAGTAAGCGGTATGATTTAAAAAAATCTAATAAACTGTTGGTGAATACATACCTTTCTCCATAAATTTACCAGAATATCGAAATACAGTTTCGAATATCTCATACAAGCAACTGATCGATGAACTGCTAAAACAGATGGAAGTATGAGAGAGTGTGTATCAATTATAACATGAGTGGCGTTCACACTCCGGTTTATAGCTGCAGATGACTTGTAAAGTTTTACTTGCCTCCTTAGAGTGAATGATTTATCAATAAGCCTATTGGTGCAGCAAGTATGCAGTGCTTAGCTGGAAGACTCGAAAGATTTAATTATTATAAATTTGAAATAAGAATAAAAATTTTATTTATATTTTCTGTTTTTTTTTTTCATCAGCACACGAAAACACATGAGATACAGCTTACCCAGAATCAAGCATGAGTCCGACTTCATCGGCAACTTATTTTTCAGAATGCGATCTTTGTATACATTTCTTCGAAGTCCCTTGTTTCTTGTCGCAAATTAATCGCATGTATGAAATTATAGTTCTCTCGTTTGTCCACCTCTCCACTGCTGTACATAACAAACTTCCAGCGACGAACAACTAACAAAACAGGTGGCTATATGAACTCTCAGACTTTCGAACAAAACCGAAGCAACATTGTTTCCGCTCAAACAAGTGATTGCTACGCTGTCGCTGATAGAAGCAGGAAACAAAGGAGTGAAAAGGAAACATCTACAGACAGGACATCGGCAACACGTCGGCAATTAGATGCGACAGCTTGCAACATCAGAAATACTGCCCAACCATACCGTAAAATTACCGTGTATTGCAGCCGCATTACAGGAATGTTAACGGCAACGCTATTGCGGCCAAATATTGCCGGAAAATATGGCCTGTGTAAATGCACCTCAGCCAACGTGGAGTATATTTGGCTGCATCCAATACGTAACCTATGTTGCCAGGGCGACGAAGAAGAAGAAGATGTTGCTGGCGATAACTGTGGAACACGAGGTTCATTGGAGTGCTGGTTATATGTACGAGTGAAGTTCAGTAAGTAATGCAAAACTTTTTTCCTCGATAAATTTCGGTGGAAAAAACACGTAATTTCTTGTGGGACATAGTGAAATATTCCCGCTTCTGCCCCTATAGTTTCATGAAGTTCCCATAGGTCGCGGCCCTGCACGTAGTCTTCAAAATACTGTCTGTATGGTGGTGCGTTTCAAGCAGAGAGCTGTCATTAAGTTTCTTTTGGTGGAAAAACAGACCATCGCAAACGTTCGTAGGCGCTTCGTGTCGTGCTGTGATATGCAGATGATTAGCTTTTCAGAGCATTCACACATGGTTAGCGCCGCGCCGGTGGCGACACCTACAACGTGCTGACATGAGGAAGGTTTCCAACCGATTTCTCATACACAAACTGCAGTTGACTGGCGTTGCCTGGTGAAACGTTATAGCGAAGCCTCGTGTAAGGAGGAGAAATGTGTACCATCAAGTTTCCGACTTTGATAATGGTCGGATTGCCATTTATCGCATCGCGACATTGCTGCTCGTGTTGGTCGAGATCCAAAGACTGTTAGCAGAATATGGAATCGGTGGGTTCAAGAGGGTAATACGGAACGCCGTGCTGGATCCCAACGGCCTCGTATCACTAGCAGTCGAGATGAGAGGCACCTTATCCGCATGGCTGTAACGGATCGTGCAGCCACGTCTCGATCCCTGAATCAACAGATGGGGACGTTAGAAAGACAACAGCCATCTGCACGAACAGTTCGACGACGTTTGCAGCAGCATGGACTATCAGCTAGGAGACCATGGCTGCAGTTACCCTTGACGCTGCATCACAGACAGGGGCGCCTGCGATGGTGTACTCAACGACGAACCTGGGTGCACGAAAGGCAAAAAGTCATTTTTTCGGATGAATCCAGGTTCTGTTTACAGCATCATGATGGTCGCATTCGTGTTTGGCGTCATCGCGGTGAACGCACATTGGTTCAAATGGCTCTGAGCACTATGGGACTCAACTGCTGTGGTCATCAGTCCCCTAGAACTTAGAACTACTTAAACCTAACTAACCTAAGGACATCACACACATCCATGCCCGAGGCAGGATTCGAACCTGCGACCGTAGCAGTCGCACGGTTCCGGACTGCGCGCCTAGAGAACGCACATTGGAAGCGTGTATTTGTCATCGCAATACTGGCGTATCACTCGGCATGATGGTATGGGGTGCCATTGGTTACACGTCTCGGTCACTTCTTGTTCGCATTGACGGTACTTTGAACAGTGGACGTTACATTTTAGATGTGTTACGATCCGTGGCTCTACCCTTCATTTGATCCCTGCGAAACCCTACATTTCAGCAGGATAATGCACGACCGCATGTTGCAGGTCCTGTACGGGCCTTTCTGGCCACAGAAAATGTTCGATTTCTGCCCTGGCCAGCACATTCTCCAGATCTCTCACCAATTGAAAACGTCAGGTCAATGGTGGCCGAGCAACTGGCCCGTCACAATTCGCCAGTCACTACTCTTGATGAACTGTGGTATTGTGTTGAAGCTGCATGGGCAGCTATACCTGTACACGCTATCCAAGCTCTGTTTGACTCAATGCCCAGGCGTATCAAGGCCGTTATTGCGGCCAGAGGTGGTTGTTCTGGGTACTGGTTTCTCAGGATCTATGCACCAAAATTGCGTGAAAATGTAATCTCATGTCAGTTCTAGTATAATATATTTCTCCAATGAATACCCGTTTATCATCTGCATTTCTTCTTGGTGTAGCAATTTTAATGGCAAATAGTGTACTTTGTGTATGTACCTCATCGTAATAAGATGCTATACATGTGTACCGTGCGTAGCACGTTAGGGCTATTCTCGTAGTACGATGGTGCGCGAAGCTCTTGGCGGTATATTTCTCCAACGAATACCCGTTTATCATCTGCATTTCTTCTTGGTGTAGCAATTTTAATGGCCAATAGTGTACTTTGTGTATGTACCTCATCGTAATAAGATGCTATACATGTGTACCGTGCGTAGCACGTTAGAGCTATTCTCGTAGTACGATGGTGCGCGAAGCTCTTGGCGGTGCCTAAGGCATCCGGATCAATAGAACAAAACCAACAGCACGGCACAGCAGGGCACACGCTCGTTTACCCGGAGGCACGCTGCCACGGCGGATAAATCAGGTTCCGCAGAGTATCGAGTTTGTTTCGGGCGCGCGCGCGCGGGCGCTTTCGCCTTGCTTGCTTCGTTCGCCAGGTCTCGGTTTGCCAGGGCGAGATTTCGCTCTGTATTTGATGCACGTAATCTGGTAAGTGGGTGGGGAGGACGTGGCGCGCGGTCGCCGACCGGAAGGGAGGAAGGAAGGAATACAGATTAAAGGCCCGCAACGGCATGCCGTGGCTAATGTACATAGCCGAGTTGGGCGGGGAGGGCACAAGGCGCTCAGGAGACGCGACGACTGCCGCCGGGAAGGATATTTAAATCACCCGGCTCACTTTCTGACAACTTTTATAAATACGATAAGGCACCGGCACCGCTGGCGAATTTCCGTTACATTCTTCTTTTCTGAAGCGCGGGGATTAAATTAAAACAAATCTCGGTGGCGTAGCGGGGAATGAGGAACGACGGCTGCTCGGAACGTGAAATGGAAAGCGAGATCGAAAGCGAGACAGATTTTAAATGTCAGGGAGGGAGATATGCAAAACACCGCTATAGCGCCAGTAGATAGAAAAGAAAGGGGTCGGTACAGGAAATATGCAGAACGTATCGTTTGCATATTTCGTTCGCCTTGTTCTTGAGGCAATTTCATTTTCGGCTGATGGTATTGCATGTCTCACTTGTTCGGAAGAGCAGGAATAAGATCTCAGGTATTCTGTCTGGAATTTCGTAAGGAAGAACATATTTACACAGTCATAAAATCAGACCAATTGTTCGCGAAAAATGCAACTAAGAACACATTAGGTACTTTGTTAATAGATGGGTAAACTATTAATGGTTCACTCTAATAGTGAGTAGACTGTCGGCGCGGTGGCTGACGGGAGTAGTGTAGATGGCTTACGACTTTGAACTGATACTCACTCACTTCCAGTCACTACAGCTTTTAATCTGTATGCAAGAAGTATCTTTATTGAAACTATCAATAAAGTTAAACCTTTTAGAATATTTCAGTGACATTTAACATTGCGTTATATATTTTCTTTCATTTACACATACGCAGCCGTACTGAGCACAACATAGTCTGCTACTTAAGGTTGACTAGATTTACTGTGCTGTAAAAGCTGTCGATGCCAACCGAGGCCATTCGACTTTTATAGACAAAGCTGTTGCAGTCGACCAGAGGGCCGAGATTCTCCTTAAAGTGAATAACTTATACTCCTATAACCGAAATCGCTAATGCACTTCATTAACGTGGCGCTTATCTCTATGGTACCGTTTCTGTGGTGGTATTAAGTTTCTTGATCACCAGAACACGTGCGAGTGACCTGAGTTAAATTCCACATCTCTCCGTAGATTCTCGTGGGGCGAGAGCATGTGACACTTTTGATGATGAACCGTTGCTTGGATGAGAGTATTAAACTTCGAGGCCTCCTAGGAGGTAGTCGGGAGGATTGGGCTATAAGCCGGCATTGGATTCACCTCCTTCCTTCAATCCCATCAATATGAACAACATACTACACAATAATTTTACAAACCTGACGTGTCACATACAAGCCACTGATGAGGACGAAGATGTGGAGTACAAATGGAAAAAATTCTGAAGTATCGTTCATTATGCCTTAGACAAGAATGTTCCAATCTAGGTCTTAAGGGATGGGAAAAGCCCACCGTGGCTTAATAGTCGTGTTAGAAAACGGTTCCGTGACAAAGAGAGCTTGGTCACAGATTCAAGAGAAGTCAAAACCAAGCTGACAAGCAAAAGCTGAACGAAGCGAAAATGAGCTTAAGAAGAGCACTAAGACAAGCGTTCATTGAATCTGAAAGTAAAATTTTGTCAACCGATTTCAGTAAAAACCCTAAGAGGTTTTGTTGTATGTATGTAAAATTAGTAAGCGGTTCAAAATCTTCTATTCATTCACTCAGTGACTATACTGGCAGGGAAACGAAAAGTGATAAGAGAGAAGGCCGAAATACTGAACTCGGTCTCCGGAAATTGTTTCAGTGTGGAAGATCGCAACACGCTCCCTCCTTTCAGCCATCATACGGACGTCGAAATAGCAGTTATTGAGATGACCAATCGCTGAAAAGAAAAGCAACTACAATTTCCTAGTACTGGAAAAACATCAGGGCCAGATGAGATACCTTTAGGAATCTACAAAGATTATGCGAAAGAACTTGCCCCCCCTTCTTGCGGGAGATTATCGCAGAAAGCTGGACCGACGAAGAGTACCTGGCGACTGGAAAAACGCGCATGTCATTCTTGTTTTCAAGAAGGGTCAGAGGACAGATGCACGTAATTACAGGCCTATATCATTGACGTCAGTCTGTTGTGGAATTATGGAACACGTTTTATGCTCAAGAATTGTGACTTTTCTGGAGAACGAAGATCTCCTCTATAAAAACCAACATGGATTCCGCAAACAGAGATCTTCCTCTATGAGATCCATAGCGCTATACACAACGGTGCATAGATTGATGTTGTGTACTTGACTTCAGGAAGGCATTTGACAACGACCCACATTGCAGTTAGTGAAAAAAATACAGTCTTACCGAGTATAGGACCAGATTTGTGACGGGATTCAAGACCTCCTTGCTGACAGAACTCAACATGGCGCCCTTAACGAAACAAAATCGACAAAGAGTCGTTGTGCATTATGGAGAGGTTTATTACTGAAATTTCGAGAGAACGTTTTTCAGGAAGAGCCGAGCAACATATTACTCCCTCATACAATGATCACGACGAGAAAATTCGAGAAATTAGAGCAAATACAGAGGCTTACCGAAATCTAAATTCGTGAGTGGAACAGGGTAGGGGGGATCAGTTAGTGGTATCAGAAGTACTCTCCGCCACACACCGTTAGGTGTATCGTGGAGTATGATGTAGATTTAGATGCTCACATCTTGGCTGGATTACCTCAGTTTATTTACCAGCCATATCTCATTTACGTGGTCATCCAATACCAGCCTACTAAAAAGCAAATTGTTGAGTATAAATTACGAGCAACAACCACGCATGGGCATGTAACAAGATCATAATTCTTCTAGTATGATACCTTACCGAGTGCAGAAGCTACCACTTCGACCAGAGGTATCTCTCCAGCGTAACCAGCGACTGCCACATAGTTTCCTGCGAGATGCTTTATCCTTGTCGGTACTAGCTATTTTCGTCGCTAGTGACCTAGTAGCGTCGATTCCTAGGCCGTCATAAAGTTGGGGCACTTTCATCTGAAACACTAGATTCAACAAACTTGGAAATTCATACCTGTCAGAATTGGCTAACAGGCAGACTTAAATAGGCTCACCATACAAAATATTGGCCGCCCCCCTTTAAAAGACCAAACTGGTCGCTTTGGAGACCTGTTGCTGATGCAGAACTGGAACCAGCTGGCCATATGACCCTACATCGCTGACGTAAGTCGCGGCAGTGAAGTGACCCATATATCAGTTGAATAGAATCGGTGCAGTCAGAAGAGTCGACATGAAGACAATGCAGAATGGCGTAAAGTAGCTATCGTGTTAGGACGTGCTCATGAATGAAGTTGCCCAACTTAGTGGTCTATCCAACTTGTCTACAAGAAATGGTGTATGACTCGCAGACATGTAACGGAGGTGGTAAAAATGTCCTAACCGACAGGGGCCGGACTCTAAAGCCTTGTCAGTAACCCGTCACGAAAAGCTGCTGTCGGTGAACGCAAGACAATCTCAATCAGTCCCCGAGCGTACATTGCTAAGAGGCCTGCTTGGAATGGGCATGTGCAGCCGGTCTCTCGGGAAAGTCCACTGCTAACAGCGGCGCACATAGCTGCAGTGTCCACCCCCGGTAGCTGAGTGGGCGCCGGCACGCTAACTCAGCGTGTTCGGTCAGAGGGTTAGCTGCCCTCTGTAGTAAAAAAAACTGAGTTAATGGATCAACGACGAATTGTAACGAGTGTCTTGCGACATCCGCCCCGAGCAGATTCAACGAACAAAAACGAACAAAATGAGATTAAAAAAAAATAGTGGTCAGCGCGACGGACTGTCAACCCTAAAGGCCCGGGTCGGAGATTTTGCCGCTCAGAGATTGGGTGTTGTGTTGTCCTAATCATCATCATTTCATCCCCATCGACGCGCAAGTCGCCGAAGTGGCGTCAAATCGAAAGACTTGCACCAGGCGAGCGGTCTACCCGACGGGAGGCACTCGTCACACGCCATAATAATAATAACTGGAGTCCTCGATGGGCCAAACAGCACAGAAACTGTACAGCAGCTGACTGGACGCTTGTAATGTGGTTCAACGCGTAATGACATTGCGATTTTTGTCTCGTTTGAAGCGACGAACTGTCTGGGTAATTAAAAAGGGTCTGTGACAAGGATGCAGTCTTCTTCCCCTCCTGTTCAATCTGTAGACTGAAGAAGCAATGAAAGATAGGTTGAGGAGTGGCATTAACATTCAGGTTGAAAGAATGTCAGTGACGAGGTCCGCTGATGACATTGCTTTTCCTGGGTGAAAGAGGAATGAAAAGTATAATGAACACACAGTGTGGATTAAGAGTAAATCGAAGAAAGATGGAAGTGATGAGCAAAAGCAGAAATCCGATTAGCAATAAACTTAACACAAAAATTGCCGACCGCATTGTAGACGACGCGAAGGAGTTCTGCTGCCTTGGAAACAAAATAACACATGACAGATGAATCAAAGAAGACATGCAAAGCAGACTAGCAGAAGAAAGAGGGTATTTCTGGCCAAAAATATTCTGCTTGAATCATACATGTTCAAATGCGTGTGAATTCCTAAGGAACCAAACTGCTGAGGTCATCGGTCCCTACACTTACACACTACTTAAACTAACTTAAACTAACTTATGCTAAGAACAACACACACACCCATGCCCGAGGGAGGACTCGAACCTCCGGCTGGAGAGGCCGCGCAACCCGCGACACGACGCCTCTAACCGCGCGGTCACTCCGCTCGGCGGTATCATACATCGGTCTTATTGAGGAAGAAATTTCTGAATATGTACGTTTTGAGCACAACATTGTTTGGGAGTAAATAAAGGCCTGTTGGAGAAGCCGAAAAGAGGGCACTGTAAGCGTTTTAAGTGTGGTGCTGCAAAAGGATGTTGAAAATTAAGTGGACGGATAAGATAAGAAATGAGGGGGTTCTCCGCAGAATCGAGAAGGAGAGGAACATATGGAAAACACTGACAAGAAGAAGTTAAAGGATGATAGGGCACGCACTAAGACATCGAGGAATAACTTCTATGGTACTTGAGGGGCCTTTAGAGGGTAAAAAATGTTAGGGAACTTAGAAATGTTCAAATGTGTGTGAAATCTTATGTGACTTAACTGCTGAGGTTATCAGTCCCTAAGTTTACACACTACTTAAACTAAATTATCCTAAGGGCAAACACACACACCCATGCCCAAGGGAGGACTCGAACCTCCGCCGGGACCAGCCGCACAGTCCATGACTGCAGCGCCTTAAGACAGCTCGGCTAGTAGGGAACTAAGAGACTGAACTATATTACACAACTGAGAAAACTAGGTGCAAGTGACACATGGACATCAAGAGATTGGCACAGCAGAAGAATTTGTTGCAGGCCGCATCAAACCAATCAGAGGACTAATGAAGAAGAACATGGGTATTCACGAAAGATATAAATCTGGAACATTGGACGGGCCTTACCCCAGTCCTTCTTAACGCGGTACAGTGGTTAACATAATGTTGAATGTGGGTCGTAAAATATTACTGAGACTTGGGTAATGACATTAAACTTCATATGAGGAAGTTAACAAATGAGCTCGATACTGAGGTACTCTTTAAAAGTAATATTGATGGTGTTCCGTAGGGAACCACTTTGGAAACAGTAACATCTGAGGCCATACTGCTGCATACCATGTGTTTCTTTGTCTCTAAATTATCTGAGGGTTGCCACATCCCAAGTTATACAACAATCAGTCCGGTCACATGGATTTTATACTTGAGTAACCATGTCATGTGATAGGCGCTTTCATAAGCAGCGTTGCATCATTACTGTTACGACGAGCTATCGACAGCCAACTGACATAATGTATACGATGCGTCTGCAAATGACAGCTGTCTCCAGCAAAGCTTGCAACTCCATCGTGTCTCTTTATTAATGAGCTGACAGTAAACACAGATTACCTACAGGAGAGTTAATGATTTCTTCAGACTTTGCCTATAGGCTTTTCAGAGCAATGTTAGTGTGGAGTCCATATGTGGAAAATACACATCTCTGCCTGATGGAGCTGTTTATAATTTACTCTAGCAGGAGTTCGTTTCCTGTGCTTCTGAGCTGCAAGTGCTCGACTGTGTAACCACCCTCATTCTGCCACAGAAACAAATGAACGTATTATATCTGTATACAACAGTAACTTAGCTCTCCTTTCAAGTGATGTACTACTTTAATATCACAGTTTTGTTTTACATTTTAAAATTGCCCATATTTACATATCTTTTCTTCCCCCTTCAGTGTCATTTACAGTTTTTATAATAGTCATTACAATTTTTAGCAACTGACATGGTCGCTTTTGCTGTGATACAGAACAAATTGATACGTAAAACAAAAAGACTTATGCCAATTGCTATGGGAAATGAAAGCCTAGAAAAAACTAGACACAGTTTCTCAGAATATTTATTTTAATGTTAATTCCTACAAAAATATTCTACTTGCATAACTGGTGGACCAGAGACACTAAAAAGAACATTGCTGGGAAAAGATGGCTGAAATACAAACAAAAGTTTGATGGTAAATCGCAAGCAATGTGCAGAAGTGTCAAGTTCTAATGAAAATGTGGAAGGTCATAGCAAATCAAAAGTTGATATCTGCAGAATAAGGGAGAGTAAAAACGTATTGTGGTACTTCAATGAAAACAAATCAACAATAACTTTCGGGAAAGTTTCAGAGAAAAGAAAGAGACATCATCCTAATGTCGGTCTACCGTTGCTGCATTCCCTTTAAAGGGAGCTAATGGAATACCATACACAGGAAAGTTTATAAGAAGCAGCACACGTCCAAGTCAACCGACTATGTGTGGGTAACTCTCCGTCGAGGAAGCCCTGTTTAGCCTGCAAAGCTATACAGATCTATTTTGACACAAGAAAGAATCTAAAACTTGTTATCATCATCCATTGAACTTTGGCATAACAGATGCTTTAAGATGAGACAGAGTCTACATGTTGATTGGTATAATGTTAGATGAATGATCAAACCTTCACATCTTGTCACGAAGGAATGTTAAATGAACTAGAAAAATGATGTCTTTAATGCAGTTTTAAGTTTTATACTGGTCGTTTAGTTGCTGGTTTTATCCCACGAAGTGGCACCGCTCAGCCTCATTTGATTCGTCTCATGAAAAAAATATTGTCAATAACGTAAAACATTTTGCTCATGGAGTTTCAAGTCAACCTATTGCTACAAAGCTCAGTATGTTTGTGATGCTCTCAGAAGGTGTCTTGCTGTTCACAGTTCTGCACTGAAGACTCAAGAGAGGCTATGCAAAAGGAATGGCAGTCAGTTCCCAGACCGCATATTAGCAGTAGTAGGGTAGTGGCGTATCACCCCAATTTTGATATCAAACTGATATGCCAATTAATTAAATTGATTAATTAATTTTCCCCCAACCAGGCCCACCCCCAACCCTGGATGACGTCATGTGTTTTTCTCAGCCTGCATGTGGGGCCCAGACCCCCTTCCCACCGTCCCCTACCTACCCTGTAGGTGGGAAGTTCGCATTGTGGCGGGAAATATGAATTTTGGCAGGATTTTCGAATTTTGATGGTAATTTCTTTGGCCCAGGACTGTCCTGACGCCCCACCCCACCCACCACCCAGGAATTGGTGGGAAATTAAAAATGGCGGACCCTTTCTGGGACTTGAATCCTGTTCCTTCTGGATGGAAAGCCCTAGTGCAGGAGAGGAAGGTTAGCTCAGTGTCAAGGGCTATTCGGTCAAGGGGGGCGGCTAATGAGGGGGGAGGGGGTTTGGGGGAATGGAATATCGCTTAACAAAAGGAGAGTTGGTGTCCTCCACCGACAAATTGGTAAAATTTGGTTTTGCTTAAAGTAGTTTTTGGTAACCGTTTTATAGTTCAGAGTAAAAAATGTGTATTAATAAATAGTGAGATGCGCATTTTAAGTTAAATGATATTTATTGATTTAGATACTAAGCTATTTGTTGCTTTTGTTCTTTTGTTAAAATGTGTTTGAAATACATTGCAACCTATATTGCTACATAATTATAAAAAAAAAGATTAAATATCTTGGAGTGATATATTCAGATTTCTGAAGTCAATTTATCCAGTGTAATATGATACTCTATTGGAAGGGGCTGTAGCCCCCGTAGCCCCACCCTCGCCACTGCTCCTGGTCAGCGTACTTTATTTATTTGGGTTGGGAAACTAATGTAAAGATCAGTCCCAATTACATAATAAATCATCCATATTGGGCCTAATTATACAAAAGGACTGCATAAAATCGCAATACAGCTCAAAAATTGACGATAACATACAAGTGGTGTTACCCGGCTGGGAAAAAGTTTCACAGTACCACTCAAAACTAGTGACATACACACTCAAACTCTACCCTTCACCTACAAGCTGGAGGGAAAATGCTGGGGTGTAAGGTATTACCTTCATTCTTGTTGGCAGGAAATATGTTCAACTGACAAAATGCTCATGTTGGACAGAGAGGAGTTTAATAAGTGTATTACCTGTAAGCATACAGCTGAGGACAATATTTATCGTTGTTTGATGTTGCAGTTCGCTACAGATGCCTGCTCAAAAATCACGCTGCAACCCAGGTAATTGAAGTCAATGCACACTACGACAACTGATGGAAAAAATGCATCACTGTTCTAATTACACTTCGAAATTGTCATGAAAAAACAAGCACTCTTAATGAATGGGTCATAATGAAACACATGTACTGGGGAAAATCGTCATCCCAAAAGACTGCAGAGGGGGCGGTAGTTGAAAGTATGTGCTCCTCGATGGCGCTCACAAACTTCCGAAATTCTTCTTGCATTCTCTCACCCCTCTCCTCCCTCCATCCCTCACTCCCTCCCTCCATCCATCCATTCATCCATCCACCTGCGAGAGGGACACAGCCTTTTTCAAATGGCCAGCTGACCCGTAGAGTGCCTCGCGGCAAAAGCTGACGACATTCGCTAACCGCCTTGAGGCAACAGTCCTTTGGCAACACAAAAAGATATATAGTTAACTAGTACCCCACCCGTGGCCTAACAGATGTCTTACGATGTCCGCCCCGAGCAGATGCAACGATCAAAATCGAACAAAGTGAGATCTAAAAAGAGAAAAAAGAAAAAAAAGAAAAGGGGGTAGCGTCTTTGCTTAGTTATCAAAACATCCTCAGTCCTGGGTTCGAAACCCCCACCACTTAAATTTTGATTAATAATCAGCATTGGCGGCAGAAGACTTCCAGCAAAGAAGTCAACCTCATTCTGCCAACGGCCTTGTAAAAGGGTAGAGGAGCGGACAGAAGTTCGGGGCACTCTCTTGTCCTTGGGGTGGGAAACTGCCTATGAAGGCAGAAGAATCAGCAATGATCAACGACATGAGGATGCAGTAGGCAATGGAAACCACTGCATTAAAGACACATAACGTGTATCCACAGGACATGTGGCCTGTAATGTGTCGTCATGATCTCTCCATTGGCAAAAGATTCCGGAATAGTCTCCCATTCGAGTCGCTAGGAGGAGACTGCCAATGGGGAGCGGACCAATCATGAGAGAAAGATTGAATAGTCAATGGAAGGAGAATTTTCTATGAAACAGGAGGGGGGGGGGGGGGGGTGAAATGTCAGGAGCTTGAATGTGGTAAGGAAGCTATAAAATTTAAAAAGGGGAATGCAAAGGCTTAATGTAGATGTAGTAGGGGTCAGTGAAGTGAAATGAAAAGAAGACAAGGATTTCTGGTCAGATAAGTATAGGGTACTATCAACGGAAGCAGAAAATGGTATAAAGGGAGGAGGATTCATTATGAACAGGAACGTAAGGCAAAAAGTGCGTTCAGCGAACAGTTCAATGATAGGCTTCTTCGTATCAGAATCGATATCAAATCAACACCGAAAACGGTAGTTGAGGTATACATGGCACACCGCAATCTGAAGATGAACAGATCGAGAAAGTATAAGAGAATATTGAAAGGGTGATACAGTACATAAATGGAGATGAAAATGTAATAATCTTGGGGGACTGGAACGCAGTTGTAGGGGAAGGAGTAGAAGAAAAGGTTACAGGAGAATATGGCCTTGGGACAAGGAATGAGAAAAGAAAAAGACTAATTGAGGTCTGCAACAAATTTCAGCTAGTAATAGCGAATGCTCTGTTCATGAATCATAAGAGGAGCCGGTATACTTGGAAAAGACCGGGTGATACAGAAATATTTCAGCTACATTACATCATGATCAGACAGAGATTCCAAAATCAGATACTGGATTGTAAGGCGCACTCAGGAGCAGATATAGACTCACATCACAATAAAGTAGTGATGGAGAGTAGGCTGAAGTTCAAGAGATTTGTTAGGATGTATCAATACGCAAAGAAGTGGGATAAGGAAGTGCTAACGGATGACAAGACATGCTTGAAGTTCTCTAAGGCTATAGATACAGCAATAAGGAATAGCTCAGTAGGCAGTACAGTTGAAAAGGAATGGACATCTCTAAAAAGTGCAATCAGGGCATCTGGAAGGGAAAACGTAGGTACAAAGAAGGTAACTGCGAAGAAACCATGAGTAACTAGAAGAAATACTTCAGCTGGTCAACGAAAGAAGGAAGCAAAAAAAAAGTCTGGTAAATTCAGGAATACAGAAATACAAGTCGCTGAGAAATGAAAAAAATAGGAAGTACTGGGAAGCTAAGGTGAAATGGCTCCATGAAAACTGTGAAGAAATCGAAAAAGAGATGATTGTTGGAAGGACTCACTCAGCATTTACTAACAACATTCTGTAACATTAAAAGCAAGGGCATAAATATAAAGAGTGCAACGGGGATTCCACTGTTAAATGCAGAGGAGAGAGCGGATAAGTGGAAAGAGTATATTGAAGACCTCTGTGAGGGAGAAGATTTCTCTGATGGATAGAAGAAGAAACTGGAGTCAATTTAGAAGTGATATGGGATCCAATATTAGAATCAGAATTTAAGAGAGCTTTGGAGGACGTAAGATCAATAAGACAGAAGGGGTAAATAGCATTCCATCAGAATTTCTAAAATCATTGGGGGAAATGGTAACAAAACGACTCTTCACGTTGGTGAGAATGTATGAGTCTGGCAACATACCATGTGACTTTCGAAAAAATATCTTCCACACCATTCCGAAGACTGCAAGAGTTGACAAGTGTGAGAATTATCGCACAATCAGCTTAACAGCTCATGCATCCAAGTTATTAACAAGGATAATATACAGAAGAATGGAAAAGAAAACTGAGGATATGTTAGGCTTTAGGAAAGGTAATAGCACCCGGGAGGCCACTCTGAGGTTGCGGTTGATAATGGAAGCAAGACTAAAGAAAAATCAAGACACGCTCATAGGATTTGTCGACCAGGAAAAAGTGTTCAACCGTGTAAAATGATGCAAGATGTTCGAAATTCTGTGAAAAATAGAGATAAGCTATAGGGAGAGACGGGTAATATACAATATCTACAAGAGCCAAGAGGGAATAATAAGAGTGGATGACCAAGAACAAAGTGTTCAGATTAAAAGGGCGTAAGACATGGATGTATTCCTTTGCCCCTACCATTCAATCTGTGCATCGAAGAAGCAATGATGGAAATAAAAGAATGCTTCTGGAATGGAATTAAAATTCAAGGTGAAAGGGTATCAATGATATGATTTGCTGATGACATTGCTATCCTGAATGAAAGTGAAAAATTACATGATATACTGAATTGAATAAACAATCTAATGAGTACAGATTATGGATTGAGAGTAAATCGAAGAAAGATGAAAGTAATGAGAAGTTGCAGAAATGAGAACAACAAGAAACTTAACATCAGGACTGATGGTCACGAAGTAGATGAACTTAAGTAATTCTGCTACCTAGGCAGCAAAATAACCAATGATGGCTGAGGCAAGGGCATTGAAAACAGACTGGCACTGGCAAAAAGGGTATTCCTGGCCAAGAGGTCTATTAGTATCAAACATAGGCCGTAATTTAAGGAAGAATTTTCTGAGAATGTGAGTCAGGAGCACAGCATTGTATGATAGTGAAACATGGACTGTGGGAAAAATCAGTGGCTCCCATCACCCGTTCCTCCCGCTGGTGGATCTAACTTCAGACATAGAACTCATCTCCGGATGTAACGAGTGATGGATCAACCTTCTAACACTATCCTACACATGGCGTACTGTGGATCCGTCTCTGAATGACGCTCTACATATAACGCGGGGCGGATCCACTTTCAAATCCTATCCCAGATGTGGCATATTGCTGAACCGCATTCACACATTGCTCATGGTGGATCCACATTCGAACACTAACTAGGGTCAACTCCAGGTCATGGGAATCATCTGTGACATATACAGGCATCCAGAAAATAGAGCAAACGCACTGCAGCTGTAGAATATTTGGTTGTCGGTGAATGGATGCATTCGAGAACACTGTTATACTATGCCGACCGATCAGAAAAATAGTACATTTGCACTAGGTGTTGACATTTGGACTACATTTACAAGCAATTTTAGAATACGTGGTAAGAAGTGATGTCATGATCCTATGGACATATATGACATTAAATCGATAAAATTACAAAAAATGACGAAAAATACGTAGAAATTTTGGCAAAATACACAAAAATGCAGGGGGGGGGGGGGGGGATTGAGAAGAATGTGTGGGTACATGTATGTCTTCTGCTTGGTGCAGAAAGTCCTTGTGCGTGGGAACGAGAATGCATCATCAAGAGGAATACAAGAAAAAGTTGACATGAAAGCACCTGGAACCAGGGAAACTGTCACTTTTTCGTCGACAGCGATAAGGCGGTTGGGATAGAATGTTTAACGTGGATGATCGTCAAATGTAGAATAAATAAATTTATATATATGTCGGGTCACAAACCCAGATGTGAACCCAAAGTTATCAGCAACTGCCTTATAAATTTTTATAAATGTCCTTAGCTAAAGAGCGTTGTATTACCAGCTGGGGTGACTGCGATATAAAACTGCAGAATGGATCACGTGTCTGACCGTGTGAAGGACTGTTTACGTGTTTTAAACTTTAACAAACTTTATTTACAATGTGGTTCTCTGTGCTTTCCGCCAATCGTAGTCATGCGGTGTGAGCTAGCAAAAACTTTACAAACAGTTGCTGTGTGGCCTTTTTTTTTTAGCAACATTCTACTGCATGTCTATTGACATGATAGTGATACATGGAAGTTGACTGCTGTCTTTGATGTTTTCCTGGAGAAAAAGAGCCATCTGCCTCTAAACTGACATGGATTTGCGTTAAAGGATGATACAAGGTGAATGGATTGATGGGTTGAGAGGTGTTGTACCGAGGTATGATTTATGGTAGACTGGCGATGCATACTAGGAAGAGGGAGACGTTGCTGCTTGCTATTTATCACGCATGTCCGCCCCCGGTAGCTGAGTGGTCAGCGCGACAGACTGTCAATCCAAAGGGCCCGGGTTCGATTCCCGGCTGGGTCGGAGATTTTCTCCGCTCAGGGACTGGGTGTTGTGTTGTGTTGTCCTAATCATCATCATTTCATCCCCATCGACGCGCAAGTCGCCGAAGTGGCGTCAAATCGAAAGACTTGCACCAGGCGAACAGTCTACCCGACGGGAGGCCCTCGTCACACGACATTTCATTTATCACGCATTTAATCTTTCTTTACGTTGTTATCTCGGGGTGTATCAGTTGTATGGTATATTCTGTGATCGGCTAGTATACACTTCGTGTTCTGTGTGTGACTTCGAGCAGTATCTGCCTGCAATCATTAAGAGCAAATATCTCTATCCACAGGCATCAGAGGGCTTCCAACGCATGTGTAATGATGAAACATATCCATCAATGGAAAACCTGTTTCGGCCTCCTCACCTACACGAATGAAGATGTATGCGATGTATTCCATTTCTTGGACACATCTTGGCCATAAATCGAGTCTTCAGTTTCATATAGGTACGAAGCGGCTGTTACTATACTTTTCATGTTCGTCCTATCCAAAATGCATAAGTGGATCATCGGGGAGGGGGCACGACTTTTTAGTGCGTTGGTGTATAAGATGTGCAAATATTCTTGAAGAAAATCAAACAGCACGTGGGTATGTCAGTAATATGACCATATACTGATCCTTTGCGTCATTCTATGACAGTGAAACATGGACTGTGGGAAACATCAATGGCTCCCATCTCCCGTTCCTCCTGCTGGTGGATCCAACTTCGGACACAGAACTCATCTACGGACATAACGTATGATGGATCAACCTTCTAATCCCATCCCAGACATGACGTATAGTGGATCCGTCTCTGAACGTCGCTCGGGATATAACGCGTGGAAAAAATATGGGAAACGACATAAAATCATTAAAATACGAGGAAAACTATTATAATCATGAGGAATTGATGTGAGATAAGTAAAAATTGAGGGAATTAGTATGAAATACCTAAAATCGCGAAAACCTAGTAAAATTATGGAAACTGACTGAGAATACGTAAAATTAGAGACAGAATACTAAGCCAAATCAATAAAATTGCGTGTTGTGGAGGAGGAGAGTAGACTGATGTTACATATACACATCTTAATAGTGGAGCGAAGAGGCATTCCAGAGACGTGGTATCAAGGCGAAAAGGGCAATAATTATCCTGCACATGAGCAATACCACCTAACATCAGGCCATAACTTTTGTATGCAAGAGGAAAATTACCGGGGGCAGTGGTAAACTGCGGTAAGACAATTACATCTCCTCTGGCTACTGATCATGGTGTTTATTCCTTCGTATGCATTTTCGGCTGTCGACCATGATTTTGTAGGGCTGTGTAAGCATATCATAATTTATGAACCGTGACCGGGCTTGAAGGCATCATACGTCTCTGTAAATCTATGTAGTGTTTGTGTTACAAAGAATCTATATTTTCTTTGTTGTGCAAGGTAGTAACTTTATACTTTACAGTTGGTCACCATAGTTTATCGTAGAGAAACTTGGAGGGAGAAAGTATTTCATTCACCGTGATTACATTTTTTACATTGGAATATTAACAGCGTTGTATTCCACACAGCTAACAGGTGAGAAGCCGCGCCGCTCTAGCAATACAGTGTGTTTTAAGTGCAGAACCGTGTAGCGTTAGGAATGTATGTGTGTATGTTCCACGATCATTTGTCTCTTGCCAATACCTTCCTGGTAATGACCCCAGACACTAGAAAAATATCTCTAAATCGATAGCACAAATGATTTGCGTAAAATGCTTCAAACTACATCTGCCTGGAGGTCCGTCATGCACAAACCACACGTTTCTTCTTCAGAAGCGTCTGTTATATCATCACAACACTCTCACATCTGCTATACACCGACAAGGGGTGCTAACATCTTCGACATGCGCTCATGTGGAGAGATCTTGTACACTTGAATGGGCGCTGTGAGTCCGATTAGTGCAGAACAGTCTTCGCTGAACAGCAGTTATGGACTCAGTTTGCTCTGTTGCATAGTTTGCACACAGTAGCCTCCTACTTCTGGTAAGTTGCAAATTAAATTGGTGACATAGTTTAAGGGAGGGTTCGTCAAAGATAATGCGGGGAGGTCTCTCGATCTACAACCTTATCCGAAGAATGCGAGAATGCTTTGTGACACCCATCCACATAGAGAAATATGGGCAATTGTAATCGTAAATAACACACAATGATCCAAGTACTAGAAATATGTGGATCAGTATAGGACGCTGTTAGGTATACTTTGGTGTATATGTATGTTTGAGAATTAACAATGAATGGACGCACTGCACCATCATCTATCTACATTTGCAGTCTTGTATATAGCACTCGCAAGGTAGTGGACGGGTGGTTTAGCGATGATACAGAAATTGGGAAGCACACTGCCGCCACATTAGTCGGTTTTGTAATTACAGAAAATCTTGTAATATTGCTAAAACTGGTCGCACTGTCAGTTATGGTGCTTATTACAGTGAATCGACAACGCCTTTTCCATCCCATCCGCCCACTGGTATGCTGTTGATTACCACATGTTGATTGACTGACATCACTTCTTTGACATGGAGAGAGACTCTTATTGGGAGCAACACCCTTTTAGGAAAGTCTGCACTGAAATAGTGATAGCGTGCATGACTGCAATATGACGGATCAATCGAAACGGGACACCTAGACATCTGCTACCACGTCACTGTGAAACATAACTTTAAATGTAGAGGTCATCAATCACCCTACGAAAGCGGTTTGGAAACGTCCCTCAACGCTGTAAAAAAAATGGTTCAAATGGCTCTGAGCACTATGGGACTCAACTGCTGAGGTCATAAGTCCCCTAGAACTTAGAACTACTTAAACCTAACTAACATAAGGACAACACACACATCCATGCCCGAGGCAGGATTCGAACCTGCGACCGTAGAGGTCGCGCGGTTCCAGACTGTAGCGCCAGAACCGCTCGGCCACCAGCGGCCGGCAACGCTGTAAAACTCTACCAGTTTTCATATGTCATGATGTCTTCCACATTTTTTTTGTCCATAAGAAACACTGCCTCTGTCTTTCATTTCAATCACACGGTATGTATTGTGGAAGGAACAGCAGCTTAATTTACACCATGTGATGTCCAGTTTTCTGTGAGAGTCAATAGATCGAGACGTATTAATACCCTCTCTTGCGATTGATAGTCTGTGGGATGTGGTCCTTCTACAGGACAGGTGGCGAAACTTTACATTGTGGAAGCGACTTTGATCACGAGCCACCTGCTCTAGTGAACCAATAGCTGTATATTTAATAAGATTGCCAGATTCGGACAATGTTGGCATGCAGACTATATTTGTTTTCGATATATCAGAAGACAGGGACGCGGTAATAATTTATCGAGTCCCTAACAGATGATGTTGCACTCCGTCTTCTGGCCACGAGTGGCCTACCGGGATCATCCAACCGCCGTGTCATCCTCAGTGGAGGATGCGGATAGGAGGGGCGTGGGGTCAGCACACCGCTCTCCCGGTCGTTATGATGGTATTCTTGACCGAAGCCACTACTATTCGGTCGAGTAGCTCCTCATTTGGCATCACGAGGCTGAGTGCACCCCGAAAAATGGCGACAGTGCATGGCGGCCCGGATGGTCACCCATCCAAGTGCCGACCACGTCCGACAGCGCTTAACTTCTGTGATCTCACGGGAACAGGTGAATCCACTGCGGCAAGGCCGTTGCCACAACAGATGATGTTGGCAGAGTTTTAACAGTTCGTAGTCTTTCTATGTTGGATGGTACAAAAAAAGGTGGGGGAGAATGTTTGGGTAACAGACATGAATGTATCCTGAGACACGCATATCTCCTTAAGATTTCAGTACTTGTATGTAGTTTGGTGGTGGTGGTGTTAAGTTCCTATGGAACCAAAATGCTGAGGTCATCGGTCCCTAGGCTTACACACTACTTAATCCAACTTAAACTAACTTACACTTAGGGTAACATACACATCCATGCCTGAGATATAGTTTGGAGATGTTCCACAGTGTAGTAGCAAAATCTTCGTCCTTCTTCCATGCCGTGTATGATGTGGAGTCTTCCTAATTTTCCAACAAGGAACACCACTGAAACTGCTAGTACTACCTGCAACCTCGTGTTGCAGGGGAAAGCTTCCTTTGGCGCTGACCCTAAACACTGTACATGGTTGGTGGAGCTACGACAACATGTTCTCATTTCCACCGAGTGGTCAAAACACGGTCCTGTCGCATTAACTCAGCTCATCCTGTTTCTTCACGGGATTCAGAAGGTCTTAGAGATAGCGCTCTCTGACGTCCGTTCAGGTCCGACTTAAATTGGGACAATCACAGGGAGAATGGGGCAGAGACAGAGGAGCAGTTACAAGATGCAGAGGGACTGTCTAAAAAACTGGAGTTTTCAAAGTATGGGTCCTTAGCAGATAGGTTCGAAAACGGTGACTCGTATCGAGATATGAGAGTGGCACGAATATGATTCAGCAGTGGCTATAATCATTAAAAGTTGTCTCTACAGGATCCAATGTAAGTGTGTGGTTGAATGGACAGATTTGATTCCAAATTGCAGACAGCATTTCTACCAGAAAGCATAATGCTATCAGCGACTCGTGTGTGCCTGTAGGCTCAAGACCTCTTTTTAACCAGGGTGACAGTCACATAGTTATTACGATTGTGTTTTTAATAGCGCGGTCCTCACGCGAAATGTATGTCGCAGGCCGTAGAACCCCTCTGTGGTCAGCTTCAAATGTTGGTTCTGAATAGTGCTCCTCGAAAAGAACTTCGTCTTCCCTTGATGGATACCCATTTGACCTACCTGGTAAGTATAATCCGAATGCTGTAAAAAAATACTCGCCATGCAAAGTGACTCTCATGATCAATTTAATAAATTAGCCTATCAATTTGATAACAATGACGTGCACTCTGATGGGCAGAAGAGGTGTCTAGGGCTCACGGGATGATTCTTGACAGGCGTTTCTTTCTTTCTTTTTTTTTTTATTTCGTTGTAGCGATATCCTTTAATGAAATTTCAGTCTCCCACCTACACAGAGTGAGACAGGCTCTCACGATTTATTTCGTAAATGCTAGTATGACCGCACTGGTGAAACGGGACTTGTCACAGTGTACAAAACAGCTACGTTCTCTTGAATTGTAACTTGTTGTTGTCGGTCGAAAATTGATTGTGTTTTTTCTGTCATGTGAGCCAGTGGCGTTAGAGATTGTATTCTCTAATGATATTTCACGTGTCTGAAATATTTGTAATACACATGTGCATGACAGTTTATTTACAGACGCACATTTGAACGCAAGAGACGCTCACAGATCGTGGAATTTGTCCATCAAGCTGAATGCAATTGCACAACATAGATGTTTTTTCTTCAGAGTTTAAATGCTCGCTTTTTCTTTACTCCGATGTAGGTTTCGAAATAACGAAAGCATTGTGCAGTGATCGGTAGTTTTTGCATCAAAATAGTGGAAGTTTTTTTTCCCGATTTTACGCAGGATCGACATGTCTTTGCTGATCATCTGTAACCGGCGGTAGTGCATTTCGTGGGATGTCACAAAATAATGAGATGCAGTTGAATGTAAAAACTATACCAATTTTGCTCATAAACTAAAAGAAAATTGACTGCATCTCTTTTCGTGGAAAGAGGACATTGATTATCATCGTAATTGTATTTTCCTTTCTTTATAGATGCTTGATTATGGGAGACACGTTGATGTGAAATAGAAATGTTACAGTCCAGTGGTCAGAACGACTGGAGTACTAGAGATTTGGTGGACAAGTTCCATAGGAGGTCGCGGTTGTCTTTTAGACTAACAACCCGCAGTCAGGATAGCTCTCATTTATCGTGATTTTATTCTCAGGGATGCTGGCATCACGTTCTATTGTATGTGTAGCTTCTGTCGGCATCGATAACGCTGACTGCCCAGCAACATGCTCATTGTACTAAAGACATTGCAGTCGCTTCCTGTTTCCAAAGCACCCAACTTTTGAAAAAGGTATTTGGAGCATCCTCCGGAATTTCGTTGTTGTTCCAGGGTGTCCAATCTTTCTGAGAAATACGTTTAACAGATTGCAAGAAAGAGTTGCACTGACATTAAATATAACTGTTCTCCATCGCAGAATGGCAGGCTTGTGGGGGTGTAGGGGGTGGGAGCGTGACTCCTGTGGGTTTTCGATGGACACAGGTGCGCTCTGACCAGGGGGCGGCGCATGGGGCCTGTGTCGCTGTATTTTAGATGAACAATTTGCGCTTGGGGTGGCTGTCCTTTTCTCTCCTATTTAGTTGACTATACACGTGTTTGTGTTGGCGAAGGATGGTCGCCTCAAGGTGGTCAGCGACTGTGGCCAGCTTGTTCCACGAGATGCACATCGGAGCAGCTGGTAGTTTGAAAAAGCCTGTCCCCCCCCCCCCTAGTTGGATGGATTGAGGGAGGGGGGGGGGAGGGATGAGGGGAGGTAAGAGGGCCTTGAATTTCGGAAGTTTGTGAGCGCCTAACGAAGAGAACGCACGTTCACCTACCGCCCCCTCTGCAATCTTTTGGAACGACGATATCGATAGTGTATGTGTTTCATTATGACCCATTCATTGCAAGTGCTGTTTTTTTTTTTACGACAATTTCGAAGTGTAACTAGAACAGTGATGCATTTTTTCCATCAGTTGTTGTAGTGTGTTTTGGCTTCAATTACCTGGCCTGTAGGGTGATTTTTGAGCAGGCATCTGTAACGAACTCTGGCATCAAACAACGATAAATACTTTCCTCAGCTGTATCCTTACAGGTAATACACTTATTAATCTCCTCTCTGTCCAACTCGAGCATCTCGTATTCCCAGCCTTTTTCCCACTAGCATGTAGGTGAAGGGTAGAGTTTTAGTTTCGAGTGGTATTGTGAAATTTTTTCCCAGTGGGATAACCCGGTCGTATGGTATCGTCAATTTTTGAGCTCTATTGCGATTTTAGGCAGTCCTTTTGTGTAATTAGACCTGATATTTATGATTAATTACGTAATTAGTTCCGATCTTTACATCAGTTTTCCAACCAAAATAAATAATGTACACTAACCTAACCTCCCTCTCCTACATCTGGACAGTATCCATGTGTAGGGGGACTGGGGAGGGGGGGGGGGGGGCGGGTGTACTTGGGCTTTCCATCTAGAAGGACCAGGGCTCAAGTCCCAAAAAGGGCACCACCATTTTTAATTTCCAACCAATTCCCGGGTGGTGGGTGGGGTAGGACATCAGCACAGCCCTGGGCCAAAGAAATTCCCGCGAAAATTCGAAATTCTCGCCAATAGGGTAGGTGGGGGAGGGGTGGAGAGGGGGCCTGGGACCCAGGTGCAGGCTGAGAAAAACACTTGTCGTCATCTGGGGGTGGGGATGGGTGTAGTCAAGGGGGGGGGGGGTAATTAATTGATCAATTTAATTAATTTGCATATCAATTTGATATCCACTAACTTACTACTGTTAACTTTAACGTCATCTTGCCACTGTATGTGCAGCATTGTTGCTCGGGATAACTACAATCTGTATTGGCATTACTTTTGGTTTACCAAAGTAACACATTCTATTTTGTTCTTTTGTTTCAAAACTGAAGTGGAGCACAAGTTCGGAATATTTTTACTACTAATAAACTGCCTTCAGTCACAATATTGTGTTTTTCTGCTTAAGTCCAACATGTTTCGTACCAACAACTTCATTTTCACAGCGTCACTTCTGATTCAGTTTATCACCAAGGAGTAAATGAGCGACAAAGTTGTTAGTTTTACAAAAGCAGCATCTCAGACGAGATTAACGAACAAATGATGTACCCCTACTAGTTACTTTCATTGGATAATTGTCTTCTGAAGTTAACTAAAAATAATAATTTGTTCATTAGTCTCATCTGAAATGCTTTTCACGTAAAACTACCAACTGTGGCGATCTGCTTACTGGTCAATGATAACCTTCAAAAACATCAATAAAGTCAATGAAGGCGGAGTTGTAGCTCCGAAACACTTTTGACGAAAAAAAATATTGTGATAGAAAGCCAGCGTATTACTAGCAAAAGTATCCCTAACGTGGGCACTGCAATCACAGACAGCACCCGACAAAATGTCTGTTAACAACAAGTCCTTTACCTGGGAATCTGCTTTCGAATTTAGTTTCCTACGTTTTCGACCATATTTACACACATTAGAGAGGTAACTTTCTTAAGTAATGTTGATTCTATTGTTTTCCTTTGACTTTTAGCAGAAAATCTTACACGATTAACAGCAAACTACCCTCGAAATACGGACGTTTAATTTCATTCTGTAAGTCCAGGTGGAAAACGATTTATGTCGTCTGTTACAGTACGACGACAACAGACAGAACAAACAGACACTGTATACCCTCGTGTAGTACCTGTGAAAAGAGTAGAGAGGTTTTCGAACAGACGTAAAAAACAATATTCCATTTGAGTCCATTGACGGCATTGCACTGAACAGATATTTGAATGTTGTGCAGGGGCGGTTCAATTAGTGAAACAAAACTTCTAATTTTTGTTGTTTATAGATCCCCTAACTCTGACTTAAGAGCATTTCTGCTCAAGCTAGAGAGGGTTCTTAATTCACTTTATAAGAAGTACCGGAAATTAATTATACGTGGTGACTTCAATATTAGTTTTGTATATGATTGTGCAAGAAAAAGGATGTTGGTAGATCTCCTAAATTCATCTAGGGTGCAGAACAGTAGCACAGCCATAGGCATAACTTTTATTCATTCTTCATTACTAGATGGGCATTTTGTTAGTGAAAGTGTGAATGGCCTTTCAGACCATGATGCACAAATTTTAACACTAAATGGCTTTTGTACTCAAACAAATGTCACTCATGATTACAAACTGTGTAGGAAAGTTAATCCAATGGCAATAGAGAGTTTTTTAAAACTCGTCAAGGCACAAGAGTGGCAGGATGTTTACAGTGCTGATAACATAGATGACAAATACAATGCTTTCCTTTAACACGTTCCTCATGCTCTTTGGGAGTTGCTCTCCATTAAAACGCTCTAAATGGGGTACTAGCAGAAAAGGCAGCCTGGATAGGATATGGACATCATGTAGAACAAAGCGGGAGTTATATCAAAATGTTAGAAGTAGTCACAATCAAACTAAAGTAGCCCAGTACAAACGGTATTGTAAGGTGCTTAAAATGTTATGCATGTGGTACACAAATAGAATAGCTAATTCGAAGAATAAAATTAAACCACATGGTCAATAGTGAAGGAAGTGTCTGGTCAGTAGCACAAGGTCTACGATATAAAGTCAGTTCGTAGTAAAAATATTTCTGTTACTGATAGATCAAATACATTTACAGTATTTAACATCATTTTCTGAGCATTGCTGGTGAATTAAATAAAAATTTAGTTTCTACAGGGAATCATCTAACTCTCTTCGCAATTGCCTTTCCGAGATTGATGTCTGAAATACTCCTCTGTCATACAGGCAAGGCGGAGATTGAGTCAATAATAAAATCATTTAAGACTAAGGACTCTCGTGGATATGATGGAGTGCCTAGCAAAATATGAAAGTACTGTGCTGCACTTGTTGGCCCTGTACTTAGGCATATTTGTAATTTTTCGCCCGCATCTCGTGGTCGTGCGGTAGCGTTCTCGCTTCCCACCCGGGTTCCCGGGTTCGATTCCCGGCGGGGTCGGGGATTTTCTCTGCCTCGTTATGGCTGGGTGTTGTGTGCTGTCCTTAGGTTAGTTAGGTTTAAGTAGTTCTAAGTTCTAGGGGACTTATGACCACAGCAGTTGAGTCCCATAGTGCTCAGAGCCATTTGAACCATTTGTAATTTTTCCTTTAGAAATGGGCAGCTTCCTGAGCGACTAAACTACTCAGTAGTAAAGCCGCTTTATAAAAAGGGAGAAAGGGATAATGTAGACAATTTTAGACCTATTCGACCTATTTTTATTCCATCAGTGTTTGCAAAAGTTATTGAAAAGGCTGTGTATGTAAGGATAATTGATCATTTTTATCACATAATTTGCAATAAAATGTACAGTTCGGCTCTAGAAGTCGTTTAACAACTGAAAATTCTATATTCTCTTTTCTCTGTGAGGTACTGGATGGGTTAAACAAACGTTTTCGAACACTAGGCATATTTTTTGAGTTAACTGAGGCGTTAGATTGTGTTGGTCACAAAATATTTCTCCAGATGTTGGACCATTACGGAATATGGGGAGTAGCTCACATCTGGTTCACCTCTACTTTAACAACAGACAGTGAAAGGTCATTACTCACAGTGTTGAGAATGGCTGTGTGGGGTACAGTCAAATGGGGGCGTGCCCCAGGGATCAGTGTTGGGGCCACTCCTGTTCCTTATTTATATAAATGATATGCCCTGTATTATTAGAGGCAACTCTAAAGTATTTTTGCTTCATGATGACACTAGCTTGGTAGTAACGGATGTTGTGTGCAACACTGGCTCGATTTCAAACAGTGCAGCTCATGACATAAGTTCATGGCTTGTAGAAAATAAACTAACGCTAAATCACTGTAAGTCTCAGTTTTTACAGTTTCTAACACACAATTCAATAAAATCCGACGTTTTAATTTCACAGAATAGGCATATGATTAGTGAAAATGAACAGTTCAAATTTTTGTCGTTGAAAGCCCACATTCAGGATATTGTTCAAAGACTTAATGCAGCCATTTTACTATTTGAATGGTATCTGAAGTAAGTGACTGTTCGACAAGTTCTTGCTAACAATATTAGCTTACTCCCAAGAATAAGCACCTTACGCTCAGTTAATACTCGGCAGAAATCTAACCTGCATTTGGATCGGACTTCCTTAACTCTTGTGCGGAAAGGTGTGTAGTATACTGCTGCATCCATTTTCAATAAGCAACCACAAGAATTCAAAAATCTTAGCAGTAATCGACCCGTTTTCAAATTGAAACTGAAGAGTTTCCTCGTGGGTCACTCTTCTTCCTTTAAAAAAAAGCTGATTCTTATATTGTTGATTGAGCGTACTTAAACTAATGGCTTGACTTTTTTGGCTTCATAAACGTTTTATTTTCATCTGTTATTACATATATGTTGTAATTTCATGTACTGACACGTTGCATGACCGTGGAGATTTGCTCCTCAAATTGGTCGTACGGAACTTAAAGTGCAAAATAAAATAACAATTCATGTAATATCTTCTGCGTGTTTGACGTACTGAACTATTCCGAATATACCTCTAGACATTTCCACAGTGATTGCCTAGCGCTTTCAACCAAGAATATTTGCTAACTGAAACTTAAATCGTCATTTCTGAGAGTACTTACCCGAGTCGAATGAGACCTCGCTGAGAAGTATCCAAGAAGCAGCGAAGTAGAGCTGTAGGCGCAGGAAGCGGCCGATGCGGTGGTGCAGCTTGACCGTGACGTCACGCGGATTGTCCATGAGCAGGTCAGCCACGTACGAGAATGCCACCGGCTCCGTGGACATATGCTGCTGCTCGGACACACTGACGAACGCCTTCGCGTGCGAGAATACCTGCAAGAGTCGTGGGAGTGGTCAATGATCATGGAACTGTGAGTAGGTCACAGAATGTCGGATAACAAAATGCAAATGGCTCTTAGCACTATGGGACTCAGCATCTGAGGTGATCAGTCGCCTAGAACTGAGAACTGCTTAAACCCAACTAACCTAAGGACATCACACACATCCATGCCGGAGGCAGGATTCGAACCTGCGACCGGCACGGTTGCGCGGTTCCAGACTGAATCGCCTAGAACCGCTCGGCCACATCGGCCGGCTGTCGGATAACAGATTGTCCACACACTAGCAACGACAGTATTTAGGAAATAACGAAATTTGTTAACATTGAATATAAATTTAATTGTTAGGAATTCTTTTCAGATGGTGTTTGTCTGGAGTTTACACTTGTACTAAAGTAAAACATAAACGACAACCAGTTCAGACAAGAATAAAATGTAGCTTTTGAAATGTAGTGCTGCTGAACAATGGTGAAGATTCGATGAGTGCACAGGATAAATAATGAAGATCTACATGTGCATCCACATGATTACTCTGCATTTCGCAATTAAGTGCGGGGCAGAGGGTTCATCGGACCGCCTTCAAGCTATTCCTCTACCGTTCCACTCTCGAACAGCACGATGGGAAAAATGAACCATTAAATCTTTCCGTGCGAGCTCTCATTTCTTTTATTTTATTATGATTTCGCCCTATATAGGTGGGCACCGGGAAAATACTTTCACACTCTGAGGAGAAATTGGGTGACTAAAGTTTCATGATAAGATCCCGCCGCATTGGAAAACGACTTTGTTTTAATGGCTGCCATTCTAATTCACGTATCAAATCCGTGGCGCTCTCCCCCATATTTCGCGACAGTACAAAACGAGCTGCCCTTCTTTGATCTTTTCCAGTGTCCTTCGTCGAACATATCTGATGTGGATTCTACGCCGTGTAGCAGTACTCCAGAAGAGGACGATCGTTGCAGCTTGTGTTATTCGTTATTGTCATCCCCTAGGTATTTAGCAGAATTTGTAGCCGTTAGATTTGTGTGACTTATCGTGTAACCGAAATTTAGTGGATTCCTTGTGGTACTCATGTGGATGTCTTCATGCTTCTCATTATTTAGAATCAATTGCCACTTTTCGCGCCATGCAGTACCTTGTCTAAATCGTTTTTAAATTTGTTTAGATCATCTGTTAACTTTATACGATGGTAAATCAGATAAGTTTATAAGACGTAAACGACAGCATCATCTGCAAAAAGTCTAAGATGCCTGCACAGATTGTCTCCTAAATCGTTTATGTAGATCAGGAACAACAGAGGGTCTGCAACACTTCCTTGGGAAACGACATATATTATTCCTGTTTTGTTCAATGACTTTCCGTCAGTTACTAGGAGTTGTGACCTTTCTGGCAGAAAATCACGAATATAGTCGCACAACTGAGGTGGTAGTCCATAGATATGAAATTTGATCAGAAGTCGCTTGTGAGGTACGGTGTCAAAAGCCTTCAGAAAAACTAAAAATATGGAATCAATGTGACATTCCCAGAGAATAAACAGCTAGTTGTGTTTCACAAGAACTATATTTTCCGAATCCGTGTTGGCTGTTTGTCAATAAATCGTTATCTTCGAGATAACTCATATTGTTCGAACAAAATATACATTATGTGATCAAAAGTATCAAAACACCCACAGAAACATGTTTTTCATTTTAGGTGCATTGTGCTGCCACCTACTGCCAGGTACTCCATATCAGCGACCTCAGTAATCATTAGACATCGTCAAAGAGCAGAATGGGGCACTCCGCGGAACTCACGGACTCCGAACGTGGTCAGCTGATTGGGTGGCACTTGTGTCTTACGTCTGTACGCAAGATTTCCATACTCCCTAACATCCCTAGATCCACTGTTTTCGATGTGATAGTGAAGTGAAAACGTGAAGGGACACGTACAGCGCAAAAGCGTACAGGCCGACCTCGTCTGTTGACTGACAGTGACCGCCGACAATTGAAGAGGGTTGTAATGTGTAATAGGCAGACATCTATCCAGACCTTCACACAGGAATTCCAAACTACATCAGGACCCACTGCAAGTACTATGACAGACGGGAGGTGAGAAAACTTGGATTTCATGGTCGAGCGGTTGCTCATAAGCCACACATCACGCCGGTAAATGCCAAACGACGCCTCGCTTGGTGTAAGGAGCGTAAACATTGGACGACTGAGCAGTGGAAATACGTTGTGTGGAGTGACAAATCACGGTACACGTGTGGCGATCCGATGGCAGGGTGTGGGGGCTGGTGAACCTCATCTAAAAGTGGCTCTGAGCACTATGGGACTTAACATCTGTGGTCATCAGTCTCCTAGAACTTAGAACTACTTAAACCTAACTAACCGAAGGACATCACACACATCCATGCCCGAGGCAGTATTCGAACCTGCGACCGTAGCAGTCCCACGGTTCCGGACTGAGCGCCTAGAACCGCGAGACAACCGCGGCCGGCGAACCTCATCTCGCAGCGTTTGTAGTGCCAACAGCAAAATTCGGACGCGATAGTGTTATGGTGTGGGTATTTCAAACGCCATCGGGTCAAGGGTGTATCTTGAGTGGCCCGATTCAGTAAGAACCGCTGCCGCTTGAGTTCAGCTGCCGTGGGCAAAAAACGTGATGACCGGGAGGGTCGGCCTCTACTATCGCGAGATCTAACAGCAGGTGGATGAGCAACAGTTCATCAGCGAATCAGTCGCCATTTCAGTGCTGGACAGCCACAATAACCTTTAGGCAGCCACACTATCCAGAACTATCTTCTTACCAAGAAGTACAGAAGCCGTGTCCAACAAATGTGTACTTGTGCTCAGGGAAGAAAGCGGGGCACAGACATTACTATGTGTGAGGGGGTTGCTCGCTATGAACGTCTGTAAGTACTTTCATGAAACTTATTCGAACTAATGGTCAGCTGTTTTTGATGATTCTGATATTCGCTTTCGGAATAAAGCAAACTTTAGTGATTATTTCTTAGAAAGTAGTTTCCCGCACCGCCATTTCGTCTTAGCTGTATTGTAGTGCCCAAGCAATTTGTTGATTTGCACTTCAAACGTTTCATACAGTCTCAATTCATATACCTATGCGTGTAAATTAATAGAGGAAACAAATTGCAAAACATGCAAGGGTTGAAAATCTTAATCTATGCCCGCGTCTCGTGGTCGTGCGGCAGCGTTCTCGCTTCCCACGCCCGGGTTCCCGGGTTCGATTCCCGGCGGGGTCGGGGATTTTCTCTGCCTCGTGATGGCTGGGTGTTGTGTGCTGTCCTTAGGTTAGTTAGGTTTAAGTAGTTCTAAGTTCTAGGGGACTGTTGACCATAGATGTTAAGTCCCATAGTGCTCAGAGCCATTTGAACCATTTCTTAATCTATCTACGAAGTATTAAAACAGACTCCGAACCAGACATCGAAGTATGATAAAAGACTGTCCTGCTCTTGAAATATAACGTTATTTTCATCGCAATGAGGTGTATACATTGGTTCAGAGCTTTTTCTTTACTATTTATTGATTTTTAGTGCATAGGAAACATGCCGAATTAAGCTCGAACGTACAATCAAAAAAATGGCTCTGAGCACTATGGGACTCAACTGCTGAGGTCATTAGTCCCCTAGAACTTAGAACTAGTTAAACCTAACTAACCTAAGGACATCACAAACATCCATGCCCGAGGCAGGATTCGAACCTGCGACCGTAGCGGTCTTGCGGTTCCAGACTGCAGCGCCTTTAACCGCACGGCCACTTCGGCGGCGAACGTACAATCATTCCGTCCTTTGCAGTAACCGTGGCTTCTCCCTCTTTAGCTTCAGTTTTTTGGACAACTGAATCCGTCCCCAACGCCTGAACAATTTTCAATTTCCTATCGCTGTTGTAAGAATATAGAAAGAAAGTTTGTTGATTATGAGCAGAGATTTTCCATAGATTCAGTCTTTTCATCTTAAGAAGATTATAGTGTAAGATATAGAGAAATAGTCTACATTGCTAAAATGGCTACTAAGTTAAGCTCCCTGAACATATTTACAGAAAGCAAATGGATGTTCATAACTACAGAGAAGTAACAGCAATTTTGAGCTAGTCTAACACGGATTACCTTTCCATCGAAGTAAATCCTGGGAACAATCTTTGCTGACCATGATATGTATTTTTTTTTACATTGTTTAATCTTTAATGTGACAGAAGTAACTTAGAGACCAGCTGCAACGATAAATGAAAACGAAATACTTACGTAAGAATATACTTCGGCAGGGAAAGGATACTGTTAGGAGACATATAGAAAATAATACAAAAATGTAAATTGTCTTTAGAGAATGTCTTACCATAATACCTTTTACCTACCGAAACAATGTAGATTACTAATCTGTAGAGGTTTCCCCAATCATCGTTCACTTCACAGAACCGCCAGGTTTTACCAGTCGGTAGCTTTTATTGCGTGTGATTGCTGTTTACTTCTATTACTGATTCCACTTTGCTACGTGCGTCACCCACTGTTTGTCAAGTCATCAAAGTGCAATGACCTGAAACCAATGCAACTACCGGATTAAATCAGACACACGAACTGTCTGCTCTATTTTGACTATAAAATGCTCATTATCGCATCTGGGTTAATGCACGCCACGCTTCACTCCGACAAATCAACACATAAGACTTATCATCCAAAATGCAAACCACCGCCACCATTGACCTGACAGACATGTGAACGTTATCCAGGTGTGTTACTGGATTTGTCGAGTGTGAAATGACGAGTACGTCGTGTCGCAGCATTCCCAAGAGCTGACGCAATAACACGTTGCAATATGAGCTTCGCTGTTCTGCATGTACATTGGAAAGAGCAAAGCGGGGTTTAACTCATGCATTGCAACATGTACTAATATAATGATAGGATTTCATTCTGTTTATTGCTCCAAAACGCGGATTATTTTAAGGGCTCTTTTCCTCAGGTGACTGCGCAGCAGTGGATTAGGTCAGCAGCTCCGACAGATGGCGACTAGGACAAACTACTTGGAGCATCATGTGAAATATCATAACATAAAAGTGTGCGATATAGCTGGGGCTTTAGGCACGTAATATGAACGAGTGCACAATAGCCTCTACGACAAACGGTCGGTGAACAGACTTTGCACGCTGTGATCGACAAAAAATGCATCGGGAAAAACGTTGCACTGCAGTATTAGGCAACGTGAAATTGTAATCCGTAAAAGTATTTGCCTATATTCGTGACAAGGGATGAAATCTGGGTGCGAGTTGAAACAACAGTCAAAACGGTCGACAAAGACTGATGAAAATACTCCAAAGAAGACAAATGCGAGTACACTTTTTCTTCAGGAGGTATCGTGGAGGTACTGTTTTCGGGATTGTACTTCTACATCTGACATTCGGAACTCACCTTACTATGTGTGGCGGACTGTACTTCCAGCATTTAACGCCTCTCCTTTCCTGTTTCATTCGCTGGTGCATGATAGGAATCACCGTCGGTTAGCATCCATTCTTTCTTTCTTTCTTTCTTTCTTTGGACATCAGTCTTCTGACTGGTTTGATGCTGACCGTCTCGAATTTCTCTCTTGTGCCATCCTTATTCACAACTGTTTGCTGGGTGTATTCCTGTCTGTGTCTTCGCCTACAATTTTTACCCTTTCAGCCCCCTCTATTACTACAGAAGTTACTCCCTGATGTCTTAACAAGTGTCTTATCATCCTGCCCTCCTCCTTGTCAGTTTTTCAGATATATTTCTTTCCTCACCTATTCTGCGGAGAACCTCCTCATTTAGAACCTTATTAAAATGTTCAAATCTGTGTGAATTACTAAGGGACCAAACTGCTGTGGTCATCGGTTCCTAGACTTACACACTACTTAAACTGACTTAACGCTAAAGATAACACTCACACCCATTCCCGAGGGAGGACTCGAACCTCTGGCGTGTACCTTATCAGTCCACCTAATTTTCAACATTCTTCTGCAGTATTACATCTCAGATGCTTGGATTCTCTTCTGTTTCGATTCTCTCACAATCCATCCATTCGTAAAACTTCACAGAATCGAGCACGTATCTCATTAGGTTCAAATTCTTAATATATAATGTTTGTAGATTAAAAGCACATATATAGTCTTCAAGAACTACGTAAAGTATAAGTGTTGTCCGTTACGGTTCAATGACGGGTCTTTTGAAATACAAGTTGAAAGAATAACTACCAAGATAGTCACGCTAAATGTGCCCGTTAACCAGAGCATTATCCCAGTAATTTGTTCCTATTTTTCAACCTGAACACTAGAGTTGGCTGTAAGATATCAGAAAATGGCAGTTGGCGTCAAAGGATATCTTCCCAATGGAATGAAAACCATTGGAAATTATTTCCTCCAATAGTACATGACGCTATTGAGAAACCGTGGTCATACTGGGTTTTATTACAACATAGCAGGCCATGTTGATAACACAGTTGTTTTACTGGTTGCTGGTTTAAACTCAATGGCACAAGCGAAAATGTCTCTGTGAGACTCGAAACCAGTAATCAATAAAACAGTTGCATGATTAAATTGGACTTTTATCTTGGTTGGCTAGAAGTGGAGAGAGACTTAACCTACCAAAATACAGATTGACCAGAAAAAGAACCTATAAAAATGGAAATTGTTTGGAAGAATATTGTACTTGTCGGAAAATCATATGAAGCTATATGGTGCAAGTCGATGGAAGGCATAGCATGCGACGCCAGGACGCAAAACCGCTGGAGTGGGGACGTCAGAGCTGCGTCAGTAGCGTCAAAACGGAAGAGAGAGGTGTAGGACATCGTCAGTGTTGGACATAAGAGTGACTATGGCGAAGGATATGGGAAAGCTGTAGGTATATTAAGATAATTAACAGTTTAGACCGAGTACTGAGGGCACAAGATAGGTGTGACTCTTGAACAAGAAAATTACCAAACAAGTTTATTTTAACAATATGATGAACAGAATTAAATAATGTGGTGCAATCAATGGTAAGATTACATGGTACCAGTTGGCGCTGAAAAATGTTGGAAATGACAAGTGATAACTGAAAATTATTAACTGTAGGTGTAGTATTTCATTTAATCACTTATCTATGGATCAACGCAAGAGAAGATTGACGCTCTCGACCTGAGTTCACTGTCATCTTAAAGATAACAAAAAAATGTTCAAATGTGTGTGAAATCTTATGGGACTCAACTGCTAAGGTCATCAGTCCCTAAGCTTACACACTACGAAGCCTAAATTATCCTAAGGACAAACACACATACCCATGCCCGAGGGAGGACTCGAACCTCTGCCGGGACTAGCCGCACAGACCATGACTGCAGCGCCCTAGACCGCTCGGCTAATCTCACGCGGCTTAAAGGTAACGCAGAGCAGATTATACGCATGTGTAGCAGAACACCGTTTCGAAATAAATATTCAGAAAGTCAACAAACAAAAAATTTGCACGTAGTAGAATATTTCACGAAGATTGCATAGCAGTCAGACTACATCTTATGAATAGATATAAGAAATCGTCACGCAAATAAACATTTAATAATTATCACTTAAAAGTTCAAAAACATTAACAACCAGTAGCAGGCACGTTGTATTTGATTTCCTTTGCCAGGATAGGCCCACGTTATACATGACTTCTCGTCTCAGGATTTTAACAGCTTATTAACGAAAGGCCAGGATTAACCAATCAGACATTTTAAAAATTCTCCGATTTTTTTTTTTACTTGTACTGTGAAGCCTTTCCTCTTGTCAAATTTCATGATTCTACGTCAAAGAGAAATACGTATAGGTTTTAATGAGTGACTTTGCGAGTATCAAAATATTTGACGTACGTGGCCGTATCTTTTTATTGCATTGACTTAGAAGCATAAGATTTTTACACAACCAAAAAAGAACTATAGACATCAGTATGCGACCTAAATTTCAACTTAATATGATTCGTTCCTGAGAAAAAGGGGTCGTAACTCACGCGAAGAGTGACAATCTCATAACAAACGAAAAAGAATTTCGTGTGATATAAGCAATTACATATTGACAATTTTTGGATTTTTTCCTTTGATTGTCGAGTGAAATCTTGATTCTTGGCAAATATCATAGTTCTAGGTCAACGGGAAGTATCCTGCACGTTTCATGACTCAGTCTGCGTGTATCAAATTATGAGACGTAAATGACTGTATCTTTTGATTGCATTAACTTAGAAGCTTCGCTTTGTTACGTCGTCAAAGGCCTGTAGACCTTAATACGTGACATGAATATCAACTTGATACGTCTACCCGTTCCACAGAAAAAAGGGTCTTAACAGCCAGACGGACGAACAGACAGAGTTTCATAAGAACAGACAAAACAATTTTTTTTTTCTTGCGGTATGATTACAAATTAACAATTTTCGAATTTTTGCCTTTGATCGCAGTATGAAACATTGCTTCTTTGAAAATTTCATGATTCTAGGTCAACGGAAAGTACTCTAGGTTTTGATGACCGAGTATGCGAATATCGAAATATGTGACATAAATTGCCGTATCTTTTGATTGCATTGACTTAGTAGCTTCAATTTTTTAGCATCGCAAAGGGACCGTAGACTTCAATATGTGACATAAATTTCAACTTGATACATCTACCCGTTCCTCGTAAAACGTATTCCGGGCTGTCGGACAGACAGACAACGAAGTGATCCTACAAGGGTTTCATTTTTACCGATTGTATACGTGAGACTACAGTAAACGCGTCGCAACTGGAATCGGCCGACTTATACAAATATTTTATAGGAAAATGAAGTGGAAGGTTCACATAGGCTCGATCGTAGATAAAGCAGGTGGTAGATTGCGGGTCATTGGTAGAAGATAGGGAAATGTAATCTGCCTACAAAACACTCCTTCTACCCATACTAGAGTATTGCTCAAGTATGTGGAACCCGTTCCAAGTAGGACTGACGGGGAATATTGAGTGAATACAGAGAAAGGCAGCACGAATGATTACAGGTTTTTCCGACCCGTGGGAGAGTCTCACGGAGTTGTTGAAGAGACTGAACTGGCAGTCACTTGAAGATAGAGGCGACACTGTTGATCGATGGCAGTACTGCAGCTGTCTGTTGCTATCTGTGTGTGATGGCGAGGTTTATCATGAAATACTCTTTGCTCGCTAATGTAATACGGCTCCTTTGATCAGGGTACATGAACTCGCTGAACAGTCAGCACTGGAGTTCTGAAAATCCTCATCTGTTTCATCAAAAGCCTCTACATGTTATGAAAACCAGGGTAGGGTGTACAATTAGTACGGCAAGAATAACTGGACCGATCTTTTTCCACTAAACGAAATAGAGCTATTTTTTTTGTTTCAAAAAGCTAAGAAACAACCAAAAGACCTGTGTTTAGTCCATGCAGAACAGTACAAGAGTACACACCGCCAATGCATCTACGGCAGTATTTCGCGTTGTGCTTGATGACAGGTATCCAGCTTAAATTGCTCAGGCGATGCCCTACCCCCAGTTTGCAAGTTTTCGGTTTAGTCTATGCACAGCTCTGAGCGCATTTGCTACCGACACACTGCTCTGAAGTGATAAATGGCACGCTGATTTTCCCTGACTTCTTTCCTGCCTCAGTTAAAACCTATACTACATTACGAGAAATCGGACATCAGCTGCCTACACGCATTGGAATAAATCACTGGATAATGTTGAAAATCTGTACCAGACCGGGACTCGAATCCGGTTTCTCTGCTTGTCTGGAACAATTACCCAAACTGCCTAGGCCATCCGCACTCGCTTCCCGTCCAACCGAAATTCTCAATCTGTCACGTGCTAGCAGTGCCCTCATTCATTAGCCCCAGTGCTTGTAGCATTCAGTAAGTCCCGCAGGGGTTCGGAAGATACGAAGCATCCACGCTCAGTTGGACTTCAAACGCGTCCGGATGGCCGAGGCGGTTTAGGCAACAGTTCTAGAGAAGTGGAGCTTCCTGTTACGGGTCACGGTCAGACAAAACTTTTCAGCCTTCACCATTATTTCAATGCTCTTAGGCGGCTGAAGTCCTGATTTCTTGTAATATACACTGGTGTCTAAAATTAAAGCAACAAATGGAAATTTTGCAAGGTTGCGTTTATTTTGCCACAAAACAGTACAAACAGGTGATAGTAAAGTAGAAACAATTTACAGAATACAGAACGTAAACAGCTGCAACATGCATAATGGTAGACAAAAATGTTCTTAATTTTTTCAGTTTAACGTATTTGCACACACATTTCGACAACTTGTTAATGTGCTCAATATGGGGTGGGACCACCTCTGGCAGCAATATAGGCCTGACAACGACGAGGCATGCTATGAATGATACCATAACGCCGACTCGTCGTGCGGAGTTGATCACAAGTCTTGGAGAGTGGCTGGTGGATGCTGACGTGATGCAACCCTTCTCCATAGTGCATTCCAGACGTGCTCTATTGGATTCAAATCGGGAGAGCGAGCAGGCCATGCCAGGGGTGCAATATCTTCTGTTTTCAAGAAAACATCATCCAGCCGTGCCCTATGAGGTCGAACATTATCGTCCATCGATGCGAGGTCTGGGCCCACAGCACCTCGCAGCAACCACACATGAGGTCCGAGGATTTAGTCACGGTACCTGACAGCAGTTAATTCTTGTCGATTCACCCATACAATTTTAAGAGATGGTGTTCGAGTGTTTAACACAATCCCTGCCCACACCATTATTGATCCTCTTCAATATCGGTTTCTTTCTAAAACGTTTTGGTCCCGAAATCTATGTTTCCTCCTGATCCAAATCCGTCGAGAATCACTTTCCAGATCAAATAGGGACACATCTGTGAAAAAAAACATTGGCGCAATTTCTGGCCGTCCATGTGGCATGTTGACGGCTCCACTCTAGACGTTCCCTTCTGTGAATACGCGTCAGAGGTATGCATACAGCAGGTCTCCTAGAATAAAGGCCGCTCTACTGAAACCTGTACACCGTTTGCCTCGATACAACACGTCCAGTGGATGGTGACAGGTCAGATGCCAATTGCCGTGCAGTATTAAGGCGGTACCGTCGTGTCCTTACAGCCAAATAATAGTCCCCTCATTCTGATGTCACACGTAGTCGTTCCTGCCTTGGTCTTTGAGATACAGTTTCATTCTCTATAAACTCTCGCCACATCCGACAAACAACAGAACGATTGATATTAAACTATCGGGCCACATCAGTTTACATCTATCCTGCTTCTAGCTTCCCATGGGCCTCTATTGCAAAGAGTCTGGTAGGTGTCTTCTCTGTGCCATTGTGCACTATCTGTGACAGTGTACACAGCGTGTGAAAGCGGAACTACCCGGCAAACGCTATCCCGTTTGATAGGTGCCACGACACCATTACCTGCGTAGTTGTGCGTTGACCGGAATGCCCCTTCCGTGCAGAACACAATCGTACGGACATATGTTGAATATTGTTTGATTATACCGTGAATTAAACACAGGACGGGGAAATAGTGGTTTATTGCTTTAATTTTGGACACCAGTGTACTTTCTTTACGGCCGCTGTGCTACCAGTGGTGTCTGCTCTGCCGGACATATCCGGCATGTCGATATATATATATATATATATATATATATATATATATATATATATATATATATATATATATATATGAGCAAGGATGGCTCTAGGTGCTTTCAGTGCGGCTGCACCTTATTTTCTGAGCTCCTGCGAGTGCTACGAGCAATGGGACTAATGAATTGGCGCGCAACTTTTCGGTAATAGGTTAACAATTTGGGTTGGCGGGAAGTGTGTCCGGATGGCCGAGGTCTTTAGGGCAACCTGTCCAGAGAAGCAGAGCATTCGGGTTCGAATACCGGTCCGGCACAAATTTTCAACCTTCACCATTGATTTATTTCAATGCATTCATTTATTTCAATGCATTTCTCGTAATATAGTTTCTTTATGGCCACTGTACCACCAGACACAACATATCCATAAAACTGATACGCCGCCTGCCAAAGCCTGAGGAACGGGCCGAAAGGTATGCTCCTATGAGCCTGCTCGCCCAATATCCGTTCTCGCGCAACACAGGACAAGCGTTTGTATCGTAAGTGTAACACTGTATGAGGGGAAGTAAGCAGATACAAAGGGCTGCAGGCCCGAAATTTCATTAATTATTCAATAGGCCATAAGATAACTTGAAACTTGCCAGTTTGCAATGAAGTGTAGACACCACAAAAAGTGGTGAAACACGCACTACACCCGTCTCGTCGTGACTAGCAGGTAGCCACTTGTCGAAACAAGATCGGCGTCCAAGGTAAACAAGCACGAGGGCGTGCTGTTAAAGCTGTCAGTTATTACCAAAGGACGGGTAGCAGGCGTGTTTCGTGTATGCGCGCTGTCTAGCTGCCTACTACTGTCATTTTTTTGTGACGTACAATTAAGGCTGGTACGAGAACGGCGAGCAAAGCGCCGCTCGCTCCTCCGTGAAATGAAGCGCTCGCCCGCACGTCACTCCATTTGGCGCCGCAAGGCAACGCCGCCGCTGAGTGCAGTCAGCCGGGACCCGACTGGCAAAGTAGGGGCCATCCGTCTCAATCCGCGCAGGCCCGCTCGCCTCTACACGAAATGCGCGCGTCCGCCTGCCACTTCTCGCTCGATCAGTCTTCATTTTTTCCCTCTTTTTTTTATCATCGTACCAGAGGCATGTACAAGAGCTAGTGGACACGTCTGCTCTCTTGAATTCCACTGCGACGCGCCTAGCTGCCTGCAAAGCGCTGCGCTAATGAGGCCAGTTCCGTCCGTAACCCCTGCTCACCTCTGCAAAAATCGCTGCGAGCGTTGCTAAATGGCAGCGTGCTCTGTGATAGCCGCCGCCGGTGATTGCACAGAGCGGAAAGGCATTGTCCCATGTTTCTGTAGCCCACGCCCGTACTAAGCGTTAGCCACATATAACACTGTACCAGCTACAATCTTGTGATTCTTCTGTTTTCCGATGCATTCTGTTGTAAAGTATTTAAGACTAGCGAAGAAACCCAGAGTTGGCCAGGTATTTATTTATAGCTGTGCGTCCATGCCCGTACCACGCAGCGTCTGGCCTTGTGCTTAATGTCTATGACGCCGTTATCTTCTGAAATGTGTCTCGTACAATGATGTATTTTCGTAGGTACATTCAGCGCGTATGTGGATACTATCTGAAAAATGTGTTGACAATAGAGTTAGTGGCAGAGAAGTAATAAATTTACACGTCATGCACGATGTTGTAGTTTTTCACGCATCTCATTGTTTATGACGACATATGTTCAAATGTGTGTGAATTCCTAAGGGACCGAACTGCTGAGGTCATCGGTCCTTAGACTTACGTACTGTTAAACAAACTTATGCTAAGAACAACACACACACACACACACATGCCCGAGGGAGGACTCTAACCTCCAGCGGGAGGGGTCGCGCAATCCGTGACATGGTGCCTCAAACCCCGCGGCCACTCCACGTGGCATATCTCCAGAACTGTGAGTCATACAACGATATAATTTTGCATTTACATTGAATAGTATTTGTGCATACTGTCTGTAAAATGTGTTGCGAATGCAGTTAGTGTTAAAGAAGTAATAAATTGTAACGTCATGCCTCATTCTGTACTTTTGAAGCACAAACAGCGGGAAAGTACCAAGCATAAACATTTTTAGTTTCATCATTTTTTTAGGAGTTGCCACGGAGAAAAAATTTCGTGGAGGTTCGAAAATATGTGTAAAATTTGTTTCAAGTCACTAACTGCTCTCATTCTCAAATACTGGAGGAATAAAGTCTGGAAATTCACGCGTCGTGGTGTACCAAGTTTGCTTGAAATTGGTCCAGTGGTTTAGGAGGAGATGTGAAACACACAACGCAACACACATTTTTATAATACGTACGGATTATCGACAGTCTTTAGATGTGTTTCGTGTTGTTCTCTACAACTCGTGTACTGTTGTTTTCATCACTGCCCATTCACAATACTCGTCGCTTTCAATAAGCAAGTTCATACATTTTTAATATGCGTACACAGTTGTGAGGCAAGGGGCTCATCAAAGCTCAGGAGCATGTTGCTTGCAAACATGGACGTTGCTGGCGAACGGCTCGTGCTAGAAGCCATGTGCTCTTGGTTGTCCGTTGAATACAAAGGGACACTCAGGCTCGATGTGGACGCCACTGTTCCATACTAGTAAGTGGCAACTGATGTGTGTGAAATCTTATGGGACTTAACTGCTAAAGTCATCATTCCCTAAGCTTACACACTACTTAACCTAAATTATCCTAAGGACAAACACACACACCCACGCCCGAGGGAGGACTCGAACCTCCGCCGGGACCAGCCGCACAGTCCATGACTGCAGCGCCTGAGACCGCTCAGCTAATCCCGCGCGACGGTAACTGATGACCCTGTAGTTTGGTCCCTTTGCCCTCCAAACCAACCAATCAACTAGTAAGTATGTACTCTCTCGCAGAATGTTCCGACGAGTCTCTCCGTGACAATATTTCACCAAAGCGGCTCATGAGCCGCTACCGATGTTGCTGAAAGTGTACGCTTTTAACAGTAGCCCGCCGTGAAACAAGCTAACGTTACCCTCTGAGAGGATTTCGAATTTTGACTACGCGCGTATCTAATGGACAAAGGTATCAGACTATAATTTTGAATATGGTGAAATTAACAAAAAAAAAAAAATAAACGGACTTTAACCTTGAGAGTTAATGAAAGGGTTAAAAATCATATGTGAATGAAAAAATGAGCGGTCACCAGCCCAATTAGGCACATTAATTTGGACATATATGTTTAAGAAAATTGAATATTGGTTGTTGAAGTTACTTTCATTAGTATTTCTCTTTGAATAGCCCACAGTAAATCAACTGACACAGGGCACTCTGAGCTGAATGTAGCAGCAGTTACCAATAATGCACACACAAGTAATCATAGAAAGCAAATTTGCACCAAGCTCGTACTAACTCAAGCCACACTCAAGATCATTACTTAAACCAATACTGAAATGTTACCGTATATAGTGCAGAACTAAATCTGGACATGAGGGGCGTCTGTCTTAACTGACATGAAAAAAAAACACAAATAAAGGTAATAAATGCCATAAATACACTGTTTAAATTCCTCTACATATATCAGTTTTCCTTAGCAGCAGTTTTAGTTAAATTTTCTTTCTAATATGTGGAGAATATGACGGGGACCCGTAAACTAGCATAGTGTCACTAGTCAAGCTCTAAGATTATTTCAGCGGAAAAAGCTAATTCAAACAAAGCTATCCTTCACTTCACTTGGAGTAGTTCATACTTTACTTTGCAAAAACTTCAACACTGAGCTTAATTATCTTCGAAAAAGGAATAATTCATGATAGAAATCAAGACCACACTATTTTTAAAACGAGCTCAACTTCTTCGTGCCGGCCGAAGTGGCCGTGCGGTCGAGGGCGCTGCAGTCTGGAACCGCAAGACCGCTACGGTCGCGGGTTCGAATCCTGCCTCGGGCATGGATGTTTGTGATGTCCTTAGGTTAGTTAGGTTTAACTAGTTCTAAGTTCTAGGGGACTAATGACCTCAGCAGTTGAGTCCCATAGTGCTCAGAGCCATTTGAACCATTCAACTTCTTCGTCTTTTCTTATCACCTGATAAGCAGGTATTGTAGACAATGACATTCACACAATCCGGCACTGTATTCTCGCAAAACTATACTTTGCAATATACTGAGAGTTCTTTAGCCAAATCCTATCTCACTTCACTTTTGTGGTTTTAACTTCAACTTTTACTACCCTTTTATATTTGACAAACAAAATCACTTTGAAACACTTGAATGCAAGAATTGTTCATTTAAAACAGGATACTCGGTTTTAGTACCACTTAGGAGATGACACTGCATAAGTTCGTGATCATGATAGAAGATACGGTTCCGGTCACAAATTTATAGCATTTGGATTATTATTAAAACCACACATAGAAATTAACTGGTCCATACCCATACATAGCTGCATGTATGAAGGTAGTAAAGCAGTGGCGAAGTTTTGGTGGCAAGCGACATAGTGGCTAACTGTACTCATGGGTCTTTCAGTTCGAATGCTCCACAAAATTTCTTCTTGGCGTCGGGTTTTCAACATATTAGAGCCATTCCTTTTTGCCGAGAATACCAATAAAAGCCAGATCCACATCCAAGGCAAAAATTCCTTGCAAAGCAGCTTCCAATTGCCTCTCTTAACACCGTCGAAGTGTACCGTGCTACGCCTAGCCACATTCTGCGTACCGTTCACACCAAGGAGCCACCCAGTTCGACCGCCAAAACCACCTTTTACATCGCGCCATACCACTTCCGTTGCGGAGGGACTTCCCTACGTCTTTTATATATCACGAATACAAGTGCCCTAAGCATGAACCAGCTTTCAATAAACATTATCTTTCTTATAAACATACACATATTATAATTATTAATTATTCGTTATTTTTACAAATATTTTGCTTTTTCTATATATATATATATATATATATATATATATATATATATATATATATATATATATATATATATAGTATCCTCTACAGTTCCATCCAGTGATGATTCTGTATCGCCTTGCAAATATTTTACTAACGTGTCTGTAATTTCGCTCATTATTTCACAGATGTCTTTCTTTATCTGTTTTTCCGTTTTTGATAGCAGCCCTACAACTGTTGTTGTAAAAAGGAAAACCTCATCTTCTAAATGATGTAGTCCACCTGAAGGAACATATGATTGGAAAATTCAGAGAAAACTGAGTGAGATACCCAAAAGGGGTAGCCACAAATAAATAAATGGTGCTTACGATTTATAGCCGCACAGCTTTGTAATATGGTCTTTCGTTCTAAACTGTTTATACTGCTTTTCCCGTTAAAATTCTGGCACGGCTATAAAAGTATAACGTGACAGTTAATGGATTTTTAATGTTTTTGAACTTTTATATGTTCATTTGCGTCACGGATTTTCATATCTGTTCATACATGTGGTTTGACTGTTATGCAATATTCGTGGAAGAATCTGCTACATGCAAGATTTAATTTTGATTACAGAACTTCCTGAGTCATTATACTGAAACAGCGTTCTGCTACAGATGCATGTAACCTACTCTGTGTTACACGTCAGATGACGGTGAGCTTAGCTTAAGGGCGTCGATCATTTCTTGATGTTGATTTGCAGGTAAGTGATTAAATACTATAATAGACCTAACACTCGCCTATCTTTCGGCGTCGTCACTTATGTTCAATACCCTCAATGTCTGAAGCCTCTCTGTTCTGTTGTCATACTAATGGCGTTGATCTGGCGTCCCTTCTCCAGCGGTTTAATGTCTTGGCATCGCATGCTATGCTTTTCGCAGACTTGCACGGCACGGTTTCATATGTTTTGCGATGACTATAATTTTCTTAAGGTGCTTTTTCTTAAGAAATTTCCACATAAAAATGGGGTTGATTGTTCGTCAATTAACCAAAATCGAACGTTTCAGAAGATATGGTTACCTTACAAATCCCCAATTCAGATGGCGCTGAGCACTATGCGACTTAACTTCTGAGGTCATCAGTCGCCTAGAACTTAGAACTAATTAAACCTAACTAACCTAAGGACATCACACACATCCATGCTCGAGGCAGGATTCGAACCTGCGACCGTAGCGGTCGCTTGGTTCCAAACTGTAGCGCCTAGAACCGCACGGCCCCAATTCAGAGCTTCCGTTGCTATGATGCAGTATCGTAATTTGAATAACCTTCAGAAAGTATATATTACGAACAATTAGTACATCCTGAGGATGAAATTGTACTGTATCAAATACCGCCAAGTTTAAATACTTTGGCAATTCTAACTTTGCTATTTCAAACTTGTTATTCGACAGTTACTCACAGATAAAAATTAGGTAGTGGTGATGTCGTTTTTGATCGCAGCCATACGATTTTCTTCGTCTCTGCCAGTGCAGTGTATGCTTTAATTCGATACTGCATCAAGGGACTACTGCATTAAGGAAGTTTGTGGTGACCAGGTAAGTTAATGCTTTGTCTGAGCAACACAAGTGCTAAGAGAATCGTTTCATGCACCTACAGAAGAAAACTTTGCACTTAATCGATGACGCCAGATTGAAACAGAAAATATTCTAGTGCATTAAAACGCGGTGAAGAAAGAAGAAAGGAGATTAAGTTTTAACGTTCCATCGAGGTTGGTGGTAACCATCGATGGTGTCAAAGCTTGGGCTGGGGGAAAGAAATCGGCCATGTCCATTTCGAAGGAACCATTTCGGCGCTTGCCTTAAGTCTTTTAGGGAAATCGCAGAAAAACTAAATGTAAATAATGTGTTTGATGGGCGACCTGCCTTATAAAGAAGCAGGTAATGACGCAATGGTACCCGTAATTCTACGAAGAAGGTTTTGCACGTTCCTCGCCACATGTGACCGGATGTCGTTCAGTTGAAATGCGTCATGCGGAGTTGCAGGAAGCAGAGGCAGTGCCTTGAACTCTCAAAACCTTCCTCATGTGGGGGTAGCTTTTTCCGTAGCCTTTAATAACTACGTGTAGAGATCGCGTTTTGTGTAAAACATCGCCTCACACCTGGCGTTTGTCAAGTATGCCGTTCAATAACGCAGGCTGCCAGATTGGGGTCGCTACAATGGTGGCCATCTCTGTAGGATGGACAGAAATAAAACACTACATTTTGCAACTCAGCGCGCCGGCATCGTATTCGCGAATCCTTGCAGTCGAGGCGCTGTCGGTTTCTGGACGGTGGTAGCCTACTACGCAATCGCCAACAAGTCCATTTCGCAGCGGATGACGTCGAACCGTCGACTCATCCTGATGGACACTCGCTTGACACTGTCTGACTTGGTAATGTAACCCAAGATATTCCTAAGTAACGTACGAGGTTCTGCATCAAATACTCCGGAAACATTAGGAAGAATAACGGACTTCGTTGATGGAATTGATCCACATTTAAGTTAAGTTTTAATTAAAAAATGCAAAATGAGACAAGCTTTTCTTCGATAATACAATACTCATCAACATCAAAATTCTTCCTATAGCGGTCGGCAAAGAGCTGTTTGCCACCGTCGGAATGAGTGTCTACACATAAGCAAAAGCAAATTACCCAGTTTTTTTATGCAAGACAGCCAGGCACTTCACAACGTGCATTTCTGAAGTCTATAAACATTTTTTAAAAAGAAAGAAACTGTTACGTTGTTAAAATCTTTGATCCAGTAAATGGCGGTGCATGATTTCTAATTTTTGAATTTGGACGACCTAAGTTTCTATTCATACAGTATACGACATGCCATACTGTCTCCCAATGACGATCGTATGGAAGATGTAAGTCTTTTGTTCTAAGGAAACAGAATTAATGCAAGTGGTGCTAGACTAGTTTTGGATTTGGTCTGGCTTCACAAACTGAATTGAGAAGTATTTTAATGCATCGAGTGGTTTGAGATGTTGATGTAGGTAGTAAAAGTTGAGGAAAGTAGAACTTTTACCTTTGAGGTATTATTAGGAATGAAGAGCTTGTACCCTGAATAGGAGGCGAGAATATTCTCTCTGAGACACTCACCTGCACGTCCTTGCTGAACTGGTTGTTGGCGTGTAGGTGCACCGCCGAGAAGTTGCGCACGTGGTCGAACTCAAACAGCATCTCCACGGGACTGCCCTCCATGCCAGGCGTGTCGTTGCGCCAGCCCACCCAGCCGTGGTCTGCAGAGCCGTAAACAAACAAAGCTCGTCTGAACTCTTGCACAGGCCGAGAAATTACGAATTAGACAAAATTACTGCTTTCTAGAAATTTTGTGATGTGTGGAAATGAAAAGACGAATACTGACAGTACTGCAGCATTGTAAGTGGGCAGCAGGTCTTGCCTGGAAGGTTCATTCGAATGGAGCATCGTCCACGAAAGCCATTGTTCCGGTACGGCGCAAAGTTTTAATATGTCAAGAACGTGTAGTGTGAAATCTTTCAACAGCACCGCTGAATAAACACCATTCCCTTTCGTGGTCAGACCACATACACGAGATCGCTCATGTTTGTTGTCGATCCGGTGAAAACGAGTTCGAATCCATGTGGCGGAAGAAAATTTCACCGACGAAGTTTGATCGCTGCGTAGAACGAAAGGGAGGCGACAACAGAGCGTGGCCTATAACAACTAGCGAACCCGGCAATGCTTCACAATTGCTGAATATGCATGGGAGTTGTAAATATGTTCTGAACTCCTTTCCCTTACCCCTCTTTCTGTCCATCTCTCCCTCCGACTGCCATTGCCCATCTCCTCCTCTCCCCTACCTACTCATTGCCCCTCCCTGACTCCTCCTTTCTCCCCCTCTTTCTGTCGATCTCTTCCACCCCCTGTCTTTGCCCATTTCCTCCTCTCCCCCCCTCTCGTTGTCCATCTCCGATTCCTCTCTTCTCTCACTGTCTGCCTTGTCCCCCCCCCCCTCCCGCCAATCTCTCTCTATATCCTCACTCCCCTCTCTGTCCATCCCCTTCTTCCTTCTCTCTGTCCATCTCCTCGTATCCTCTTTCTCCGACCTTGTGCCTTGTTAATTGTTATTGCAAACGAAACCTTTATTGGGAAATGAAGTCACTTATAATGAATGGATAAACTGGCTGGGATCATTAACATAAGGGGTACAGGGGAGACCTGTATGAGGATAGTAGTTCTAATGAAAGTATTCCCCTTACTTTTAACCTGTGGAAGGATAGGACTGCAAAGTTTGGGATGATTCAGATTTCATAGTAGGTTCTAACCATAAGCTGTAAGTATAATTTTCTTCTTTCCTCTTAATTCTGATTTCGAGGAAGAAAGCAAAACAGCTCACTCTTGTTTATGCAGTTTTTGTTTGAAATTATCTACAAAGAAAAGATATATAAGTATTGACCGCCTACACTACACTTGTCCGTCCTCTTTTAGAATACTGCTGCGTGGTGTGGGATCCTTATCAGGTAGGACTGACGGAGTACATCGAAAAAGTTCAAAGAAAAACAATGGCTCTGAGCACTATGGTACTCAACATCTTAGGTCTTAAGTCCCCTAGAACTTAGAACTACTTAAACCTAACTAACCTAAGGACATCACACACACCCATGCCCGAGGCAGGATTCGAACCTGCGACCGTAGCAGCCTCGTGGTTCCGGACTGCAGCGCCAGAACCGCACGACCACCGCGGCCGGCAGTTCAAAGAAAGGCAGCACGTTTTGTATTATCGCGAAATATGGGAGAGAGTGTCACAGAAATGATACAGGATTTGGGCTGGAAATCATTAAAAGAAAGGCGTTTTTCGTTGCGACGGAACCTTCTCACGAAATTCCAATCACCAACTTTCTCCTCCGAATGCGAAAATATTTTGTTGACACCGACCTACGTAGGGAGGAACGATCACCGCGATAAAATAAGGGAAATCAGAGCTCGTACCGAAAGATATAGGTATTCATTCTTTCCGCGCACTATACGAGATGGGAATAATAGAGAATTGTGAAGGTGATTCAATGAACCCTCTGCCAGGCACTTAAATGTGATTTGCAGAGTATCCATGTAGATGTAGATGTAGAAGAAAGAATTTGTCTAATGGTTTAAACGTCCTGATATGTGAATCAAAACCGACTGTGAAGAAGAAAATAAAAATGCACACCTCCGCAGTACAGCATTTTCGCGCTTGTAGTCGAATTTAACACAAAATTTATGTCAGTTTGAATGTTAGTAGAGTATCGTGTAAAAATCTGAAGTGATTTTTGCTAGTGACGTTTCTCCTTTATGTATTAAATATATTTTTACATATTACATATATTTAAAAAATATGCAACCCATGTCTGTGTTTTTATTAGAGCAATGTGTAAAAAACTGGTCAAGAACTTTTCGAGATTTTTGTCAACAGGTTTTCTCCCTTATGTATTACACACATATTTATGTGCCATCTATAAGAAAAATTTGTAGCCTATGTTAGGTCTAACGTTTAGTGGAGTATCGTGTAAAAATTTGAGGTAAATCGATAAAGAATTTTTCGAAATTTTTGGTGATATCGTTAAACTACAACATGTCTTTATATAGTAGCGTAGATTATCACCAGATTGTGTGCTAAATAACGCCGCAGGGTGTCACTGAATTACATTGTGGAAACAGCAAAGATTTTCCAGAATGAGATTTTCACTCTGCAGCGGAGTGTGCGCTCGTATGAAACTTCCTGGCAGATTAAAACTGTGTGCCGGGCCGAGACTCGAACTTGGGACCTTTGCCTTTCGTGGGCAAGTGCTCTACCAACTGAGCCACCCAAGCACGACTCACGCCCCGTCCTCACAGCTTTACTTCTGCCAGTAGCTATTCTCCTACCTTCCAAACTTACAGAAGTTCTCCTGCGAATCTTGCAGAACTAGCACTCCTGAAAGAAAGGATATTGGGGAGACATGGCTTAGCCACAGCCTGGGGGATGTTTCCAGAATGAGATTTTCACTCTGCAGCGGAGTGTGCGCTGATTTGAAACTTCCTGGGGTAGCTCAGTTGGTAGAGCACTTGCCCGCGAAAGGCAAAGGTCCCAAGTTCGAGTCTCGGCCCGGCACACAGTTTTAATCTGCCAGGAAGTTTCAGCAAAGATTTTCTCCCTCTCTTCTTCTGTCATCGTGATTACTACCCTAGCCATATTTCAACATGGAATGAAGTACTGTACTTCCGTTCTTAACAGTTATTGATGCAAGGGCATCAACCGACCTTCTTAACTAGAAGCCGACAGTGATTACTTCCCACAAACATCAAACTTTTAAGATACTACCCCAGATACGATTGATACATTGGACTGCGAATACCAAATAAATTCAGTACACAACTGGTAGTTTGTTCGAAAATTGTAGCAAATTTTGTAACTTTCCTTCGAGTTTTATGATTGTAAAGAGTGTTTGAAATTACTTATGTATCCTATTTTACAAGGCTGACGTCGTCTTGAACCCTTCGGAACCTGCATAATCCTATTGGGGTAGGATGGATGGTGATATAGAATTTGTTTGCAACCTCGAGGAGAGCTTCCCAAACAAATACAGATCGTAGTTAACTGTTCAAGTGGACTTTTCTCTCACTGTTTTATAGGCATACAAGGGTTAATGACAATTATGGTTATCGCACGATACTTATTCCTAGATTCCCAGCTTTTGTTACCCTTTGCCGTCAGTGATATGTATTTCCTGGAGCACTGTGTTACGGAAGTGGTGTGTTATTCACTCGATGTTCAAATGGCTATTTATTTATTTGTTTAACCTGATCTGATGAGGACCATGTCCATAGTGGCAATGTGAGTAAATAATAATATGAACCAATAAATTTAAACTGGCAGTACTTGTTCGAAATACTGTTGGTGTTGCCACTGACAGTGATAACAGTAATAATAATGACATTAATAAGCACAATAACAGTGGCAAATATAAAAAGAATTTATAGGTGTACTAAACAGATGTTTTCTAATATATCTTCTTCTGGGGAAAGGAAATCTAGAGAGACTGCGCCAGCTAAGAATACTGGGAAATGAGGTACGTTTGGCTGGAAAGAAGGATGTACAGGAGTAAGGGGTGTATACAGGGACACTGGTAATCATTATTGCTGCTTTAGTACATACGTCATTAACTGTATCTGAAGCTGGAGATGCTATTTAGTTCTCTATTATAGCGCGGGAGATTATCCCACCGTCTGATTCCTGCTACTACCAAAAACTTCTAGAAAGTGGCTGATCGAGGGAGTGGGAGAGAAAGTATTTTTCTCTGATGGGGATGGGTGTTTCTGTCATTTTGTTCAGACAAGAGCGTTAAGGTCGAGAAGAGAGATGAGAATAGTATCTCTAAATGACTTATGTTACCTTAAGTGCAAAAGACGATACAATTTTCGTATTCTTAAAGCAAGAGCACGTATGAATCGTTACTGATTCAATTTTGCGCCTATTAAATCCATTTTCTAATCGATCCGCAATCATTTTTTCTTCTTACTGAGTTATAACGGAGTCATAATTTTGATAATCTTTCATAGGGCATCCTCTGTGCTTAATTCGACCTTTGGTTTCTGCAATTTACATCCTTTGCTGTAATGTTCCGCTTCCCCCTCTACGTCCAAGTTTCTCATTCTATTTCTCCTATAGATACCCAATACTTACATTTAAAATGTCATTTGCATAAGATGGATTCTGTTTTTGACCTTCACTTTAAACTCATTCCTCCTTACAACTGTTGTGTTGTAGAGTTTCATTACTGACCTTTCGTAGTTCTCTTGACCCATATTCCAAATCAAGTTTTGAAATATTTAAGTCTATGGTGGACATTCCCGTTTTACATGTGTGGCAGCAAGCAAACTGGAAAACTGAAATGATTAATATGTGCGGAGTATTAGTTCCGAGAGCTGGCTTGAGTAGTACCAATCAGGATCCTATGAAGGACGTTACTTTTGTTCGAGGTATAGCAGTTTTTGAAATTCTACGTTAATATACTCTTATACGATTGATAAGGTCCCAATGTGGCGATCTTTTCCAATGCCTAGGTTGCTATCGTGCTCTACAATGCTGTCTCAGGGACTACTGACTTTACCACGAAGGTAGGTGTTTCCTCGCATCTATCAGGAACAAACTTTTGGAACGGCACGGCAGGAAGCAGCACCTTTTCGGGGATTCCTATTAGACGGAACAGGAACTGCTGAATGAAATTACTGTATTTCTGTTCCTGATGTTCATAAATTGAAAGGATTAAGTGTCAACACAAATTTCGTCGAGCGGATTGTAATAGGTGAAATCGAAAAGTGAGCTGACAGTCCTCGGGGCTTCATGCTGTGTGGGCCCTATGGGGCGGAGGTGGTGATGTAGGAGTGTTTATCAGTGTGGAATCGGTAGTTAGCGATCCATAAAGTGTTTCTTTCTTTCAGTAAGCCTATAAAAATCCACAAGTACGCTCCCATGTGCATGATGAGAGTTCTGAGACTATATAGGCGACTGTTGACAGCCAGACTACTTGTGATTTGTCGGAATGGGTTTCGTACCAATTAGTGCTGTGGTTAGCTGCAACAGATGAACTTGACTAGGTCTAATTGAAGCAATAAATTACAATTGAGGTGCTGAGAGCCATAAGGGCCTAAAGCACACAGTCATTGATTTTGAGATTATAGCATGTATGCATGCTCCTGGTATCTGATACTCTTATAGTGAACCCGTTTTATCTATATCTGTAGCCCCACACCGTTTATCAGAACATTCACGAAAACCTGTCTCACCGATTTTTCCGATATTCTTTTCCACATGGGCCTAAATCACAAAATACATAATATCGTTGCTCTGCATTGCTTAGTTGTTTGCTAGGAATGCCAACATAATTTAGTGTCTACATCATGTACGTAGAAGTAGTGTTTCGTAATTTGAAGTATACTGGCAATTTTATATGAGCCCCATGCCACAGAATATGTTCAATGAAAATTATAAGGATCTTAATGTGTTGGAATAGGTCACAATTTTGCATATTGTGCATTTAGTATCTCTTTTTTATTTCTGATTCTAGCTTCACATTAATTAAAAACTTAAGTACTGTCAAAAGACACTATTGTCGCTAGCCTGCATACGGAAATTTTGTGAATTAACATTAGAAAAAACATCATCCTAAATATTAATAATATTTCCAATCATCAAGTGGATTTATTATTTTTCATAGGAAATGTAGGGTGTTGAGAGTTGATTAGAAAATAGGTAAGACTCTGAGGCCTGTGGATTGCCTAAACGTTTGACCTCCATAAACATATGTTTTTCTCAAAACATAGCGTCTATGCTTTGTGTTCTTATGGTTCTCAGTGCCTCAGCTGCTTACGTGGAAATTAGAAGTGTAGTGTTTTTGTACGACTTTTGATCTGTTATCTATTTTTGTCATGGTGAGGATAACCGGTGAAGATGCTAGGGATTACCTGGAAGCTGTATATGAAATGTTAGCGGCGTAAATTTTCCAGTACAGTGGTCGGATCTTGGAATCCTTCTAACAGTAGATTGCTACAGACCTTTTATTAGTGGGGTGAAAGCGAGGCTGGCTACCCTGACTTAGGCTCATTTCATACGTGTAAAAGTGCAGAAAACTAATCTGGGTCCACTAATAAGCGTTTCAGATTTGCTCTGGAAATTGCCGTAATTTGTTTCACGAGTTGCACACCGCTAAAAGTGAGTGAATTTCGGCGCAGCAGCGGCGAGTGGAATTCATGCGACAGTACCGTCGCTTCAAATAAGGGACGCACGGAACGTTTCAGTCTCAACACCATCACCCTATCAAGCGATCAGTACTTCCTTATATGAGAAAAGTAAGACACTAACTTATAAGAGGAAGTGGAAAATTTTCCTCAAAAATTGTCAAGCAAAGTATTTATTTGCACCGTCAGATTTTGCAACGGGCGGGTGGAGGCGGCAGGTTGTGGAGACGGTCTTACCAGCGTCGCCTTGCGTGGGGTTCAGGCTGGACAGCAGCTCGTGCGCCTTCCTGCCGTCGGAGAGCGTCCCCAGGCCGGCCGACAGGTGTCCCGCCGCCTCCCTGCCGTCGTACAGGCGGTCCGTGAAGCCACGCGCGCCCTGCGCCACGCTGTAGCTCAGCAGGCCCTCTGCAAAGAGAGCGCCGGCGTCCGTCATACTGTGGAATAACGCTGACAGCGGATCATGTCAGAGAAAGGGCGACATGAATTGATTTACTTCCTGTGCTATAGATTCAAATACACTGCATCACTAGACCAAGCGCCGTTCCTGTAATCTATGTGAAGTGAACGCATTCTGTTTGGAAACATCATAATCTGTTTGGTGGAATGTCACCGTTGTCGTCGCTAACGTTACCGCGAAGTATTGGAAAAGACTAAGCGCAGCTTCGTCTATGTTTGATTTTCAATTTTGCGTCACAAATTCACAAGCCGCAATCCAAATTGTAGTTTCGAAGCAGTAGACCAAGCGCCACTTACCAGTTTCTGATTTAGTGATGGTAAACGAAACATGTGGCATCGCTGGTTCACAACGCTCGCTGTTTGCACAGCCCAAGCAAAACGCCTGTGAGTTGAGTGGTATTTACGGACTTAATGCTATGTCATGTGCTATAACGCCGTGAATGTTATGAGTACCAGGTGCGATGATGAATGTTTTCAAAATAATGACACAACTTACTATTGAAAGTGGAACAATGATGTGAAATCGATTTAAAGTTTGTGTGTGTGAAAGCTTATGGGACTTAGCTGCTAAGGTCATCAGTCCCTAAGCTTACACACTACTTAACCTAATTTATCCTAAGGACAAACACACATACCCGTGCCCGAGGGAAGACTCGAACCTACGCCGGGACCAGCTGCACAGTCCATGACTGCAGCGCCTCAGACCGCTCGGCTAATCCCGCGCCGGATTTAAAGTTTCTTTTGGAGGGTAATCTCAAAACCAATCCTTAAAGATCAAAACAAAATGTCAAAAACCTTACGTATTCCGTTCTTCTTTAACTGAAGACATCACGATATTCCCCAAATATAAATCTTTAGTGTTATTTGCATTGTTGCAATTGTTTTGTATTTCCTAACAGTCAATAAAAGACACGATATAATTACATTTTCCTCAAGACATTTCGTTCACATTGAAGCAAAGCAAGCTAGGTATTTCATTCCGGCTAGGTCTCGGGTGCAAGGTAATCCGTCTTCAGAACGCCGGTGAAGAAACGGCAGAATTATTCTGAATATTTTAAAAAAGCAAAATATAGTTGAGAAGATTGACGCGTTTTGTGCAGATAACTGTATTACGAACTTTGGTGGGCGCAAGAGGGCAGAAACAATGTTTATTCCAAACTGATCAGTGTTCTGAAGATGAACATTCAAGGCATCGGCCGCGCAGCCCATGTGGTACATAGTGGAGTTCAAACGAGTGCAGACATTCTTCCCACTGACACAGAAACAATAGATAATAAAATTATTCAATATGTTCACATTTACACTGCTTGTGTGGAGGAACTGAAATCATTCTGTGATTCCGTTGAGGATGATACAAGCAACTAGACGGTTGTCATTGTTGCCAAGAGTTACAAGAGCTAACGCTATGTTTTTGGAAATTTGTGGTAAGTTTCTTTTGTGACTTATTTAGAAATGTGGACTTCCCCATTTCAATCTCTGAAATCATTTCACTGGATAACACTGAAAAAGTCTGTTTCTTGGAATGAACTTTTAAACTGTCTGAAAATTCTTGAGGCAGTAGATACATGTGCAACATTTCAAACAGATGAAGATGTATTGTTTGATGAGATAGAATGCATAAATAACATTGTATCCAAGAAACTTGAGGAATAGTAAAAAGCTAATCTGGAAACAGATGAGACTTAATACGATTTATTCTGTACTCTTAAAAGTACAGGTACTTCATGAAAAAATACAGAGCTTTGTTCTTGCTGTGGCAGGCACAAATGCTGTTGTGGTAAGAGTATTTTCAATTGTGAATTCCCTTTGGATTGATAAGAAAAAAACCGTTTTGCCACTGAAACTATTGAAGCAGCCATACTAGTTAAGAATCATTATCGAGACCTTACCTGCAAGGAGTTCTACAACCTGCTGTTAACCAGTTTAAAGCTTTTGAAAGTTATTAAAAGTTATTAGGTCTTATGATTCGTTCACAGTTAGTAGCAAGGTTCTTGAAACAGTAGCTAAAAGGTTCACGGATTTTTTTATGTCTGCACTAGTGTTCATTTGTTAGAAATCATTCTATCAATTTCTCAATATTTTGAATTATTCAGTTCTTGGAAAAACAATGAATTATCATATGATGTAGTGTCATTACAACCATGTTTTCAAGTGTCTTGTTAAAGTATATGCTTTTTTATGTGTATAGCTATTTTAGTAATGCAATACAGTCCAATATGCAGAATATTTTCTTTTTGTCTACTGCGCCTTTGTGCCCCATTTTTTAATCCAAATTTTTCGCAAATCTCCTGTTTTTTCAGGTGGAAAATCTGGTCACCCTAGCTTAGGGGCAAATAACAAGAGGCTTGCGCAGCAAACCTTTAAGTTTTGAATTGCTGCAATGACAAAGAATCACAAATCAAATTGCTGCTAAGTAGTATATCGCCTTGTGGCTTTGCTCATAGGCAGAAATGGAAATCAAATGACGAACTTAGCAACTGTAAAATTGGCATAATGTCCAAATAAAGCTGTGTTTCATTGGTAAGCCAAAAACAAAACAAAAATCTAAATTACAAGCAGGTGCAGTACATTAAGGGGACTACAAATTTTACAAACACTGAACTTCAGTGGTATTCAGGTATGTAAGGACATGTTCAAATTAAATGAATTAATGGAGGGTGGCCACACGAACAAGACTAGAGTCGATAAAGATGCTTTAACATTTACCTGAAATTCCCTGAAAATACAATGAATCCATTAGTAATTAAAGTGAAATTTACATTGCAATGGTCAAGTGAGCACTAGGCGGAACTTGTAATAATGGTCGCCTCTAAGTGTCGTTTCTTTACTTAAAAAAATATATTTCCTTATAATCAGGTGCAATTTGAATAACTGAAAATTCAAGTGAGATAAGCCGTCATAGTAATTACAGAAACAATTACATATTAAGAACATTAATACTAAAACTAACATTATAGTCAGAGCCAAATTTTAAAGTTTACTGACAAGGAACTTTAATGGTATTTCAAAAGAAATGCGTGTATTGAATTAACGTCTGGGGACCATGTAAACAAGCTTTACAACTGGTGAATGTGATTTAAGATTTATCTGGAATTTGGTGAAAACTTAAGAGTCCATAAATAACTATACAATAGGTTCCTGCGTCACAGTGCATATAATAAGGCATTAGCCTGAACTTACACACTACTGGAGACCCTTAGGCCGTATTTCTTCGATTTACTAAAAGGTTGAAACACACGTTAGAAAACAAACCTGAACTTCATGCGCTGTGTACAGCGACAAAGTGTTCACTTAAATCGACTCGTATTTTGTTCCAGAACATGTGAATCTGTTCTCAAATAAGTATCAGATGAGAAGAGTCGTGTAGTCCATTGTAGAGAGACAACGATTGTGTTTTGCGGTGTGGAGTGCAAACAGCCCTTCTTCCGCAGCGATACGTTTACCTTCCTCTGTTTGTAGTTTATTCGTATTAATAAAGGAAGTTATGCTGCTAGAAGTTATCGAAGAAACTGCCTAATAGGTGCTTCCTTTTGTTTATGTGCTGCGTTATATCGGCATGTCCTCCATGTTCAATAGAAAAACTAAACGACATAATGTACATTCTACCTCAGTACTCGTGGTTTCCTTCGAGAAAGGGAACTTCTATTGCATGGTTTTCGAGAAAGACAACATTATTTTCTTCATACTAACGGACACGAGTTAGATTCACGCACAGCAAACAACAGACGAGGGTGCGCCCTAAGGCGGGCTTGCCGAACCCGTTCTTGAAACTGCCGGCTACTTCTCATTGTTGTCTGTAACAGTCCGAAGACATCGCGTCCGTTGCATCCACTGCAAATGTCATCTAACGGTGAATAGCTAATTTACAATTACAAAGCATTGAGTGTAACGTTCTTCAACGAAAACTTGTAACATCCGCTCGTCATTTCCGCGTGGAAAATGATTGATGCGAATCTCGAAGCTCACGCGTAAGTCACTGTCACTGAGGGTGATGACGGAAAGTTTTCTGTTCACAACTCTCCTCCTCATGTGACCAAAATAATGTTTCTTTATTCCAACTTTGCGTTCAAAATGTAAAATAAAAAAAAATAAAGAAAACCATGTCTATGACGCAAAATTGACGTAAAAATAAATAAAAACGCACAAAAAGGGTACGGTTACTGCTGATTACGAAAAAACGGGACATTTGGCGTCCCCTGAATGTCGTGCGGGACAAAGAACGAAAAAAGGACAGTCCTGTTAACGGGACGCCTTGTCACCCGACCTTGTCGGTAACTGGGTGATACGTTTCGGATCTCCTCACTTTGATTTGGAATATCTCAAATGCGCTGAACTGATTGATCCTGGACAATGAGATCTTTTTAATCAACGATATCGAGGCTCTAGGCAATTACTACAATTCATATTTATCTCGGTCACATGGCCGCAGTAGCGGCTAAACAAACATCGTCCAAGCTGATAATTCGTGGTCATGCAACAAGACTCACCCATATTTTTACTTAGAAGCTTGTCAATAACAAATTAAAGAGACGTTAAGAAACAATAAAACAATAGTCTTTACTTAATCGAAATAAATCATTATTAGCACTTACATGTGTTTACACTGATACATACATCCTGACAGACCAAGGACGCAAGAAGAAAAGCTAACGAAGGATTTGTCAGAAGAAGAAAGACAAATAAATTTGTAAGGAATAACTGCTGTGAAGCACATCTTTACCACACATCAGGAGTGTGGAAAAGTCTGAATTATAAAATAGGTTGTGCAAACTGTTGACATTTCGCCAAACCTATTCAGCCGCAGCCGAGACAAAGTTTTTTAATTAGTGAAGTGAGATAAGTAATCAATATCCTTAGCCGATCAGTCTTAAATTTGAAAAAGACACACTTTCTTTCGCTACTATTGCGGCTTACAACAAAGAAATGAACTACATTTCACTTCACTAATAAACGCCAGTCACAAAAATGCAGAGAGAACATTTTGCCTAAATGATAAAAAGATGATAAAACACTACCACTTTCCTCACAAGACAAAATCTTTTTACTGAATTACTCCGCAGCCATATAAGAATGAACTGCAGATTGTTCCAGAAGTGCTTCAGCAAAAGACCGCAAACTGAAATTGATAGTTCCGACTTCCGACCCTTGTTAGGAATATGTCATTCTTTGATCCAGTAGCAGTCGACGGTATGGCTGCTAATTTATTACATCAAACAGACATTAAATAATGAAATCCCATCTATTACCGAATGTACGATAGCACTGTAGATATTGTTTATTGCCAATTTACGCAGAGAGAACTTATGCTTCAATTGAAGAACGCCGCTGTCTCGTCTGCATTTCACTGGCGTATTCTACATTTTTTAGAATGAATCTATGGCTGTCGTAAACCAATTCCTGCTAGCATATGAGAAGACGTGAAGTTATATTCAAGACACTTACTCATCTAACCAGCGTGCTGGTGACAGGCATCTGTAGGTTTGATTGCCCTTCTTTTGTTTTCTGTTCATAAAGAAGTTCGTTTTGAATAAGTAAGTTTGATTATTAGTTTTTGTTTTCTGATTATATTTCATTAATTCTTAGTATAATAAGTACAGTTATTTCTTTTTAAGTCGCTAATTGGTTATAAAAACTACGCAACTTGTATAACCGAAGTTTTTCACAAATATTGTGTAGATTACAGCCCGTTTTAGATAACAAGGCTACGCATTTTATAAAAACAGCAGTGAATAAATAAATAAATAAATAAAAGACTAAGACCTGAACCTGGGCCTTCGCCTTTCCAATGCAATTTCCTAACCAACTCAACTATCTACACCCGACTTATTACTCCAACTGTAAGGAACACAGTTCTAGTATTAGGAAATTCCATTCTGCAATTGTTTTATTATATGAGATATTTGCATATTGACGTACGTTCTTGCGCCATTTAATGTCTGATTTGTGCTCTATATCTATAATTTGGAAATGAACGCAACATATGTTTAAAGGGCTATTGTAATTACATCCGCCAATGGAGCAGGGGGATGAGACTGTGCTCACTAGTACAGTAGCGTACGACAACTTGTTAGTGACACACTAACCCAACGCTGGATAAGACGCGCGGGACCCACTGTCGTGTCATCTTGGCCTCCAGTATCTCTAAACCTGATTCTATGCAACGTTTCCTTGAGTGATACATGAAGAATTGTATTTACGTTTCCCCATTTAACTTGAGGCATAAATGAGTTTACAGACAAAATAACAGGAGCGGTCATTTCTGTCGATGAATAAATGTTATACAAATTGCATGATGAATTGAGCTGTTATCTAGAAGATGTCTACTTGGCTAGTGATTAGCACGTAGAGCTTCTATATTAATTCAGGAAAAATGGATTTTTGGGTAATTTGCATTTAGCCCCTTTTTCGTAGCATACTTCGTCAATAAATATGAATGGTTAGAATCAGGTCGTTTGTTGTTAATAGCCGCTTGTATGTTAGAACTCATATTGCACATTCTTATGAACAATAGGTTATGTAAAACATTTTCTTTCACTTCTTAATGCGTGCAGAATGTATCACTGAAACTTTCTCGAAAGTTAACAAGTTAAATGAACTAACGAACATCTCAAAAAATTCACAAACGTTTGCAGTAATTGTGCTAAAGCGTCTGCTGAAAGTCATTTACGGCTTATCATAATACAAGTTTTTTTAAAATAAAACTAAAAGAGTAAAACGTTTCTGAAATAAACACTACACGTTTCACCTGTACCTCAGTCGATGATATAAATATGACGAACTGTATCACCTCAGCTTCACAGGACGGTGTAGACCTGTCACAACAGGCGAGGTAAACTCAAGGGTGCCTAGTGCCTGGCGCAGCGTGTGTGCAGTCATGCATTTTTCATATGTGCTCAAGTTAAACTCTCCGGAATGCCCAGTTCAGACACTAAAAAAAATCTGCTGTTGACCCGTGTGCAGGCACCTGTTGTAAACTCGCAGTGGCGGTAACGAGGTACTCTCTGCTGGAATACAAATACGTGGAAGGACGTAGAGACTATGGGTAGCATGAACAAAGTTAACAATAAATAGAAACGACATTCCAGGAAACTGTATTAACTGAATTACGATTCATATGCGAAAGTACCGCGGTTGCAATTTTGGTGGTGGTGGTAGTTAGTGTTTAACGTCCCGTCGACAACGAGGTCATTAGAGACGGAGCGCAAGCTCGGGTTAGGGAAGGATTGGGAAGGAAATCGGCCGTGCCCTTTCAAAGGAACCATCCCGGCATTTGCCTGAAACGATTTAGGGAAATCACGGAAAACCTAAATCAGGATGGCCGGAGACGGGAATGAACCGTCGTCCTCCCGAATGCGAGTCCAGTGTGCTAACCACTGCGCCACCTCGCTCAGTTGCAATTATGATATAGATCTTTTTAGTTATATTTGAGGCAACTTTTCCGTATCAATATGTATGTTTGTTTTACTCCAACCATCTGTTTTTGTTGCTTATATGAACTATATGTTACTGATTACGGTGTTAAATCATCCACATAACCATCGAATCAATCGACTTTGGAACTGTGAGCAATGAAACAGCACACATACAAAAGATGCACTGTGCAGTCCCACGATATGTTTATATTTTGTCGATCTACGGAACACAGAGATACGTGCGCCTGTCTGATACACACACACACACACACACACACACACACACACACACACACACACTCTCCAAAGCACGTCTGGCGAACATCAAGACAATTCATTGCACAAGCTTTAGATAACTAACAAACACTGAGGTTACGAAAGTCGTGGGGTACCTCGTTATATCGTGTCGGACCTCCTTTCGCCCAGCGTAGTTCAGCAACTAGACGTCACAAGGACTCTACAGGTCGTTGGAAGTCGCTGCAGAAATACTGAGTTATCCTGCCTCTACAGCCGTCCATAATTGGGAAAGTGTTAGCGCAGGATTTTGTGCGCGAACTGACCTCTCGATAATGTCCCATAAATGTTCGGGCGATCTTGGTGGCCAAATCATTCACTCGAATTGCCCAGAATTTTCTTCAAACCAAACGCAAACAGTTGTGTCAACCATAAAAATTCCATCGTTGTTTGGCTGTAAATTGTCTCCAAGTAGCCGAACATAGCCATTTCCACTCAATCATGGGTTCAGTTGGATCAACAGATCCTGATCCGTTCAGTGGGACCCGCAGACCCAGTAAATACTGTCCACACCATTATGGAGCCTCCATCCGCTCGCACAGTGCCTTGTTGACAACTTGGGTCCATGGTTTACTGGGGCCTGCGTCGCACTACAACTCTACCATCAGTTCTTACCAACTGCAATCGGCACTTATCTGAAACAGCCCACTGTTTCCAGTTGTCTAGGTTCCAACCGACATGATCACGAGCCCAGGAGAGACGCATAACGCGATGTCGCCCAGTTAACAAAAGACACTCGCTTCGGTCGTCCGCTGCCATAGAGCGCTAAGAACAAATTTCAAAGCTCCGTCCTAACGGATACGTTCATCGTACGTCCCACAGTGTCTTCTGCGGCTATTTCACCCAGTGTTGCGTCTCTGTTAGCACTGACAACTCTATGCAAACGACGCTACTCTCGATCGTTAAGTGAAGGCCGTCGGTCACTGCGTTCTACGTGGTGAGAGATAACGCATGAAATTTGGTATTTTCCGCACATTCCTGATACTGTGGATCTCGAAATTCCCTAACATCTAGCTCCAACTATCATTGCGCGTTCGGAGTCTGTTAATTCCTGCCGTGCGGCCATAATCACGTCGGAAAGATTTTCATGTGATTCACCTCGGTGCAAATGACAGCATCGCCAACGCGCTTCCGTTTTATACCTAGTGTACGCAATTCTACTGCCGTCTGTATATGCGCATATCGCTACTACATGCCTTTTGTCAAAAAAATGGTTCAAATGGCTCTGAGCACTATGGGACTCAAACGCTGAGGTCATAAGTCCCCTAGAACTTAGAACTACTTAAACCTAAATAACCTAAGGACAACATACACATCCATGCCCGAGGCAGGATTCGAACCTGCGACCGTAGCGGTCGCGCGGTTCCAGACTGTAGCGCCAGAACTACTCGGCCACCAGCGGCCGGCTGACTTTTGTCACCTCACTGTAGAAGCATGTATTACACAAGCCAAATATCGACAATGTGGTAACTGCTATTAAAAATTTCTATATTTATATGTAGCTGAGAAACAAACCGCATGGTGGTTTGGAGTTCATAGATGTAGATAAAGAAATTTTAAACCTTGCGAAGTGACGCAGTGGTTAGCATACTGGACTCGCATTCGGGAGGACGACCGTTCAATCGCGCGTCCGGCCATCCTGATTTAGTTTTTCCGTGGTTTCCCTAAAACTTTGAAAGAGTACGGCCGATTTCCTTCCCCATTCTTCCCTAATCCGATGGGATCGATGACCTCGCCGTTTGGTCCCCTCCCCCAAAACAATCAATCAACTAACCAAAGAAATTTTAATTCGTGGAGTAGATGCAGTTAAATAAATACTGGAAACTGGCCTAAGAGGTAAAGCAATAGCATATATGAAATTCTCTAGAAACTTCCTTCGCTGAGATATCTATGTAGTAATAGTGACATATATCTTCACTGAATTCGGTGAGGTGAATTTAAGTTGAAATTGGTAAGATTGAGATACACGCAACCTATTCTCTCCTTTTCGTAGGACGCAAGTAAATAGCACTACCTTTAGAAATAATATGAACACAACAGACAAGATATTCCCTTCAAGAAAAGATTGCTACGTCTTAATTTCAGCACTGGAGTCACAAAATTACTTTTCATGACGATTCTGCAATAACACAACGACCAAAGTTACTAGGCTACTTTTGGCAAGTAAACTAATGTTTAACTACGAGGAGCCTGCAGTAAGTAATGTAACACATTTTTCTTTAGACCAATTTCGGTTGAAACAATACTTGCTGTGGGATATCGTGGAATATTACGTCTTCATTGCCTAAACTTTCATGAAGTTCCGACAGGTAACGGCGCTATACGTAGTCTTCAAAACGACGTCTGTAGCGGAGCGGCGTTACAAGCAGAGAACTGTGATTGGATTTCTTTTGGCGGAATAATAGGGCACTGCAGATATTCGTCGGCACTTGCTGATTGTCTACTAGACCCGGCACTGAAGAAAAGCACGGTTAGTCATTAGGCGAGGCGCAACAAGGTCGCGCAAATCTGCTCAATCTCCCGTGTGCCGGGCGGCCGCGCACAGCTGTCATTCCTGTGATGTTGGAACGTGCGGACACTCTCATTCGAGGTGATCGAGGGATCGCAATGAAACAACTCGCTACTTAACTGGACGTCTCTGTTGATAGTGCTGACACACTCGTCTACCAGCTGGGCTAGTCAGAGGTGTGTGCCATCTAAGAGAAGATCACGAAGAGCAACAAAGTCTGTGCGTAGTAGATTTGGGTTACGACGTTGATCGTGATAATTTTTGGTCGAACATCGCTACAGACGATGAAACAGGGGTCCATCACGTCCAACAGGAAACAAAGCGGCAGACCATGAAGTGGCGCCACACCATTTCTCCCTGAAGAAAACGTTCAAAGCCGCACACTCAGCCGGTACATTCATGGTGACGGTCTTCAGAGTCTTAAGGCGTTATCCTGTTTGATGTCCTCCATCATGGTGCAACAGTCAATTCAGAGGTGTATCGTGCTACCCTCAGGAAACGGAAGAAACGACTTCAGCATGTTCGTCGCCACAAAAAATGCAAAAGAACTTCTCCTTCTCCATTACAATGCAAGGCCTCACACAAGGGTGCTCATCCGAAGGAAGCTCACAAAAGTTCATTCGACTGTTATTCCATATCCAGTCTACAGCCCGGATCTCGCACCTTTCGACTTCCATCTGTTTGGCCCAATGAAGGTTGCACTCCGTGGAACCAGTACGTGGGTGATTGGGAAGTTATTTATGCAGAAAGGCGTTGTCTTCGACGTCGACCAGCATAGACATACGATGCGGGCGTACAGGCCATCCCAGAAAAGTGGCGCAATGCCGTCGCGCTCAACGGAGATTGAAATCAGTGTATATGGTGTACTGGAATCCAGAAGAAAACAAACCTGCTTCTAGAAAAAAAAGTGTTGCATTAGTTATTGAACGCCCCTCGTATATTCGGTGTTTTTGTACTTACTACCACTTCATTGACAGTTGCTGTGTGGGTTTTGGGTACTTACTACCACTTCATTGACAGATTGGTGATGCCATTTTTATTTCCTCTCTGATGCGTTACAGCAGTACACGATTAAAACTGCTTTCTTAGTTATTTTAGACGCTGCTGTTGTCAAAGATCCTTCTGAATTAGGATTTTGAGCAATTTGCGCACTGAGAACTACTAAAAATGTGACGTCCATTACGTTCTCCGTCAAATTTGTTTGTGGACAGTATTTCATTGTTCACAAACGTTGGAATCCCGCACACAGTTCTAACAAGCGCTACTAATTCAATCCGAACGTCCCGCGCATATGCAGCCGTTCACACGACAATTTAGACGGCTGCGGGAAGCATACACTGCCGACAAGTGGGTCACACCGTTTTCAGCGATGAATCCCCAGGTTTTCTACCTCGACTGACCATTGTCAGCAAATATGACGGCACCGATGGGAGATAATTTACAAGTAGTCTGCCAGTGTTTTGGAAATCAAATACGCATGGGCATTATCTTATCGTCGTGGTGTGTAAAACATCAGATGTAACTTTAAACACCTTTGGAGTGATTCAGTGAACCCTGACCACAAAGCGGTAAGGCACAGTCATTGTATGCCCTGATTTTTTACGTCTTATGACACAGAACTGCGAGATCATCCTTCTATAGTACAACGCTCGACCAGACACGACAAGAGTCTCTATGAGCTGTCTCCATAACACTGGTACTCCTTTGATCAGAGATATTAAGCAGTCCCTGCCTGACACGTGTGTAGGGCCAACTTGGTTTCAACTTTATTCGAGTGCCAGTATACAGAGTATGTATGATCGGTTACAATATTTGTGGCCAGCTTACTCCAGGACAGGTTAAAATTGCGCACGACAGCTATCCCAGTCGAGTCAGTACATGCGGCAGGGTCTGACATGAGTAGTGCGCTCGTAATGTCAATTTTGTCGTCCATTCACCTGATTTTGTAATCATCGAAACACACACACATACCGTCTGAGCATATGAATCTTCATTTCACTTCTTCCTCTCTTTCTAGGCATTCAACCTTTTATGTCAGTGCATGTAGGCGGTTCCACTGGACACTTTTTTTTGTCCTGTCCTCATGGACAAGAAACTCAATCCCACTTGCATCCTGGTGCCAGTCATTTTAATATTGAGACTTGGACTTACGCAATAAGTCAGTAACGGGCTCATTTTGGAGATGCCTCTGTTGAGAAAGTAAAGGTGTGGATGTCAGTATTATCTCATTTATTCAAAAAAACGCCTTGTAGGTGTTAGTTGTCAAACTCACTAAGCTACAAGTAGGATGTGGCTCAAATGGCTCTGAGCACTTAACTGCTGAGGTCATCAGTCCCCTAGAACTTAGAACTACTTAAACCTAACTAACCTAAGGACATCACACACATCCATACCCGAGGCAGGATTCGAACCTGCGACCGTAGCGGTCGCGCGGTTCCGGACTGAAGCGCCTAGCACCGCTCAGCCACTCCGACCGGCCAAGTAGGATGTAAGCAGCACCTATTTTATACATCTGGGGAAACACATACCATGTGATCAAAAGTATCAGGACACCTGGCTGAAAATGACAAGTTCGTGACGCCCTCCATCGGTAATGCTGGAATTCAATACGGTGTTGGCCCACTCTTAGCCTTGATGACAGCTTCCACTCTTGTAGGCTTGCGTTCAATCAGGTGCTGGAAGGTTTCTTGGGGAATGGCAGCCCATTTTTCACGGAGTGCTGCACTGAGGATGTCGTTCGGTGAAGCTTGACACAAAGTAGGCGTTCCAAAACATCCAAAAGGTGTTCTACAGGATTCAGGTCAGGACTCTGTGCAGGCCAGTCCATTACAGGGATGTTATTGTCGTATAACCACTCCGCCACAGGCCGTGCGTTATGAACAGGTGCTCGATCGTGCTGAAAGATGCAATCGCCATCCCCGAATTGGTCTTCAACAGTGGGAAACAAGAAGGTGCTTAAAACATCAATGTAGGCCTGGGCTGTGATAGTGCCACGCAACACCAAGGGGTGCAAGCCCCCTCCATGAAAAACGCGACCACACATTAGCACCACCGCCTCCGAATTTTACTGTTGGCACTACACAAGCTGGCAGATTACGTTCACCGGCATTCGCCACACCCACACCCTGCCATCGGATCGCCACATTGTGAACAGTGATTCTTCACTCCACACAATTTTGCACTGTTCTGTTGTCCAATGTTCACGCTCTTTACACCAAGCGAGGCGCCGTTTGGCATTTACCGACGTGATATGTGCTTATGGGCAGCCGCTCGACCATGAAATCCATGTTTTCTCACCTTCCACGAACTGTCATAGTACTTGCAGTGGATCCTGATGCAGTTTGGAATTCCTGTGTGATGGTCTGGATAGATGTCTGCGTATTACACAATACAACCCTCTTCAACTGTCGGCGGTCTCTGTCAGTCAACAGACGAGGTCGGCCTGTACGCTTTTGTGCTGTACCTATCCCTTTAAGTTTCCACTTCATTACCACATTGGAAACAGTGGAGCTAGGGATGTTTAGAAGTGTGAAAATCTCGCGTACAGACACAAGTGACACCCAAACACCTGACCACGTTCGAAGTCCGTGAGTTCCACGGAGCGCCCCATTCTGCTCTCAACGATGTCTAATTACTACTGAGGTCGCTGATATGGAGTACCTGGCAGTAGGTGGCAGCACGATGCACCTAATTTGAAAAACGTAGGTTTGGGGGGGGGGGGGGCGTGTCCGGATACTTTTGATCACATAGTGTAAGAATTTTCAGATTTAATATGTTACATGTAGCCTATCTAGGAGAGGCGGCTAGCGCATAGGCACTTTGGAACTGCTGCACCTCAGGGCTCCACTCGAAGCTGTCAATAACATTTACTGTAATGAATCCTTTTTCCTTTAATTCTTTCTTTATAGTTCTCCAATTTATAATCCTGAAACTCTATGTCAGCGCCCATCCTCCAGTTTATGAAAAGACACGAAAATCTCTGTATGGAACTGTGCACTTCAAAGTTTCTGCAGCGTGGTGTTGGGGTATTGCGCGCAGGAGTACACAGGAACCCGCGAGCGAGGTCGCGGGGGAAGGTGGTGCTGTCTTTCCTACAGTGCAGAAAGGGTAAGGAAGGAAGGTTAAAGTTTAACGTACTTTGACATCGAGGCCATTAGAGACAGAAAACAAATTTGGACTGTTTCAAGGATGGGAAAGGAAATCGGCTGTGCCCTTTCAGAGGAACCATCCCAGTATTCGCCTGGAGCGATTTTGTGAAACCACTGAATACCTAAATATGAATGGCCGGACGCGGATTTGAGCTGCTGTCCTCCCGAATGCGAGTCCAGTGCGCTAACCACTGCGCCACCTCACTTGGTCGAAAAGGAAGAGCACATAGAGCCACTGCCGTCAAGGTACAGATAGTATACAGCTGTGAATTGATACTTCAGTCTTAAACACTGTATAGAGTTAGCTTTAACAGCTGCTTCTCGTTTATTATTGTACTAGCTGAGTACCATACTTTGCCTGAGTATATATTTATTCCAGTCTTCTACTAACTCATCATCTCCTTCCTACTCTCTCTGTCTATCTCCACCTCTCTTTCTCTCTCTCTGTCCATCTTCTCCTCCACCTCTCTCCGTCCATTTCCTGCTTCTCCTGTCCATCTTCTCGTCCCCCTCTCCCTGTTCATCTCCTTCTCTTTTTCTTTGTGTCCATCTCTTCCTCTCACTTCTCTCTGTCCATCTCCTCCTTTTCCTTTTCTTAGTTCATTTCCCCCTCTACATCTGTCTCTTCATCTCCCCTCCTCCAATCTCTCTGCCTCTCTCTTCCTTTTCTTGTCTCTGCTCATATCCTCTTCTTTCTCTTCTCCGTTCATCTCCTCCTCTGCTGTCTCTCTGTCCATTTTCCCCTTCCCTGTCCCTGTCCATTTCATCCTAGTTCTATCTGTGCCTATCTCCTCCTTTCTCCTCGGTATCTGTCCAGCTCCTTGTCCTACCTTTCTCTCTCCAAGTTATCACACACTAATACGAGGCTGGTGGTTTTTATCATACAAAAATTCTTGCCAGGCTGCAACTGATGTGTGTTCCAAATTTGACTAGTACGGTAGTCATTTATGACGTTATATTTCCTGAAATAAATATTGTACAGTGATGAAATTTTTCTGAATATTATGTGGTATATGTGAATACTTCATTGTAAAATGTATCACGAATACAGTTAGTAGTAAATTAGTAATAAATTCATTCATGTGACATTTTTACTGTACGAACAGTGAAAAAGTAGGTAGCAATATACTTTTTTTCACTATTACGGGGGATTCGTCAACGACAAAAAGTACTGTAAAGGTTTGAAATGATGTGTAGTTTCTTGCAAGTGCTCTCATTCTCAAATACTGGATGACTAAAGTATGAGCTACACTGCACTTTCAAACTCAGACCCCTTCTCTTTGATGGATAGGTGGTTCTTACCCCTACAGTGATTCTTTCCACGCAATTAATGATACGTGTACCATGTTTGGTTGAAAGCGATCCAGTGATTTTGGAGGATATGTGGACCGTACGTATATACACACATACATACATTTTTATAATTTTTATGGATACTTGGATATTTTATTCGTTCCGGAACTTACGGAGAACGAATGAATGACTGGATGAATGGAATACGAATTACAGTCCAGCAGGGCGTTGCAGGTTGTTCGCAAGGATAGGAACTCTGTTTCGTACTCTTCACAGCATTTTATTCTCGTTACATAGTAGAGATGACAAAGAGGCTAACCTGAAGTATGTGCACACGATTCTGTACCAGTAAGCAAGAATTTGTGTGCAGTGCGTTCTTGAACTATGATGTTCTGCATCGGAAGATTTAAATCTAGTTCCCGGATCGCATTTTGGTTTTACAACTAAAGTATCTTGTGCTATTGTCTTGAGAAGCCTTGAGAGGCTGATCTAGTAAGGCTGCTGGTAGTGTAGACTTTTCGCCGTCCTGGCTTAGCAGTCCGTTGCCCGGAGTACACCATCTTCAAGGTTGTCTTTACCTCGCACCCTCTGCTGTTAGTCGGCTTCAACCATTTGATATTGAACTATGATTAAATGTATCTGCCTTTTTAAACTTGCCGTTATATCAGTCAAAGCAGTCAGTAATATGAAGTTAGTAATTTTCACAATTTAAAAATGTATATAAAATTAGTGTCAAAAAGTAAAACTAAAGTATCTGTAAATACTTAACTAGACATATATGTAAAATTAAACTTTGTGTACTTGTCAATGCTTGCTGTTGTTGCCATACGGTAAATAAAAATAAATAAATAAATGAACTAAATTATGTCTCAAACGGCTCTCTTCTAAGGGTGTTATTGTCTAAAGAGAGGAGGGGAGGAGCGAGGAGGAGGAGGAGGAGGAGGAGGAGGAGGAGGAGGAGGGAGGAGGATATTTTCAGTATAGGCGTTTACACCTTGTGTTTAGAAAGAAAGAATTATTGTTCCTTCGTGTAAAAAAAACTTGAATGAACAAGTGTCTTTCGTTTACCTGTGTTCTTGCATCCGACCAGCTCGAGTCTTATACAGACGGTCCTCATATGCTCACTGAAGGGCACCACTCGCACCCTGGTTGCTATCACCGGAGGTTGAAGCCGTCGCTCCACCACAGTGGTCGTGTCGCCGTTCCCCACTAGAACCTGCACATGGTGACATTAGGACAAAAATTAGCTTTTACACGTTCTAAAAGTACATTGATTACTATAGTAAACACTCTTTTGGTTGAAAAATGCATGAGGAATACCAACTATTTGCTGGTAGTATGCATACCTTAGAAAAACTAGATGAATAAATATGAAGTATTAACGAACTGCTTGACCATGAGGGACATATATGTTACTTTGGACGACTTACTATAACTTTGTTCTTGTTGTTGATACCATTCCTTTCTACAATTTGTTGCACGCCTTTGTTGAAATTCCCCATTTTGGTATTAATAAACAAACATCATTGCTCGAAAGACAGATCTTACAGTGTGCACAGTCAGTAGGATTTCTTGTTGTTACTGATTTGGGGATGCATGGTTCTCCTTCAGGGTCTTGTATGCTCCTTAACATTCTCAGTGAATCTTCTGTTTCCGGAAAATGCTTCCTTGATGCAAAGTGCTCTGCTACAAGTGAATTTCCAAGTCGCCACAAAGACCATTTCCTTCTAGTCAGTTTCCTTGCATTCCAATCACGGACAATCTAAGTCCACAAGGCATATGCATTATAAGCAACAACATCAAGAATACATTAAAAAAAACCGTCATGAGCCATCTACTGTACCTGTTAGCTGATCGTACATAACTACAGCCCCTTTGGTTGACTATTATCTAAAATCATTTTTGGCTTCTTATCAACCGTCACTGTTTTCCCTGTCATGCTGGAGAGTGCTCGTAAGTACAGCATTCGTATTTCTCTCAGGAATATAATTGGCCACAGTAGTGTCATTTGTAAAGTAAAATGAAGAGCTATGAAACTCCTTGTTAGTCATAATTCGTGGAAGCTCTGGCTTATTTTTCCGTATCCTTCCTAACATTGTAAGTTTGCTTTTCAGGAGCAGCTGTCCTACATTGTATGATGCAAAAAAGTGTCACATGTTATATTCTGACCTTGAAAATCAGAGGCGAGATGAGGAAATTCATTACCTGATTTTTTTTCTGGTGCCGCTCTGCTCTCCTTTCCTGTAACAATTTGGGCTTTCAGTACATATGAAGATTTGCTGTCACGAAATGTCCAGATTTTGATCCCATATTTTGCCGGTTTGCTTTAGAAGTACTGCTTGAATGAACAACGGCCTCTGAATGCTACTAATTGCTCGTCAACCTTTAAAATTTATCCTGGATTATACAGCTTAAGGAGTACTTCTAACCAATTCTGCCAGTTACTAAGAATTGCGGCAAGTTTATTATTACATCGTCTTTCCTATCTTGTGGATTTCTTATCAAATTGCGAGATACTCAATATTTTACAGAGTGTTTCAAGGGACATTGTTCCTCGAAATATGTTCCGCCCAGTATCCTTATTCCACAATTTTTTTTTTTAAATCCCCATGAGATCTATATACACCCGCAAAGAATAAGAGCCTCAAATATGCGTGAAAAACATAATCATCAATGGTTGTCCATTGTTGACCATAAACTCGTTGCCCCTCAATATTTAACATCTCTGTTACCTCATTCTGAAGTGCTGTACAAAATACCATTCAAATGAGCTTGCCTACCAGGTAACTCATCGGGTGTTCTCGATTACGTTCGAAGTGGGTAGGCGGCCTTGTTGTGCTGGTGGTTGAAACTTCCAATCAACGTTCCTAGTTTTGGAAATGGGAATCTGCACACCATTTTGTACAGGCTGTGGACTTTCTTCACTGTCATCAGAAGACTCGTTTTCAGGCGCATTACTGACATGATCATCTAACTGGGAAAGTGATGCTTAGTCTGCTGAGGTATTAACTAATTCTTCCGACTCAGCATCAATCTTTGATGTAATCGCCATGACGTCGCAATTCAGACTGATCACGAATGATGGTGTTCAATCTCACAATCCAAACTGAGCAGAAACAATGTATAGCTCGAACAGTTGATAAGTGCTAATAACAAGTTCAATGTTGTAAACGAAGCGCCTTCGTTGATTTGTTGAATATGGAGAGTAAGTATGAACAATAAAAGTAATTACTACTATAAAATACAACAGAACACCAGAAGATATTTAGCATTAAAGTAATCATAGGAATTTCGGGTCACTATGGCCAGAATGTTAAGTTACGTATGTAACTATTTAGGTTTATGACCAAACGACGTAAAATATTTTGAAACTTTTAAGAGCAGGAGTTATGTAGTTTGCAATTAATTGTTCATTTCTAACGTCCTGCGGCTGTGTAAGAGAAGAAAAGCGGGATGCACAAGGAAGTGTATAGTCATCCGCGATACAGTGTTCAGTGGGTTTGCGGAGTGCGTAAGTAGATGTAGAAGGAACGTTGGTGACAATTAACAACAAACCCACCTCATACTGGAAACGTTAGTCAGTCCCGCGTATTACGAACAGCGATAAAAAATTTAACTCTTTTCAGCACTTCTAATTAACAGTGAAATCGCGTGACGCTTTCGATTTAAATCGTTCATTCATATTTCAGAACTTAACGCTTCGGTTTAATTTGTGAAAGAAAACGCAAGCTGAAAGGAACAACTGGAGCAGTGAAAGCTACAAAAGTTTCACTTCGTTCGATATCGTCTGGAAAACGGGCTCGCTCGTCATAATTAAGGGAAATGTTATTGAAACTGGAACACAATAAATAAATTCTGCGCTAAAGACATACGTTGCGTCGTCCGTCAATACGTAAGAATTTTACTATTTTATAATTGTGCGTATAATGTACTTTGAAAATGTTTCACACTCTCTTCCCATGCAAATGCACAGGTTGTATTAGGAAGAAACTTCAAAAACATACTGCCTCACCGACACTCTTAGTTTTGTCTGCATTTTGCCCTACTAAACGAATTGGTAGTCTTCAGTTTACTAATTATGTACATCTTGATACATTTGATTTCTTCTGACGCTTTCCTGAAAACCAAAAAACCTGCTAGTGAAGCCTTGTTCGCGACGAATTTCTGCATTCCTAATTCTGTGCAAAATCGTGACTTTTTTCTTGTAACAATGGTTCATCTGCGGGAATATTTTTATCGGTGGTTAGTTTGTTAATTACACGTTCCATAGATCATTTGAACGATTCTTCTATCGAAATGATGTGGAACGTATCATTCTAAGGAGAGGCATAGATGATCAGTGTTAACATTAATGGACACATTATTATTTTTAGTACTACTCATGCAGTTAAACGTTTTTTTTACTGGTTACCAATTTTTAATTAGAAATTCGTCAATAGGATAGGAGCTGTCCAGGAGAAATGATTTTAAATAAGATTAAAAACTTGTTTCGTTACCTGTGAGACATTTTATGTTATTGCGCAAATGATCATAAATTTTTATTGTTGCATATTGAACTCCTCTGTGTGTTTTTGTCCAATCAGTATTTTCCCCAGAAAATTATTATTGATTGATCCGTTCCATGGAGGCTTTCCTTGTCACGAAATTCAACAGCAGTTCGGTTTATCCTGATATATCCATGTTCCACAGAACTCTGTGACCGCAATCTTTGTCTTCTTTGACCTGTTTATAATTGAACTGAGAGTAGTCATATTCACTTCGTGTTTCACTTGGCAAGTCGCCGTGTTGGAACGGACGTACAACTTTAGGTTTATCACCTAACAAATATCTTCAATTTTTCCCTTGGACATCCTGAGAACGAGATGTATGTCCTTCATCTAGGGCAATCTCGCTTACTGGGATCCTGGTACTTAAAAGACTACGACATATTGGGGCCTCTATCTTGTGAGTAACAGAGAGCTCAGGAGATGAAAATGATGGACACTGGCGATTAGTTGAACTTAAGTTTTCTCACATATGCAAATTCGACTGTACTGATGAAGGCATGCAATTATTTATGAAACGAATGTGAATTAACCGGAGAATAAACGTTTCACACGTTTACGCTTTAGTTACCAATGTTGGCCTTGCCTTTTCTGAAAAGATTTCAAGAAATGAATAAAATTGTTTAGATGTTTTACCAGTTTGTGCATTAAGAATCTCATAACTTATTTACTGAAACACTACATCCGGGTGTGCATGGCGGTCAGACCGTGCCTTCAACCGAGAACTTAGTCACATGAATTTACCAAAAGTCTCTCGTTATCAACCAAATGGCTATAGCTCATCTTTAAATCTTTGTGGTTCCGAATGGACGTCGGTGCCTAGCAAGGCACAGGTCGTGGAGCGCCCGTACGTATATGCTGTATACCAGCACGGTTCTAAAGTATGTATGGTGTTTCTAAATTACAATTACAATGAAAACGCAGCAGAATAATCACAATTAATGCCTTTCAAAATATAATCGAGACTTCCATGTAACGTGCGTCAGTATGGCCGAACTGTAGAATTACAATTAAAAAACTAACTGGAAAATAAAAAAAGTTTATTTTGTAGAGGGAGGTTCTGTTGGATATGTCTATTATTCCTACTGTTCAGAAATGACGTGTCCTTATATATGCTACTGATATCGATATGAAGAGCGAACGTGAACGGAAAGTCATCTCATTAATCAACGGGTGAAGTAGGAAATAGATCAGTATTAAAAAAAAATGGCTCTGAGCACTATGGGACTTAACAGCTGTGGTCATCAGTCCCCTAGAACTTAGAACTACTTAAACCTAACTAACCTAAGGACATCACACACATCCATGCCCTAGGCAGGATTCGAACCTGCGACCGTAGCAGTCGCGCGGTTCCGGCGATCAGTATTCGATAGCCTGTTTGAGGATAACAACATTCGGTAGTTACTTGAAAGTAAGTGCAGAATTTAAATAAAAGTAAGAACCGAATGCTAGTCGTAGATTCGCACTAGGGACCTTACGGTTACACAACTTATTCTCTATACGCTCAGTTACCACCGACTTTGGTAAAACAGTCGAAGTTTTTTATATTTAACAACTCTCTGATATCTCGAAAGCTTCAAGCCGTGTCTTTGTTGTACATGTTATTCGTCATGGAAGCAAGATATGAGAAAATTTACACTCCCTGAATCAAGGAACAGTCTCCATTAAAAAAAAAAGACTTCTAGCAGAAAATTTCAGTAATAAACTCTATATTTTCAAGTCTAAGATGAAGCGTTCCTTGCGGCACACACTTATTTTGTACAGGGATTCGTCACCATATTTTACACTTTACCGGAGGAACAAAAATAAAAATTAAATGAAAAATAAAAGATTTTTTAAAAGAAGTTGTATCCGTCAGTTACCGTAGAAAACTTTTATTTTTACAACTTCAATTTCGGAATTAAGTACGTCATCAAAGGATGCGCTGCAGACGATTGTGCTTCAGGCCACGTCTAACATTAAAATCCTCCGATATGTATATGTTATCGTCGTATCCGAGCCTTATAACTGTAAGCATACAGCAACATCAAATGAGTGCAAGACTGCGTAGTAGTAAAAACGATGTAAATTACATAAAATAATACAAATGTTGGCCTACGTAACACGAATCTCAATGGGTGCAATTGTGGGAAGAACTTTCTGCTACAGATGGCGAATATCATTTTTAAAAAGTTCTATACGGCTGCTAACCCCGGCCATGAGAAGGTAATAAAAGGTAAAAGAAGACGGCGTGAGGATGGCTCCAACACAGTGTTCACAAAGAACAAAAGTCATGCGATGCTTTGATGTTTGCATGATGATCACGATGTGACGAACGCATGCGGCTTACGCTATTGCTTCTAAGTAAAATGCAAGTAAACTGAATTTCTAGAGATTGAAGACAATTTGCTAAATTTTCAGTTTCCTTCCCGTTCAACTATCCGCGAGCAGCAGGTCATTAGATACAAATAATAGTTTTAAATATAAGAGTACTAGTCCTCATTAGACACTACGTCCACTATTTTAAATACTGCATGGTTAAAATTAAAGTGCAGCTACTCACGGAGGTTGAGTGTGGATGTAATTAGCGTATGACAATGAGACTTGGTAGATACTGTAGGGCGTTAATGAGTAACCAATTTAATCTGGAATAAAATTAGTTCCGAATTTGGCCACCAGCTACAAGCCTGGCGCTGTACAGCATCTATTCGATGTTTCCGGTGCTCATATTGAGCAGTGTGTGTAAGCAGTGGTTAATTGTAAAATCAACAGTTGTGTGACCTTTTCTGCCCACGTCCCATTCCTAAATACGAGGGCTATCCACAAAGTACATTACGTTTTGGAATTAAAAATAAACAAACAATTGGAATTTTTTTTTATTATATACAGATGAAAGCCACACTTAAATACTACTTTTCTACATAGTTGCCATTTAAATTAAGGCACTTATCGTAGCGATGGACGAGCTTGGAAGTTTCTTCGTCGTAAAATTCGGCCGCCTGCGCCTTCAACCACGTGGTTACCTCTTCTTGAAGCTGTGCGTCGTCATCAAAACGCTGCATAGCCAACCACTTCTTCATTGCTGGGAATAAGTGGAAGTCGCTCAGTGCCAGGTCGGGACTGTACGGCGGATGAGGAAACAACTCCCACATTAAAGATTCGAGAACTTCACGAGTGGCATTTGCCGTGTGGGCCCGGGCGTTGTCGTGAATCAGCAAGATCTTTGAGCCCATCTTTCCCCTGCGCTTGTTTTGTATTGCTCTTCTGAGGTTGTGCAGAGTTTGGCAATACCTTTGAGAGTTTATTGTAGTGACTCTTTCCAGGAAATCCACAAAAATCACACCTTTTCTGTCCCAAAAGAAGAGGTAACCACGTGGTTGAAGGCGCAGGCGGCCGAATTTTACGACGAAGGAATTTTCAAGCTCGTCCATCGCTACGATAAGTGCCTTAATTTAAATGGGAACTATGTAGAAAAGTAGTATTTAAGTGTGGCTCTCATCTGTATATAATAAAAAAATTTCCAATACTTTATTTATTTTTTATTCCAAAACGTAATGTACTTTGTGGATAGCCCTCGTACAATCCTTTACGTATGGAAACATTTCTGTACCGGTATGTGTTTCTTACTGCTTTGCACCTGGTGAACAAAATTGGAACAATTTTTTTTCATCGTATATCGGTTCTGCATTAACGCATCAGAATATCTACCAAGCTTCTCTGCCCACACTGGACCCACCTGTGAGTAGCTGCACTTTAATTGTAAACACCCGGTACGTCCTGTTATAAAGACCCGAGAACCTGTTTGAACAGTGTGTGTTTTACTAGATATGGTTCTATGAGAAGTGCTATTCCTTGCTTTCTTCTGACCTATGAAACTTATTGACCCGATCAGTTCTAGTGGGACTAAGCCACAGTTAACCTTTGTTACTGATTCATGTTTGGCATAGATCTTTATTTTAGTCGAATGCAAATACTTCTTTCTAGGATACGTGGTTAACGTTTCGCGCATTCGTGTTTAAGTCAAGGTCATTCCATCTATGAGAGGGGAAAAGTTAGTGGTGGGGGGTGGGGGGGGGTGTATTTGCTTCGACATCCAGGAATCGTTGATTTCATGCTGAAAGGAGCAGTATGGGGGTTTTTAATAGCGATTATCTGGGTTATATTACGTATGTAAATATTGAAAGCTCAGCAACTGATGTAAAACCACTCAGAATAACAGTTCATTACGTAATGTCACACGTGATGTTTCGCCTATTGTTGTCCATTCCAACGAGCGGCTCATTTCTAATGGCGTTGCTGTTGACGAGACTTCAAAGTACATTGTTCCTTTCTGGAGAGGAAAAAAAATCTTTTTTCCTGTTCACAGTCGCCACACTTGGGAATTTTTTTTATCTCTTCATTAGCGAAATTATTTAATGCAGTATAACGTTTTGATTGTATTTTATCATATATAATAACGCGAAACTTCGTAATTCGCAGCCATTAAACTATTGATAGAGTTTGCGAATACCAGCACATGTTCCTCACGACCTCTTTCAAACGCAAAGCCGGCTACTTCGGCTAGTTACGTTAGTGACATTCTCTTCTTCTAAAATCAAAGAATTTTGCTCCCTGCCCTGTCTGTCTTTGCTTTACACCCGCTGTTTTGCAGACGAAACTAAATATAAGAGTTCTGATTGTGATAAGTTTTACATTGGTCAATCAGGCAGAGTATTGCAACCTAAGCTGACTGAACATAAACGCAGCATCTGGAGGTTGCAGAATTGTGACTTTACACTTTCTGAGCACGTACCGAGTGGGGCCCATAACTACCAGCCAATGTCCCAAGTCTTTCACTTAGCAAACGAAGGCCAAAAACTTAAACTCCTGGAAGCCAACAACCCAGATCTAATTATAATGACCAAACTGAGCTTAACACTTCCGCTCTTCTAAACTTCACACAATCCTCTCCGTATTCAATTACTTTTTACACTGTCTGTTCCTTCATATCCCTCCGTTTACTCTTATTTCATGGTTTCCTTTAAGTTATTGAGTTTGCCTATGTACTTCATATATTCGGTTGTTACAACTGTTAATAGTTTCTTTTAATTGGCTTCTGTGTTACCATCCACGTTTAATACCTTTTGAAGAAGTTTCGTCAAGTACTAATTTTGTTTCATTTGGTTTGTTTATTTGATGTAAACTGTTACGTCAGCACGGTTTTTTCAGTTTAGTGTTTTTTCCTGTTTGGTTCCTTTATATTTACGTATTGTTTAACTTTTTCACTTTTAAATTGCAGTATTACATTGTGAAGAGCGTCATTTACTGTATTTTTGTGCCTCAATCTAGACGTGAAACATCTTTTCCAATGTTATTTACAAGCATTGTAACTTATTTGGCGACAATAGTCAGTTAAAGTCTGATGTCGGCCTTGTAAACCGAAAACCGGTTACCGCAATAAATTAATCCAGTAGCACGTAAGCTAGATAGTGCTTTTTATTTGTTAACTTCCTTTCTTGTGCCAACCGGCAAATACTGAACAGTCCAAACAATTGATAGGTAAATAGCAGGTAATAAGTCACGAACGTAACATCTCCGAATTCTATGTAAAGTAATTAACTCCTTTTGGCATCGTTTTAAAATCATACATCTCAAATACACGGAAGCGCCAAAGATACTGGTATAGGCATGCATACAGAGATATGTAAACAGACAGAATACGGCGCTGCGGTCGGCAACGCCTCTACAAGATAACAAGTGTCTGGCGCACTTTTTAGATCGGTTACTCCTGCTACAATGACAGATTATCAAAACTGAAGTGTGTTTGAACGTGGCGTTACTGCCGGCGCACGAGTGATCTGGCGCAGCATCTCCGAGGTACCGATAAAGAGGGGATTTTCCCGTACCACCATTTCACGAGTGTACTGATTCGGTAAAACATCAAATCTCCGACATCGCTGCGGCCGGAAAAAGATCCTGCAAGAACGGGACCAACGACGACTGAAGAGAATCGCTCAGCGTGACAGAAATGCAACCCTTCCGCAAATTGCTGCATATTTCAATGGTGGTCATCAACAAGTGTCAGCGTGCGAACCATTCAACGAAACATCATCGATACGGGCTTTCGGAGCCGAAGGCTCAGTCGTATACTCTTGATGACTACACGACACAAAGCTTTCGCCTCGCCTGGGCCCGTCAGTACCGACATTGGACTGTTGATGACTGGAAACACGTTGCCTGGTCGGTTGAGTCTCGTTTAAACTGTATCGAGCGGATGGACGTGTACGGATACGGAGACAACCTCATGAATCAATGGACCCTGCACGTCAACGGGGAACTGTTCAAGCTGATGGAGGCTCTGTAATGGTGTGGGGCGTGTGCATTTGAGTGATATGGGACCCCTGATACGTCCAGATACGACTCTGACAGGTAACACGTACGTAAACAACTTGTCTGGTCACCTGCATCATTCATATCCATTGTGCATTCCGACGGATTTGGACAACTCCAGCTGGGCAATGGGGCGCCCCACACGTCCAAAATTGCTATAGAGTGGCTCCAGGAACACTCTTCTGAGTTTAAACACTTCCGCTGGCCACCAAGCTCCCAAGACATGAACATTATTGAGCATATCTGGGATGCATTGCAACGAGCTGTTCAGAAGAGATCTCCACTCCCTCGTACTCGTACGGATTTATGGACAGCCCTGCAGGATTCATGGTGTCAATTCTCTCCAGCACTACTTCAGACAGTAGTCGAGACCATGTCACGTCGTGTTGCGGCACTTCTGAGTGCTCGTGGGGGCTCTAGACGTTATTAGGCAGTTGTATCAATTTCTCCGGCCGATCAGTGTAATCTGAACTTCGTGTCTTGCCGCGAGATGAAAGTATGTATTCTTTATTAAATCACATACACTGATTGAAAAATGAAATCAGAATGTTCCATCGTGTACAATTTTTCTGGAAAAGTACGCCACATATACCAATTTCGAGAAACTTAGGAAAGACCAGTAAGAGTACACGAGGTATCTGTAGTTGATTAATATACAGATCATATAACAAAAATAATTGTTTGTATTACAAAACATAAAATAAAATGAAAATAGTACGAGAAAGTTGAACAAGGCTTGAAACGCACTTACAAGTTAAAAACTTTCCTGGAAAATTTCCGTTTGTGAGTGGATGGTGAAACTTCTTGCAGAACTGTCCAGCAGTAATCTGCCAAAATCTTAGTCACCTTCCCCTATATCGCCTTTCCATGGCGGCGGTATCTTGGTGAAATCACTCATCATGTTCGTCACTGACATATCCAAGATTAGGTTGGAAAAAATCCAAATTGGAATGAAGGAAATGTAATTTCAGATACATGTTGCAGCCCGTACTCTTGTAACAGCCCAGCATGTGTTCTGTCAATTCCCTGCTACTCTCAGACGTTACATTTGCTAAGAAATTGTAGCATACGTCTTTAAAAACAAGTCAAGCTCAGTTCTCAGTATCTGTCAGCAATTTTTGGAAGGCAATATCAGAAGAGATCTCCATTCCCTCGCACTCGTTCGGATTTATGGACAGCCCTGCAGCATTCATGGTGTCAGTTCTCTCCAGCACTACTTCAGACATTAGTTGAGACCATGCCACGGCATGTTGCGGATTCACGGAACATTCTCATTTCATTTTCCAATCAGCGTATGTGATTTAATAAAGAAGTTGTGAAGTCACGGATCTTGGGGCGAAAGAAAATACCATCTTTAATTTTTGCAGTTGTAACCGCAGGAAATTTAGACAATAAAAATTGAAAAATCCGGCCTTCTCTGTCCATTGCTTTCACAAAATCCTTCATAAAGCCCAATTTCAGATGGAACCTTTGACAACAAGGGTTTCATGCAACACAGTTTTTTCACCAGGACTGAAAATTTCAAACTCTCTGTCATTGAGAAAAAAATTAAAAGACCAAGCTGTCGTTTACGGAATGTAATAGCAGTGTTTGATATGTAAGAGGTTCTTTTCTTGAAGACGAGACTCGAGTAATTCTGTTTGCCTCTTTGAAAGATTTAGATCTCTTACAAGATCGCTATGTTCTCGCTGTGACCATGGCTGTGGTTTTGGCCGTGCTGCAGATGGTGAGTACTCAAGATCTTCATAATCTGTTGGTTTGTCACTATCATCGTCTGTTTCATCTTCCTGTGCCCATTCCACTGATGGTTTCGGAACTGGGGAAAATCAGAATGCGGAACTGGGCGAATTGCAGATTCCAAATTTGCATAAGAAACTGTGTGTTTTGATTTACTTGAGATTTCTTTTACTTTCGTTAAAAAATGTTTCAATGTGTAATGTCGGCTCTAGGTGCCCTCCAGAATTGTGGTACGACAAATGGCATAGATGGTTGGATTCTGTGCAACCAGCTTCTTAAACAGCGGGAACAACGTGAGCAGCAGTTCTGTGGTGCCCAGCACTTAACCCTCATCTACTTTTGGGATATCTTTGGGACTTCGTCGTAAACTCGCCACACACATAATAGAAAAGGTCTGGTGACTTAACACGCTTCCTAGACACCGCTGAGTATAAGAAACGCGTGAAAACTCATAAACAACATTCTTCACGTTAGCGGATGTACACACGTCAAAAATCGATGCCATGTGATCTCATAGTGAGATAGTCGTTGGTACAGAGTCAATTGACTGGTGCAACTGCAACTTCCCTTTACTTACCACAAGTGGCTATCTCCTCCCCCCCTCTCTACTCTCACCACTACTAATAATATTCTTAGGAATGCAACGTGATACGCGCCGCGATAACATATATAAAGCAGCCGAGGGCAGATAAAATTGCGTTTCCAGAAGGAAGTGTAGATGATAGTGAACAATGGTTTTCACCATTGCCATCAGGGCACTGGACTACATTACAACCAAATATTTTGGTTTTGCGGTAAATTTCATTGTCGCACTCCGTTATTTCTTAAAGGACGACGAGAGAAATGACATACATAAATCCTGCCGCTTGTGGCCAGAAAATTCCAGGTGTACCTCGCTTGAAGCGAACAACAATGAAAGGCGAGTTATTCTCGGGGCCTCCCATTGTGCGTAAGGATCGGCTGTAAGCAAGTGCGAGCAGGGCGCGCTCTGCGCAGGCGCACCGCCGCGGGAGGCTTCAAAAGTTCCGGCGCGCGTCAACAGGAGCCTTTGTTCTTGGAGCGAACTAATGCACTTCCATAGGCAGGAAAGCCGCTTTGGCATCTTTTGATGTGGCACACGTTCGCGGCGAGGACAAAGAGGCTTAACCGGCTTTGTAAGTGATCCCGCGATACGGGGCCGGCGCGCCCGTTCCAGGCCGTGTACAAAGACTGCGTGGCGTCACCTGATAAGGCCAGTCTTTCCAGCCAGTCACCGTCATTCATACCGCTGTGGCAGCCGCCGTCCGTCGTACTCCGACAGGCAAGGGCTACGGGCAATTGTAGCTGTGCTCTGTAGGTGTAAAGAGCAGGTGTCAAACGCCGGCCCAAGTAGTGAGGCCATCTGCGGATATACACAAATTAGTCTGATTTTTCCCTTCCGTTCCTTTTTAATTTAGTTTCTATTTATTCTCCATCACCTCCCATTGCACCTGTCCCCTGAACGAGTCTTGAAGAAACTCGAATGGTGAACAGTTAGGCCATGGCAATATTCGGTGGATATCTTACACCATTTTACATGTTTCGGATAGTAGCATCGAAAGTATGCTACAAGGCATATACCGTATTTATTTTAATTTGGATGCGTTGAATGTTCTGCTGTATATACATTGCCCAAGAAATTAGAGGGACAACATTCTAAACACCTGCATTTTTTTTTTGTAAGGAATGTTTGTAGTGAAACTGACTTTTGTTCTGGAAAACGAAACCTTTATTTTCCAGGAATCTACATACCCTATTCGCTTCTCATCACAAATGTTGGTGCTGTGACCAGAAATTCAACATACTTAAGGAACAAAACCAACCATTCCAATATCTGGTAGTTCCTCCATGTGCCCATGTTACTGACTCACATCTTCGAGGAATGCTCCTGACAAGTCTGCGAACATTTTCTTGTGGAATTTTGTCGCACTCCTAAAAAGGACATCTTCAAGTTGTTCAAGAGTCTGAAGTGCTACAGCATGGGCCCGAAGTTGTCTGTCCAACACGTCCCTTAAATGCTCAGTAGGACTGAGGTCACGACTCACAAAAGGCCTGTCTAATGTTTGAATTGCGAGGTCCTGCAATGTTTCTATGTTGGCTGAATGCGCTCTGGCATTATCTTGCTGCAGCATAAACTCGGGCCCTCTTAACAACTACAATGGGTATAAAGTGTCCCAATAGAGTCTCGTTGATTTAGTCGGCCTTTGAATACCTGAAGGTCCAACCGGCCATCAGTTGTGAAGCCACCGCACACCATGGCTGAGCCACAGCAAAATCTGTCAATTTCCTGGACTGTTGCTTTATAAAGCGGCATGACGACAATATACAAATATACGGCCGACGAACCGTGTTAGACGAAAGCGGGGCTTTGTAAATAACGCACTGCGCCAGTAGCGCAGCTCCAGGGCCAAAGTTCCTCAGCAAATGAAGTCGGTTGCTCTCGGAGTCTGTTGCGTATTGTTTGGTCACTGATACTACAATCAGTTGCTGCTCTTAGATCATTTTTACGTCCCGGGAAGTGGCAGTGCGCCGGCGGAGAGAACTGTTAACCACATATTGATCGTTTCTGGCACATGTTGTCCGTTTTCTCTCTCGCCCTGGCTTCCCACTTTCACGAAATAATTTCCAAACCCTCCTAACAACAGATGAAGTCAGATTAAGCTCTGTAGGCACTGCACGAATAGTCCTACTTCTCTGCAATAATGTCACTGCCCGAACACATTCTGCCTCAGTCAGATGCATCATGTTGACTGATGAAACGTACACAAAGAGTATAGAGACGCAAACGTTACTTACACTCACTAGATGGCAGAGTGAGACATTGGTCGTCCATTTCACTCTTAGGCATAGTGCGATACAGTTGAATATTGCCACTGACTAAGGCGTGGCTCTCAAACGCATTGTGGAGAACTGTCCTCATTATCTTAAACACAGACTACGTACATGGTACACTCTATCAAATTCTTGTCCCTCTAATTGTTTTGAGCAGTGTACAGTATTTTCAATCTAGACTGAACGTTGGTGTGACTGTATGGTCTGTTCACGGCTCATGTTCTATCAAGAACCATTTATGGGTCTAGAGGGGTAGTAATAAGGCGCTGGTCGTATGGTATGTACACCACTCACAAATAAGAGAATGGAAAATGTTTATGTTGATCTCGATCTGGAATTTTTATCCTACACTGTGCTCCTGATGCAATTTATAGAAATTGTACAAACATCATTCTTAACGTTGCATCATTAATTCCAGAATCTGCATCGTCACCACGTTCCTTTACTCAACCCTCCAATCGAGCAACGCGACATAACATTGCAGAAGCAGGGTTCAACTGTAACGTCCCGCCACGACGATTTTGTAGGAGAAGCTGTAGCTTATCTACATCTATATCGATACTCCGCAAGCCACTTTGCAGTGTTTGGCACAGGGTACTCTGTGAACCAGTGTCACAACTCCCTTTTCCCGTTCATGGTTCGCGGGAGGAACGATTGCTGATAAGTGTCCGCATGGGCTCGAATCTCTTTGGTTTTATATTCATGATCTGTTCGCGAGATATACATTGGAAGATGCAAGATATTGTTTGACTCTACTAGGAACGTACGCTCTCGGAACTTTTAACAGCAGACCATACCGTGATGCTGATCGCCTTCCTTGCAGCGTCTGCCACATCACCGTGACACTTTCGCGCTTACTAAATGAATCAGTAACGAAACGTGCTGCTCTTCTTTGCATCTTCCCTATTTCCTCTATCAAACCTACCTGATACAGATCCCACACTGAGGAACAATATTCAAGTATTGGTCGAATGACTGTTTTTTAAGCTACTTCCTTTCTCGAGGATTCTAGTAAAGAATCTCCGCCTGGTATCTGCTTAATAGCGATTAATTTTATGTGGTAGTTCCACTTCAAATCCCTCCGTATGCAAACTTATATACAATATACACTCCTGGAAATGGAAAAAAGAACACATTGACACCGGTGTGTCAGACCCACCATACTTGCTCCGGACACTGCGAGAGGGCTGTACAAGCAATGATCACACGCACGGCACAGCGGACACACCAGGAACCGCGGTGTTGGCCGTCGAATGGCGCTAGCTGCGCAGCATTTGTGCACCGCCGCCGTCAGTGTCAGCCAGTTTGCCGTGGCATACGGAGCTCCATCGCAGTCTTTAACACTGGTAGCATGCCGCGACAGCGTGGACGTGAACCGTATGTGCAGTTGACGGACTTTGAGCGAGGGCGTATAGTGGGCATGCGGGAGGCCGGGTAGACGTACCGCCGAATTGCTCAACACGTGGGGCGTGAGGTCTCCACAGTACATCGATGTTGTCGCCAGTGGTCGGCGGAAGGTGCACGTGCCCGTCGACCAGGGACCGGACCGCAGCGACGCACGGATGCACGCCAAGACCGTAGGATCCTACGCAGTGCCGTAGGGGACCGCACCGCCACTTCCCAGCAAATTAGGGCACTGTTGCTCCTGGGGTATCGGCGAGGACCATTCGCAACCGTCTCCATGAAGCTGGGCTACGGTCTCGCACACCGTTAGGCCGTCTTCCGCTCACGCCCCAACATCGTGCAGCCCGCCTCCAGTGGTGTCGCGACAGGCGTGAATGGAGGGACGAATGGAGACGTGTCGTCTTCAGCGATGAGAGTCGCTTCTGCCTTGGTGCCAATGATGGTCGTATGCGTGTTTGGCGCCGTTCAGGTGAGCGCCACAATCAGGACTGCATACGACCGAGGCACACAGGGCCAACACCCGGCATCATGGTGTGGGGAGCGATCTCCTACACTGGCCGTACACCACTGGTGATCGTCGAGGGGACACTGAATAGTGCACGGTACATCCAAACCGTCATCGAACCCATCGTTCTACCATTCCTAGACCGGCAAGGGAACTTGCTGTTCCAACAGGACAATGCACGTCCGCATGTATCCCGTGCCACCCAACGTGCTCTAGAAGGTGTAAGTCAACTACCCTGGCCAGCAAGATCTCCGGATCTGTCCCCCATTGAGCATGTTTGGGACTGGATGAAGCGTCGTCTCACGCGGTCTGCACGTCCAGCACGAACGCTGGTCCAACTGAGGCGCCAGGTGGAAATGGCATGGCAAGTCGTTCCACAGGACTACATCCAGCATCTCTACGATCGTCTCCATGGGAGAATAGCAGCCTGCATTGCTGCGAAAGGTGGATATTCACTGTACTAGTGCCGACATTGTGCATGCTCTGTTGCCTGTGTCTATGTGCCTGTGGTTCTGTCAGTGTGATCATGTGATGTATCTGACCCCAGGAATGTGTCAATAAAGTTTCCTCTTCCTGGGACAGTGAATTCACGGTGTTCTTATTTCAATTTCCAGGAGTGTATATTATGGAAGTAACTGCTTCCAGCGATTGTTCCGCAGTTGTGTAATCAAACAATAAAGAGTCTTTCTGTCTGTCTGTGTGTTCGCAGTTCGTTACATCTGTCATGTTGTGGGTCATTTCTTACTCCCTGCACCAAGCGTCCCTCTGCAGGTCTTCGTGCATTTCGCTACAATTTTCTAGCGTCGCATCTTCTCTACACAGAACAGTTTTAGCGAAAAGCCTCATGGATCTTCGACGTTTTCTACTGGGTCACTCATCTATATACCAGAATGAAGTAAGGCGACTCTTTCCTAGGCAGAGTGATGGATGTAAAAGAACCGAACTATCTTATCGACTTATCTGGCAAAAGACATTTAAATTAAATCACATTCACATATTTACGCTTTTAATCAACCCGTAGAAATTTTAACTCCACCAGAAAAACTTTTTTAGCTATTACATGTATGCCGTTCAGCCATATGATATATATTTTTTTACTACGGCTGGCGAATCTTCTGGATTCTGGGCAGAAGATCAGGGACTTTTGCCAATAAATTGCAAGATGTAGTTGTGGCAACACACTGTAGCTAAGAGAGGTCACTGCGCTGGGGAAGTAGGCTTAACTCGTTAAAAAGCGCGAATGTCAAGATGTTTTATTTTAAATGTCTTTGAAACTGCCAGATACGTCGAAAAGGTAGTTCCCTTCTTTTACATCCGCAACTCTGCCCAGGACACATATACCTTTTTTGTGCTATGGTAGGAGCATGTTTCTTTCAAGTTCTCAACTTTTACTCTACCATAACTTTGTCGTCATAGTTTGGCATCCGATGTAGATTTTTGTTTACTCGGGATATGACTGATCCGGTATATCTTCTTTTTATTGTCTTTGGAGCTATGTTGCTTATGTCGTAGCAACGGGTAAAGCTTTCGGAAACAAGAGGACGACCGTTAATTATGTTTATTTATCTACCTTCTTACAAAATTTTAAACTGATTCGCGGAAGTCTGAAACACAGAAGTTCACTTAAGAACGAATTTTATATGCTACATTTAGCTTGACTTTAAACCTACATTTAGCTTGACTTTAAACCGTTCGTATCTAGACAACGGATGAAGATTATTTGATAAAGAATTTTTCGTTTTGATTTTATCTATTTATCCATTTCGTGCAAAGTTCGAACTGATTCATTCAAAGTTAAAGAACAGAAGTGGTGCGTTACGAAAACATCCCAGAGAAACGTGTTCTTTGCACGTAAAATCCAAACGGGTGGGCAAAATTTGAACCATCACTTCTGCTCCAGTCCGAAGTTATTTAAGGGTGACTCGTTTTGCACTTAAATTCTGAACGAGGGTGACTGTTGTTGCTCGTGAAATTCGAACGGTGCACATACAAAAGGTGCCATTAGCATTTCAGCCCAACGGTGCACATACAAATGGTGCCATTAGCGTTTCAGCCCAACTAAAGTCTTTGGCAAAAGAAATTAACCCAATCGCACAATTTGCCTGGACGCCAGCTCCGGGCTATCATTCAAACTTTGTTTAACATAATGTAACATAAGATACATTAGGACAGATGTTGAAACGGCTATACAAATGGCCGTTGGTCCCGACTAAATCAAAAACTTTTTAAGAATTTTTGACGTATCAAAAACTTTTTACACTATGTTCCTCGATCAAATAGGAACCGAGCACTAAGACCACCAGAGCCAACCGCGATTCCGCGCTGTAACGAGCGTTGGTCCTATAATACAGCTCTGAGGCACGCCGTAAGATACTTTTACCTCTCAAGACTTTTCTCCATTCAGAAACAGATATCGTATTCTATTTGCTAAAAACTCTTCAATGAAGCTTAGAGCCAAGGAGTGTCCTCATCTCGCTGAAAGAACCATCCCACCATTGAACTGATATGATTTTAGGGACACTGCGGAAAGCGTATATCGCTCTGGTCGGAAGTAGGATTGTGAACTGAGTATCATAACTACTGCTTCATCGCACAAGGTGCAAAGTGAAAATCATTACAACGAACTCACACAGGAGCAGTGGGACTGAATGCCCAGAAACTTAATTAACGCTTGCAGTGTTTCACTAACGTGCTAAAAAGCAGCGACGAGTCTCTGCAACTGAATATTCTGGGATTTATGTCATTCACCCTGCCCATAGATAAAGCTACCTTTACGCAGGCGGGATCGTCAACCTTCACAACACCCACGTGTGGGTCGTCATGCTGTGGTCGCAGCGAACCATCAGCACAGGCTCAGCCAGCCTCACTGTGATGGAGGTGATTATTGGCGGCTGTCTCGTGGGACCAGACACCCTTCGGCAGCGCCTCGCAAGCGAGACATATCTGTACTTCCTGCAGGTGACGCCGCTTCCCCTCTGAAAGACGTGACTTTGGTGGTGCGAAGGGTTATGTGTGTATTACCTGATTGTAGTCCAACTCACTGACCTCTTGAGTGTGCAGCTAAAACGTCAGTGCTTCTGGCCATACGTCGATATGATATTTTTTCCTCCTTACCCTCTGAGGGGTCATTTCCTGCAGTTTGCACCCGTATATCTCTCCAACTATGCTGCTATGCTGTCCTAACAGTAAAACTTCGTTATCTACATAAATAAAAATGAAGGTTTTTTTTAGTATTTTTGTCTTCTATGCGTTCCTAAATCATTCATACGATTGAGAAAAAACTTCGGTGAGTTGTTCTCCGCACGCCCGCAAAGATGCCCGCCGACCCCACGCGCAAAAAAAGGGGGTACGACACACAATTCAGAAGATACGAGAACTGCCGCGTCAGGCATGACGTTTTGTTGTGTTACTTTTTTGCTACTAAAGCTATTCATAAAACATTTCGCAAAGGAATTTAAAAAAGTATAAAAGGCCAAGAGCGTATTCCAGTGCAAACGTTGTCAAAATTTTGTGTCAAAATTTCAAATCAGTCGGTCAAGAACTTACTGAGATTTACGATTAGGGACATTTATATTTTATATTCGTTTGTTCTTAATAGAAAATCCGGGAGATTTTTTGACCGATTGATTTGCAATTTTAACACAACGTTGCATTCTAATATGTGGCTTAGTGAATGTAATATATTATTAACTGAGAACAGCGATCTCAGTGGCATCAATTACAGCATTCAAAACAAAATACCGTGCGAGACAACAAGTTCATCGATACTGGAATGAATCGAGACGCTGTTGTAAATTATGTGACTGAATTCTTGAATTCACTTGATACACTGGGGTTACCGTAACACGTGTTGATATTAAAAACTGGAATGCCTCTCAGTCATCTCAGAAATATCAATCCACCATGGCTTTTCAGTGGTACCAGACTTTCAGCGAAAAAGACAATGAACAATATCATCGAAGCGACAATATTAAGAAGGAATTTTAAAAGGAGAAGATGTACTGTTACCACACATCCCAATGATTCCAGAAGATATGCCATTCAAGTTCAAATGCTTGTAGTAAGTAGTAGGGCAAAGTATGTACGGCCTCACTCTGCATTGTTGCCAAATTTATTCAATATGGTTGGTCCAAGATGGCGGCAATAGATGTGGCAAAGTCACAGTGACATAATGGCGGAAAGTTCAAATTTTGGCGGGAAATTAGGTCAGTTGGGCTACCTCCACTGCCCTAATGCCCCTCTACTCTCCTCCCTCTCCCATCCCCACCTAGAAATTGGATGGCAAAGCATTAAGTCTGTGCTGGGCTGCCAGATAGGATAGATGTAAGTCTATTTTGTATGCATTGTTTATTTAAACGATTTGATTGGTCATAGACAATACCTCCAGCCATTGTGTTCACTGTTTGGTGTGGAGTCCAGCTGACCTAGTTCACGGTACCACCACCAGAAGGCGCTGTCGTCCCTTCACCTCTCGTCTCCTGTGACATAATGCTAGATGGCAATCTGGGGAAAAGTAGTGGGAAAAGGACTCAATCTAAGTCTAGCTGCTGGACTTGGGAGGTTGGGCGTAATTGTTTACTGTGTTCAAAGAATGAGATCAAAGTCTGTGTCAGGTTCTAAACTGACATTAACACGTTTTGATCCATTGCTGTGACTGAAACCTAGACATCACACTTTGTAAATTTTGCTGCTGCTCCCAAAACAAACACACAGGACGATTTTAAGTAAAACACAGTCACAACATATTGAAACCGGAAGAGTTTTGCGGTGTTGTGGAGCGTTTCCAAACATCTCACTGAAGGTAATTGATAGCTCCTAGATTTAAAGTCAGCTTTCGCAGTGACGGAACAGCTGATGGCTCGGTGTCCATTTCGATTGATTCCTCATATTGCAGTCATGTATGCGATCGCTGTATTGGTGCTAGCCATCCCCAGAAGAAGAGAAGAAGGAGAGTGGAGGGGCATTAGGTTAGTGGAGGTAGCCCAATTGACCCAATTTTCCACCAAAATTTGAACTTCCCGCCATGATGTCACAGTGACTTTGCCACATCTATGGCCGCCATCTTGGATCCATCATATTGAATAAATTTCCCAATAGTGCAGAGTGAGGCCATACATACTTTGCCCTACTACTTACTACAAGCAAATCTTTCTCCATCTCGCCCCTCCACTACTTTGCAATTAGCATGTAATAGATTGCGAAGGTAGATAGATGATTGACGCAGTACTTCCCTCCATTATTAATTCTCGAACATATACACCAAACTATACCAAACGGCAATCAATAATTTCTAGCACTTTGATCATAGTGCGTATTTTACGATTACCATTGCCCATCTTCCTCTATATGGATGGGAGTCACAGAGCATTCCTGCATTCTTAGGATAACGTTAGAGACTGAAAGATCTCCTCACACTGTCTTTGACGAATGCCCCCTGCAACATTGTCATTGATTAATTTGCAGCTGTCCAGAAGTAGACCACTACATTCTAAGTCTCATGAAGGAGCAGAGCAAGCCATCAGAGGAGTTCCATCTCATATGTGATGGTAATGATGAAGCACGTACATCCTGTTTTGGCAACCTCCTCTGGACGAATGAAGATTTATGCAGCGTACGCCACTCCACTCCCCCGTCACATCTTGGACATAAAATCGAGACTAAGTTAGTGACAGGTATTTGTGAGGTACTGCAATCCTGTATACACATCCTGTATACACGGAGTTAGTGGCAGCACAAGTGCTGCTAAGCATTTGTCTAGTTCCTTGTGAGAGGAATTCTGTGTTACTAACGATCATTTTTTTATAGGACTGTTGCAAGCATAGTATAATTTCTGAACCGTGATCGGATGTGAGCAGGGGTGCTACACACCTCTAGAAAGCTATTTTGTGCACGTATCACAAAGAATCGATGTTTTAAGGAAGTGGTTTTTCATTTTAAGGGTTGTCACTATAGTTTGTCGTAGAGAAACGTGCAAGGAGAATATATGTCATGCATCGGAAATCCGATTCTTACATTGGGATATTAACAGTGTTGCATTCCACATGACTAACTGGTCGGAAACCGCACCGCTCTAACATTATTGAGTGTTTTGTAAGTGCAGAACCATATAGCCTTAGGACTGCGTGTGTTTATGTTCTCTCTTACAATACTTTCTTGGTACTGACCCCAGACACTAAAACAATACTTTAGAATTGATAGCGCAGTTGATTTATACAGGGTGTTTCAAAAATGACCGGTATATTTGAAACGGCAATAAAAACTAAACGAGCAGCGATAGAAATACACCGTTTGTTGCAATATGCTTGGGACAACAGTACATTTTCAGGCAGACAAACTTTCGAAATTACAGAAGTTACATTTTTCAACAACAGATGGCGCTGCGGTCTGGGAAACTCTATAGCACGATATTTTCCACATATCCACCATGCGTAGCAATAATATGGCGTAGTCTCTGAATGAAAGTACCCGAAACCTCCTCGAAATGCGCGCATCTGGAGAAATCTTGTGCACTTGGATGGGTGCCATGAGTAAGATTGGTGCGGAACGGCAGTTACGGACATGGCTTGCTCTGCTCCTTCATGAGACGTGGAATGTAGTGGCATTCTTCTGGTCAGCCGAAAATTTAATCAGTAACAGCGTTGCCTGGGCCCAGAACGATTGACATTTCCGGCTTACGGCAGGATCCGTCCGAACTGGATGGGCTGGATTGCAGAAATGTAGCTGACCTAACTGTGTCGTCCTCCAGACGGCTGAATAGCGAACTAATACTCGGTATGTGTCGGGAAGCCATCATGATCGCATGTGTTCTCCGTGGAAATCTGAGAAGATTCACTACGGGCGTGTGTTTCTACTGCACAGTTATTCCATCCCATGTAAATTGACGACTGCAGCACATTCCCCGCCTGTATTTGAATGAGATAACAACGATTGTGGTGTGTGAATCTAGATGTCGGAAAAAAAAAGCTGGAAGAGACATTTGCTGGTTCTCTACACATGAGATACACCGGATTTGACTACGTAAAGTAGAAGTATCATTTGGAATTTGTTGTATCACTGACATCGGTATTTGTTAAAAAAATACGAGTGGAACAATTAGTTTGCCCTATTGTTTCGAGTTTTTGGGAATGGATCTTCGCAGCCAAAATGAGTTTCTAATTACTCAGTGATTTGCAGCACTTTCCACCTCACTGCCCTTGGCTAAAGTTTCGGGTCTCTAGAGGTATAATTTCAGTCTTTATCTTCGGAATTATACTGCGCAAACGATCCGTAGCATATTGCTTGATATCGAAGACTATCGCATAAATGGTATGATATTCTGGCAAAACATGTGAAAGTGCATATGTTCTTGCAATCCCAGAGTTTGGAGATGGCTGTAGAAAGCATGGCATCAAACAAGTATGGTGGGGCCGGAAACAGTATAGTCTTTGTGCCAAGGGAAGCGGCCCAACTTTTGTACACCAGTTCGGAGAAAGACCGCGGTCCCCTGAGGGCTCCCTGATAGCGCGTGGGCCAGTGTGTATGCAGGGGCAGCCACGGTAGATGACCGATCGAGCTCGCGGGAAATATCTAATGCTGCGAAGACTATATACAGTGCATGTGCTTATGATTTTTGGTATCTGTCTGCCTTTATGGTATATGTACGAGTTTCTGGTGGTTGATATGTAGGATGCAGAAGTGATGATTTTGTATGGCACAGGATAGGAATTGTTTTACTACATCGATATGGTATGTGGTGATATAGTACGGTTGGAGATGGGTTTCAACTGAAAATTTCAAGCTTTCCTCGACAGTGTAATTGAAGAAGTGTCTTTGGCGGTAGTTTCCTATTTCATGATCTGTAGACCACTTTTGCAGAATTTAACTGTCAGTACTGCATGGCTGCTGCATGCTTTTTTTCGATTTGTATAAAATAGTTTTGCCGCTGAAAGTCTCGTAATTTGTCTGTCTGCAGAAAAAAATGGCGGACACTGCTGCCACACTGGTAGCAGCAGCAGTTTGGCGGGTTTCACACTGAAAAATTCAAGCTTTCCTCGACAGTACCAGAGCAGTGTAATAGAGAAAGTGTCTTTGGCGATAGTTTCCGTATTTCATAGCATATTCAATTGGATTTAATAACTCCTGAAGCAGCTCATGCTAAAAGACAGCGATACCTCCCACAAAGCACGCGAAGTGTCTCAAGGATGGATTAAAAGTGTGCCATGATATATTTTCAGAGTCGGTCTTCAAGAGTGGAGGTATTCCTCAGAAAAAATATGTACAATTGTTTAAATATTCTTGCGTCACCTTTTCTCTCTCTCTCTCTCTCTCTCTGTTATAGTTCCTTAGTTCCTGTGACATGTTCAAGTTACACATACGACAATATACTTGTAACGCCGGAAATGCATATCCTCCCATTTCCATCCATTGCACTGCAAATTTTTTTCCTTATTTTGTTACCTGAAGATATAACATTTCTTTGTCTTTGTATATTGTAATTGTTTTACTATTTGTATATATATGCATTTATGTCGATTTATAATTGGTTTGTTTTGTAAATATTATTTGTATTTTTACGCTGGGTCTGGCCTAGGGAAAACTATGCTATCGAACGAATACATCGATAGGTCGTGTGGAGAACCAAAGTGTTTAGGATCTTTGGTAGTGTTAACTCTGCCGCGTGGAGCGCGGGCAGAGCAGAGTCTGGCTGGGGTAGTGCAGTGGAGCAGGTGTGTTGTGTGACGCTCCCGCGAGTTGCCGCGCTTTCGGGGTTGGGTAGCATATAATTGCGCTCGACTTGCTATGATAGTTTCTGACACGGTGTCGCGGACGGGAAGCATTAGCTGGCGCACATCAAGAGCCCGTTTCGCCTGGTGACCGTGTCGAGAAGAAGGCGCGCCAACATCCAGCTTCTGCAACAGCGACGGCCGACAATGAGTGACTGTCGCCACCTCCTCGATCGACGGCTTCAAACCCTCAATCAACCAACAAGGAAGACTGGAAGCACGTAAAGTTTCAGAACTGTATGGCAGACCTCAGCTTTTCAAACTGTTCCATTTTCATAACTAAATTACAGCAACGTAGCATGAACCTTTGTTGCTCATTGTCCCGATTGCATTACCAAGCAGGGTCCCTTCCTTTTCCGGAATGAACCCGAGTGTCGTTGAAATTCAAACGCCAGCATCATTCGATTTCACTGCTTTAATTTCAAAGTTCAGTTAAGGTATTCATAGCTGGCTACAATATTTAGATTACACAAGCACAAATTAAGAGTGCGAGTTTTGTTACCGTATTTTAGCTAACCTGTGACTGCACCTCAGCTTGGTACGTACTAAATTTTACTATTGTTAATTGTTCAGAATCATTTAATTCAAGTTCAAAGTTAAATCTCTTTTTCTAAATTGCGGAGATTCAAGTAGCTTTTGAAATGATTGTTGAGGTAGTCCAAGACTAACCGTATTTTACTGAATTTCGATGTGCTTCAGAGAGAAAGCTCACTAATAACTTCAGTCACTAAATTAACTTTCGATTTTCCGGTTTTATTAATTCTTTTGCTACATTAAGTCAGAGTGTAGCGAAATTTATTACTTCTGACAAACTTTCAGTTTTCACACTACACGTGTCAACCTTCAGTTGCCACGCTTTTAGTGCTAATTATATGTGTAATAACCTTTCTTTTTCAGTTATTATAGTAGTTGTCCATAGGACTGGCGACCGTAATTTTTCCCAAATCTCAAATATCTAATTAGCGCCAATTAATTGTTAACGTGATGACCGCACATTTACTTTCTTTATTAACTTTACCCCTTTTCAAAATTAATTTCCACCAGTTTCATTTGCATTTTTCCTTTCATTTAGGTGTAACCCGTTCCTCCCTCTTTACCGACAGATTAACTTCGGTGACGATTGCTTTTTCCAAATTTACATTAGGTACACGCGGTTTAATTTTTCACTGTCATTAAGGTCGATAAGTGAGGGGGAGGTCACATACTGCATCATCAAATGTAATAACTCCTGAAGCAATTTGTGTTGAATGACAAAAGGAATACATGTGCTGATGATGGGAAGGACGAGGAAGGCCGCAGGTATTTACAGTGTGACAGGAAGTATGTGGCCGCTCCTGGAGGCACCACATGGCCATGCCGTAAGCTGGCGAGTGGCCTCTCTTCCATCGAAGAACGCGCACCTGAGTGAAGGTCTTGCCTCTTGCACTTCCGATGACTGACTGGCCTTTTACCGAATGATCTACTGTTACAGCACATGCATGGGTTGCAAAGTGTAACTTAGCCCCATCCTGCTGCATCTTCATTATTTCATGAGAGGTATTTGTCTTCACCAAATATCATTGCTATGGACGCAGTCCTCAGGTGTATGGTAACAGCTAATATACTCCTCCTCCTCCTCCTCCTCCTCCTCCAGCCCAGACGTCTCATCCTCTGAACACAGTTAACAATTACATCCATCCTCCCAAGTCCAGCAGCTAGACACAGACTGAGTCCTTTTCCCGCCATTTTCCCCCAGACCTCTATATTGGATTATGTCATACGAGGGGAGTGGGGAAGGAAGACAGCGCCTTCTAGTGGTTGTACTGTGCACTAGGTCAGTTGGACTCCAGACCTCATGGTGAACACAGTGGATGGAGGTACTGTCAATGACAAATCAAATTTCTTAAGTAAACACTGCATCCAAAATAAAGACTTACATCCATCCTATCCGGCAGCTCAGCACAAACTGAGTCCTTTTTTCACCAATTCCCTGATTTTTTTTGGGGGGGGGGAGGGGAGGGGAGATATGTACACAAAAATATCCGGCAGCCAACACAGACCTAATAGTTTTTCCGCAAATTTCCGGGAGGGGAGAGGTGTTAAGTTAGTGGAGGTAGCCCAATTGACCTATTTTTCCGCCAAAATTTGAATCCCCCCCCCCATGACGTCACTGCAACATTGCCACATTTATGGCCGCCATATTGTATTAATTTGGCAGCAATGCAGAATGGGGCCATTCATACTTTTCGTTACTACTGTAGTATCCTCTGTGACTCGCATTTTCAGTGACCATCAAGAAGGCGCAGAAACAGTCGCTACAAGTGCGTGGACTGAATTTGGGAAATCCATGTTTCGCACATGGAAAACTGTTACATGCTGACTCGTCGGGAGATCGTCTGACTTATTCGTGTATGCACCAGACGATAAAACCCGTAATATTGTGTATCCAAAAGCGCTTCAACAAACAGGTTATAAAACCAAAAACGGTTTTTTTCTTTCCGTCGCACTGCAACGCTTGTTGGGTAGGGCTATTTTTCTGTATTTCTTGGTGTTGCAGTTTTAATGGCTGGCAGTGTCGTTTCATTTCTTCACCACCAGTATGTTAAAGTACTGAACCAGTTCACTGCCCTGTACGCGCTCCTGGCCCCCCCAAAGCTCTCACGAAAAGTGCGATAGTGCGATGCTGTACAACTAGCCTAGTTGTGCTGTCTTTTAGCTTGCATTGCCCCGGTATCGGCCACCCCGCTGTGCCACGGCGGCCAGTATCGGTGGAGGCAGCCGTGGAGAATGCCGCGAGAGCATTCCGCGCGTTGCGTCCCCCTGCAGGCGGCGTGTTATCCGGCCGGCATGCTGTTCTCTCTCTCTCTCTCTCTCTCTCTCTCTCTCTCTCTCTCACACACACACACACACACACACACACACACACACGCACACACACACCTGCAGACTCACCCCGGGCATGTCTGCTGGCCGACTGCTCTTATCCCGCCTAATTAAGCTGAAATTATTCCGATATACAGATCACACAGCTAGAGAGGCTTTGGGACGCCGTATAAGAGCTCTTAATTTTGTGGTTTCTACTACCTTCGTTTCTTGGTCAGTGACAGTTGTATGACTCTGTCATTCTTTAGTAAAAATATCACTTTTATTCGTTATTTGAAGACGTTAAACCTTAACGTGTGAGGTACTTCTGTTGAGACATCGTTTGTGAGCTGAGATCTACAAGATCACTTTGCTTTATGCTTCCCTCTGATATATAGAAACCTCAAATCTGATATCGTGATTGTTGTTGTTGTGGTCTTCAGTCCTGAGAATAGTTCGTTCCAGCTCTCCATGCTACTCTATCCTGTCTGTGCAAGCTTCTTCATCTCCCAGTGCGTACTGCAACCTACATCCTTCTGAAACTGCTTACTGTATTCATCTCTTGGGCTCCCTCTACGATTTTTACCCTCCACGCTGCCCTGCAATGCTAAATTTGTGATCCCTTGATGCCTCAGAACATGTCCTACCAACCGGTCCCTTCTTCTTGTCAAGTTGTGCTACAAACTCCTCCCCAATTCTATTCAATACCTCCTCATTAGTTATGTGATCAACCCATCTAATCTTCAGCATTCTTCTGATTGTACAGGTAGTATTTAAGTGACACAGCAATTAAAACAATATTCTATGTTGACACTACTCTATGTACGTATGTATGCTTTATACAAGTTGCTTTAATTCAACTGTAAATATTAAGGGAAAATACTCGTATTGATTCCATCCCTTCTAGTAAGTGGATTAGTAAAAACGTTAAGCAATTGATTGCAAATACAGACATTAATGGGTCAAAGTGAACCATTAAAAACTGGATATGAGATTGTATTTTTTTTTTTTTTTTTACATTTGTACATTATTGCAAGTATTTGTTACCGATTATGCTCAACAGTGATATTTTGTAAAGAAGCGTACGTGATCGACCCTTTATATCTGGCAATTGAGGAACAATAGTATGTTTTTGCGCCGTTTTCTGCCATAAAAGGTTTGCATGACCACTTGTACCCTTTTTTCCCATAACAAGCCCTCTTATAATCATTGCTTATTGCAACATCTCTTTCATTGCCAGAAATTTCAGAATCTGAATCATCATCGCATATCTACGTGCAGATGTCTTCCTCACACTCGTCAACACCATTCGCGTAATTTAGCCATGAATGTACAGGGTGTTTATAAATGAATATCGGGGTTTTAACGCTTTATAATATTTATTATATTAAACTTACAGTTATAAATCGTATGTCAAATGAAAGAGCAACTCACACAGTTTTACGAAGAACCTTATAAATGTTCAGTGTGAGCACCATTTGTCAAATGGCACACATAAAGCCTATAGTCGAGTTCTTTCCAAACGTTGATACGTGTGTCTTCAATGAAAATCCGGTTTCTTAATTCAGGGAAGTCTGGTGGTAGCGGAGGCACGTACACACGATCCTTGATGAAGCCCCAAAGGAAAAAAATCGCATAGCGAAGGAAGCGATTGGATGAACTTCAATGTACCCAAGCGCTGGATAGGCCGCAAGGGGCCCAATGATAGGGCTTGCTTCGCATGGCCTCCACGTTCACCCGACCTAACGCCATGCGATTTTTTCCATGGCACAGAATGTGTCCTATCAACCAATCCCTTCTGTTAGTCAAGTTGTGCCACGAATTTCTTTCTCCCCAATTCTGCTCAGACCTCCTCATTAGTTACGCGATTCGGGGTCAGGGATTTTCTCTGCCTCGTGATGACTGGGTGTTGTGTGATGTCCTTAGGTTAGTTAGGTTTAAGTAGTTCTAAGTTCTAGGGGACTGATGACCATAGATGTTAAGTCCCATAGTGCTCCGAGCCATTTGAACCATTTTTGAAGTTACGCGATCTACCGATCCAATCTTCAGCATTTTCTGCAGCACCGCATCCCAAAAGCTTTATCATCTTCTTGTCTAAACTGTTTATCGTCCATGTTTCACTTTCATTCATGGCAACGCGTCAGCAGATACCTTCAGAAAAGACTTCATAACACTTAAAGTCTATACTCGATGTTAACAAATGTCACTTCTTCAGAAACGCTTTTCTTGCCATTTCCAACCGACAGTACATCTTCTCTACTTTGGCCATCAGTAATTTTGTGGCCCAAATAGCAAAACCTGTCTACTATTTTAAGTGTCTTGTGGCCTAACATAATTTCCTCAGCGTCGCCTGATTTGATTCGACTATATTCCATTAGCTTGTTTACTCCAGTGGCCTTGTTTCGACTTACGTCCTTCAGTACGCTGTCAGATTCTTCTCGCAGTATCATATCTCCCATTTCATCTTTATCTACGTCGTCCTCTATTTCTATAATACTGCCTTCAAGTTCACCGGCCTCATATAGATCCTGTATATACTCCTTCCACCTTTCAGATTTCTCTTCCTTGCTTATTCCTGGTTTTGCATCTTTTCCGCTTATAAACATAAAAACACGTTTTAGTATGGCAGCTGAAATTAATACTAATATACACATATTAGAACCACTTTTTATATCTACTAGGTGCCGTGTTAAAACAAATGCTTATATATGAAAACACAAGATTTGAGGTAAACTAAGAGTACATTCAAGAAAATTACAACACAAATGAAATCGATTAATGTCAGTTCGATTACATTGCCTACAATTCTTGTTATTCAAGAAATCTACTTCCTGTGTAAATTTATTCCCTCCCGCTTTAAAGCATACTTTCGTAACTAATGTAAACAATCTTATTCGTCTCGACTAGCGCAATTTACCAGGGTGACCTTTATTCGGTACAGCTTACAAACTGTGATTAAAAATGCATCACTCACATTACACTAAGAAAGCGTAATCGCAAGAGCAACACGATCACTATTGCGAAATTTGCGCGAACAAGAAATCATCTGGCGAGGAAAAAGTAGCTATTATTTCATAGCCACTTTGCAAAAGAAAACTTTACTTCTTTCTTTTCCATAATATTTATCCCGTCCAGCACAGGGTCTGAGTTTTTCAGGAGTTGGAAAATTTTATTACATTGTATTTAACTGTGTGTGAAGTTACACGAGCAGGAAACTTTGCAAAGGAGAACATGCTGTCATTTCAAGAAACGTAACAAAGAATGCCTCTTGTTAAATTCAGTACTCAACTGATGCACATTAAGATTAACATTTGCAACAAAATATTCAGATTATATTTTCGGCCTAAACATTGACATTCAACTCCTGCTACAAGTGAATCACACTTTAACAGAAGTAAATCGAGGCCCACATATGACAGCCCACAGATGCAACCAACTGTGGGTAACAAAACGGAGTGAAAAACAGTTTATGTTTTGAGGAAAGTGGAACCATAAAAGTCCCACATTTCAGTGTGACAACTGAAATTAATACTAATATCCAGATATTATAAACATTTTTTATTCTACTAGGTGCCGTGGTAAAACAAATGCTTATATATCTGTACACAAGATTAGATATATTCATTTTGATTGATGATTGAGGTATTCATTTCATTTTGATGTTATATCTCCCCATTTGCACGTGTTTGCTTTCTAAAGAATAGGTGCTGAAAATGAATTTGCCTTGAGCAAACACAATTTCATTCTTTTTCATCCGAATATATTTCTGCAAAGTTTCATCATCGTCATTGGGTTCAGTTTTTATCTTCTTAATAGCACATACTGATGCTCCTGTAGCTGTCTATCGTTGACTCAAATGGTTCAAATGGCTCTGAGCACTATGGGACTTAACATCGGAGGTCATCAGTCCCCTAGAGCGTAGAACTACTTAAACCTAACTAACCTAAGGACATCGCACACATCCATGCCCGAGGCAGCATTCGAACCTGCGACCGTAGCGGTCGCGCGGTTCCGAACTGAAGCGCCTAGAACCGCTCGGGCACCACGGCCGGCTTGTCGTTGGCAGTACATCTCTATGACCATCAGTATGTGCTACTGAGAAAATAAAAATGAACGATGCTGAAACTTTAGCGAAATGCGTGTGAGTGAAAATGAAGAAAATTGTGGTTGCTCAAGGTAGCATCTTTTGCGAGACCTATACAGTGTGAGTCAGCTCCACCTATCGATTCTTTTTTATGCAACCCGCAACACTTTCAGAAACCACAGTGAGATTTTCATATTCTCTGGCTCGCTATGTGCAAACCGTTAGTCCTACAGAAAAAAATAACAGAGCCTTTTTGTAATTAATGTACTGTACTTAAATTTTCTACTGGGAAAGGTTTTCGTTGGAGGCCAAAGTTTTCGAGTTCTTCAAGAAAAACGTCTTTGAAGATCACTTTTGTACGTTTATTTGAATAATTCGAAAACGACGGCCTCTAGCGAAAACGTAGACCAGTACAAAATTTAACTATATGAAATACCCTACAAAAGTGTCCTGTTCATTTTTTTCTGTTGGACTAATAGTTTATACGGTTCTAGAGAGAGAGTATGACAGTCTTGGACGTGGTTTTCGAAGGCACTGCATGTTATATTAAAACAACATCGGTAGTTGCATCTGAATCACCCTGTCCTGTATAGTATTTTTGTCAGTGGCAGTGAGAGCCTAGGTGCCCGTCTCACCTTGTTGCCTATCTTGTCCTTCCACCTGGTCCAGGAGTGGAGCCCCGGTCGCCAGTAGTCGAGCAGGTAGTTCTCGGCGTACTCCTGGCCGCGGCCGTGGTCGTAGCGGCCCTGTGTGCGCACCGCCGTGACGGCGTGCAGCGAGTGCAGCTCCACTTGCAGCCACTCCTCGGCGGCCCGCGTCACCATGTTGCGGGGGCACCACGCGCCGCCGCCGGTCTCACTGTGCAGCCTGCGGGAAGACACCAACTTTGCATCTCTGACTTACTCTACAAATACAGACACTATCTGATCAAAAGTATCCGGACTTCCCTATGTAATTCGGAACTGACCACTAGATGACACATGAGGCGGAACCACCAGTATAAAAGAATGCGGGAAATTCTGTGTTGGCAGTAGAGAAGCAATAACATCAGAATGGGACAGTCGTGTGAGCTCAGTGGCTTCGAATGTGGGCTAGTCACTGTATGTTACCTGACAAACAATTCCATCAGGAACATTTTAACCCTTCTAAAGCTGTCTTACCCAACTGTTCGTGATTTTACTGGGAAGTGGGAACGCGAAGGAACAACCAGTGCTAAACGAAGATCAGGCAGTCCTTGTGTACTGACGGACAGGGAATGTCGAGCATTGCACAGGATGGCCGTAAAAAACCGCATGAAATCAGCGGAAGGAATCATTCGTGAGTTCCAAAGTGCTACCAGCGATCTAGCTAGCACACTGACAGTGTGACGGATTTAAAAAGAATGGGATACAGTGCTTGAGCATCTCCTCGTAAAGCCGTCGGCACACGGACCGTGCATCCGAGCGTTGAGCGTGCCGAGTTTCTGACGCCATAGCGTGGAACACCACGTTCGGGAGTCTTTCCGAACGTGCAGAGTAATATCTGGCATGTCAGATATTCTGAGCATGCGTCAGAGCGTTGACCAATGAGATGACACAACGCCACCAACGTCACACGCACGCCGTCTCCCTTCAGTACAAACTTGTTAGGCGTCATATTGGCATTGGTTCAAATGGCTCTGAGCACTATGGGACTTAACATCTGAAGTCATCAGTCCCCTAGAACTTAGAACTACTTAAACCTAACCAACCTAAGGACATCACACACACATCCATGCCCGAGGCAGGATTCGAACCTGCGACCGTAGCGGTCGCGCGGTTCCAGACTGAAGCGCCTAGAACCGCTCGTCCACACCGGCCGGCCATACTGGCATTCATTTCAAACCTATATGTATATACGCCATTTCTGAGCACCAGAAAACTGAGAATCACTGGAAAACCCGTTGTTAGTTATGTGGTTCGTTCCAATAAAATAATGAGAAACATCATATTCGTGGCAAAAGAATTATTGTAACTTGCTTATTATGAGAGCAGGCTATTTTAAGGCAGCGACACACTGAAGATCCACCCAAAACGCATTGTTCTTGGTACAATTTGTTATAATGAAATTTCAATTAGTAACATAAGTATCTACGATTAACGTTTTTAGAAGGGGTAAGACAATGTGATTAAATCCTAGGCGCCTGTTGTAGGTTTAGCGTAATGACTAGCGTTGTTAGTTGTGTGATTCGTTCCAATAAAATAATGAGAAACATCATATTCGTGGCAAAAGAATTATTGTAACTTGCGCATTATGAGAGTAGGCTATTTTAAGGCAGCGACATGCTGAAGATCCACCCAAAACGCATTGTTCTTGGTACAATTTGTTATAATTAAATTTCAGTTAGTAACATAAGTATCTACAATTAACGTTTTTAGAAGGGGTAAGACAACGTGATTAAATCCTAGGCGCATGTTGTAGGTTTAGCTGCCGGCACGGTAGCTCAGCGTGTTCGGTCAGAAAGCCGGTTGGCCTTTGTAATAAAAAAACTGAGTGGAACGATCAACAAACGAACTTGAACGGATATAATTGTGACGTCCGCAACGAACAAATTGAAAAAAAAGCCTAATGACTAGCGTCTCTGTCCGGTAATGAGTCATTATTGGGGCAGTGTTTCGCGTCCTAACACTTCCAGATTTTTTTTACTAACAATCGCGTTTTTATTACGCTCTGATACATTTTTATTACTTTAATATAAGTATATGCTATAATATTTGATGTTATGTAAATATAAGTTCACCTTTCTTTGAAGGGTGACTGTTCGATTGGCTCAATCTACAGGACAGCTTGCGCTACTTGTATAAAGATATTTTGCTCTTTTTTCTTTTACGCTTCGTAATTCTCAAGTTGCAAAGATTCTGCTACTGGTGATCAAGTAAGACTGACCTTGGGGTTTTACTAAAATGTGGGAATGATGAAATAATGTTTATCTTATCCGGAGAAGTATTCCAAATTTGTAGCGCACCGCACTGTTTGTAATAGAACTTTTATAAGCCTGTGTCATTGATTGGACATGGTACTTTCCTTTTCGTGGACGATGGAGGAAATGTGCGTTTTAATAGAGCTAACGTGAGAATTTTACGCGCGCCCGTTGAGTAAACAGTGTGATTTACGAACTAGAAGCATCCCTCAACTGCCACTGGAGTGCGTTGCGATCGCGTATACCACGCTGGGGCCCACGTACCGTATGCACAAGTCGCATCGTTCCTGAGCGTTCTGCAGCACGTTGAACTTGGCACGCTCAACGATAACGTTCGACAGCACGGTCCGTGTGCCGACGGCTTAAGGTAAATATCTCTGCCGTCCTAAGCGACGCCTGAGGTAGTATAAAGAACGGCGCCATGAGCGAGTAATTTGGAGTGATTAATCGCGCTATACATTGTGCCAGCCCGATGGAAGGTTTTGGGTCTAGGTAATGCTTGGAGTACGTTTCTTGGCACCAGTGAAGTACAGGGGAGGCGGTGCTACGCTATGTGGGTGGTTTACGTGATTAAGGTGTGGTTCCTATATCGCGCTTAAAGAAACTCTAAAATGTAGAAGTGTGTGAATACATGTTACAGCATTATGTACTGCACACAGAAGAGGAACCTAAAACGTTTATTTGAAACCACAAACGGTCTTCAAGCCACAGTCACTAAAACAACAAAATTTTAAAAGGTTACATAACTAGTTTCGGCGCGTTGAGTCGTCATTTTCAAATGTCATCACAAACCTGGACAACTACATTAACAATTAGAACCACACTTCTTTCAAATATTAGGAAAGATACACTAAAACCAGTAAACTGAAGCAAAGGCTGCAGAAACGAGTCACAAGACGTCATGACAATTTTTGGTTGATCGGTCATTTCACACTCTCATGTAGTATAAATGAAAACTGCATCAGGATTCAAGGTGTTATATACAATTGTAGACTGGCAATGGCAAGGAAAGCGTTTCTGAAGAAGAGAAATTTGTTAACATCGAGTATAGATTTAAGTGTCAGGAAGTCATTTATGAAAGTATTTGTATGGAGTGTAGCCATGTATGGAAGTGAAACATGGACGATAAATAGTTTGGACAAGAAGAGAATAGAAGCTTTCGAAATGTGGTGCTACAGAAGAATGCTGAAGATTAGATGGGTAGATCACATAACTAATGAGGAAGTATTGAATAGGATTGGGGAGAAGAGAAGTTTGTGGCACAACTTGACCAGAAGAAGGGATCGGTTGGTAGGACATGTTCTGAGGCATCAAGGGATCACCAATTTAGTATTGGAGGGCAGCGTGGAGGGTAAAAATCGTAGAGGGAGACCAAGAGATGAATACACTAAGCAGATTCAGAAGGATGTAGGTTGCAGTAGGTACTGGGAGATGAAGAGGCTTGCACAGGATAGAGTAGCATGGAGAGCTGCATCAAACCAGTCACAGGACTGAAGACCACAACAACAACATATGCAATTGCATTACGCCCAGCAGTGATGCATTTTGCAAACAAAGGCTCGCGTTTCATAATCTTATAACGTGCAGCAAGCCCAAAATAAGGTCAAAAATAAGTGTATGCAATATCTTGCATCCTAATGCAGTTTTCATCTACACTGTATTAAGGTGTGAAATGACTGATCAATCAAAAACTGTCATGACGTCTTGTATCCCATTTCTGCTGCCTTTGCTTCAGTTTGATCGTTTTAGTGTATCTCTCGTTATATCTGAGAGACGTGTGGTTGAAATTATTATTGCAGTTGTCCAGGTTTGTGATTACATTTGAAAATGACGACTCATTGCGTTGAAACTACAGTAGTTATGTAATCTTTCAAAAATTTCAAAGCTTTAGTGACTGTGGCTTAACGACCGTTTTTGGTGGCAAATTAATATTTTTCATTCAGTCACACACCTTGATGACTGTTATGTCGAAATACAAAAAAAGAGGAGGAACCGTTTGGGATAGATGACTGTTTCAGGGAGTAGGAACAAATGATGAATTTAGCAGGCAGGTTTCATTTCCTCCAGTGCCCTCAAGATCGCGGATAGTTCGGCACACATTAAAAGAAACTAATGTGGATAACTCCGTCCGAACAGGACACGAAGGCCCAATTGTACCAACCTGCCGCCGTGTCATCCTCAGCCCACAGGCGTCACTGGATGCGGATATGGAGGGGCATATGGTCAGCACACCGCTGTCCCGGCCGTGTGTCAGTTTACGAGACTGGAGCTGTTACTTCTCAATCAAGTAGCTCCTCAGTTTGCCTCACAAGGGCTGAGTGCACCCCGCTTGCCAACAGCGCTCGGCAGACTGGATGGTCACCCATCCAAGTGCTAGCCCAGCCCGACAGCGCTTAACTTCATTGATCAGACGAGAACCGGTATTACACTGCGGCAAGGCCGTTGGCCGAATGTTGTTAAAATTACGAAAGTAGTTGACGCACAGTGAGAAGGAAACCTATAAAATGACACTGATGCTCTCACTCCCACCTCACTCACTTTGGCCTACACAATCACTATATTTCACACGTATTAAGACAATGGAGAAAGGGGGAATGCTACATCAGGGATTAAAACACAAGTAAAACGACAGAAAGGCACAGGGAAATGTGACTGGCTGACAACTTAAAAAAAAAAAAAAACCACGGGTGAGCCAGTCATCCTGTTAATACGTTAAAAACTTCTCCCTAAGAGTTTTGGAAACAAGTTGGAGAAACCATATAACGTTAAAAAAGCGCTCACCATATTCGTTTGGACGTTTCCTAAACTGGAGGGCAAATCTGCCGCTGATCGCTGGTTGGACACAGTCTAATAAAATGTGGCGTCCAGCGATCTGCACGTCACAGGCGCCACACATTGGAAGGTCCTCTCGTCGAAGCAAGAAGCCATGCTTTATAGGGCTGTGACCTATGCGAAGACGAGTAAGGAGAACCTGGTCCAGTCCGCGTGGCTGGAAGGAGGTACACCAAGGCTGCGTTGTGGGCTTTAACGGACGGAGGTTGTTGTCTGTTCCAGACACTCATTTTCACATCGAAACATCAACAGTGAGATGACAGCATGCTGGGTGTTGGTACACTGAACTAACCGATTGTATCTGCCCTTTCGTTTCCTGCAATACCCATGTGTGCTGGCACCCAGCAGAAAGGACATCATCTTCCCAAGCCTTTGTATCCAGAGCAGGGTGTCCTGGACTACTTTAGCAGCTGAATACAAACGTGACTGAAGGGCTCTCAGGGAGTCGGAATAGATGAGGAATTTAGCAGGCATGGCATATTTCATTTGCTCCAGTGTCCTCAAGATTGCGGGTAGTTCGACATCGATTACAGTAATCTCTGGAAGCAACTTCTGTGAGGACATGATGCGGGAAAATGACAGAGCAACCAACGGAGCCCCCTGTTTTGACCCATCTGTGAATACAGCTATATAATCAGGGTGCTCATTTAAAATGTTGGAAAAAAGCATATTAAAAATAGAAGCTAGAGTGCAGTCTCTCCTGTACTGCACAAAATCTAAAATTACTCTGGGGCTCTTCTGTAACCAAGGTGGCAGTTGGTTAAAACCCCAGTTTTGAGCCAATTCGTGCCCCACGGCAAAGGACAGCAACATACATTTCACACGGTTTCCGAACGGTCACATTGCCCGTTGACGGTTGGCAAAGAGACATTCCATAGCTGGAACTGAGTGTAGTGAGGAACTGATATGCCTGACGTACCATGAAAAGCTGCTGCCGGATGGTAAGCGGTGGTTCCGCAGCTCAGCACGGAGACTGGGTATGGCGCTCGTCCTGTAAGGGACCCTGACCAGCCTGATTCCCTCATGGTATACAGCGTCAGTGACCTTCAGATCTGAAGGCCTCACTGACTCGTACAATGTGTACTCGTAATGCAGCCGTGATCACACGAGAGCCTTGTAAAATTGGAGCAGATGCGCCCTATCCTTTCCCCAAGACCTGTGGCTAAGACATTTCAAAATGTTCAGTGCCTTCAGGGACAATGCCTTCTGGTTCTTTAGGTGTGGTAACCAAAACAGTTTGGAGTAAAAAATGAGGCCAGAAGACCGCACAGATTCTTTAAAAGGGAGGATGGTGTTCCACATACGCAATTCAGGTAAATTAAAAATGCGACGAGAATGATTAAAATGAACACACACATATTTCTCTGCAGAAAATATAAAAGCATTCTTTGCAGCCCACACCTCCATCCTCTTCACTGTGGTTGGTTGGTTGGTTTGAGGAAGGAGACCAGACAGCGTGATCATCGGTCTCATCGGATTAGGGAAGGATTGGGAAGGAAGTCGGCCGTGCCCTTTCAGAGGAACCATCCCGGCATTTGCCTGGAGTGATTTAGGGAAATCACGGAAAACCTAAATCAGGATGGCCGGACGCGGGATTGAACCGTCGTCCTCCCGAATGCGAGTCCAGTGTCTAACCACTGCGCCACCCCGCTCGGTCGCCTCTTCACTGTGAGTTACAACTGACAAGTCGCTATTGCACTACTGGAGGAGAAGCAGAAAACTGCAAAATCGTCCACAAATAAGGAGAATTGTAAGACTCCTTACCATAAACGTGATATTGTTTATGGATACGATAAAGAAGGTACCAATTAAAACACTGCCCTGTGGAACACCATTCTCCATCTCGAAACTGTTCAACAGCACGTCGCCAACTCGGTAACGAAAAAATCACTTTGATAAGAAGGACGAAATTAAGATGGGGAGAAGGTGGAACTGTTGTAGAATACTGAATCGCCAAGAAGTATCATACACCTTACTGATATCAAAAAATACACCTATACAATGCTATTTACGTAGGAAAGTCTGCTGAATAGCCGCCTCTAGAAGGGTCAGGTTGTCGATAGTGGATCGAAATTTTATGTATTCACGCTAAGAGCGACTTAGGAGCTGTCTGGTATTTAACATCCAGACCAGACGAGGGTTAATCATTCATTCCCAGATCTTTCCTAAATAGCTCGTTAAGGCGACGCTCCGGTAACTACTAGACACATTCGATCCTTCCTCAGTTTGAGAAGAGTTATCAAAAATGCTTCCCTCCATGAGTCGGGAAAGTTGCCTGTATGCCATATCGAGTTAAAAAGTTGAAGTAGGACTTCCTTTAACGCATGTTTCAAGTTCCACGCTGGGATACATCACATCACGCAGACAGTACTGAATCCAGCTAACACGTGGAGAAATGGCAGTTGTAGAACTCTGAACTGTCAGACCTGAAGTTCAACACACTTCTTTCCTTGGTGGCACGGTAACGACGGAACACTTGCTCCTGGCTGGTAGTGAGTAGTCAGTGCAAAATGCTCTGCCACTGTCTGTGTAATACCTCCAGGTGTTGTTTGGAGACACCCCTGAGTCAACAGCATTGCGATATACCTATACCTACATAGTTCCTTTACCGGAAATCTTCCCAATGGCTTCTCATACTATAGTAGAAATAGTGGAACGGTTGATAAACAGTCCAGGAACACTTGCTGCGACCTTTTCTTGCTGTCCTTGATGCTGCGTCGAGCATTTGCCCTCGCTAATCGAAAGGCTGCGACGTTTACCGCTGTTGGGCAACTCTTAAGCTGTCGCAGGACTGTACACCTGACCTGAATGACTGAGCAGCACTCATCAGTCCACCGAGGAACAGATGGTCTCCTAGGATGATTGGATGGAGAGTTCAGCAGCATGGTGGATTACTTGTGTGATATGGTCCACCCACTCCTGTATACTGTTACGGCACTCAAACACAGCCAGCTGCCTGAACAGTGTCCAGTTGGCTCTGCTGTTCATCCATCGTGGATTCGTACTTACAAGGAGAGCTCCATCAAGAAGGTGAATGCAGATTGGCAAATGATCACTGGAATGAAGGTCATCTGTGGCTTCCCACTGAACAGAGACCACAAAGGCTGGAGAGCAGAAAGAGAGGTCGATGGCTGAGAGTGACCCAGTGGCATACAGAAATGAGTGTGAGTGCCGGTGTTGAGGACGCACAGCATGTAAGATGTCTTGAGGCGCTCCAAAACCCAAATATGAGGGGAAGTAGAGGTCCAGCCCCATAATACATTATCGGAGCTGAGGTCTCTCAGTGGGAGAAATGGTCAGGGAAGTTGTTCTCTAAGATCTGTTAGAGCCTCAGAGTCAATTTCATCATGTGGAGGTAAATATAGTAGAAAATAGTGATCTCCAACACATATGAACTTCAACTAAAGCTACATGTGGGTCAGTAGCTAAGAGGAGAGCAAAGGAGTGGTGCACTATCGACAAAAAAGCGACCCCTGCCTTGGTCCTTTTCCCAGTTTGGTCATCCTCATGATAGAGTGAATAGTCCAGTAGTACTGGGACATCAGACGATTTTAAAATACATTTCCTGCAAACACAACCACAAGGGGCGTTCCTGTGCTAGCAGTCTTAGTTCCTTCACATGTGTCCTGAACCCATTAATGTTCCATTTTAATATAGGAGCCTTGTGTCATGGAGGTCGAACTTCTACCCTGTCTTTCCGGCATGGAGGTGAGCCTGTAGTGGGTAGGGGGTCAGTGTTGATACAAGATGTGTGACCAACGCCGACATCGAGATCCATTTGCACTATAGATGAGTCTTGTGAGATGTCGTAGAGAGGGATGTCGACATCATCAGACTTCCCATCTCCATTGGCAGCTGTTTGTCTTAAAACTTTTTTTGGCCTGGGGAGTTTTTGGAGCCATAGCCGTGGAGGTGGAAGTGACTGCACTGGATGGTGGACCAGTGTGAACCTTTGGAGAAGCACGGTGCTCCACAGTGTTGGCAACCATGGCCTTGTCTGATGTTCTTGGAGGAGGTACAGGCTTCAAAGTAATCGCAGCAGCACAAGTGCATGGACAAACGCAGGTACTAGTAATAATACTAGCAACCTCCGTCCGTGTAGCAGGATCAGTCTCCTGAACTGGCAGTTTAAGAAGAGACGCAAAGGGGGAAGCGAACATCGGGCTGCATGGCCTTATAGATCTTTTTGGCCTCACCATACGAGATATGCTTAGTTTTTTTGATGTCCTGTGTCTTCCTCTCTTCAAGGAAGACACTGCAGTCGCTACTCCAGACAGAATGATGTCCAGAGCAGTTTACACACTTCGGAGGAGATGAGCAGCTAACTCCTTCATGGGCAGTCTTACCACATTTGCCACAAGTGGCCTATCCCTTTGGCTGTTAAACAGTGTATAGGGTTGGGGCCGTAAGGCCGTATGCTGAGGATAAGGAATCCTGCCTTAACTTACACTGGAAGTTTCGTGTTGCTGAAAGTCAGTGTAAACGAGGCGGATTTAATAAGATCGGTATCCACCCTTTTCATGATATTCTGTATATCAACTATTCCTTCTTGGGCCCACTCAACTTTCAGTTTGGAAATATCCACAACATCCGGGCATGTCACAACACATTTGATATAATTCAACGTGGTGTGGTACACAGTTTCAGTGGCTTGTTCCCCAAAGTATCTGCCTTTCTGAAGGCTCGTTATCTGCTGGGAATTAGACGTTGCGACCAATTAGTGTCCCACTGCGTAAAGACTTGACCGATTTCAATGTCCGTGCAACTCTAGACTTTCTAAACGTTTCTGTTTGTTCTTTTAGCTATCGAAAGTACATTCTGACCAGCAGGGTGCATTCTGTTAGTAAACACTAAACTACTCGTAACAACTCTAGAATCTGGAGAACTCATTATACGAGGACTCATGAGCGACTGGGTATTAGTACTTACCAGTGGCACTCCTATTCCGCTGGGAGGACGAGAAGAAGATTTCGAGGGGTCCATCTCAATCCCTCGAGCAGCTAGGAGAATGGAAGTATACCAAGACAGAGCCCCGAGTGCCTCACACAACTGAGGTGCGGTAGGCTCCCCAGAGGCTGCCCGCTAACGACTGTTTCACCTCAACAGCCGTGCATCTTGCCAACGAGCAGGAAACCCTGAGATTGCGGGTGTTTTTTGTTGAAGTTTTTATAATCCTCGCAGCGATCAAGCCAAGATTCCCATTTTCTATGACACACAACGTTCCTCTGCCGCGGCGTACAGTGGTCGCTGAAGCATACCCAGCGCTTACAGTGTCGGAGGACTGGCGGCGCTTAGCAGTCCTCAGCTGACGAACCCCGGCGTCGCCAAGCCCGAACCCAGCAAATTAATGCTGAGCCCTTGAGAGCAGCCCCCACTAAAGTTTAAGCTGTCACGGAGGTGAATGTTGAACACATCTCATATTAATGTCCAGTAATACACGTCCAGATGTTTGTTGATCAGATAGAATATGTTGCGAACACTTCGATATGTAAGGCACAGGAACATTCCTCAAAACAATCGACGCCACTTACTATTAAATCGTACATAAATTTTCTATTTGTCCACTTAGTCTAGGTATACAAAATATTTTCTCTACGTGTATACGGGCTATAATAATTAATAGCGGAAATTGACAGGGGTGGAAATACAGTAGAGCCAGAAACAGTCCATGTGGTTACTAGCCGCCACTAACTTCAGTATCAAATATTCTCCAAGCTAACACAAACGTATCTGAAATGTAAACCTGTCGATTATGTCATCATGTAATTTGGCTTCATTTCACTCATGGACCATGGTTGCTAAACCGTGGTAGTTGCACGATGAGGCATTGCATATTTCGCTACTGATGTAGGACGACATAACGCGACAGTATTGTCCAAGGTGGATAAATCGATCAAGACCGTACAGCACTCCCGTTTGTGCGGTTGAAGAACTGCAGGAGCGAATGGTACAGTGTTCTCAAGACTTAAGAGATGATCCGGATGGTTTCGAAATAATTCATAGTTCATTGCAGACACTAGAGCAGTACTATGTCTCAGTGCGGCGACGACATGAGGAACACCCCCTGTAACAGGTACAAATGTACAGTAAATTGCCATACTGTATCTAACGTCCTCAAGAAACATTGTTTTTTTTTTAAACGTAAGCAATGGGTAAAATTTGACCGCAATTAAATGGGAACATAGTAGAAAAGTTTACGCTTGAAACAAATTTTTACTAACTAGGGCAATATTTGGTACTGAAGTCAGTGGCTGCTCATGACCACACATTCATAATTATCTAGCAAACGGCTAGTTTATGGAGACACGTTTACTGGAACATTTTCATTTCTTTTATAGTAAATTGTCATCCATGTCAATGTTCGCTGTTAACTGTCATACACGCTGTATACAAAGTAACAAAAATATGTCGACCAACTTCGAGGGACTGTAAAGTTGTGAGGAGGTGTTGTCTGGAAACATCGTCCAACGACGTTAGGGAAGTTAGGGAAACACCTTCCACTAGATCCCCCTTCTGAAGAAGATGTACACCTTCTGAAGAAGATGTACACTGTAACGCTGGCAGACTTCTAGTCGAACTCTTTGCAATGAACTTGACACAATGCAAGCGCGCAAGCGAAGTCTAATGCATCCACGCTTGTCAGAATAGTGTAGAGAGCACTAAGCGCAGAGACGGCAGAGGCCTCCATAATACAATTCAGGTACCAGGATGGGTGCCCACCTGAGTACGCCATATGCTATTGGAGGAAGGGTAAATTTCCCGATCACCAGACTTTGCACAAGTTCTCTGAATTAGATTCCAAACCTCTCTGTAGTGCCTCATGAAGTGAGTGCAAGCGACACTGTTTATGGTGATCCGTCCATCGGATGCGGACTTAAGCTCGGTGGACCCCTTACTGCAGTTCGTGAGGAATAGGTATGTGCTGGCACTGGGACCAACCCTGCCTCTTCTCTCATCACTATCCACAAACAAACGTGACACCACACTGTACACACTCATTACAGTCATCTACACTTGTCAGATACACTTAATCAAAAAACTCTCACACTTGGTGAACGAAAGGTGCCATTACGCCCTTCGGTGTTAGCCAAGAATGCCATATAAGTTTACTTTTTTAACGGTAGTTTTCCGCCATACTTTCATTTCTCTGCAGCATCGCCCGATAAAGCTTCTACACATACGTTCCTATTCTCAATTTCTTCCTCCAGACACCGTATGCTCTTTAGAATTCCTAGAAGGTTTGTAACAGACATATCTGACAAAAAGAGATGAAAAGTTTTTGAAATGTAATGCTACAGAAAAATGTTGAAGATTAGACGGATAGATGGGATAACTAATAAAGAGGGGTACTGTGTAGCACCGGTCACAACTTGACTGAGAGAAGTTATCATTTGATATGACCCATTTGCAGCGCCAAGGAATAGGCAATTTGGTAATGGAAGAACGCACTGTGGCCTGGAGGGGGGGGGGGGGGGAGGAGGGGGAGAATTGGGAATTATGGAGGAGGCCAAGGTTTGACTACAGTTAGTATATTCAGATGGATGAACGAAGGCGCGCTGAAAAGTAATGCCACAGATTTTTAATGTGAAAACACTTTATGCTTTTTAAATAAAACAAGCGTTATTAACATTATACATCTTTATTCTTCATGTCTGCATATTTGTTTCTCAAAATAGTCACGCAACGAACGCACTTCTCACAACGAGAGACGGGTTTGTTGATACGGTCCTGTAGAATGTTCTAACTTTATTGCCGGAGCCACAACATCACTTCTGCTTGTAGCGTTTCATCACTATCAAAGTAAGGTTCTCGACGGTGTTCTTTAAATTTTGGAAACAGATGAAAATCGTGTGGTGTCAACGCCAGATACCACACTTGCTAGGTGGTAGCCTTTAAATCGGCCGCGGTCCGGTAGTATACGTCGGACCCGCGTGTCGCCACTGTCAGTGATTGCAAACCGAGCGCCACCACACGGCAGGTCTAGAGAGACTTCTTAGCACTCGCCCCAGTTGTACAGCAGACTTTGCTAGCGATGCTACACTGACAAATACGCTCTCATTTGCCGAGACGTTAGTTAGCATAGCCTTCAGCTACGTCATTTTCTACGACCTAGCAAGGCGCCATTACCAGTTTATATTGAGATTATAATTTATGTATCATCAAGAGCGATGTTCTCCAATTATGGATTAAAGTTAAGTATTACATCAACTACGTACTTTATTTGCTACTATAAATGCCCTTAACTGTTCCAGACCTCACGCCAGTCTGCGTGAGCTTAACGCGTGTCTTTCGGCATCCTCGCATAGTGACTTGGCTGTCTCGCCAAGTCACAACAAATCGAATGGAGCCAAGTCGGGACTGTATGGAGGGTGATCGATGACAATTTGGATTATTGCAGATGTAGCATCTCGCGGGTGTGGTCTGACACTGTCATGCCGAATGAGAGAGTTGCCCATGTTTGGACGGGAGGAGAGGGCGCTCCATATGTGGATGAACTCTTCGAATTCGAAGGTCGATTACAGCATGTTCTTTCCCGCGCCCACCGTCATGTTACACGCTACAATGCGGAGTCGTTTCACGACATGAAGAACAATGATGTAGAATGTTAATAACGTTTATTTTGTTTAAAAAGCTTTTAAAGTTTAAAAAAATTCGGATGGTTTACTTTTCAGCACGCACCCATAGTATGCTAGACTAAATGGGACAGAGAGAGTTGTCTGACAGTAGAGTAATATATGTTGCAATTTTGGTGACCGTTAACACGAGGTAGTGCAGGAAGCAGAGGAAGCAATCTTCCGCCGGAGGTTCGAGTCCTCCCTCGGGCATGGTGTGTGTGTGTGTGTGTGTGTGTGTGTGTGTGTGTGTGTGTGTGTGTGTGTGTGTTGTCTTAGCGTAAGTTAGTTTAAGTAGTGACCAGGGATCGATGACCTCAGCAGTTTGGTCACTTAGGAATTCACACACATTAGAACATTTGAACCCAAGCACAATACACGTGCGCTTTGTGCTTGGTGACGAGAATCTACGAAAGTAGAACTGACACCCGTGGACGACAAGGTCGTTAGAGAAGGAGCACAAGTTCGGGTAGAGTGGGAATAGGAGAGGAGAACGGCCGTGTCCTTTTTAAAGGAACCATTCTGGTACTCGCATTAATTTATTTATGGAAACAACGTACAAATTAAATGACGCTGACAAGATAGTGATTTGGACTCTTCTTCTCTCGAATACGAGTCCGCTGTATTAACCACAGCGTCACCTCCTCGGTAAACGGAAGTAACGGGCGCGTAACAGTTTCGTGAAAGTCGAAGGTAGGAACAGACTTGCTTCGTTGCTCATAATTAACGGGTAGTACAATCCTACACATACTTCTGGATTTAGTACACTGAGCTTACCCTCCACAGAAGTTCCTCGATCTTCGTCTCTCCTTACCCTGCCTACCATTGTCTCAGCTTCTATCACATCTCCCTTATCCCTTCCGTATACACGTAACAGTGAAGGATAAGTACCCTTATTCAAGACACAAAGGAATTAATGACACCAGCTGCCAGTGGGCATTGATTTAATTCAACGGGGAAAGTTGAAAATTTGTTCTGGACCAGGATTTGAATATGGATGTTCTGCTTACTAGGTAGATGCGACGACCACTGCACTATCCGTACACAGTTGTCATCGTACCTGCACGGTCTACCTTAGCATGCCTCCCGTCAGACCCAAATTCGCAACTTATCCACACACTAGAGATGCAGTGTCCCTTGACCATTATGCTCTTTACCCGTGGCATTTCGCCGATTCCCACAAGAGTTTGAACGGGGCATGTATTCGCATTGTAGTGATCATAGATCGTCCTCGCCTTAATTGTGACTGTTGTGTCTGGTCTTTTAGGCTTTGTTATGTCAGTTTCCAGGAATAATCGCTGCATATGTGGACATGTCCGAAAGAACTGACACCACATATACAAAGACTACTCCACGAAACTGACATAATAATGACAAGAGTATATGAATATGTGAAGAGTGTCACAATACAGCGAGTTAAAAGAGGAGTGTTCAAAACAATATGTATTCATTACTGAATACTATGTGCTTCACGAAACTCGAAATATCTATTAGGACATGATAATTTCGAAAGAGGACATTGAATGCCAAAACATTTCTCTAAACAAAGTCTTCCGAAATGTGTGAAAACTTAGCAAAAATATAACGTGTTTCTGATGCATCATTCCAGGTTTGTAAAAATTTTAACGTATTTCAGAGACGGGATACTGCATCATTTTAACTTCTGTCGCCTCGGGAATATACTTTGCGTGTAGGGCGATGAGTGTTCAGCCTGCTGAAGAACTCCTGAAGCAGGTCCCAGAGTGAGGTTGTAACGCTGAATAAAAGTGAAAGAGGAAAATTACAGTGCCCAACGATTTAGAAGATCATACATTTATTTGCTGCAATTACTACTTACTGATACGGGTTTCGCTGATAAATACTCAGCAAATTTCCGGAAGAATATTCTATGTACAATCATCATCATCATCATCATCATTTAAGACTGATTATGCCTTTCAGCGTTCAGTCTGGAGCATAGCCCCCTTATAAAATTCCTCCATGATCCCCTATTCAGTGCTAACGTTGGTGCCTCTTCTGATGTTAAACCTATTACTTCAAAATCATTCTTAACCGAATCCAGGTACCTTCTCCTTGGTCTGCCCCGACTCCTCCTACCCTCTACTGCTGAGCCCATGAGTCTCTTGGGTAACCTTGCTTCTCCGACGCGTGTAACATGACCCCACCATCTAAGCCTGTTCGCCCTGACTGCTACATCTATCGAGTTAATTCCCAGTTTTTCTTTGATTTCCTCATTGTGGACACCCTCCTTCCATTGTTCCCATCTACTAGTACCTGCAATCATCCTAGCTACTTTCATATCCGTAACCTCATCCTTGTTGATAAGGTAATAGTTACTAAAATAAGGCTCCTGATGTGCTAATATTCTCTTTCAGTTGCAAAGCCAACGATTGATTCCAGCCGTTACCTTACGTTTTGAATGAAGTCTCAATTCACTTAAATACGTTTTCTACGTACAGACAACGCTGAGAATTTTTCAGTCCACGCAGAACGACTTCCTTTTGAGGTAACAAGAGTGTACATAACTTCTTAACTTAATTCTTATGTTGCCTCGTACCATTTTCATACAAAACCCATAACGTGACGTATTATACTTTGTCGGTTTATGATCTCAGCAGCATAATTTACAAAATTATGTTTTCTGAGGGAAACAGTGGCATGATCTGGCAGGAGTTGGCTTGGCTCTCTGGCATGAGTTGGCCTGGCTCTGACGCAAGGAACCATCAGGACACATTTACATAAAACTTAGCAAATATTAATGACAAATTCTTGTTGAAAAACAATCAGTAAATTAAGCAAGTTTGTTTTGTACGTCTTCTTGACATGTACTAAAGGAAGTGAGGAAATAAACTAGTACATCTGCCTCTTTGATTTTAACTTTTCTATTGCGCTTACTTATTTTTCAGTGACGTAAGTTTTGAAGCAGAACTCGAGTCTACGTAAAAGAAATAATTTAATTTTGATACATGACTGTACAAAGAAGGTTGTTTGCATTATTTAATTCTCGGTCTGCTACCCATGTCAAATCTCTCGGTCTGCTACCCATGTCTAATCGAACTCAGCCTTCGTGTCGAGGATAGCCTCTATCCTCTTAAGTCAAGAATAAAACTGTTGTTTGATGTATCTTGGCTTCATCATTAGGAATGTCTCTGAACATATGTGTTAGTGTTCTGTTCTCGACAAACAGTGTCGATTTCTGGATTACTGCTAATACTGATGAAAGCAGACGGGATGAGCTAGCTATCCACGTGAGACCATTCAGACGGTGGCTTTACTTACCTCCTAACGAGAATAACTGCACAGTTAAAGCATCAACGCTATTTCGCGGGTGCTAAGGGAGGTGTAAGCTATTTAAACTCCTCTGAATACTGGGCCGTACTTTAGATGTTGAGTGATTATCTAATCCATTTGTTACCCCTCTGGATGAACAAATTCTGTGAGTAATTTATGCTATTCATCCAATTTTTAGGATGGGATCTTTATGTAGTTATATTAAATAGATTTCGTGGAAGTAAAACTTTCTCTTATTTGCACGTGTACAGGTATTATGTTTATATGAAATGTATATAACTGTGAAATTGTTCGTAATTGTAGCTTCCTGTGATTTAAAGATAATACACTGAAACAGATGTAGCTCTCAAAAACATCTTTCCTGCCCTTTAAAATGGAATTATTGCTACGAAACACATTGTACATAAAATATTTTGACTTAAGAGAGTATTTTATTATTTAAATTGTTTTAAATATTCTTTCTAACTCGATACGCGGGACGACGCCACTAATGCATGTATGCACTGTGGCTGTGATCTAAGAAAATTCTTGTGGTGAAAGAAATCTTCAGAGCAAGTATTCGGTCAGCAACGGGAGGAGATAAAAATAAAGCTGTCATCCACCCGAAACATAGTTCGAGAAACGACTGTCTATATGAGCTCTAATTTCCTTTATCTTGGTGGTCCTTACGCGCAATGTAAGTTGGCGGCAGGAGAACCGTTCTCCAGTTAGCTTCAAATGCCGGTTCTCTAAATTTTCTCAGTAGTACTCCGCGAAAAGAACGTCGTCTTCCCTCCAGGGGTTCGCAAAGCACCTCCGTACTAATCGCGTCTTGATCGAATCTACCGGTAATGAATTTGGCGGTGGATTCCAAACTGCACGGAAGTTGGTATACTCACATTGTCTGCAGCATTGGGGAGGTCAACTTATTTGGCCCATATCGGAAAAAAGTCGCACCCTGTGAACCTTCCACAGCTCCAAATATTCACAAGGATCCTCGTGACATAACCGTGCGGGATTAGCCGAGCTGTCAGAGGCGCTGCAGTCATAGTGTGCGGCTGGTCCTGGCGGAGGTTCGAGTCCTCCCTCTGGCATGGGTGTGTGTGTTTGTCCTTAGGATCATTTAGGTTAAGTAGTGTGTAAACTTATGGACTGATGGTTCAAATGGTTCAAATGGCTCTGTGCACTATGGGACTCAACAGCTGTGGTCAAAAGTCCCCTAGAACTTAGAACTACTTAAACCTAACTAACCTAAGGACATCACACACATCGATGCCCGAGGCAGGATTCGAACCTGCGACCGTAGCAGTCACGCGGTTCCGGACTGAGCGCCTAGAACCGCACGGCCACCACGGCCGGCTATGGACTGATGACCTTAGCAGTTAAGTCCCATAGGATTTCGCACACATTTGAACATTTTTCCTCGTGACATCACGGGAACTTTTATGGTAGCTAGTTTTCCGAATTCGGTTACGACTAGTCTCCTCCAATCGACTGCACTGTATACAGAGATTATTCGAATGGAGAGCAAGTAAGAAGGCTAGTGTGTTAAGCGTTCTGCGCAGAGAGGACAGAACACAGGGTGACAATTATAGAACTATACGAAAAAATACGTAAATTAGTTACTAACTACGGCGTGCACATGCTTTATTCAACGTGTAAATGTCACGACAGATATTCGGGTTTAGGCTATGACACGTTCGATATGCCTGCCATCATTGGTGATGACGTGACGCAGACAGCGAAATTCTTCATGACTCGCTGAAATGTATGAACATCGAAGCTGTCGATGACCTCTGGTTTTGGTGCTATTTTTGTACATCGTGTCCTTAATATAGCCCCACAAAAAGTAATCGCATGTGTTGAGAACCGGAGAATATGGCAGCCAATCGAGGCCCATGTCAGTGGCCTCTGGGTATCCCAGAGCCAGAATGTGGTCCCAAAGTGCTCCTCCAGGACATCAAACAGTCTCCTGCTTCGATGGGGACGAGTTCCGCCTTGCATGAACCACGTCTTTTTGAAATCAGAGGCACTTTGGATAATGAGGATGAAATCATCTTCCAAAGCCTTCAAGTACCGTTCGGCAGTCACTGTGCCATCAAGGAATATTACACCGATTATTCCATGACTGGACATTGCACAACACACAGTCACCCGTCGAGGATGAAGAGACTTCTCGATCACGAAATGCCGTTTCTCAGTCCCCCCAACGTGCCAATTTTACTTATTGACCAACCCATCCAAATGAAAGTTGGCTTCTTCGCTAAACGAAACTATACGCGCGTGCGCATGTGCATACTAATTCCGATCATGCTCCGCGGACAACAGTGCAGTTTGAACATCCTAATGCAAACCTTTCAGAAGTTACGACGATTTTATTTCATATAATTTAATAAGCGTCACCCTATACTTCGTAGCATCGCTAGTGTGCTCTCTACCTCTATCCCACATCATACATTCTTGTAGCTGCCTACCTTAGTAAATGGCAACGTTGGAGCAAGCACCGCAGTCGGTCATTGAAAGTACTTTAAGTCTCCCTTGAAAAAAAAAAAAAAAAAAAAATTAAACTCAGAAAAACCATCTCTGCCGCTTGTAAGCGCAATACCTGCGGTGTTTGCTTTATGCAACCTGCAGTAAACACTACAATGGCTTACACTCTCACCATATCGGAAATAACATGAAAATTCACGTTAAATGTTCTGTGCAAACCTCTGAACGCACGAAACTGACAGACGTAGCGGAATGACGCTATTGTCTGGAGCGTCATATTGTACATTGCCGCTTGGTACTGTGTATAGTTCAACCACCCGCCTTCTCTCGTATGCATCACTCTAGAATTAGCTGACAAAGAGAAGTAAGTTCATCATCTTTTAGCAAAAGCGATGGTTAGTGAACTGGCCAAAATGTTTAATAAATTTTGAGAGTTCATCTGAATTCGGAAAAATATGGTGTTAGTCGCAGACCGTTATGCAGGAAAGAATCAGGTCCAGGACGATCTAGGTATATCTATAACTACGTATATACTCCGAAAGCCATCTTGCGGTGTGTAGCGGAAGGAACTTCTAATGCTGGTATCATTTTCCTACCTTCCTGGCGCCAACCACGATTAGTGTGTGGGATAAAGACTGCCGATGAACCTATAATCTCTGGGATTTGCTTGTCATGGTCATTTCGCTTGCAGCATATGAGAGCAAGTAACATATCACCCTACTCCTCTTGGGACGTACCATCACGAAATTTCAATAGCAAGCCTCTCTGGGATATAATGATCTTCCTTGAAGCGTCTGCCAATGGAATTTGTTGAGCATTTCCGCAAAGCTCTTGGCACTTACTAAAGGTTCCCGTGACGAGACGCCCCGCAGTTCCTTGACCTACTCTGTCTGTTCTATTAATCCAACTTGATTAGGGTTCAAGAAAGGTGGGCAATACTCGGGATTCAGTTGAACAAACGTGTAGCAAGCCATTTCTTTAGTGACTGAATTGCACTTCCGTAAGATTCTTCCAATGCATCTTTTTCTCCTACAATTAGTTACCATTCTACTTTAGGTCGGTCCAGTCGGTTACGGAATGTTGCCGGGTGTAATGAGTTTCGTAGATGGTTTTTATCATTTTAACAGCCGGCCGCGGAGGCCGAGCGGTTCTAGGCGCTCAGTCCGGAGCCGCGCGACTGCTACGGTCGCAGGTTCGAATCCTGCCTCGGGCATGGATGTGTGTGATGTCCTTAGGTTAGTTAGGTTTAAGTAGTTCTTAGTTCTAGGGGACTGATGACCACAGATGTTAAGTCCCATAGTGCTCAGAGCCATTTGAACCATCATTTTAACACAAGAGCACGTGATTTCTACGGTGGCTGGATCAGAAGCCGAAACGTTCAAAGTAGAGAATAGAGTAAATTAGCGCAAGCTGGTATTCTAATTTGATAGTTTTGGATTATATTAGGGAGATGACAGATGGAGGATACACTGATCGAAGATACGAACTTGGCAAGATTTATTAAACTGGCAATATACCGAATGGTTTCCGGGGAATCTGTAGTATTTGATGTTGCTGGGAATTTTTGAGTTTCACACGTTTGGACTCCTACTGATTGATTGGTTTTATCAGTGAGTCCCCAAAACTGGTAAAGAATCAGACGTTAAACTGAGATTGATGTCGTTGTGCATTTCCAGTCGAGTGGCCAGATCTTCGAATTCAGCAAGCCGCTGTGGTCGAGCGGTTCTAGGCGCTTCATTCCGGAACCACGCTGCTGCTACGGTCTCAGGTTCGAATACTGCCTCGGGCATGGATGTGTGTGATGTCCTTAGGTTAGTTTCGTTTAAGTAGTACTCTGTCTAGGGGACTGATGGCCTCAGATGTTAATCCCATAGTGCTTAGAGCCATTTGAACCATTCGAATTCATCTGAGTCTCCGCCGTGACCGTGTTTGCCGGAGTTGTCACTTTTTCACGTTGTATTGTGGAGGACAGTGAAGTTGGTGAGTTTAGACAAAAGCTGTCATTAATGCATGAGAGCTGAGAGTCGGCCCGGATTTTCCGATCAACTGGCAACAATGTGTAACGAGTTCGCATGTGTCGCAAGGACCAAGAGTGCGTTGAAATCGATATATACCGTAAGTTAAAGTAACTCTGATGTGTGAAATATTGCATGTGTGGAACACTGGTCCGATGTAAGAGACGGCCTGATGGCCCTAATCTGCTCAGGTTAAATAAATAAATAAATAAGAAGAGGACAAGCTGAATGTAGCACGTCTCGTGGCACTCTAGATGACGTTAAAGTGAAGTTAATTAACTACTGGTTCTAAGCTATTCCCTCTCCCAATTGTAACACGAAGGCGTCACTAGGCTCTACACACACCCATCTGTGACCGATGGTACACGTATGTTAACCTGTCAGAAAAGCCCTTCTTTGAAATGTTTTTTTTTTCTTTTTTTTCAATTGGCTCGTCATTTTGGCTTGAATATCGGTTATGTCATCTAAGCATTCGCCCTTCATATGAAGCAGTGCACAGTGTCGTTTTCTAGTAGGTTCGAATTGATAACACTAAGTCTCCATATCAGTGATGATTTTTTCCACAAAAGGAATGTCCGCGTTTTTCATTTCAACCAAGTTACTGCAGGCGTTCACACGTCGTTGTTTCTTTTCGGGAGTCAAGGTGCGGTACAAACTTTGCACACACTTTTCTTTTCTTGAAAACATTCTAGAGAATGTCTTCAACACTCGATTTAGAAATTTTTCTCCATTGCAATTTGTGACACAAGAACGCTGACACATACAGCCATGCCGGCCATTTGGGGCCGAGCGGTTTTAGGCGCTTCAGTCTGGAACCGCGGGACCGCGAAGGTCCCAGGTTCGAATCCTGCCTCGGGCATGGATGTGTGTGATGTCCTTAGGTTAGTTAGGTTTAAGTAGTTCTAAGTTCTAGGGGACTGATGACCTCAGCAGTTATGTCCCATAGTGCTCAGAGCCACATACAGCCATAGATCCACTACTTTACACAGCCTGCTCACAAATGAGTGGTCGAATATACTGTCTTACTTAAAAGTATCCGAATGTCCTGAATTGCGTTTCACCTGATTTTCATGCAGCCCACGTAACGTATCTGTCTCGAAAGTGCTCCAGTCGCTTGTCCGTACCAAGTGGATGCAGCAAGTGACCACTACACTAGAAAACAGTGCTCTGCATCGCAATTAACTCCAGGTGTAAACTAATACCACGATACGACAAACATCAAAGAACGCCTGAGATGGTTCACAACGCTTGTAAGCTCAAATTTACTACAATAAGTGACGTTTCTGAACTATTACCACTCTCATTAGTATCTGACACAAATAATGCCCCCAACTCTAGCATATCAATTACTCCGTAATTCTTACTCAAATTCTTACTTGCAAATAAGAAATTTTCAAGAATATCTGGACTTCCTGTCCTCTATGATCTGTCGTTTACTAAACGAGTGCTTTTGCATCAACTTGATAATGAACTAAATAGCCACAAAAACCATGATTAACAGCGTCAAGCGCTCTATCGTCTATCGAAACTTCATCATCAGCAACGTATCACTAGTAATTTCACTATCTTTGTGATGGAACGTTGGTCTATGTATAGTTCGAAAACCACCCATCGCAATTATTATCTAACACAAAGTGACATTAAAAATGAAAGTTATTAATGAGCAAGTAGCTGTGCATATGCCTGAACTTTGAATCACATGACGAACTGCTTTGTTTTGGATATGGATTTTGAGACCCAACACTAACTAAGGTAAGTATTCGTGCCTGTCCGAGATTCGACCACACCACTGAACGTCATTGCTGAGTAGCTTTAAAGAGATATGATATAATACAAATCAGTATCAGTTAGTAAATCTGAACTTTAATTTACACGACGAACATTTTTGTACTGGATCGGGACAACTATTCAGGAACTGTTGGCTCTGTTAACAAACCACAAAATATGTTAAATATGGCTTCATTCCCAAGTAACGAACTTGACATGACGTGATGTAAGTGTTGGATGACGATTCGGATCCAACACCTAATCTGACTGTTATATAAGGACAGACAGATTCAAGATAACGCATTTTCTCAGCAGTAGCGAGATGTCTGGAACTGCAGCGACGAGAAAATTAATCATTTATGCCTTCCTTTGACTCGAACCCGTCACCTATCGCCGTTGTTTTCTAGGCAAGAATGGACATTAAATATAGGTTTGTTTCACCAGAATCGATGTGCGCGCATGTTTGAACATGAAGCGACGTGACGAAGAGTACAGTGACGACTGGGGACCGAATCCCGCACATATCGTTGTTGGCTACACACGAAGACACATTAACCACCTAGTTTTTTCACCTGTAGCTGGGAGTGACATGTGTGAACTTGAAATATTGAGATGAAAAGATCTGTGTCTCTCTGTGAGACAAAACCGTCACATACCGTTATTGACAATGAATGAAGAGACAAAAAAATATTTCCATCAACACTTAGGTGTGCCCATGCTAAAGCCTGAAAGGACATTATGAAAATTTTTGTAAAGAGCTAGGATTCGGCGAAAGTTTTTAATAGGCACCAGTAGATCCTGTTTACCCTTGATTACGCCAAATGAGGAACACAGACTGCACCGTGGTTCCAAATGCACATTAAACGTGATGGCCCTTCGATTCCGATTACACATTAGGTCGGGCAATGATAGAGGGGTATATGGCAGCATGCAGAAACTCTGTCAAAAAAAAAAAAATGGCTCTGAGCACTATGGGACTCAACTGCTGAGGTCATTAGTCCCCTAGAACTTGGAACTAGTTAAACCGAACTAACCTAAGGACATCACAAACATCCATGCCCGAGGCAGGATTCGAACCTGCGACCGTAGCGGTCTTGCGGTTCCAGACTGCAGCGCCTTTAACCGCACGGCCACTTCGGCCGGCGGAAACTCTGTCATCAGTAACCTTTCTTACACTCGTGTTTTACTTTAGTTAAAGAACCAAACGTCATGTAAGATCATAGGGCGCTTATCCTGTCTTTTTTCTTTCAGTTTGAGGTGTTGAATATACTGGTTCTGGTTCCAGGGTATTTGGTCCCTTCGTGGCCACTTAGTGCCACCAATTGTTTGCACAAGTTTTTGAACGCCTCAAGTTCTCCACGTAGGGCGAGTGTCATGGTTCGAATCGTAGCTCTTCACAAAAATTTTCTTAATGTTCTTTCAGGCTTTAGCATGAGCACACCTAACTGCTGAAGGAAATACATTTTTATTTTTACCATCTCTTCATTCATTGTCAGTAACGATATGTGGCGGATTTGTCTCACAGAGAGACACATATCTTTTCGTCACATCATTTCAAGTTCACATACGTTACTCCTAGCTAAAGGTGAAGAAGAACTGTGTAGTTAACGTGTCTTCGTGTGTAGTCAACAACGATATATACGGGACTCGGTTCCCAGTCATCACTGTACTCCTCGTCACGTCGCTTCGTGTTCAAATATAAGCACACATCGCTTCTGGTGAAACAAACCTATGTTTAATGTCCATTCTGCCTAGAAAACAACGGCATTATGTGAAGGGTTGGAATCGCGGGAAGGCATAAATTATTAATTTTCTCGTCACTGCAGTTCCAAACACCTCGCTACTGCAGAGAAAATTCGATATCTTGAATCTGACTATGCTTCCATAACAGTCAGATTAGATGCTGGATTCGAATTGTCAACCAACACTTACATTACGTCATCTCAATTTCATTACTTGGGAATTAAACCATATTTAACATATTTTGTGGTTAATTAACAGGGACAACAGTTACTGGATAGTTTTCCTGATCAAGTATAAAAATTTTCTTCATGTAAATTAAAGTTCAGATTTACTAACTGATACCTGCTAAACATGTATTACTGTATGGCAAGTCTCTTTATGGGTAGTCAGCAATGACGATTAGTCTTGTGGTTGATTCTCACAACATATGAATAACTTACATTTTTAATTTCACCTAAAGTCAGATAACATGCACGATAGGTCGTTTTCGAACTGCACATGGGTCAACGTGCCATCGCGAAGATAGTGAAATTACTAGTGATATTCCGTTGACGGTAAGGATTCGATAGAGCGCTTGACGTTGTTAATCATGTTTTTTCTAAGTGGTTTGTTCACTGATCAGTTTACGCAAATCCACTCGGCAAGTGAATGACTGTTAACAGATGATTGGAAAATCTTTTAGAGAACAAGAACTCAGGAATGACTGATGTGTTAGAGTTACGGTCATTATTTGTGTCAGGTACCAATGAGAGGGGGTAACAGTTTGTAAACGTCACTTCTTGTAATAAACAAGAGTTTACAAGCGTTAAGGACTGTCTCAGGTATTCGCTGTATCGTGGTATTAATTTATATCTGGAGTTACAGTCCCTACAGAACAGTGTTTGCTAATGGTCACTTATGGTAACCATTTTGTATAGTCAAATGACGGTAGCAAAACGAGATCAAGAGGACCTGCAAGACAGTTACGTTATGCCAGCTGCATGAAAATTAGGTGTAACACAATTCAGGTTGTTCGTATACTTTTGAGCATGTGGTACTTCCGTTGTTTTCAGTTGCAGTTACCCGGTAACGTTCCAAAAAATCGTCAACGACAATGGACAAAGTGTGCAGCCATCCACATCTTTGGTTTTGCTACGACAATTCATGTTTTGCTTGTGTGCTAGGTCTAACTGTTTGCTCTCATTTTTACAACAGTTCGTTGTTAGTAACTACTTGCGATTGTTTCAACAATCATCAGGAATTACGAAGAAAAACTCAGTGTGGAAAAGATTTTACAAAACTATCGAAACGAGTGATATATCTGATACTGAAGAACTTGAATATGGTGACGATTTTTCTTCAGTGGCTCACAGCGATGATGAACTTTTCCAGGCAATGGATTATCTCGAGGAGGGAGATATAGATGAAGATACTCATTACGGTCAGCCTGAGTTTGGTATACTGATGCAGACATAAAGAAATGTGAACACGAGAATTTATGCGGGAGGTTATGGGCAACGATTTTGCTGTAATCATAACAACGTGATTTGACAATAGCTCAGTCACTTTGCTGCTCAAACTTCAAAGTCGTTGGAACGAAGGATATCTGTAGACGTTGGGATGAGAACAATAAATTGTACATTGATGTTTTGAGACTTGAGGTTGCGAATCTGTACAAGATTGTCACGTGGTGTTGACAGGTTTGATATTCTGAATTCGATATATAGAACATTTATTCTATCAGTTTGTGACCTGAGTGCGTGCATGAAGGAAAACGTCTTGGCCTTCCTGAAAACAAAACTTTTTCGTCAATATATTACAGAGTCGTGGATTATAACACGAAACGTGACTATAAAGAAAAGAAGCAGACCTTCAAATGAAGCTAGCCCAATATATGTGCTGCAAAGCGTATAAATGAACTGAAACCAGTTGAAGACATCAGATATTATTATTTGGACCATTTGCCACGCTTTTATCGGCAGGAGTCGGCATCGAGATGAAAAACCCTGGATGCAAAGCTAAAACTCACATGCACTGTGCCAAATACAGGCTCTGTTTTTGTATGGCGAGGGGGTGCAACTGCTTTCTGCAATTTCATACAAATAAACTTCACTTGAAAAAATAGTGTCACCAGCACCAATTCACGTTTATAAAGATTTCCTAATAAAATTTTCATAACTATTTTACCAGAGAATTATTTAAATGTTCCTTTCCTTTGAAAAACAGATGTCACAATAAGTTTAGAGATTAAAAATAAACAATGAAACATTCTAAAAGCTATGAAGAATAATACCTGTAAGTCACAGTGTCCTATGTAGTGAACGATCCATAACTTGGATAGTTCAATTTTAGTTTGTGCTACACGAAAAATTTTGTAAAAGGAAGTTCTGCTTGGATATCAAGTCAACAAATTTTCTTTCCAGAAAGAAAAAGAATGAATGAAAGGGTTAAGCTTGATACAATGTTAACCGGTGACGTGTTGTTGGTCGCTTCACCAAAACTAGTCATCTGCGAATAACTGCAGAGGTGATTCGGGTATTACGGAACAGTCAGACAATAAGGAATACCATAGCCTTTCTTCTGTTAGCTACTACAGCCTCGTGGGAATATCGTAGGCCTACATAACTTATGAGGCCTCTCATGAAACTCTGTACCGAGTGTCGATCGCTTGCCAGCATTATTTTGTTCGCTGCTCAGTGAAGTTTATATTTCAGTTTCGTAGAAGTTCTGCAGATAGATTTTCAAAATTGGGGAGAAGAGGAATTTGTGGCACAAGTTGACTGTATGAAGGGATCGGTTGGTAGGGCATGTTCTGAGCCATCAAGATATCACCAATTTAGTATTGGAGGGCAGTGTGGAGGGTAAAAATGGGAAAGGGAGACCAAGAGATGAATACACCAAACAGATTCAGAAGGATGTAGATTGCAGTAGTTACTCAGAGATGAAGAAGCTTGCATAGAATAGAGTAGCATGGAGAGCTGCATGAAACCAGTCTTAGGACTGAAGACCACAACAACAACAACAACGACAACAACAGATTTCTAAAAAGGTTTAGTAACTATTAGAAATGTATCTTAGGCATTGAGATGAGTGTAATGCACATACAAAGAGTATTAATTTATTGTGCACTACCCTTTTGTTTAGTTGACGAATTTTTCTTTTGTTTTAGAAACTACGTTTTTCCTAGAGGGTGTGTCGCGTTATGTGGAACACATCTGAGTTGTGGAGCAACTGTTCCTTGTTGTTCTAAATGTTCTTATGGACCCGCTCCTTGTTCATCCAAAATTTTGGTTCTACACTTGGAGACGTCCCACCACCGAAAAAGACGTCCATTGGAGGTCGAACTGCTGAGGCTTTGGACAAGCCAACCTATTCTCCACACAAAAGTCGATTAGAGATCGAACGAACAGCCAAGCATCAGTCCAAACGCAAAATAGTTCATAAGGGTGAAAACCTAAATTTCAAAGAACCAGAACCTCCCAATAGAGGAAACTTTACAGGGAATTACAATTTACTTCCAAGGACAACTCAAGTGACGACGATGAATCTTTCCATTCTGAAGTGTGGTCGAGATGGGCTTCGTACTATCTACTGCAGCGGAAAACGACGAGGGTGGATGTCTCTTTTTCCGATGGCAATTTTTTCCAAAGAGAGACAAGAAGGCAACTGCATGCTACGTTTCACCTGATCTCCTTGTGTCCACCTTGATTGCGCAGGCAACAAGAAGGAAGATTATATTTGCGATTTCTACAAGCAAAATACGTGAAGTTGCCTTAGTAAACTGCAAAACTATTTTGAATTGTGCTGCACATAATGTATTGCCTAGGTCTTATTGTATTCTTTTTTTTGTTTGGTCAAAGTTGTTGTCTTTTGTATACTTTCTACCCTCTACTCCTTGTTACATGACTGTCTCGTGTTATCTCCTCATCTGACAAATGACTGGCTCTGAGCACTATGGGACTTAACTACGGAGGTCACCAGTCCCCTAGAACTTAGAACTACTTAAACCTAACTAACCTAAGGACATCACACACATCTATTCCCGAGGCAGGATTCGAACCTGCGACCATAGCGGACGCGGTTCCAGACTGTAGCGCCTAGAACCGCACGGCCACTCCGGCCGGCTCTCATCTGACACTTCCTTTATTTAATTTCTATTTAGTAAGAAAATTTTTTGCAAATTCCTTTTTAACTCGATACAACTAGTCAAAATTAGTCACGATATCTGTTTGTTTTTGTTTTGGGTATTTTAATAACTCCTTTTGCTCATAAATGTAAATGGTATTCCACAATAACTGAAATCTATTCTACACAACGGTATTTGGAGATTCCATAATGCTGTCATTTGTGTAATGGAAATTAAGAAATACATTGCGTACGTTAAGGACAGGAAAGTGTCCTGAATTAGACTTCCTCCTGAAGCGACCGCAGGTCTCCTGAATCCTAGTGAGATCAAGTGTATGTAGTAGTTTAGACTTCTACAACCCTGCAGCGAAATGCACAAGTTGCCCGCTTCCATTATTAAGTATCAGTTCGTCATTGCGTGTTCTGACGACGAAAAAAATGTTTATATTGTGCTACATTTTTCGTTAATTCTCCTTGTTAGTGTCAGTTAAATCTTTCAACATGTATGTGTTCTTGAATAGGACGGTTTAACGGTAACTATCTTTTAGATGTTTGCTCGTAAATTTATTCTGTTAACGAATTGTGGGCTCTAGTTGCGTAATCTGGAACCCATTCTCACTTGTATAAACCCGACCCCTCAATTTTTCGTCTTTGAAGTCTGCCTGTATTAGTATACACACTTATCCTGTAGGAATTCTATTGCAAACTCCAAGAGAATAATGAGGAAGGTTGATCAAAGACAGTAGAGTCCGCCTAAAATCACTAAAGCTATTGATGATTCAGTTAACAAGAAGAAGAAGAAGATGGTTTGGAAGATCGCCAGTTAACAGTTTAATATCCAAAAAATTAATCTTGTGACTTTGCCCAATATGAAGTGGAATATACCTGAGGAAGCAGCAAAAACAAAAAGAAGCAATCCTACAGTTTTGGATAAAGATCTCTAAAGTCTTGCTATGGAAGCGTCTTTCTTTGAGCTTACTCGCGACTTTACTTGCGAAGGATGGCCACACCAGTGTCAGAGAGAAATAAAACTGAGCACACTTCCAAAGATCAAATTGCTGGAAAAAAGTAGGTTAGCCTTTTTCATAAACGCCACAAAAACAATTCGTCAGGAATAAGCCTACAGTTACATGATGAGCGGGGAACCAGCTGTCTCAATCCCCATTCCACCTTCTTCACCAAAATTCTGGCTTGCGAACATGTTCGCGCTCTTTTTACTGAAAGAGAGTGGCAGAGATGACGGTGGAAGAGAGAAGAGGCAATGCCAGTGAGAGAGAAAGTGAGGGGAGGTATTGATGGTCAGTGAGAGACAGTGGCAGTAGAAAGGAAAAACAGATGGATGGAGACAGAGGTAGTGGGAGGAAAAGAGAGAGGAGATAGTGACATTGGGATACACTGTAAATCAACGTGGGAAAAACAAGACAGGGGGATGTACAGGGTGATCAAAAAGTCAGTATAAATTTGAAAACTGAAAAAATCACGGAATAATGTAGATAGAGAGGTATAAATTGACACACATGCTTGGAATGACAAGGGGTTTTATTAGAATCAAAAAAATACAAAGTTCAAAAAATGTCTGACAGATGGCGCTTCATCTGATCAGAATAGCAATAATTAGCATAACAAAGTAAGACAAAGCAAAGATGATGTTCTTTACAGGAAATGCTCAATATCTCCACCATCATCCCTCAACAATAGCTGTAGTCGAGGAATAATGTTGTGAACAGCACTGTAAAGCATGTCCGGAGTTATGGTGAAGCACTGGCGTCAGATGTTGTCTTTCAGTATCCCTAGAGATGCCTGTCGAGCAAGATACATTTGCGACTTCAGGTAACCCCAAAGCCAATAATCGCACGGACTGACCAAGCATGACGAAAGTGGCGGCTGAACACACGATCATCACCAAACGACACGCGCAAGAGATCTTTCACGCGTCTAGCAATACTTTTTTTTTTGTTCTAATAAAACCCCATGTCATTCCAAGCATGTGTGTCAATTTTTACCTCTCTATCTACATTATTCCATGGTTTATTAAGTCTTCAAATTTATACTGACTTTTTGATCACCCAGGTATAGACACACGCACACAGAGGCTTAACTGCAAAATGAGACTGGTTACAAGGACTTAGAATGTTCTGTGTGAAAAGAGCGCGAATGCCTTCGCATGCCAAAATTTTCGGTCAGGAAAGCGGAATGAGGATTGAGGCAGCTGGTTTCCCACTTTTATGGTGGTGGTGGTGGTTAGTGTTTAACGTCCCGTCGACAACGAGGTCATTAGAGACGGAGCGCAAGCTCGGGTTAGGGAAGGAATGGGAAGGAAATCGGCCGTGCCCTTTCAAAGGAACCATCCCGGCATTTGCCTGAAACGATTTAGCGAAATCACGGAAAACCCAAATCAGGATGGCCGGAGACGGGATTGAACCGTCGTCCTCCCGAATGGGACCACTTTTATGTCAGAGTCTTTTAAAGGGGAACATATTCGCCTTGTTTGTCCTCCGACAGGAACATTTTTCCACTAGCTCCGTAAAAACTGAATCTTCTGTACACAACATCTTTTGGAGGTTCCCTGATGCTGTTCTTTGTGCAATCAAAATTAAGAAGTATCTTGTCGACGTCAAGTGCGCTGTCTTAAAAGCAGCAGAAGTCGAAACCCTTTACTATTTGGTTAGCGGAAAAAAGCGAGTAACGATTCGAAAGGCCGAAGTGGCGCTGACCGAATCAACAGTGACAAGCTTCATTACTCTCCATCTCCGCAGCACCACGCAAGGCCGCGGATACCCGTGGCCAGCGGCGCGGCGCTGTAAATCGCGAGTCGCTGCCGCTGCGGGGAGTGACGTATTTGCCAATTATTCCGCCGGGGGTGGGTTCCGTCTGGCCGGACGCCGCCGGCGCTCCATTGTCCAGACTGGCCGGGCGAGCACAATGGGCCGAGCCGGGCTGGGCTGCAGCCGCGTTTCTGCTGATCGGCTTTCGCTCTTTATGTGTGTCTGCTGAACCCTAATTGGAGCCTCGACTTCCCGGGCTTTTATCAAACAGAGCGAGGGCACGGCATCCTGAAGACGCCGCCCGAGCCCGCCGGCGGCGCCAGTTCCGAGCGCAAGAAACCCGTTCATTGTGCCGCAGGACACAGCAGTCAGCGGAGAGGACGGTCGCAGAGGGGACAAAAGTCCGAAATAAACTTTCTGTGATGAGCTTTAGCGGGACGGCAAGTCATTCGTTTCCCTTTTCTGAAGACAGGCAGTCAGAGATAGAAAATGATATTCTAATGACATCCTTGGGAGAGTCAGCCGAGGCAAAACTATTCCACCTCGTATGCAAGATACATCAAACAGGCGAAATAAGCTCGGATTTCTGTAAGAATGTAATAATTCCTTTTTCAAAAAAGGCTGGTACTGGCAGATGTGAATATTACCGAACTATCAGTTCAATAAGTTCTGGTTACAAATACTGACACAGATTATTTACAATAGAATGGAAAAAGTGGTAGAAGTTGACCTCGGGGAAGATCGGTTTGGCTCCCGGAGAATTATAGGAACACGCGAGGCCATATTGCCCCTGAAGTCTATCGTGGAATATAAACCCAAGGCAGCCGGCCGGTGTGACCGAGCGGTTCTAGGCGCTTCAGTCTGGAGCCGCGCGACTGCTACGGTCGCAGGTTCGAATCTTGCCTCGGGCATGGATGTGTGTGATGTCCTTAGGTAGGTTAGGTTTAAGTAGTTCTAAGTTCTAGGGGACTGATGACCTCAGAAGTTACGTCCCATAGTGCTCAGACCGATTTAAACCAAACCCAAGGCAGACAGACCTACGTTTATACGTTGCATTTGTAGATTTAGGGAAGGCATTCGGTAATTTTGACTGTAATCCACTCTTTCAAAGTAGCATGGGTTATTACAAGGAGCGAAGAGTTGTCTACAACTTGTTCAGAAGCCGCACTGGAGCTATAAAAGTCGAAGGACATGAAAGGGAAGCAGTGAACGACTGAGACAAGGGTGTAGAGTCTCCCAATCTTAATCAATCTGTACATCTAGCACACAGTGAAGGAAACCAAGGAGAAACTTTGTAAGGGAATTAAAGTTCAGAGAGAAGAAATGAAACTGCGGTTTGCCAATGACGTAATTCTGGCAGCGAAGGCAGAGGAGTTAGAACAGCGGTTGAAACCAGTTTATAGTGTCTTTAAAAGAGATTCTAAGATGAAAATCAACAAATGTAACACAATAACAATGGACTTCAGTACAGTTAAAACATAAAATACTGAGAAAACTAGATTAGACACAGAAAGTAGTTGATTAGTTTTGCTGTTCGGTCAGTAAAATGACTGATTGTGGCTTAAGTATACAGGATGTGAGACGCAGAACAGCAATAGCATGAAAATCGGTACCGAAAAAGAGAAATTTTCTATCATCGAATACATATTTAAGTATTACGAAGTCTTCTGCGAAGGTATTTCCCAGGAATGTAGCCTTTTTTGCGGGAGTGAAACGTGGACGGTAAGCACTTCAGATAAGAAGAGAAGTTTTTGAAATGTGTTGCTACAGAAGAATGTCAAAATTACATATGTATGTATTCGACTTATTTTCTCCACCCTCTGCCTCTTCTGCATCCCAAAAGCCTCCAACATTACAGATTGTACATGTATCTGTACCATAAAGAAGGGCACTCCAAGCATGCAAAACACTTCATCAATCTTCTCCTCGGATCTTTGTCCATATTGCTACAGAAAACTCCTTTTCTCAAACATGCTTCTTTCGCCATTACTCTTCTGGTTTTAATTTCTGTGCTGCTCTTCCAGTTGCTCTCTATTCTGCTTCCAAGGTTTTTCAATTCATAGATATTCAAAATGGTTCAAATGGCACTGAGCACTATAGGACTTAGCTTCTGAGGTCATCAGTCCCCATAGTTATTCCCTTTAGCTTCAATGTCGTAGACTATTTCCTGAAATTCTTTTCAATTTGTTGCTAGAATGATCATGTCGTCTGCAAACGTCAAACACCACCACCACATTCTTCTTCCACCAGTCTGTACTCCTTATCATCTAACAGCAGTGATTAGTCGTATACAGGATAGGCAGATGAAAGTAGCCTGCGGAACAGAGTACCAGGCTACAAAGAAACACAGCAGAGAAGGAAATACACTACCAATCTGACTACAGTAGATGTTCAAAGTGACCACCATTCATCTCTTGTCACTTTTGGCCCCTGGTCAGCAATTTGCTGAAGGCGGATCGGAGCTGGACTGCTGAAATCTGCTGGAATTGCAGCAATCTCATCCGAAATGTTCTGTTGCAGTTCTTGAAACTATGAGGCTTGTTGCGATACACCTTACACTTACCCCCCCCCCCCCCCTCCCACAAAAAGTAATCACACACTGACAGATCAGGTGACTTTGGTGACCGGCTAGGACCGCTACCAGACTGACCTCTGCTAGCAAGATTGTGTAAATGTGCTCGCCAAGGTTCGGCCGGCTGTACGCGCAGTTACTCCATCCTAGTGTATGGTAGGTCCTTTCCCCTCCGTTAATGCTGCCACAAATTCACGTCCACTTGTATCCACTCATCCGATCCACTTTTATTTGCCCGACCCTGTATTATATATAAGATGGAAAGGGGTAGGAGACAAACAGCAGCATTTTCCTAGTAACTCAATCCACTTAATGAAAATATAATGAGTTTGAAATTGCTCACTTTTCCAGTGCATCCTCTGTTATAATTTTAATCTTGTCCAAACCATATTTTCTAATGCCTTTCCCAGGACCGAGCGAGGTGGCGCAGTGGTTAGCACACTGGACTCGCATTCGGGAGGACGACGGTTCAATCCCGTCTCCGGCCATCCTGATTTAGGTTTTCCGTGATTTCCCTAAATCGCTACAGGCAAATGACGGGATGGTTCCTTTGAAAGGGCACGGCCGATTTCCTTCCACATCCTTCCCTCACCCGAGCTTGCGCTCCGTCTCTAATGACCTCGTTGTCGACGGGACGTTAAACACTAATCTCCTCCTCCTCCTCCTCCTCCTCCTTTCCCAGGTATATAAAATTAATATGTAGGTCTCCTTTCTCAATACCTCTCTCTCCTAAAATTTGCAAGAGCCCTATCTCATCTCTTGCACTTTTATTCCTTCTAAAACCAGATTGAACCTCTGTCAAATTCTCCTCTGCTACCTTTTCCAGTCTTTTATTAGTGATTCTTAACATAACTTCGCCTGCATATGAAATGATGATAATTGTACGGTACTAATTTCAGTTGTTTGGTTCCCTGTTTCTTTGGAATAGGAATCATTAAAATTGAAAAAAAACTGTCTTCCGGTCATTCGTTATTGTCATATATTTCGTTTCGTAACTGTAGTATTTATCCTATTTCTTCTCATATCAAACACGAGTCTTTATCCCGGTAACAAATCTATACCTATTGAGTTCTCGTTTATCTTTGCAGCTATTGCACTTTTTGCTTCTTTCGTTATGACTGATAGTCCTTCCTCACCGCCAGCCATATCATTCAAGATTTGAGTACCGAAATAGTCGATATGTTATCTGCGCCATATAGTTCTTTTAAATAGTATTCTCATCTCTGCACATCTTCCTCGCCATATTTATACAATATATTTTGGTCTTTACAGAGAATTGCTGTAGTAGTACAACCTCGTTTCATTTGGCCCCATGTTGCAATCTTTAGGACGAGCAATTCCGCCGTGTGCAAGACACCTTTTCCGTTTTGTTTTACCCAGACATGTTTCAGCACATTTTGTGCTATCTTCAGTGGGTTATTTTTTATTTTCTTACTGTAAAATTATTGTTACATATTAACATTTAGCGAAACATTTGGTACATAATATTTACAATTGTGAATGAATAATTGTTGTAAAATATTATACATCGTTTGTTCATAGTTCACAGTTGAGGTATGTATTAACGACCTGATGCACTGTGCGTTGTTTATAACATTAAGTTTAAAGTTCTAGTTACAGCTTAGTTGGCAAAAGAGTGGATGTATGCGTTAGTTTACATACCTTACATGATGCTATTGGACATTATATTGGTAGCTAGTCTGCTACACAATCTACAACTTCTCATCTACAAACAGCAAAACGTATTTTTTTTTTATTTTTCTGTTTATTATGCATTTACAAACGGAAATGTGTATATACCAGGTTTTTGTGTAAATTATGGCTTTGATGTTGTAGTACTTTCTCATACGTTGTTGGCGAGGTTAATAGGCTGATTTAGTGACCTATGGCCGCTTGACTCTCACTCTCTCCGATTTCACTGTTCTACAAAAAAAAAACCTTTTTTCCTATTTGTGATAAAAAATATTGTGATCCTAGTTGTATTTTGAGTGCTGAATTGAAAACTGTTTTTGGTTTTTTTCTGTCAGGGATAGTTTATGAGTAATCGCAATTTTTATTTCTCTTTTCAGTTTCTGATACAGTGCAGCAAACGTGAGGTGAAATTCGACAAACAAATGCACATCTTTATGATGTTATAAGTTCATTACATTAATGGAGGGTGGGATCTAACATATAACACAGTAACCTTTGTGTATACACTTTGAAGCATTTATTTGACATGAGGAATTACAGAAAATTGACAAACAATGAGCCACTGCCTTGTAATGCACATCACTTTTTTCTCTAGTATTGTGAATCTTTCTTCTCTCGAATGATATTCCAGCAATAATCTACTAACATAGAAGGTACCCACTTCCCTTCATAGCGCCTTTCTATGGTAGAAATGTCTTTATGGAATCTTTCCCCATGTTCATCCGATACGTCACTACAACTCTCTGTGAAGTAGTCCAGATGAGAGTCCATCATATGTACCTTCAAAGACATATTTCCGACACCATCTTGAAACAGTCCCATGTGGTTTTTTCTTTATCAGTTAAACATGCTTCAAAATTTGCATCTTTCTGCAGCTCCCTGATTTGTGAGCCCACAAATACACCTTCCTTTATTTTTGCAGCTGAAAGACGGGGGATTTGGTAGCTAGATATGCAAACCCACAGCCTGTTGGATCCATGGCCTTCACGAATTGTTTCATTAGGCCAAGTTTGATGTGAAGCGGTGGAAGTAGTATATATTCAGGAGCTACCAGACTTTCACGTTGTACATTCTTTTCGCCAGCTTTCCATCTTCGCCTAGGCCATTTCTTTTTCACGTAGTGAGAATTTCGGTCTCGACTATCCCACTCGCAAAGAAAACAGGCATACTTTGTGTAGCCTTGTTGCATTCCCAGTACCACAGCAATTACCTTGAAATCTGCACATATTTTCCATTTGTGTTCATTGTATTTTAATGAATTTAACATCCTTTGTACGAATTCGTAATTCTCTTTTGTCAAAGTAGCGTAAGCTACTGGAACAGAGGGTGTTTTATTTCCGTCATGGGGCAAAACACCCTTCAGACTTGTTTTCGATGCATCTATGAAAAGTCTCAACTCCTGTGAAATATAAGTGAAGTTCACCACTTTCATCAGGCCAGCAACCTCATTGCAAAATGTCAGTGCTTCGTCAGTTGAAAAATAAGAAATAAAGGCATGTTCTCTGTGCCTGAACACACTGATTTTAGTACTTTGGTGCAGTAGATCATACTCTTGTAATCTTGAACCAAGCAGCTGCGCCTTTTGTTTCCTTAGTCCTAGATCACGTACTAAATTATTTAAATCTGCCTGTGTTAACAGATGTGGCGATGACTCACTTGTGCAGTGATATAAAGAATCATCATCTGTGATTTCTTCAGTACTACTTATTTCACTGTCACTCGGAATTTGACCTCGAGCTCTTGAAGGTACTGGAAGGTTGTCGGAATGCTGCACTGGCATTCTCGCTGAAGGCAGATCTGGGTAAACAATGTGCCTCTTCGACTTTTTGTTTGTAAAACCCTGAATTTTTGTTAGACAGAAATAACGATCAGTAACATGGTCCTTAGACTCCCACATTCTCTTTACCTTTCCACGACTGAATTAGTTTGCAGTAACATGTAGCACAACAGAAATGTGGTGCCCATTCTTTATCTTGGTCTCCTACCTCTACTCCAAAGTAATGTTTGTATGCTTTCATTATGACTGAAGAAATTTTCTTCCTATTTCTGGCAAAAGTGAACTTCCCACAGATGTAGCAGAAGTTGTCCGGCTTATATCGACATCCACGACGACGTGGCATTTCTGCAAATTTAAAAATACCACTTTGGTAATACACCTGTATTACATTAATAGTAGGGACCTAGAGGAACGCTGATGTGTAAAAACAAGCAGTCGTTTTACCTTCAGCACCAGGCTCAATCAGTTTACACACAGGAACTAAAAAGTTCTACCGTGCTCGGAAATATGACAGACAGTTACTTGTCAGCCAAATCTCGTTATGACTGACACAAATTGCGGCTAACACCACTGTTGTAAACTCTATGCACCTGCCCCTAGGAGGTGTGAAGCTTTACTGCCGAGGCAGCGACCGGCTGTCGCCGTTCGAGTTAATGAGATGTTTCAGGTGGTCTTAATGACATAGGTGTGGCGGGGGATAACCTAATGATGTCTGATTCGTCCCACCTGCGGTTGCACAAGAAATTATCACGTTCTATCACTACTGGATGCGGCAACATACCCGTATTTCTCTATAACGTATCTGTGTTTGCCATGAATTGTGAATATACATAAGTATACATATTACATAAAAAGTATCCCTGACAACGATATTTTACATATTTGAATTTCCCACGGTAAAATGGTCTAGAAGCACATACTTTAATATCAGAAATAGAACCCATGTCGAACAGTGTTTTTCAAAACATAGACGAAGTTTTCGCCGCCATTTCGTGTTGTTGTGGTTGTGTAGTATTCATTAGTTTCGTAGCGTGTTTGGCTGGGTGAGGTGCGTGAGTTTGAAGTGTATTTGGCGTTTGTGGTGTTTGGTTTGTGTGTGTGTGTGTGTGTGTGTGTGTGTGTGTGTGTGTGTGTGCGCGTGTGTGTGTGTGTGTGTGTGTGTGTGTGTGTGTGTGTGTGTGTGTGTGTGTGTTGAGAACTGGGGCGAAGTGAGGGGGTGAGTGAGGGGGATATATATATATATATATATATATATATATATATATATATATATATATATATATATGTTTCTGAGATTATTATTGCTAGTGAGGGTTCGTACCTTCTTCCGCACGGGAGTTTGTCTTTGTCTTGTCGTAGACGTTGTAAAATAAATTCGGATTGTAGTATTCACTTATGGGTGAAGGCTAGTGGTCCTCCTTCTTTGGAAGATTGTCGCATTGTTGGTGATTGTACCATCTATAAACATTGAAAGCAGTTCTCAACAAACGGCCCTTTTAAGGGCCACAAATGCTACACATTGATCTTGCCAAAAGCCGAGAAGCGATTCTTCTTAGTGTTGTAGCTCTCTGGGGCACTCTGGGATGCACTCTGTGATGCTCAATAGATGTCGAGCACAGTCTCTGATTGGTTGTTGTGTTTTTGGCGCGCGTTTCAAATTGAGTTATATATATATATATATATATATATATATATATATATATATATATATATATATATATATATAGAGAGAGAGAGAGAGAGAGAGAGAGAGAGAGAATGGGTAGTTTTTCAAGTGTAGTTTTGTTGTGGGTGTTATTTGTATAATTGTTCAATTGTGGCAAAGAGGATTTTGTAGCACAGTGATATGTATTCATTTAATACTTTCTTTCCTTGGTCTATAGATTTTTGGATGAGACAGTTTTCTTCTATAGTTAATTTTTGGTATAAGCTGCTACTAGTTTTAAGGATGTGTAAGTCAGTTTCAATGTTTGCTGGATGGTGATTGTGTGCTATCAGGTGGTCTGCGAATGTTGAGTGTGAGATGTTGCTTTTCAGTGCTCTGAAGTGTTCTGTACACCTGGTTCTGAAATTCCTGCATGTTTGACCCTCATATCCAGACTGACAGCAGCTGCAATAAGTTGGTATATATCGGACTGGCTGGATCTGTCAGTGTTGGTGGTATTTCTTCCAAGTCTGCTTTGTATTGTGTTGTTGGTTCTGTATGCTATGTTGAGTCCTTGTTTCTTTAGTATATTACCCATCCTGTATGTGACTTGGTTGTAAGTCATTATGTGCCAGTTGTTGCTTAATGTCTGCTGATTTGTTGTGTGTTGTGTTTGTTTGTGCTGTATTTCATGGTTATGTGTTGTTTGTTTTTGTATTTTGTGGTTTATTTTGTCTGCTCTCTTTGCATCAATCCATTCTCCTGTGCAATTTGTTTTATTGTGTTCAGTTCTTGTGTGTAATCATGTTTGTTCATGGGTATTTTGTTCAGTCTGTGTAGTATACATCTGAAGTTGGCTTCTTTGTGTGTTATGGGGTGATTGGATTGGATATGAATAATGGTGCTGGTGATTGTGCGTTTTCTCTTGATTGTGAATTCATGTTTGTTGTTCCTCTTGTGTATGGTGAGATCTAAGAAATTAAGTTTTTCATCTGTTTGTGTTTCAATGGTGAACTGTATTTGTGGGTGGATGGAGCTTACGTTGTCATGAAGTTCTTTCATAAGAGGCTGTGGTTCATTTATTAAGCAAATTAGGTCATCTACATGTCTGTAACAGTATAATATTTTATACTCTTCTGGAATTACTATTTTGTCAAATATTTGTTTTTATGTGTGATTGAGGAAAAAGTCAACTAGGAGACCACTGGTTGGGGATCCTATGTGTAGTCCATCTTGTTGAGAGTAAAATTTGTTGTTTAATGTGAAGTAGTTTTGCTCTGTGATGAGTGTGAGTATGGCTCATATTTCTTGTATGTTTGTTGTGGGGTCTGTTTTCTTGTAGCTGGAGGTTTCTTTCTATGATGTTGATGGTTTCCTCCGTTGGGATGTGTGTGTACATGGAAATTATGTCATATGAATTTAATGTTGCTGTGTTTGGTACGTTTTCACTTCTTATTTTTTCTATTAAGTCACTTGACTTCTCTAGACTTCTGTTTTCAGTGTATTTGTATATTGTTTGTGTGTGTGCATGTGTTTGTGTGTGTGTGTGTGTGTGTGTGTGTGTGTGTGTGTGTGTGTGTGTGTGTGTGTGTGTGTGTGTTTGGATAAATAGTACGTTGGTGCTTTGGTAAAGTTTATCAATGGATGTATAGGTATTCTGGGTTTGTGAACTTCAGGAAATGATTTTCGAGTATGAGCCTCGGGATTTTTCTGTATCATACCTTTAATCTGTGTTTCTGTGAAAATTGTTTCTATGTTTTTCAGGGTTTTCTGTAAGTTACTTTGGTATCGGTTTGTTGGATCACTTCTTAATTCTGTGGTGTTGTTGCTTTAGATGAATTGTAATGTTTTGTCAGTGTATTCCTGTTTGTTTATTACTACGATCGAATTATCCATGTCGGATTTTGTGATGATGGCATTTTCTTGTGTTAATTTGTTGTGTAGTTTTCTGTAGTTCTTTTTCATCAGTCCTTGTGTTTTCTTTTATGGTGGTTTTGTCCTCTTTGATTATGTTTCTTATTTCGTCAGTAACTAGTTCTCTTGCATTGAATTGCATTGCATTGATTTCAATTGCGTTTAGTTTTTCTTGTTGTTTTATGATGTGTTCAGTTTCTGTTATGATATTTTGTCAATTGAAAATGATACATATATGGTCTTTGAAAAAGTTATTAATTGGTTTTCTGCAGATGGGCTTGCTCTAAACTTTGAAAAAACATGGTACATACAATTTCCTGCAGCAAAAAGTACAGTTCCTTCAAGTCAGTAGTCAGTAGTCAGGGTAGAGCATACTAAGTTTTTGGGTGTACACATAGATGAGAATCTTAATTGGAAAATTCATGTTTTGGATCTTCTAATGCGACTAGGTTCAGCAACTTTTGCAATCAGAATAATTGCCAATTTTCAGAATACAGAAATCAGTAAGCTAACATACTTTGCATACTTTCACTCTCTGATGTCATATGGAATAATATTTTTGGGTAATTCAACTTTTGGACAAAAAGTATTCACTGCTCAAAAGAAAGTGATTAGAATAATGTGTGGGGTTCATAGTCGCACATCTTGTAGGCATCTTTTTAAAAGATTGGGAATTCTTATAATAGCCTCACAGTACATTTACTCACTAAATAAATTTGTTCGCAACAACATGGACCAGTTTAAAAACAACAGTGACATTCATAATTATAATACCAGAAAAAAGAGAGACTTACACTAACCTTTACTTAACTCATCTTTGGCACAGAAAGGGGTAAAATATGCTGCTATAAAAATTTTCGACAAATTACCAGATGAAATAGAACGTCTGACAGACAGCAGTAATAGCTTCAAAAATAAATTGAAATCATATGTCCTTGACAACTCCCTCTATACCATAGATGAATTCCTGAATAGGAATAAACAAATCTATAATTATAGTATATGCATTTTGTGTCATTTAAGGAAATGGGGTAAATAATAGAAATATTAATCCTTAACTCTGTATTGTAAAATACATATATATTTAAAAATCTTGTTTCACATGTGCATTTCTTGTGCACTTGACACGTTCCACACCATAACGGCTACCGTACCGTGTGATTGATCAATGGAACACGCAACCAACCAACCAACTAACTAACTAACTAACTAACTAAATAACTAACTAGGCCACTGAAGGACGTTTTAGGGCACTTGACGATGACGGAAGGCTGCAAAGTGATTATAGGACAGTTTCGAGTTGATAGTACGTGAAATACGTGTCCCATTTTCAGAAGGGGTAGAGCTGCAGCTGTTTAAGATTTTGGCAGAAAATTCTATATACACTGCAGTGATGCAAAACGTAATAATAGTTTTAATAATAAATTGTCGAGGCAGTTTAAAGATACCAACACACCTGTATAATTTTTAATAGTTTCTGTTAACTTTCTGACAATTATAGAATGTCACGTATTACGAGTTTTCTGTGCACCAGAGTAGTTATTAAATTTAACTGAATGCTAGGCTCAGGAGCTTGGCACAGTGTCTGGTCGATGAAATGTAGCAATACTGCATCTACAACCGTTATTTTGATTATGTTTTATTAGGCATCCAGTTTCGACGTTCCAATGGCATGACCTTTAGCCCTGTCGCATGAATGACACAAAGTACTGCTTGTACATGTATAAGACAAGGCATCAATATTCGTATCTGGTTCTGTAGATATCCGAACTAAGGAACGAAGTGAAAATAAGCAACAAAACAACGAAAAATATATCACATATGCGGCCTCCGCGCTACGGATGATAGCGTCGGATAATGCTTAGTATTGTACTGTGTAATGTTTACTTCTTGCGTTACTGTGGGTGTGTTACCAAAGGTTACACAAATAATGTAATCTGAAGAAAATGCAATTGTTTTATGTCTTTCACATTATTTTATTTCTTTTGACATTATATGAAAAACATAGTAAGAAAAGCATATTTTAGATTTTAGCCTTTGACTCCCTGCATGGATTGTAGTAATTCTTGGTACTGGGAGGATGAGTAGATAAGTGCCTAACGTCCTGTCGACAACTAGGTCATTAGAGATGGGGTACAAGCTGCGGTTAGGGAAGGACCGACCGAGGTGGCGCAGTGGTTAGCACACTCGACTTGCTTTCGGGTGGATGACGGTTCAAATCCGCGTCCGGCATTCAGATTTAGGTTTTCCGTGACTTGCTTAAATCGCTTCAGGCAAATGCCGGGGATGTTTCTTTGAAAGGGCACGGCCAATTTCCTTCCCCATCCTTGCGTCAACCCGAGCTTGTGCTGTGTCTCTAACGATCTCGATGTCGACGGGACGTTAAACTCCTCTTCCTCCTCTGGATTAGAGAAGGATTGGAAATGAAATCGACCGTGATCTTTCAAAGGAATCATCCCAGCATTTGCCTGATGCTATTTAGGGAAATCTCGGGAAGCCTAAATCAGGATGACAAGACGCAGGTTGGAACCGTCGTGCTCACGAATCCAAGTCTAGTGTGTTAACTTCCTCGCTCTATAATCATTGGTAATGTACCCTGCAATAAGAATACAGTGTTGTATACAGGACAACGCGCTATGGCGTCATCTCCTGCCTTTATATGTTTCATTTGTATTATATGTTACTTTGTAAAACGAATATGTTAATATTTCTTATAATGTAAAACTGATATTTTTCTGATTTTAAGACATAATATCAATAAATGGCAATGGTTGTGGCAGCACCATAGAAAACTAATATGCTTACGCATGTATGTGTGAGGTCGACACCTACCAATGTGTCCTGATAACTACTGAAAGTAATATTTGTCAGTTTGTTTGTGTCATTCAGGGGCAACAGTAGTTTGATTTTTTGTAGAGAAGCTATTCGTGCTTTCTGGCGCAGTATTGTATGACTAGTTACGGTTAATAACAAGGTATGCCAATAAGCACATAAATACTTGTAATATGGACATTCGTACTATGTGTAAACATCGTTGTATGGTTTGTTTTTTGCAATTTTTAAATGTCTGAAACCGGTACCCCCTGCAGCAAAAATTGTTTATTTATGCAACTGAGGCGGATAAAATAAAATATAAAAAAATAATATGAAAGTTCCATTACCACTTAAACTGTTCACAATACTGTAGCGATAATTTTGGTTTGAGGAAGATACTAATAAATATCTCCATCATTAAAGGATAAGATTTAAAACTCTACTTTCGAGTAAGAGCACTTATTTTCCTATTGGGTGATTGCCTGACCTTTTTTTCCTTGCAAGATTAAATTTTGTGGCATGGTTCATACTGGAAGTTAATGGTGCGGCGATATGAAGAGCCTACAGTCAGCAACGAATTTAACCCTTCTGTTCCTTCCAACCATTTCGAAATATTTATCTACACCAACCACCAACTGTACAATAGAGCTATTATTGCATTAAGCTCCGCTACAAAAATGCCAGTTTATTTAACTTAAAGAATAAAGTAATAGTCTTTAAAATCCTGTCACATACTGTATGCTTTTTAGTTTTCTTCTCAACACACATCTAACTATTTTGAGCTTGTCTCTGTGGACTTTCCGAATGACTTGTACCTGTTTACTTTTTCTATAAAGACTTCTATTTATCTGTCTTTCCAGATAAAAACCAGTGATCTTGGTTATAAACTAATGTGATCTGCGTGACCGATCATCTGTCTCAGAAAGTAGTTTTAGATTTAAAAAAAAGACCAGTTATTGAGACAAATAACCCGGTTTTAATAGCAGCGTAACTCACTTTGCTGGAACCAAACAAGCTCGTGAAAGTATTGGACTTGCTAATGTTGAAAAGTTAATAAGCCTTATTCACGCATCGTTCAGCAAGCTTTCGCTTGTGGATCACCAACAGATTTAGATGTTCCTTCTGCGCGTGATGTAGGTTTATGTCCCACAGATCGACGAAAGGCTTCTAATCCGTCCACATTCTATTCATCTGTACGTTAGAAAAAAGCACCGCACTGGCAACTGTACGAGTTTCACACAGTTAGTTGAAAACTCCAATAAACTGAGACATGTACGATACTTTATTCGTAGGAATCCGGCAACAGAATATTTAAAAGCAGCAAGATTGTTTCCACTGAAGAACATGAAAATAATACTAAGCCAGCGTAATTAGCATGCGAAGATATGCGGTATTGTTTCAGATATCTGTATTGTTATAGCGAGCTTTAAACTAGTACGATGCTGATTGGTCGGTAATAATACTGGGACAGATTGGACTACACTTCTTTTCCATGGCGTGGGATGTGCTCCATTCACAAGAGGGAAGTTAGACCCGTCTATTAAGACAGGTACTAAGCTATCTGAAACATTCTTGATCATGGATATGCTGATGCCATTGTTATCACTTCAGAATAGGTTCACATTATTGCTTATCTCGTTGTGTTTATTGTAATTTGTTGTAGGTGGAAAGTGTCGGGATTGGTTATGTAGTCTGGAACTTCTTCGGGCGATAGTCTTGGCAGCATGTAATTTTATTGGTCCTGAGAAAAACTGATTCAGTTCGTGAGCTGAGACCTGAAACACAGTTTCTGAATTTGCCTTTGAGAAAAAATTCTACGACAGAATCGCGGGTGTTACATCGCTGCACACAAAGAGACAAGCGTGTCTGACTTCGGCCTTCCAATTCGTAGCATCACCTGATTTCGCAGCTTTCTGTATTCTTTGCAGAGTTCTGGTTTCGAATTTACCTTGAAACGTCTGCTGACAGCATCCATGCTGAATGAGATTTTCACTCTGCAGCGGAGTGTGCGCTGATATGAAACTTCCTGTGTGCCGGACCGAGACTCGAACTCGGGACCTTTACCTTTCGCGGGCAAGTGCTCTAGTTCGGCAAGGTTCGCAGGAGAGCTCCTGTGAAGTTTGGAAGGTAGGAGACGAGATACTGGCAGAATTGAAGGTGTGAGGACGGGTCGTGAGTCGTGCTTGGATAGCTCAGATGGTAAAGCACTTTCCCGCGAAAGGCAAAGGTCCCGAGTCTCGATCCGGCAGACAGTTTTAATCTGCCAGGAAGTTTCATATCAGCGCACACTCCGCTGCAGAGTGAAAATCTCATTCTGGAAACATCCCCCAGGCTGTGGCTAAGCCATGTCTCCGCAGTATCCTTTCTTCAAGGAGTGAGAGTTCCGCATGGTTCGCAGGGGAGCTTGTGTGAAGTTTGGAAAGTAGGAGGCGAGGTACTGGCGGAAGTAAAGCTGTGAGGACGGGGCGTGAGTCGTGCTTGGGTAGCTCAGTGGTAGAGCACTTGCCCGCGAAAGGCAAAGGTCCCGAGTTCGAGTCTCGGGCCAGCACGCAGTTTTAATCTGCCAGCATCCATGCTGTTTATCATTTGACGTAAGTGAGTTGTCAGCCGGGTGCAGGATTTTTTCTTATACGGATTGTACGTACAGGAGTGTGTTTGCATAGAGAACCGTGAGCTTATCAGTAAGTTCGATTATTTTGCCATCATTTGTGGGCGCACTTATTATTTGATGCCATTGCCTTACCGAGCAGGTAATTGATAGAGCGTCACGATCTGTATATTTTAAGCGCCTACGGACCACGTGACGCGATTAAACCACCATCTTGCCGAGATATTACTTCTGAAGAGGAACCCCACCACATCAGTGTTCCTAGGAGCAGTTTAAGTTGTCTCGTCTACATTTACCTCTATACTGTGCAAAGTCACCTTACGTGTACGGCGAACGATACTTCTGGTAAAACTATCAATTCCACCTTCCCAGTTTGATCCGCGAATGGTGCACGGGAAGAACGACCAATTTTCTCGTCATGGTTAGTTCGCGAGACGTATGTGGAAGAAATTAATACAGTGCATGACCAAACAGCGAAGCACCCAGAAGAGGATGAGAAAACCAAATGAAACTTCACGGGCTTAGATGGTATGTGACGTTACTGCAGTAATTAAAAAACCGAATCAAACTTATAAATTACTTGGCAGTAGGAGTCCAGTTGCCGGTATGACGCTGCACTTGTTCTGACCTAGACGCTTGCACTGATTCGGTTGGGAAGGGTGTCATAAGGGCTTTGTGTTCTCTCCTGAAGCAAGCTGTTCCACAACTGTTGTAACATCTTTGATATCCCGATACACTGGGACGGAGTTGACTTACTAGATGCTATCACGAATGTCCTATCGAGGACAGATCGGGGGTCTTACTGGCAGCGGGAGTACCTCAACATCACGCAGAAAGGCTATAGAGGCAGGTGCCACTTGCGGACGAACATTGCTCTGTTCAAAAATGGCACCACGATAATGTCGCATGAGGCGTAACACACGAGGACGCAGAATGTCCGTGACTCACCGCCTTGCCATCTGAGTTCACTTAAGCTCTATCATTCGGCACTGGAAGTCCTCCTACCCGATGGTTCCCCACACAGTGGCGTCAGGAGTATCACCGCTGTGCTTCTCTAAAACATTGGAAGAGTAGAACCTCTCCCCAGATCGACTTTGCGTTCGCTGATGATGGTCATCCATGATAATTCAGAACCATTGTCATTCGCCGAATATAACGCGACACCGTGCTTCCCGGTCACGGGACTCTTCAAACGCAGACTTTTGTGTTGTGTTGAGGCAGCTTATGCATGGGACGGCAGTTCCTTAGTCTAGCTGCTGCTAGTCTCTGATTAAAGGTTCTCGGATGGTAGATACAACTGTGAACGGGTTGCAACGTGCTAAGTGCACAATACGGCTGTGCTTCCTTGGTTGTCAGACGTGGTCGACCGGAACCTTGATGGCAGATGAACCTACCCTGAAGTTGCATGCAGTCCAATATTGGGCGGCCATTGTCTCCCCTGAAAGCCCCACGATTCGACCAGCCAACCAAATGGAGACCCAAAATGAGACCCTTTCAAACTTGTCTCGTGCTGATGACTGTCTGAAAAGAGTACGCGGTATCTCCTTGTCTTCACAGTAACCGCCACCTACACTGTTTAACCTACCAAGCCTAGTAACATCACTAAAAGTGAATGCAACCAACTCACGCTGGTGGCCGTTCTATTACCACGGACAACTGCGACTCAATCACTTCTACACCCATCAATAATGTTTGTGTACCAAGTTACATTGACATTGGACCGTGTCTTCAGGTTGCTTAACATTTTTTTGTCAGGCAGTATGTGTTGTCCAACTAACTCTCGAAATTTCAACGTTAAACCTTCCAGTGATACCCAACGCCTCTAGTGTGACATCTGTCACTTACCGCCGAAACGCTTTCGCGCTTCGTAAATGATCCCCTGACAAAACGTGTTCTTCGTTAGACCTTCTCAATCTATTCTACTAACCCAAATTGGTAAGGGTGCCAGACTAATGAGCACTACTCAAGAATCGGTCTTTCCCGTGTTTCTTAGACCATTTCTTTCGTAGCTGAATCACATTCTATTAATATTTTTACAATGAGCCTTAGTCTGACATGTACTTTTCCTACAATTAGCTTTATGCCTTCATTCCACTTTAGGTCAGCTGAGGCGATTACTCACAGTTGTTTTCCTTTGATACTGGTCGTCGTACGAAACCCGTAATGAACGATAGTTTTTTGGGATGAATCCACTTGGACACTGAAAAAACGAAACTGTAAGTATTTGTCGAAACTTGAGATTTGAAATATAGAAGCACAATGGTGCAGCACTAGTTTAACGCGTTTCGAAGGTACCTGCATTCATCGTTAGAAATATCTACACACAAGAATCATCATTGCAAGGAAAACATTTACAAACGTTCATCCACACAAAGTTGAGGGTATAAACGCATAAAAATCAATAAAAATCATAGTCGGTACCTTGCAACCTCTTCTTAAAACGAAGCCAATTGGCTAATATGTTTTAGCAAAAACACACTAATCAGCCAGAACATTATTGCAATCGACCCATTATCGATGTAGCCGGCCGGTGTGGCTGAGCGGTCCTAGACGCTTCATTCTGGAACCGCGCCACCGCTACGGTCGCAGGTTCGAATCCTGCCTCGGGCATGGAGGTGTGTGATGTCCTTAGGTTAGTTAGGTTTAAGTAGTTCTAAGTCCTAGGGGACTGATGACCTCAGATGTTCAGTCCCATAGTGCTCAGAACCTTTTGAACCATTATCGATATAAACCCATCCTGGTGAAAGCAGCGTCACCTGGCGAGGAACGACTGCTAGTCGGGCACACACACGGTGCATGTAGTATCAGTGAGCGTACTGTCCGTGTGTAGAACAGGGTAGGCGCGCGATCATCTTTGACCGAAGACAGATTGTGATAGCCCGGAGGCTCGGCCCGAGCATTTCGGAAACTGCACGACTTGTCGGGTGTTCGAGGAGTGCTACGGTGAGTGTTTTCAACACGTGGTGAAACTAAGGTGAAACCACGTCCAGACGTCGTGGGGCTGGGCGGCCATCCCGCCATTACAGATGTCGGACGTCACAGACTGGGCAGACTGGTAAAACAGGACAGGCGGCGAATTGTGGCGGGACTTTAATGCTGGGCAGAGTAAAAGTGTGTCTGAACACACAATGCACTGAACACTCATAACGATGGGCGTCCGCAGCCGACGATCCATGCATATGCCAATGTTAACTCCACGACATCGGCGTCTAAGACTGAAATGGGCACTTGAGCATCCGCACTGGACATTGGCGCAGTGGCAGAGCGATGCATGGTCTGGCGAATCCCGATACCTTCTTCATCATGCTGATTGGGGGAGGGGAGGGGGGCGCGAATGCATCGTCTTCCAGGGGACCAGTTCCTTGATACCTGTCCCGCAGGACGGAGACAAGTACGTGGCGCCTCCATTATACTTTGGGGAGCTTTAACGTGGGCATCTGTGGGTCCGGGGGAGCTCGTGAAAGGCACCATGATGGCCAAGAAGTATAGAATTATCGTACCACTTACACCCCTTCATGATTATCATGTTACTCGACAGCAGTGGCACTTTTCAGCAAGATAATGCACCATGTCACAAAGCAAGAATGTGATGGAGTGGTTCGAGGAACAGAGTGGCGAGTTCCAATTGATGTGCTGCGCCCCCCCCCCCTCCCCCAACTCGCTAGATCTGAACTCTGAACCCAATCAAAAACATCTGGGATGTGATTGAACGTGGCGTTATAGCTCATTCCCCCTCCCCGGAATTTGCGTGAATCAAATCACATGTGTGTGCATATGTGTTGCCAACTCCCTCCAGCGACCTACCAATGTGTGTGTGTGAAATCTTACGGGACTTAACTGCTAAGGTCATCAGTCCCTAAGCTTACACACTACTTAACCTAAATTATCCTAAGGACAAACACACACACTCATGCCCGAGGGAGCACTCGAACCTCCGCCGGGAGCTGCCGCACAGTCCATGACTGCAGCGCCTTAGACCGCTCGGCTAAACCTACCAAGGCCTCACTGCTTCCATGCCACGACGAATCACCGCTGTTATCCGTACCAAAGATGGACATACCAGCTATTAGGTAGGTTGTCATAATGTTCTGGATGATCAGTGTAAATCAGTATGTGCTGAGGGTGAGCGATAGTAGCGACCCAGTGTTGTAAATTTGTTAAGTCCCATTGTGCTCAGAGCCATTTGAACCATTTTGTTATAAATTCGTGTGCGCGGCCGCTTCTCCAGTAGGAAAACACATCCAAGCAGCAGCATGTGCGCAGCGCGACTGAGCACCTCCTGTACGTTATCAAGGAATCAAAATCAGTCGTGTCGGACATGTGTTGACGTTCAAATGTGTTTTTTTATACTGGAGCAGCGACCGCGCATACGAATTTCTAACACTGGGTTGCTATCATCGTACACCCCCCCCCCCCCCCTCCTTCAGCGTGTGCTGATTTATTTTTGCTAAGGTATATAAGCTGATGGGCTACACTTTAAGAAGAGTTGATAGTTACAAGGGAAATGACTACGAAATTATTGAATTTTATGTGTCTGGTATTTTTTAAAACTTTCAGGACTTTGCGTGGATTAACGTTGGTATAGGTATGCTATGCAGTGAGGATTCTTGTGCGTAGATATTTCTGATGATGTAGGTATGTTCCTTAGAAAAGCTTTAAATTAGTAGTTATGCAATGTGCGTGGCTGAGGCAGCACTTTACCTTTCAAGTTGAATACAACGACGACTTCACGTCTACTCATGGATAAATTCAAATTCGATCAAAAATTCAGCGGTAATGCGGCTGACGACTCTTATGTAGCGCACGTGAGCAACGGCATGGACGTTCGAATGTTATCATTTCGACATGAAAGGAGTGATAATGCAGAAGTAAAACATTCGAAAAAGATTTACGTCGGCATGTAGCTCATGTAAACAGTGTGTGTGGCTTGGCGCGGATCTACCGCTGCCCCCTGCAGGTACTTGAAACGGATTAACGCTTCCGCGGATTGTTGGCGTACTCGGATGATCGTCCGCCGGAACAACGTGCTCGACCGCGAGTCGTATTAATTTTCATAACCACTCGGTACGCTGTGGCCCCGTAAACACTCTGCTATTACCCCGGCCGACAGGAGACATGAAATTAACCGGTGTGCAATTTCACTGCGTCACGGCTCTTAATTCGTGGTAAATTACACGCCCAATTGAAACGTTGTTGTACATTTCGCATGTATCGGTAATTTCGCCTCTCCTAAATAATTGCTCTATTAGTCAATTAACCGTCAATTTTCCGCGAACAGACAATTTACACTCGCAAGTGGACAGAGTAATTATTGGACTTCAACATATGCGACGTCGATATGGCAAACAGCGGTTGAATGAAAACCGACACAGGTCGCCCACGTCGCAGAGGTCAATCTGATCCCTGACAGCAGTTTTCGGATTTGCGGTATCGGCGAAGAAATCCGCTTTGGAATTTTTGTTCACGTGCCTATTCTACAAAAACATCTCATTTTATCCTCACTTGGCTGTGGAAACATCAACAGAAGAGAATCATGCTCGTTTTTACTGCGTTGAACACATTACTCCTTAACTAGTAAGAAGAATTTCGAAAGACAGGCGTATTCAAAACAAAGTGGGGTATCCGGGTGGGAAAGATTCAAAGTACAAATAATATTTTCAATTCACAGTACTTTTTCCGCAACGTGATATACGGGTAATGTAATCAATTCTTATGAATGAGAAAATCATTTAATATTTTTGGAAAGGCTGATACGTATAATTTACGTACATGAAAATCTAACGAAACTCACCCAGTAATTGTGAAAGAAAGTGACGGACCAAACGTAAATCACATTTTTCTCCTTTGGGAAATGTGTGACTTACGTGTCTTAGCTGATATATCACATGAGACGTGTATTTTGATGTGTTAATAAGTACTCAGCGCAAATTAGCGGAAAGATCTATTACTGTTTGATAACACGATTGCCCAACATTCGTTGGAAATAATCAAATCCATCACATATCTAGGAGTGTGCGTACCCAGCGGTTTAAAGTGGAACGATGACATAAAACTAGTCTTAGGAAAGGCTGATACCACACTGATGATCCTCAGGACGAAGGGAGTAGTTTAAAAAACAGTCGTTCGATTTTTCCGGGTAGAATTGTTATCGGAAATAGAGAAGATACAAAGAAATGCAGAGCACCTCGCTGAGGGTTCATTTAACGAGCGAGAAAGCGCAAGGGAGATGCTCATTCATCTCCTGCGGCAGACGCTGGAAGAGAGACATCGCGTGTCAGGTTATGGTTTGCCGTTAATATTCCGAGAACATACGTTCATTTCAGAAGAGTTAACTAATACGTTCCTTCCGGAATGAATTATTGCCTTTCCGCGGAGTCGATGTCAATTTCAAAGCTACCGATCACGATCACAGCTTTACTTCCTCTATTACGTCTCCTCTACTTTCCAAACGTCTCAGAAGTTGACAAAATACTAGTGATAGAAAGAAGAATAATTAAGACATAGATAAATAAATAATATCACCTAAGGAGGTATTGAGGAGTAGCTTCAAATGAAACAGTAAGTAAAAAATAGAACCAATACTGAGCACGGTCAAGAGGAAACATATGAATGCTTTGGACATCTAGTGAGAACAACAGAAAACAGAATTAGTGAGAGAATAAGAGAACAATGTGGAATAGTAAGAGCAACATTAAATGGATCGCAGAAATTAAGGAAGATATGAGCAAGAGACAGCAGAGGACCTAAAAAACAAAACAGAGAAAAGCAGAATACTGCAAGACACACAAACTAGACCTCAAACGAAGATAATTAAAGGGTCTACAGGAAGAGTGATCTCAGATAAAGAATGAAAGAAAATATCTGAAATGGGCAGACAGAAGAACAAAACACCTTTCATGTATAAGTAATAATAAATTATAATATCTTTGTGTAAAAACTGTACTGTTGAATTGTCCTACTGAATTATTACTGAGCTGAATTGCATTTCTGAATAAGAACGATTTGCATAAACCTTTGTATAACTGACTAGAATGGTCAAATGAAGGCATAAAATAATAAAAACAAGGGCCGCGCTTAGTGTCACAGACTGCGGGGCCCCTCCCGCCAGAGGTTCCAGGCCTCCCATGGGCATGGGTGTGTGTGTGTTGTTCTTAGCATAAGTTAATTTAAGTAATGTGTAAGTCTAGGGACCGATGACCTCAGCAGTTTGGTCCCTTAGAAATTCACACACATTTGAGAATTTGAAAAAACAAGGAATCGGTCCGGGACACAGTTTTATTTGCAAGAAAGTTTCAAATCAGCGCACACTCCGCAGCAGAGTGATAATTCTTTCCGGAAACATACCATAAGTTGTGGCTAAGCCTCTTGTCCAGACAGAGATTGTTAATGCCACGATTCATTTGACACTGTTCCGCACTAGCGTTTAGTGAAAAAAAAGGAAAAAAATACGAGCTTACCGACTATCGGATCGGATTTGCGACTGGATTAAAGACTTTCTTGCAGATAGAACTCAACACGCTGCTCTTAACGCAACAAAATCGACAGAAGCAAATGTAATTTCTTCATTGCTGACCCGCGCATTTTTCACGTTCCTTCCGTCAGTGTTGTAATTGACTGTATCGTTACTTCCGAATTCTCCTGTGTAACGCTACACTCAACATTATTTCTTGACTTCCGGAAGGTGGTTCAAATGGTCCAAATGGCTCTGAGCACTATGGGACTTAACTTCTGTGGTCATCAGTCGCCTAGAACTTAGAACTACTTAAACCTAACTAACCTAAGGACATCACACACATCCATGCCCGAGGCAGGATTCGAACCTGCGACCGTAGCAGTCGCGCGGTTCCGGACTGCGCGCCTAGAACCGCTAGACCACCGCGGCCGGCGTCGAAAGTTCTTTAAGACTATACGTAGATAATACGGTTGTCTGTAACGAAGTTACAACATCAGAAGGCAGTATCAGTTTGCAGAATGACCTGCAGAGGACTGATGAATGTTGCAGGCTCTGGCAGTTGACCTTAACGTAAATAAACATAACGTACTGCGCATACATAGGAAAAGAAATCCACTACTGCACAATTACACTATTGATGATAAATTGCTAGAAGCAGTATCTATGTAAAATACCTAGAAGTAAGTATCCGAGGCGACGTTAAATGGAATGACCACATAAAGCAAAACGTAGTAGGAAAATCAGATGCTAAACTGAGATACATAAGAAGAAGAATCTTGAGTAAATATAATTCATCCATGAAAGAAATGACTTGCAAGGCGCTTTTTCAACTGACTCTTCAGTATTGTTCATCAGTCTATGATTCCCACCAGGGAGGACTGATGAGAGAGAGAGAGAGAGAGAGAGAGAGAGAGAGAGAGAGAGAGACGGTGTTATAGAGTTACTCAACAAACTCCAGTGGCAGACGTTACAAGAGAGGCGTTGTGCATCACGGCGAGGTTTACTACTGAAAGTCTGAGAGAGCACTTCCGGGGAAGAGTAGGACAACATACTGCTTCCTAACACACACAGCTCATGAAATGATCCCAACGAGAAAATTCGAGAAATTACAGCTAGTAAAGAGGCTTATAGACAATCATTCTTCTCACGCGCCATTTGCGAGTGGAACAGGGAAGGGGGAAACAGTTAGTGGTACCAGTAGTACCCTCCGCCACACACCGTTAGGTGGCTTGCGGAGTGTGATGTAGAAGTAGACGTCGACTGTGGAGGAAACACTGGTCGCAGCCACGCAGGTCTAAAAACGTGCGAGAATACCTAAACCGTGAATTGGCAGACTGGTCGAATGGTCGTTCATGAACAGTAACCACTTGACGATTTGCATAGTATGTTATTTATTTAAGATCGATGGTGGTAAAAGTGTGGTTTTATGAAATAATCCAGTAATTTCTAAGCCCTCTGTTTAACGCATACATGAGTAAATATTTCAAATAATCACCACCGATGTATACTTTTAACAATACAAGTAAGAAATTGTTCTCCGATGGTGAAAATTTTCTACCTGTCTTCTCAACCACTGTCCATCACCTCTTAAATCTCCATGCCTCCCCACTTTAGTACGAAGTGAAAGTTACTTGGTGCGAGATTTGGAGCATATGATAGTTTTCCACGCGAAGTTCATTATCGTGCAGTAAACAAATTCTCCGCGGCGGAAAATCTAAGAATTCACTTTTAAAGGGTCGACGCAGTAAAGCACCACTATAGGCTTCAGCACCGACGAAAAAGTGTCTTTCTGTATATTAATAATAATAATAATAATAATAATAATAATAAAAAGAGACAGAAACTGAAGTTCTGAAATTTTCTTTGATGCTGCCAGGTGCATAGGACGTAACGGGTATAAGTGCAGATATTTTTGTATGTGGTACCTTAATATGCACAGCTGCCAACGGCCTTGCCGCAGTGGCAACACCGGTTTTCCGTCAAATCACGGAAGCTACGCGCTGTCACGCTTGGCTAGTACTTGGATGATTGAGCGTCCAGGTCATTGTTGTTGTTGTTGTTGTGGTCTTCAGTCCAGAGATTGGTTTGATGCAGCTCTCCATGCTACTCTATCCTGTGCAAGCTTCTTCATCTCCCAGTGGCTACTGCAACCTACATCCTTCTGAATCTACTTAGTGTATTCATCTCCTGGTCTCCCTTTACGATTTTTACCCTCCACGCTGCCCTCCAATACTAAATTGGTGATCCCTTGATGCCTCAGAATATGTCCTACCAACCGATCCCTTCTTCTAGTCAAGTTGTGCCACAAACTTCTCTTCTCCCCAATCCTATCCAATACCTCCTCATTAGTTACGTGATCTACCCACCTAATCTTCAGCATTCTTCTGTAGCACCACATTTCGAAAGCTTCTATTCTCTTCTTGTCCAAACTATTTATCGTCCATGTTTCACTTCCATACATGGCTACACGCCATACAACTACTTTCAGAAACGACTTCTTGACACTTAAATCTATACTCGATGTTCAACAAATTTCTTTTGCTGCAGAAACGCTATCCTTGCCATTGCCAGTCTACATTTTATATCCTCTCTACTTCGACCATCATCAGTTATTTTGCTCCCCAAATAGCAAAACTCCTTTACTACTTTAAGTGTCTCATTTCCTAATCGCCCGCATCTCGTGGTCGTGTGGTAGCGTTCTCGCTTCCCACGCCCGGGTTCCCGGGTTCGATTCCCGGCGGGGTCAGGGATTTTCTCTGCCTCGTGATGGCTGGGTGTTGTGTGCTGTCCTTAGGTTAGTTAGCTTTAAGTAGTTCTAAGTTCTAGGGGACTGATGACCATAGATGTTAAGTCCCATAGTGCTCAGAGCCATTTGAACCATTTGAACCATTTCCTAATCTAATTCCCGCAGCATCCCCCGATTTAATTTGACTACATTCCATTATTCTCGTTTTGCTTTTGTTGGTGTTTATCTTATATCCTCCTTTCGAGACACGGTCCATTCCGTTCAGCTGCTCTTTCAGATCGTTTACTGTCTCTGACATAACTACAATGTCATCGGCGAACCTCAACGTTTTTCTTTCTTCTCCATCGATTTTAATTCCAACTCCGAATTTTTCTTTTGTTTCCTTTACTGCTTGCTCAATATACAGATTGAATAATATCGGGGATATCGGGGAGAGACTACAACCTTGTCTCAATCCCTTCCCAACCACTGCTTCCCTCACTTTCATGCCCCTCGACTCTTACAACCGCCATCTGCTTTCTGTACAAATTGTAAATAGCCTTTCGCTCCCTGTATTGTACCCCTGCCACCTTCACAATTTGAAAGAGAGTATTCCGGTCAACATTGTCAAAACCTTTCTCTAAATCTACAAATGCTAGAAACGTAGGTTTGTCTTTCCTTAATCTATTTTCTAAGATAAGTCGTAGGGTCAGTATTGCCTCACGTGTTCCAACATTTCTACGGAATCCAAACTGATCTTCCCCGAGGTTGGCTTCTACCAGTTTTTCCATTCGTCTGTAAAGAATTCGTGTTAGTATTTTTCAGCCATGGCTTATTAAACTGATAGTTCGGTAATTTTCACATCTGTCAACACCTACTTTCTTTGGGATTGCAATTATTATATTCTTCTAGAAGTCTGAGGGTATTTCGCCTGTCTCATACATCTTGCTCACTAGATGGTAGAGTTTTGTTAGGCGTGATTCTCCCAAGGATATCAGTAGTTCTAATGGAATGTTGTCTACTCCCGGGCCTTGTTTCGACTTAGGTCTTTCAGTGCTCTGTCAAACTCTTCACGCAGTACCATATCTCCCATTTCATCTTCTTCTACCTCCTCTTCCATTTCCATAATATTGTCCTCAAGAACGTCGCCCTTGTATAGACCCTCTACATACTCCTTCCATCTTTCTGCTTTCCCTTCTTTGCTTAGAACTGGGTTTCCATCTGAGCTCTTGATATTCATACAAGAGGCTCTCTTTTCTCCAAAAGTCTCTTTAATTTTCCTGTAGGCAGTATCTATCTTCCCCCTAGTGAGATAAGCCTCTACATCCTTACATTTGTCCTCTAGTCATCCCTGCTTAGCCATTTTGCACTTCCTGTCGACCTCATTTTTGAGACGTTTGTATTCCTTTTTGCCCGCTTCATTGACTGCATTTTTATATTTTCTCCTTTCATCAATTAAATTCGATATCTCTTCTGTTACCTGTTAGTCCTCGTCTTTTTACCTACTTGACCCTCTGCTACCTTCACTATTTCGTCTCTAAAAGTTACCCATTCTTCTTCTACTGTATTTCTTTCCCCCATTCTTGTCAATCGTTCCCTAATGCTCTCCCTGAAGCACTCTACAACCTCTCGTTCTTTCAGTTTATCCAGGTACCATCTCAAATTACCACGTTTTTGCAGTTTCTTCAGTTTTAGTCTACAGTTCATAACTAGTAGATTGTGGTCGGAGTCCACATCTGCCCCTGGAAATGTCTTACAATTTAAAACCTGATTCCTAAATCTCTGTCTTACCATTACATAATCTGTCTGATGCCTTCTAGTATTTCCAGGATTCTTCCATGTATACAACCTTCTTTCATGGTTCTTGAACCAAGTGTTAGTTATGATTAAGTTATGCTCTGTGCAAAATTCTATTAGGCGGATTCCTCCTTCATTTCTTCCCCGCAATCCATATTCATCTACTAAGGTTCCTTCTCTCCCTTTTCCTATTATCGAATTCCAGTCACCCATGACTATTAAATTTTTGCCTCCCTTCACTATCTGAATAATTTCTTTTATCTCATCATGCATTTCATCAATCTCTTCGTCAACTGCGGAGCTAGTTGGCATATAAACTTGCACTACTGTGGTAGGCGTGGGCTTCGTATCTATCTTGGCCACAATAATGCGTTCACTATGCTGTTTGTAGTAGCTTACCCGCATTTCTATTTTCCTATTCATTATTAAACCTACTCCTGCATTACCCCTAAGGTCATTAGAGACGGGAAACTTCAGAGCAGACTACAGTTCATCTATCGAAATATAATTATTTTTTAGCCTTCCTTCTCAACAAGTAATTCTTGTAATTATTGTGCAAAAGATCGCTATCAAAGAAATAAGATAAATGCGGTCACGGCTGGGTATATGAACTAGCTGCAGATTCTTGTAAAGGTATGTGTAGTGGGTATATTTTCCGCGATATCTTTGTTATAGGGCTCAAGGTGTTAATCAGAACTACTGGAAATTTTTTTTTAATCGTCTGTCTTCTGACTGGTTTGGTGTGGCCCACAACAAATTCCTCTCCTGCGGCGACCTCTTAATCTCGGAGTAGCACTTGCAATCCACCTCCTCAATTATTTAATGGAAGTATTACTATCTCTGTCTTCCTCCACAGCTTCTATCCTCTACAGGCTCCCTCTGGTACCATGGAAGTTATTCTGAGTTGCTTAACAGAAGTCTTATCATCCTATCCCCTCTTCTTGCCATTGTTATATATATATATATATATATATATATATATATATATATATATATATATATATATATATATATATATATATATATATACCTTTCTTCGCCGATTCTCCGGAGAACCTCATCATTTCTTATCTTGTCAGTCCACATGATTTTTCAACATTCTTCAGTAACACCACATCTCAAACGCTTCAAAGTCTTTTCCCTGTTTTCCCACCGTCCATGATTCACTAACATACAACGCTGTACTCGAAACGTACGTTCACAGAAATTTCTTCCTCATATTAAGGCCTATGCTTAATAACTGTAGATTTATCTTGGACAGGAATGCCGTTTTTGCCAGTGCTAGTCTGCTTTTTATGTCCTCCTTGCTTCGTCGGTCATGGTTATTTTGCTTATAAGGTAGCAGACTTTCTTATTTCCGTCAACTTCGTGACCACCGATTTTTACGTTAAGGTTCTACTCCCAGTTCCCCTACTTCTCATTTCTGCTACTTCTCATTACTTTTGTCTTTTTCCGGCTTACTCTCAATCCATATTTTATTTTGTAGTAATTTAACAGTTCATAACATTGAGCAGATCCTGTAACTCTTCTTCATTTTCACTGAGGATAGCAATGCCATCAGCGAATCTTATCGTTGATGTCACTGAATTTGAATTTGAGTCCCACTCTTAAACTTTTCTTCTATTACCTCGTCGATGTATAGATTGAATGTTGGAGGCGAAAGACGGAATCCCCGTCTTACACACTTGTTAATTCGAACACATCGTTCTTGGCTTTCCAATGTTATTGTTCCCTCTGGGGTCTTCAACATACTGTATCTCACCCGTCTTTCCCCTAGATTACTCCTATTTTACTCTATTTCGAACATCTTGCCCTATCCTACCTTGTCAGACGCTTGTTCTAGGTTGGCAAATCCTATGAGTGTGTCTTGATTTTTCTTCAGTCTTGCTTCTATTATCAAGCACGCCTGAACTACCTTCTTGGTGCCATTAGCATTCCTAAAGCTATAGTAATTGTCATCTAAGAGATCCGCAGTTTCCTTTTTCAAAAAAAAATCGTTCAAATGGCTCTGACCACTATGGGACTTAACATCTTAGGTCATCAGTCCCCTAGAACTTAGAACTACTTAAGTCTAACTAACCTAAGGACATCACACACATCCATGCCCGAGGCAGGATTCGAACCTGCGACCGTAGCAGTCCCGCGGCTCCCGACTGCAGCGCCTAGAACCGCACGGTCACCGCGGCCGGCTTTCCTTTTCCATTCTTCTGTACTAGTTTGCAGCTTGCATGCATAAACTGTTAAACTGGTTGTGCGATATTTTTCACACTTATCTACTATTGCTGTCTCGGGAATTGCGAGGATGACTGATGTTTTTCCGAAATTCTGATGGTACGTCGCCAGTCTCATAGATTTTTCACACCAACTTGAACAGTCGTGATTTTAGGAATTCCTATAGAATTTGGTCTCAGGTCGTCCACAGCTCTTTTATGTTCTGACTCCCGTAGCGGATCTCCCACCTCCTCCTTATCGACTCCAATTCCTTCTTTTGTCAAGTTGTCAGTTAAGTCTGCTCCCTCAGAGAGGCCTTCAGTATACTCTTTCCATCCATCCGCTACTTCCTATGCGTGTAACAGTTGAACTCCCATTGCCCTGGTTACGTTAACATCCTAGATTTTAATCTCACCGAAGGTTGTTTTGAATTCTCTGTGTGCTGAATCAGTCCCTCCGACAGTTTATTCTGTTTCTGTTTCTTACGTTTATTCATGCAGCCATTTCGCCTTGGCTTCGCTGTGTTTCTTACTTATTTCATTCCTAAGTGGTTTAGGTTGGTGCATTCCTGCCTTTCCCTGAACTTTTTTTTACTTTCTTCTTTCTTCGATCAATTGAAACACTTCATCTGTTTCCATATGTCTCCTAGGAGTCCAATGTCTGTCATTGCTCTTTTTAGATATGTCCACTTCGCATCAGCTGAACTGTTTACTGAGGTCTTCTTTATCGCAGTATCAACATCTTTAGTGAACTTCAAAAGCGTCTGATCATACTTCATACTTCAGTACATCACTTTCTTCCGAACTGATTCTTCTGGACGATTCTGTTAAACTTCAGTTTCCTCTGAGTCTATATCTGCTCCTGGCTATGGCCTACAATCCAGTACCTCATTTCAGAATCTGTGTCTGGCCATGATGTAATCTAACTCGAATCTTCCCGTATCTCCCACCCCCTTTACATACTGAATTACCCGTTTAATATCCTCATTACTTTCTCCATCTCATCATGTTCTGGTTGTGACGTCGACATGTATACCTGAACTATCGTTGTCGACGTTAGTTTGGTTTCGAATCTGATGAGAATACCCCTATGACTGAACTGTTCATAGTAGTTGGATCTCTTCCCTACGTTGATATTCATAACGAATCCTACTGCCGTTATACCATTTTCTGCTGATGTTGATATTACCAAACCATAAATCCTTATCTTCTTTCTATTTCACAAAACTATTTGCGGCAGTAAACTGCTCGTCTATGTAAAAAAAAAAAAAAAAAAAAAAAAATACAGCTCGATTTAGAAGCTAACGTAACATGAAGCCTCTCTGTTAAACAAGAATTGTTTCGAAAGACATATTGTACTATTTATCAAGAAGTGCATCACTTATCTCCGTCCACTATGAAACCAGAGGAAATCTGCCACAGACACTGTGCTCGGAAAGGCATTAAAAATTTCGGCAGTTTTCTGCCTGGTCGCTTGTCAGGCGGCGTTAATTTTCGTCTGCTTCCTGTGAAACCACGTCTGGGCAGGGTTAGCAATGCGATTATTAGGCATTGTATTGTAAGCTAGCCCCCCTTTAAAGAAATTAAATGTGTGTGCACTATAGGATGAATTTTGTTCCCAAAAATGCCCACATAATCCTAGCAGTGATTTTTACTTGGTGAGTAAGAAGATGACCAATAGAATACGATGAAATTTCATCCCACGTTGTGACACTGCTAGTCCCATATTCAACGGTTGGCAGAGAGCGGTTCTACATTTCTTTGAACATTCGTCATACATGATTCTCGCTTGTCGGCGAATCAGAATCAGTCTTCCAGCAACCGTTGGCCCAAACTGCAGGGTCTCGGTACCCCTAAAATGCATTATTAGCAATGATATGGCGATTGCTAAGAGACCCCGGAAGTACTGGAGATAGGAGAAACAGGTTAGTTTCTGAGCGGTGACGCCTGAAGTGTAATTGTCTCTTACATTTACTGCAACAATCCACTTCACTGATAAGAGTATCTCAGTTACCGAGAATATATCGCTGTTTCAGCCATACTACGAGTCTTCGGTATACCGACAGCAACTAGTTAATTTTACCCCTCCAAGAGTAGGTGATGACTCAGTGATTGGAGTAGAATTGCCTTCAGTGATGAGTCCTGCTTCGAACTGAGCCCTCGGACAGCGGTGGTATACCAACCTCTCACCCGCCATACGGCCCAACAACCAAGAGTGATGACCTGAAGTGCCGTTTTATTCCTAGTAGGAAACCTTTGATTGTTATCCGCGGCACGCTTACAGCACAGCGGTACGTCGGCAATATCCTACGTCCCGTTTTGTTACTTTTCGTGGAAAATGATCCTGGCAAATATCTCAGCAAGATAATACCCGCCCGCACACGGTCAGAGTTTCTACTGCTTGCCTGCGTGCTTGATAAACCCTACCTTGGCGAGCTAGGTCGCTGGAGCGTTTGAAGCAATACGGGCAGGATCCTCCAACCAGTTCTGGATTTTGACGCTGTAACGCGCCAATTGCACTGGATTTGGCGCAATATCCCTCATGAGGGCAGCCAACAACTCTATCAATCAATGCCAAGTCGAATAACTGTTGACATAATTACCAGATGTGGACTTGCCTGACTTGCTCAGTTTGCGAAGCTCTTTGTCTTGAATAAATCATCTAATTTTTTTGAAATAGTAATTATTTGCTTGTCTGTATATTTAAATCAAATCTGCCGATTTCCGTCCCAGCCCATTCGGATAATTCCTTCGTGGTGCGTAGTTTTTTTTTTTTGTCTTAAAAGTGTATTTGTGGCTGGCTTCTTCTTAGTATACTGTTTATCTTGTCTTAATAGTGAAACATACACAAGGATACAGCCTCAAGAAATAAGAATTTAGTAACTGGCTTGCAAATCGCTTTCTGGTGGCATGTTGGAAATAGTAGTAATAGTTGCATATTGGGCTCTGAGAAGCAACTGTAATGAGTTGAAAACAAGTAAGTCGCCAGGTCCGGATGGAGCCACAATTCAGTTTTATAAAGAGTACTCGTCAGCGTTGTTCCGTTGTATGTCAACGGGGCCCGCATCTCGTGGTCGTGCGGTAGCGTTCTCGCTTCCCACGCCCGGGTTCCCGGGTTCGATTCCCGGCGGGGTCAGGGATTTTCTCTGCCTCGTGATGGCTGGGTGTTGTGTGCTGTCCTTAGGTTAGTTAGGTTTAATTAGTTCTAAGTTCTAGGCGACTGATGACCTCAGCAGTTGAGTCGCATAGTGCTCAGAGCCATTTGAACCATTTTTTTTATGTCAACGGGGGACCCTAGAAACGACGGGGAGGCTCCGTCCCCGCCGCAGCTGCAGTGGTCCACAACCCCACGACGACTGCCGCAGTCCATTTCACCCTCCGCCGCCCCACACCGAACCCAGGGTTATTGTGCGGTTCGGCGCCCGGTGGACCCCCCGCCGCCAGGGAACGTCTCACACCAGACGACGAGTGTAACCCCTATGTTTGCGTGGTAGAGTAATGGTGGTGTACGCGTACGTGGAGAACTTGTTTGCGCAGCGATCGCCGACATAGTGTAGCCGAGGCGGAATAAGGGGAACCAGCCCGCATTCGCCGAGGCAGATGGAAAACCGCCTAAAAACCATCCACAGACTGGCCGGGTCACCGGACCTCGACACAAGTCCGCCGGGCTGATTCGTGCCGGGGACCAGGCGCTCGTTCCCGCTCCGGAAAACCGTACGTTAGACCGATCGGCTAACCGGGCGGGGTTGTTCCATTACTTACCTTGCATTTATCACGAATCTCTCACCCAGTGCAAAGTCATAAGCGACTGGAAAAAAGGCGCAGGTGACTCGTGTATATTAGAAGGGTAAATGCAAGTACTCGCAGAATTACAGAGCAATATGCTCATACATAGCATAGGTCTGCTGCAAAATTCTCGAGCATATTCAAAATACGAACAGCAATCGGCACAGATTTAGAGAGCATCGCTCGTGCGAAACCGAGCTTGCCCTTTTCTCCCACGATATCCTGCAAACCATGGATCAAGGTAAACAGGCAAATGTCATTTTCCCAGATTTTCGGAAAGCATTCGTTACAGTGTCCCACTGGAGACCGTCAACTAAGTTCCCATTGAACGGAATAGGTTTCCAGACGTGTGAATAGCTCAAAGACTTTCAGTAATAGAATCCAGTACGTTGTGTGTTCATAAGAGACAAAGCATCGAGCAGAATGACCCTGGGAGGTGTGATGGGATCGCTCTAAAGTGCGCGTCATTTATGTTGGCGGCCGAGTTTAGGTTCGTTCTGCGCATCTGATGTCACAAAACACAGTCAGCCAATGAACAGAGAACGACGTTGCCAGATCTCGACTGCAGTGCAGAGCATGGACGAGTGTCTTCAGTTTTAGAAACGTTCAGTCATAAATAAAGTAATAGAACAAAAGCAATGTCTTGATAGCAAACTTTCTTTTATACTGCTTTTTCGCAATAAAGAACAGCGGTAATTGTTTATTTCCTATTGTACTACGACGAAGCGTGAGTAATTCATAGTTATACCAACAGTGTTTGTCAGTATTTTGCGTGACGTGTTAGAGTCCTCATGGCATCCTGTAGGCAGACGAGCCGCGATAGTGTAACGGTTAAGGTGTTTGGCTTCTATGTGAAAGGTTATGAATTCAAACCTTGTGTGATGCTTAATATTTTCATTATTTAAAAACACTATCGAAGTGCCTTACTTCACGAATTATATTCGTTTGAATGCAATTTTTTGAAATTTCTATTGCTTTGTCTCTTCATTAACCCTTTCGCTGCTATAGACACGTGCTCCCCGCATTCCGCGCTGTGGGCGATTTTGTCATCACTGCACTGCTCGCCTGTGCAGACACAAGGTGTTCCCACTGCTTTGACACGCTTATCATTCGATTTCACAAAAACTATTTGGCCCAAAAATTTGATTTTTACACGTCTTCTTGACTGATACCTTCCCCCATAAATGACTTAATTTTGTTTCTATGTTCAACGCAGTTATTATACAGCATTAAATGTAGTAAACCATTGCACGATATTTTGAAGAGTTTGCAGAGGTGGAAGTCCACAGCGTATACTTTCCGTATGGTCGATTTTAGTAGCCACAATGTTGAGAGTGAAATGTGGACAAGATACCTAAATTTCATATAAAATTTACTGTATAACGATATCTCATTTAGTTTAAGTACCACATAGGTGTCGTATGTAATGTTGAGAAATATTCCGTCTTTCGCGACTGTAATAAAAGTTTTATTTACACCGGACGCGTTTGGCTTTATTTTAAAGCACTTCAATCAATGAAAGGTATGGCACATACACAATGGTACTCATGTTCTCTTTCTTGTTTTTGTTCCACAGTCGCAGTTTTACCAATGGTACTGAAATATATTCCTCTTCTGCTGTAATAAGCGACTTATCTAGACCAGACGCGTTTTTCTCTTTTGAAGCATCTTCAGTGGACAATATTTTGTCTCCTCCATTGCCAAGTCACCTTTCGTAGTTTTGTGCTGCGGTAACACAATATTCAACGTTTGTGTTGGCTGATCAGTGTTTTAGCAAATAAATGATGTTTGTGTGTGCCACACACAAAAATTATATTTGACATAGCTCAGAGCACTTCACTGATAGACGGTATATTCAAGTCCTAATGTTTTTCTAAGTCCACAGTTTTGTTTAATGTATTTTGTCTACTTCCTTTTGATTGATTGAAGTGCTTTAAAATAAAGCCAAACGTGCTCAGTGTAAATAAAACTTTTGTTACAGTCGCGAAAGACGGAATATTTCTCAATATTACATACGACACCTATGTGGTACTTAAATGAGACATTGTTATACAGTAAATTTTATATGAAATTTAGGTATCTTGTCCACATTTCATTCTCAACATTGTGGCAACTAAAATCGACCATACGGAAAGTATACTCTATGGACTTTTACCTCTGCAAACTCTTCAAAATTTCGTGCAATGGTTTACTATATTTAATGCTGCATAATAACTGCGTTGAACATCGAAACAAAATTGTCATTTATGGGAGGAAGGTATCAGTCAAGAAGACGTGTAAAAATCTAATTTTTGGGCCAAATAATTTTTGTGGAATCGAATGATAAGAGTGTCAAAGCAGTCGGAACACGATGTGTCTGCAAGGGTTAATGCGGCAGTGGTGGCTTTACGTCATGAACTGCGCGCTCCCCCTAGACGTAAGCTTGCGAACTATGCAATACTATGGCGCTGCTTCTATTGGCGCGTGCGTCGTGTGCAACTGGCAGCAGCAATCTCCCGCGTCTGGGCGGGCATGCGCGAGCCGCCAAGATAAAAGAATTCAACTATAGTTCTCTCTGATGGATAGGGTGAGAGGAATCAGCGACTGTTCTCTGATGACGCTGTAGTGTACGGTAAGGTGGTGTTGCATGACTGCAGGAGGACACAAGTGTGACGAATGGCAGCTTGCTCTAAATGTAGAAAAAATATAAGTTAATGCGGATGATTAGGAAAAAAATCGTGTAATGTTCGAATGCAGTGCTAGTGGTGTGCTGCTTGACAGAGTCATGTCCATTAAATGACTAGGCGTAACACTGCACAGTGACGTGAAACGTAACGAGCACGTGAGGTCGGTAGTAGAGAAGAAGAATGATTTTCGTTTATTGGGTGAATTCTAGGAAAGTGGTGCTCACTGAGTACTGATTCTGTGTCTGGGATCCACACTTGGTCGGATTAAAGGAAGAAATCGAAGCAATTCGGAAGCACGCTGATAGATTTGTTACCGGTGGGTTACTCGTAAGTATTACGGAGACACTTCGGGAACTCACAAGGGAACCTCCCCATCGCACCCCCTCAGATTTAGTTATAAGTTGGCACAGTGGATACGCCTCGACAAACTGAACACAGATCAATCGAGAAAACAGGAAGAAGTTGTGTGGAACTACAAAAAAAATAAGCAAAATATACAAACTGAGTAGTCTACGCGATCATAGGCAACATCAAAGATAATCTTAAATCAAGAGCGCCGTGGTCCCGTCGTTAGCGTGAGCAGCTACGGAACGAGAGGTCCTTGGTTCAAGTCTCCCATCGAGCGAAAAATTTTTCTTTATGATCTGTCCATTCGTTCATTGACGTCTCTGTTCACTGTAATAAGTTTAGTGTCTGTGTTTTGCGACCGCACGGCAAAACCGTGCGATTAGTAGACGAAAGGACGTGCCTCTCCAATGGGAACCGAAAACATTTGATCGCAAGGTGATAGGTCAACCGATTCCTCCACTGGAAAACACGTCTGAAATATTCTATACGACACTGGTGACGGCATGTGCGTCACATGACAGAAATATGTTGTCGACCCACCTAACTTGTACACTTGGCGAATGGGTAAAAAGAATCTTCTACCCTGCCCGATTTAGGTTTTCTTGTGGATGTGATAATCACTACCAAAAAAGTGATGAAAACATAAGAGTTTGTCACATAAACTGCAACAAATGAATGCAACAGTTTCACAGTCGCACAGTTTTCTCTGTGCTCTGTCAAAACATATGTTTATAACGTTTTCAAATTTCTCCGTGTGTAGACCGTCAAATCCTGCATATGTCCAAGCAAATCTGAACATGTCCTGGAATATTGGAGAGCGAAGTTGATTATGTGTGAGTGCCTGAACTTTGATAATTGTCTGAAAATAAAAAATTAAAATTTTTGTTCGAAGGAAGACTTGAACCAAGAACCTCTCGTTCCGCAGCTGCTTATGCTAACCACGGGACCAAGCGCTTATGAGGTATGCCTGTGCTTGAAACTACTTATCTTGCGCATGGACTACTCAGTTTGTACATTTTGCTTATTTTTTCATAGTTCCACACAACTTCTTCCTGTTTTCTCGACTGATCTGTGTTCAGTTTTTCAAGGTCTATCCACCGTGGCAACTTATAACTAAATCTGAGGGGGGTGCGATGGGGAGGTTCCCTTGTCAGAAGGGACGCTATGGAGGGTAGACGCGCTTCTTCTGCGAAACATTACAGTGAAAATATAGAGAACCGAAGTACGCTGCCGATTGCAGAGAGGTCTTATTGTGGTCACCATACATTTCGCAAGGACCAAGAAGACAAGTGGTGGTGCCTTGCGGAGCATGCATGTAGACGTAGGGGGGGGGGGGGGGAGATCATTTTTCTCTTCAAAAGAAAGAAAAAAAGCTTGCATTGGCAAGCCATATGGGTAAACTAGTAGTGAGATCGTAGTGGTACAGAATATACGTGTCACAGGCAGAGAACCTTCTGAAATAGGAGCATTTCATTAATACTCTCAACGGCGCTCTCCAAAATACTGCATGTCCGCCTTTGCCCAGCGGGCGCAATAAACATATAAAATTTCGTTAATTTAATAAGCTAATGATTTTAATAAGCTAAATTAGGACTGCAAATATAATCCGACCGCAATTCCATTGATTGTAATTTAAATTACCCCCATCAGATTTGAATTTTATTTCAGCTCTGGAAATGAGTTTCGTGCTTTCCCTTTGTTTTTATAAATTTGTTACAAGAGTTATCAAGTAAATTTAACTACTCGTTTACTGGCAACATTCAAACAGTCCTATTTATCTCGTGACAATGTATGTATTTAATTTATACTATCTTACCTCTGTCTATAACTGGATCAAAGTAAAACCTAATAACAAACTTCGTTCAAGAAACTTAAGGGTTGAAATGCTTTACAGGACTAAACTACGTTGTCATCAGTCCATTTGGCAGCGTAAAGAAAAACAACCATCAATGAAACGAAGGAAAAACAACGGCTGTTTGTCATTTTAGGATTCTACACTGAAGGAAACGGAATGTTACACAAGAACACTTTGATCGAATTCCAACACTGATATTCCAAAACAAAGCCTGTGAAATGTCGTGATTAAAAATTTCCCTTTTGCGAACTCTTATTTTCACCATTATTAATGCAGAAAAATCCGAACTGAACAATGAATAGATGATTGCTATTGGATGTGATAACGTTCCGTTGCTGGAACATTTCAGGTGGACGTCACAACACTACATGTGCAGAGGACATATTATCATTATCTTTCGAATTTATATGGAGAACCAGTATTCGTGGAAGTTTGCAACAACTCTACTTTCTCCACCGCATAACACGTGGGATTATGTGAATGTGAAGAGAGTGATGGGGACACGTACAGAGGTACACAGTCAACAAGTTTCAACTGGTGGTAAGCATCCACCAACGGGTTCATGTGAGAGCGTGTGTGTGTGTGTGTGTGTGTGTGTGTGTGTGTGTGTGTGTGTGTGTGTGTGTGTGTGTGTTGCTTTTTTACGACTGTCGTCGTCTTCCACTTCTCAGCTTTCATAGTTTCGCATCCGGTCTCCTTCCTCACGACCCCTTGAGTTCGTCGAATCTCAAAATCTTGCATCCATCTTCTAGGTGGTCATCCACGTTTTCTTCGCTCTCTGGAGTCCATTCATAGATTCTTTTCCGCTGCTGGTTATCATCCATTCGTTGAGGGTGGCCGTACGGTATTTTTCCGTCTATGGCATCGAGAACAGTGTATATTTCTCATAAAGTATCGTGCATTTTGTCACTGATGACGTGTTTCAATTTGGAGGTGCGTCACCTTCTTCGCCAAAAATCCTTCTCAATTTATTTTCCTCCTTTTCGGCTAGCTACCGTATTTCAGCGCCGTATGTGATGATACCCTCTACGATTGACTTGCACAGCAAAACCTACGTTCCCTTTGTAATTTTGTTTCCCTTTAAAATTTTTGTCACTCCATAGCAAGGAGTTAGGGTAACCAGTTAGTATTTTTTGTTGCCGAGTTTTATTTGCGATGTCTTGTATGTTTCTTCCGTTCGTTGTAAAAGTGACACTCAAATATTTAAATGTACAGATATTCCTAATTTTTCAGAATCCTACCTCCAAATCTTCCCGGTCATCTTCACTCACTACCATGTACTCCATCTTTTTTGTGTTATGGCAACATATACCACAAGTAATTCCATTTACTTGCTTCCTGAGGAAGGTGTTTACTTGATGGATGCGATATGCTACAGTTATATAATCTTGAGGGACGAATCCATCACCGAAAGTTGTCTATAAGGTTGCACAGTAGGTTGGAGGATCGTGTTTCAACACTACACAGCCCTCAAATCGCCGTCGACAGCGATGAGAGGGACGTTCAACACTCTTTTTTTTGTAAAAGCAGGTTAATTTATTCAGGATTCTAATGCACCATTTTGTTTCCCACTCTTTTGGCTACAAAACCCTGTTTTTCAACATAATCTCCGCTCTATGCGACGGCCTTACGTCAGCTTACTGGGAGGGCCTGTATGCCCGTATGGTACCACTCTGCTGGTTGACGTCGCAGCCAACGTCTTACTGCATTAGTAATCTCCCCATCACCTACGTACTGCTTCCCACGGAGTGGACTCTTCATTGGGCCAAACAGGTAGAAGTCGGAACGTGCGAGATCTGGGCCGTAGGGTGGATGGGGAAGACCAGTCGTATAAAGTCTTGTGAGCTCTTCTCGGGCGCGCGGATATGCAGGAGGCCCTGCGTTATCATGGAGAAGAAGAAGATCGATTGCTTTTTTGTGGTGACAAACGCGGTGAATCCGTTTCTCCAGTTTCCTGAGAGTAGCACAGTACACTTCAGAGTTGATCGTTACACCTTGAGTGAGGACATCAGACTAACCCCTTCAGAGTCACAGAAGACAATCGCTACAACTTCACGGGCTGAGGGTGCAGTTTTGAACTGTTTCTTCGGAGGAGAGGTGGTGTGACGCCACTGGATGGATTGTTTCCAGTTCCAACGATGAATCCGATTTCACCACCTGTAACGATATTCGACAAGAACTTGAAGCGATCAGCCTCGAAAAGTGCAAGCAATTCCGCACAGATGGTCCTTCGCAGATCTTTACAGTCTTCTTTTAGGCGGCGAGGAGTCCAGCGAGCACAAACTTTTGAGCACCTCAACCCGTGGACAAGTACGGCAGCACTACCAACAGAGACATCCACTTGAGCAGTGACGTGTTTGAATGTGATCCGTCGATGACCTCGAATGAGAGTGTCCGCACGTTCCGTTCAAACACAGTCGTGTACGGCCGGCACGCCAGAGATCAGACAGGTTCGCGCGACCTTGTTGCGTCGGGGGCAGACGCCTCACCGAACGAGTCACCATGCACTTGTTCACTGTTAGGTCTCCGTAGACATTCTGGAAGCGCTTAGGAATATCTGCGATGCTCTGCTTTTCAAACAAATGAAACTCGATGACAGTTCTCTACTTGGAACGCATTTCCATTACAGAAGCCATTTTGAAGGCTATGTATAGCGCAGGAACTTCATGAAACTGTAGGGGCTGAAGCGGGAATATTCCAAGATCTCCCACAGCAAATTTCACAAGTTTTCTACAGAAATTGGCTGAGAAAAATATGTTGCATTGCTTATTGAACGCCCCTCGTAATACCAGTCCAGTACGTGGCTTAACACCCTCCGTGCCGAACCATCGGACTGGATGTGTGGGACGTGCCATCAAAACTCTTATCCTTTGAAGATTAGGCGTGACAACCGTACTTGCCGTAAAGTGAGAATCTACGCTTCAGGCACGTTGGCGGGCTGAAGCCGTAGAGTTCCACTGGCTACTGAAAGTACACCTTCATCTGCTGAATTATACTGAGAATTCAGGTTTACTTCTGCCCCCGCTTCACAAGCGGTTATACGTACGTATTTCCTGTAGTCAAAAAAGTATCGAGAAAGAGGTTTCCGATCGTAAAAAACGCTGACTATGCAAGTCATGTTGATGACGCATAACTATTTTCGGGGTGTTTATATGTAATTATGCTAATCAGCCTTGCTATATGGTTACATAGATGGAATGTAAACACATCTGTTTCCGAAGGAGTGGACATCAGTAAGCTCTCATTCTTATGGCAGGTTTGGACTAACTGACTTTCCTTTACAAGTAGAGATTGTTCTGCAGCCTTCACGGCGTGTTTTATAGTGAAGTCCCTTCCCGCAGCACTTACAAATTTTATTAGTCGTGCACGTTGTTACGGAGACTAGATTTTCGCCAACACGCTTGTTGTTGACAGACTAGCCAACTTTCACAAAGCTGTGTACTAACTTCCATCCTCAGTCTTTCCAGCACTATCTTTTTGGGAGTACAGAAGTTGGTTATTCGTGGTCAGTGTTTCGTCTGGGGCTAAATGTAGACTTTCTAATGCTACTAAATTTGGATACTTTGATCCATAGCTTACTGTCCAGGTGCGTTGCTCTGGAGAAAACTTCAGCTTAATTTGAAATGTTGGATGACGACGTGATGTGGTAATTGTACGAGGGGGGTTTGATTAGATGAGTGCCACTTTGTTTCATTCTAACCAGCAATAATCCTCGTCACGTACTGAGTTTAGCTACTAACGCATGACTCAGACAACTTATCAGCTTCCATGATTACCGTGACGTGTTTCCTGTGATGTGATGTCTATACCCTCTGGTCTCGACATTATGCGGAGTGATGATGTGCCACAAATGTCAGTAATGTCCAATTGCAGTTATAGTTCTGTGTAAGCTTTCCACATGGAGACAATAATTTTTCTATCTGTACCTTCCCATGCGTTGACTTTATCTTTCAGTTCTCCGCAGTGCTTCTTTAATCGCAGGATACTGTCGAGTTTAACAGCAGGTCACAGAGCTGTCGGAGTCGGTGTGAGCAATGCAGCTGTTGCAAACAGACCCGACCGCCACTGTGTGAAAGAATTAACAGTGTCACCACCACTCTCGTGCAAACGCGCGGACGTATTCCCTCCCCCCCCCCCCCCCTCCCCCCCCCACCTCCCCGCCACACACACACCTGTGTGTGCACCTGGACCTCCTCTCCCTGTTATTGAATTCCGATAGGGTGACGGGAGGCGGCGAGAGGGCAGAGACGGGCCGACACCATCCTCCCCCAATCCCACCCCCTCCCCCTCCTCTTACCACTGGCCCCAGGAATTCGATACGCCTGCAGGCCTAAATCAGGGGCTGAATGCACGACTGGCCATACTGCTGCACGCACTGGAATGCCGCTGCTACTGTTCCCGACAATTAAATGCTCTCCGGCATCGAACTCCACCCACAGTGGAAATTAGGTGGAACTTGGCTACAAAGCTAAAATTTGTAGAGTTTACTTCATAATTAGTATGACGTCTGAACATTAATTTGCTCGAGTCTGAAGTACGGGAGCCATCTGGAAAGTAACTTTCTTCAGGCTCAAAATATAATATCGGAATACTTCATAAAAAGTTTACATACGACTTAAATGTATTGTTTTGTATTGCTGATCAATATAATCGCCATTCAAATTTAAGCACTTATCATAAATCATAGTGAGCTGACAAATTTTCTAACTACAATATCGTACCATCGATTCAGCCAGTTCTTGGGAGAGTTTTGAAGTTCATTGTTGAAGTCAAAGAATGGACAGAGCGAAGTCATTTTCTGTGCATGAACAGGTATTACTAGCATGGACCAAAGTATGGGCTCTAGAGTGGATGTTCACAAAAACACGCATCAATGCTTGTCTCGGAGGGCTAGAGTGTGGCCAACCAAAGTTCTTCGGAAACAGGGCACCAATAAATAAGCATCTAAAATACTTATTTGTATCGCTTGTCTTAATGTCTCACGGCGAGATTCACCACTATTTATTGTATTCCAGTCTCTATCTTCCCCTCCAGTTTGTACCCTCTACAGCCCCCTCTAGTACCATCGAAGCTATTCCCTGATGTCTGAACACAAAAAATGGCTCTGAGCACTATGGGACTTAACTTCTGAGGTCATCAGTCCCCGTCTAAACACAGATTGCACATATTATATCATTTCGTCCCTTCTTTCCCACACGTTAGTTTCTTCACCGAGTTTGCAGAGAACCTCCTCAATCCTCATCAGTCCACCTTATTTTCAACATCCGTCTAAAGCAACAAATCATAAATGCTTAGATTCTCTTCTTTTCCGATTTTCCCATATTCCATCGTTCACTACCATACACTTCAGTGCTCCAAACGTACGTTCTCACAAAATTTCTTCCTCAAATTAGGGCCTATCTTTGATACTAATAGACTTCTTTTGGCCATAAACGGCCCCCGTGCCTGTGCTAGTCTGCTCTTTACGTCCTTCTTTCTTCGTCGGTCATGCGCTATTTTGCATCCAAAACAGCAGAATTCCTTCACTACTGCTACTTTATGATTTCCGTTTCTGATATTAAGTTTACTGCTAATCTCTTTCATGCTAGCTAAATAGAAATTCCTTTAGTACCCTAAAAATACAGCAACAATTTTTCTGGCTGAAGTGGTGGTCTTTATTTCACCTTTTGTTGACATTCTTTGAGTTTTGTGGTTCTCAGAAAGGAATTTTGAAATGCAGTGCAGGACTGTGGTACCCCAGTGGTTTGGGCGCGATCCCATACAAAACAGGCTAAAAGTTGCTCGCAGGTTGTTGGACAGATGACGTACATTAAAACGCTAATTTACACAATTTTTTTACCATTCGGTAGCCAACTATAGACGCACAGCCATTTTTGTCACTATGAGCTTCCCACGTTTGAAAACCGCGTTACAGAACGAATCTCGATTCTGAAAGGATTTGTAATTGCAATGTTCACTTTGAACGGCTCGTATGTTACCTTAAACATGAATGATGATTATGCAGACGCGTAATACACAGGTAGAGATTTGTCGAAAAGAATTTCGGAGAATAATTTCCAGATAACACTCAAGTAAACAATATCATATTTACTAGTAGATTTAACATTACGTGTTGTGTTACTGTTACCTCGTCAAGAAAACGTATAATTTGAGACTTCAGTCAATTACATAACTTAAGGATTGTGCGATGACTGCACCGTTTGCATCCAAACTGGAAACAATTATACTGTAAACAACTGGTTTCCCTACGTTTTCCGAACTAAATTTGCATCCTCGTACAATGTAATTATTTAAATGCCCTTTGATAGCTGTTCCTTGGGGTATATTTACATATCTTCCTTACACACGTATGAGAATACACTCTAGTGAACACAGAAAAGAATAACAGGCAAAAGCGGAGTTGTTTTACTAATAAATGACAAATAGAAAAAGGTAATAGTACGAATAATTAACAGAGACTTTAGTCCATATAAAACTTAACAACAAGTGATTAGGTAGGGTCTTTTTCTGCAAGGGCACATACTTCTGAAGAAGGTACTAAAATGCTCTATAAAGAATTCCAAAATTTATTGATCAGAAATTATAATAGCAGGAGATTTCAATGCCAAAACAATCAACTTGTAGAATATAAAAAAGAACAGTCATGGGGAAATACTAAGAGATTTTGTGGCTTGGAACAAAATAAAAATAAGGAACACTTTCTTCAGACTTTAAAAATTATAAATATTCATTACAAGAAGCAAGACCTCAATAACGGATTGTTGATTATTTCCTAAATGATGGAAAAACAGGGAAAACCGTTGGAGATGTTATGTACAGTGATCATTATCTTCTTATGTAATCAGTGGAACTTTGAGGACATATAGGACATCAGTACAAATAAAGGTGTGGGAAAATTAATTTATCACTGAAAGAAATAGTTAGATATTTATAGAATAAATGATTGTTTCAAGTATTTCAACAGTAGTCTACCCAGAAAGGACAATAGCGAAGAGACTAGTTATTCATGACGATATTGAAAAGAAAAAGAAAACTTGCTGAGGCTCCCAGGAATTGTAGAAACCAAGAAAAATGAAGGAAAAACTTGTAACAAGAACCAGCAAAAGCGAAAATACAGCCTACAAAGAAACGGTACATAGGAAAATAGAGGAAAACATATTAAAAGGTTCCATGCACCTCAAACAATGGTTAACTAGGAAGGCGGTTCGTACAAGTATACATTGTATGCAGGCAAGTATACATTGTATGTAGACACGGATGTTCATGAGCGACAAAGCATGGCTTACAAAAACCCAAGATATCCAAGCCGGTAAACAAAATACAATGTGAGGAAAGCAATAATGTGTGAATACCAAGGACTCGAGTCCTAAAAAAATAATTGAAGGGTTCAGAATGGAAAAGTGTCAGAGTTAGACATGAAGAAACAATCTACCGAAAACAGAATGGAAATCTGAGAAATAGTAGTCCGAGAGAACTAAAAAACAGGTAATTAGCAAAAGTGGAAACACGAAGAGAGAACAGTTGATAATGAAACCGGCTGATAATTCGGTAGATTATAATAACACATGCTATAGATGAAAACATATACAATAAGAATAGAGAGAAGGTATAGTTCTCCCAAAATAGAAAAGTAAATCACTTTGTTCGTGTTTATGTTAGATTAGTTTATTATATGCTGGCTAAAAATATCGGAAAAGGTGGCTAGGAGAAGCGATGCAAAAATACACTGAAGAGCCAAAGAAACTGGTACACCTGCCTAATATCGTGTGGGCCCCCCATGAACACCCAGAAGTGCCGCAACACGACGTGGCATGGACTCGACTAATGTCTGAAGTAGTGCTGGAGGGAACTGACACCATCAATCCTGCAGGGATGTCCATAAATCCTTAAGATTACGAGGGGATGAAGATCTCTTCTGAACAGCACGTTGCAAAGCATCCCAGACATGCTCAGTAATGTTCAGTTCTCGGGAGTTTGGTGGCAAGCGGAAGTGTTTAAACTCAGAAGAATGTTCTTGGAGCCACTCTATAGCAATTCTACACGTGTGGGGTGTCGCATTGTTCTGTTGAATTGACCAAGTCCGTCGGAATGCATAAGGGATATGAATGGATGCAGGTGATCAGACAGGATGCTTACCTACGTGTCACCTGCCAGAGTCGTATCTAGACGTATCAGGGGTCCCATATCACTCTAACTACGCACGTCCCAAACCATTACAGAGCCTCCACCAGCTTGAAACGTCCTCTGCTGACATGAAGGGTCCATGACGTTGTCTCCGTACCCGTACACGTCTTCCCGCTAGATAGAATTTGAAACGAGACTCGTCCGACCAGGCAACAGATTTCCAGTCATCAACAGTCCAATGTCGATGTTGACGGGCCCAGGCGAGGCGTAAAGCTTTGTGTCGTACAGTCATCAAGCGTACACGAGAAGGCCTTCGGCTCCAAAACCCCATATCGATAATGTTTTGTTGAATGGTTCGCACGCTGACACTTGTTGATGGTCCAGCATTGAAGTCTGCAGCAATTTGCGGAAGGGTTGCACTTCTGTGATACTGAAAGATTCTCTTCAGTCGTCGTTGGTCCCGTTCTTGCAGGATCTTTTTCCGGCCGTAGCGATGTCAGAGATTTGATGTTTTGTCGGATTCCTGATATTCACGGTACAATGGTCGTACGGGAAAATCCCCACTTCATCGCTACCTCGGAGATGCTGTGTCCCATCGCTCCTACGCCGAGTATAACACCACGTTCAAACTGACTTAAATCTTGATAACCTGCCATTGTAGCAGCAGTAACCGATCTAAAAACTGCGCCAGACACTTTTTATCTTACACAGCGTTGCCGACCGCAGCGTCGTGTTCTGTCTGTTTACTTATCTCTGTATTTGAATATGCACGCCTTTACGAATTCTTTTGGCGTTTCAGTGTATATTACCTTATAAAAGTATCCGGACACATATTTGTGGACATTAATATGAGGGTGTCCACTCTTCACCTTATGACCGATTAATACATTCAGAGACGCGCATGGAAGCTTGCTGAGCGATGGCAGCCAATTGCGACTCAGATGTTGAAATCAGAGAAGGTAGCGATGTTGGACGCTGGGTTCTGGAGCACAGTCGATGTTCTAACTCATCCCAAAAGTGTTCCATTGGGTTCAGGTAAGGACTCTCGGCAGGCCAGTCCATTTTAAGAGGCCGGCCGGAGTGGCCGAGCGGTTCTAGGCGCTACAGTCTGGAACCGCGCGACCGCTACGGTCGCAGGTTCGAATCCTACCTCGGGCATGGATGTGTGTGCTGTCCTTAGGTTAGTTATGTTTAAGTAGTTCTAAGTTCTAGGGGAGTGATGGCCTCACAGGTTAAGTCCCATAGTGCTCAGAGCATTTGAACCAACCATTTTAAGAATGGTGCACAAACCATTGGCTCACATATGCTGATTTATGACAAGGCGCATTTTCATGCTGATATAAACAATCATCGTCTCCGAACCGTTTCTCAACTGTAAGGCGTACATAATACTGTAAAATGTGTCCATACCCTTTCGCATTTGGTGTTTCCTTAAGCGTGATATGAGGAACACACCGTATCCACGAAAAAACCCCTACACTGTAACACCAACTGTTCCTACTTCACTATTAGCACTACGCATAGTGGCAGGTAACGTAGTCCAAGAACTCGCATAACCAGAATCCTTCAGTCAGACTGCCACATGGTACAGAGTGAGACGTCAGTCCAAATCATTCGTTTCCAGTCGTCCACTGTCCATGGTGTCACTGTTTACTCTACCTCAAGCGTCGCTTAGCATTGACTACAGGAATACTTGGCTAATGAGAAGGTGTTCGTCCATTGTATTCCATTCATTTTAACTCATTCATTTAAACTCACTAAGCACAGTAACTGTGCTAACTGTTCTGCTTTTAGCACTTTGGAACTCAGGAGTGATTCCTTCCGCTGTTTTCTTTAGATTTTTTACTACCACCCTCGGTAATGCCCGAGGTTACTGTCCGTCAGCACACGAAGTCTGCCTGGTATTGGCTTGGCTTTGGTTGTTCCTTGGCGTTTCCACTTCACAATCACATCGTCAGCAGTCAGGCAGCTTTAGAAGGACCGAAATGCCACTGATGGATTTGTTACTCAGGTGACATCCAATGACAAGTTCACATTCGAGGTCACTTGGCTCTCCCGACCAACACCTTATGCATCTCTTCTGAAAACACAATAATCGCCGCCCTATTTTACACTGGCGGGTCTGCCTCTCGTGACATCCAGTGGTCTGTTTCGCACTACGTAGGGGAATCCGGATATTTTTGATCAGATAGTGTCTGTACCTGAGACAATCACAGGAGAAAAATGATGTCGCAGGAAGGGAAGAAGTTGAACAGATAATTATGCGGGACTGCTACGGTCGCAGGTTCGAATCCTGCCTCGGGCATGGGTGTGTGTGATGTCCTTAGGTTAGTTAAGTTTAAGTAGTTCAAAGTTCTAGGGGACTGATGACCTAAGATGTTAAGTCCCATAGTGCTCAGAGCCATTTTTGAAGATAATTATGAAGGGAGTAAATAAAAGAAGAAACGTTGTCAATAAAGTAAAGGATCTTTCAGTTTGCTCAGACATAGCGTAAGAACAAATCGATCTAATTTGGAAATTTGTGGTAAATTCCTGTGGGACCAAACTGCTGAGGTCATCGGCGCCTAGGCTTACACACTACTTAATCTAACTTAAATTAACTTACGCTAAGGACAACACACTCACACCGATGCCCGAGGGAGGACTCCTCGAACCTCCGATGGGAGGAGCCACGCGAACCGCGCGACTGCTATGGTCGCAGGTTCGAATCCTGCCTTGGGCATGGATGTGTGTGATGTCTTAGGTTAGTTAGGTTTAAATAATACTAAGTTGTAGGGGACTGATGACCTCAGATGTTAAGTCCCATAGGGCTCAGAACCATTTGAACTATTTGTAAGTGCCAAAAGGAAGTTTTTACAAGCTGATTTTTTCAAATCCAATGTTGATAACTCTGTTTATAGACACAAATAGCGCCGTTACTAATTTCGAACCGACAGGTTTCTCTTCGGGTGACCATTTATATTTCTTGTTGTTAACATTACTTGTTTTTTCAGATGTAATGATATTTCATCACAGATAATAATAGTGCCAGATCGAAGTTAAAATTCGGTTCTTTGAAGAACAGCCTCTGTACAGTTTGAGAAAGTAGTTGGTAGGAAACGAAATTCTTAGGCAGGCTGTGAGGTGCGTGTTGATGACTCAGTTTTTTGGGAAGGAAAAATATCGTATTTCAAGTCCCGACTTGGCGTGCAGCTTTAATCTATCAGAAAATTACCAGGCTTAGATCCGTTTATAGTATATCTCTCATAACATCTGTATAAACTGACAAGGGCGCCACATCGCAATCAGATTTTTGTAATTTTTCATGTTCAGAACTCAAATATTAATCACCCAAAATAGTTCGACGCAATTCTCAAAAATTCTAGAGGAAATCGTATTTGAAGTTTTAAGACCGTCGCTAAAACGGTGAAGAAAGGTCGATTTTTCTCGATAGGCCGCGTGGCTGTGTGGGAGGCTGTTCGCCTGCCACGTGGGGGTTTTGGGTTCCATTCGCATCTGACGCAAATTTTTAAACTGTGTGGTGCCGAACAGTTTCGACTCCACAGCAGGCAGAGTAATGCATCCCGAGGTTGGCAGTGCACCATGTGACGGCCTCGCCAATCCATGGCGGTCCTGAAGCCACACGTCCGGCTGTACGCGCAGGTAGGGCCACCTCCGAGCCAGCATAAGAGGAAGCCGCAACAAGACAAGGCTACCCCAGTCCGCTACCAGACCGCGAGCGGCTGGTCCCAGCGGAGGTTCGAGTCCTCCCTCGGGCATGGGTGTGTGTGTTTGTCCTCAGGATAATTTAGGTTAAATAGTGTGTAAGCTTAGGGACTGTCTGATGACCTTAGCAGTTGGGTCCCATAAGATTTCACACACATTTGAACACAAAGACCGCGAGCGGAGTCAGCCGAGGATTCAGCATTTAGTAGTAGCTACCTGTGATTGTGATAATGCTTGACGACTGGACTCTGATTAGTGGACTCTCTCTCCGACTTGCTGTTCAAGATAAGTTACTGTGCCATTCAAACTGTGCTTCCTGTCCAGCACCCACCTATTTCTTCGCACCCATCTCTGCCGGATCCAACAAGCTGCAAGTTCTACAAGCAGTTCCGTGTAGTTTAAAATACATAAAGACGGAAGAATATCAGTAGCACTCGAGACTGGTAATCGCTGGTTCGTGTCTCGTTTTGCTCATTATCATCTTCCTTTTTTTTGGTAGTAAAGAATACCTATGTCTTTTAAATACAGCCGGCCGATGTAGCCGAGCGGTTCTAGGCCTTTCAGTACGGAACCGCGCTGCTGCTGCGGTCGCAGGTTCGAATCCTGCCTCGAGTATGGATGTGTTTGATGTCCTAAGGTTAGTTAGGTTGAAGTATTCTAAGTCCAGGTAACTGATGACCTCAGATGTTAGAGCCATTTGAACCATTTTTAAAGATAAAATTCATCAAATATATTCTAAATAATAGACATCTAAATGTTTTTTTTTAATGAAAATATAGGTCTTCTTATTTCTAACTATATAGAGTGTCCCAAGAAAAACACCAACAAGCTTTAGGTTGGTTGATTGTATGGGGGAAGAGACCAAACAGCAAGGTTATCGGTCTCATAGGATTAGGGAAGGAAGTCGGCCGTGCCCTTTCAAAGGAACCATCCCGGCATTTGCCTGGAGCGATTTACGGAAATCACGGAAAACCTAAATGAGGATGGCTGGACGCAGGATTGAACCGTCGTCCTTCCGAATGAGAGTCCAGTGTGCTAACCACTGCGCCACCTCGCTTGGTGACAAGCTTTGGGGACAGGTTCCTTACACCAAAACAAGAAAAAAATGTTGAGTGAACATGGACTCTTTTTAATGCATACCTTAGGAGCTATGAGCACTTGTTCATCTTCGATACCATGAAATATTTCTCTTCTACTTCAAGCTCTTTGCTTCTCTTATTTTGGGAAGAGGTAGTATTGAACAAAACAAGAGAAAAGTGTCTAGTAAGCTTGGGCATAATGCATACCTTAATAGCTAAGAGCAGTTGTTCAGTAGAAGAGATGCGTTTCACACTAACGAAGATGAACTAGCGCTTATAGCTCATGAAGTATGCATTTTAGACTTCTTTTTATTTGGTCCATGTGAACTCCCAAAATATGGACGCGAAAGTCCTTGTAATAGAAGAGATCTGTTTAATAGTATCGAAGATAAACATGTACTCTTGCTCTTAAGGTAGCATTTTAGAGTCGACTTTACAAGACTTTTTTTTGTTTTGAGTAAGAGACTTGTCCCTAAGCTTGTCGGAGTTTTTTTGTGATACCCTATATATCACACACAGAAATACAGTTTTCTTTGCAAATATAAATTCTAATTACTCATCTTTTATAAAAGATGGTTTAAATGAAAAAAACATTACATATTAAATACTTTTTCATCCTTATGTACTTTTTGCATCAGGAAAATCTTCCTGGAACATTTTCCCAGGGTTGGGAATAGACCCCGAGCCACATACGTGGCAGGCAGTCATTCAGCCACAAAGCCACACGAGCTGTCGAGAAAAATCAACCTTGTTCTAGCATATTAAAGACGGCCGATTCTCTCGGTAATTTTGAGAGTTACATCGAACTGATTGCTGATTGATATTTGAGTCTCCAACTTCATGCAGCACAAATATAAAAAGTACAAATATCCGATTGACATGTGGCCCCCTTGTGAGGCAATGTCAGGTACCTGTCACATAAATGTCAGCTGATTCTGAGGAAGAATTTGTTACCCAAGTTTTTATATTTGTTTGCATCAACAGTTCATGAAAGAAGTAAAGTGGTGTTATGCTTGAGATATGATAGCAATGTGAAGCCTGAATATGTTTCTCAGATATTTCCTTAGCCCTCGGAAAGGACTAAGAAAGGAGCTCTGTGGCTTACAAAAGTCTTACATGTATGATTTCAGCGCCTTCTATTTCCTCCGCGCCTTCCTGCGCCATGAGCATTTACACTATGAATATTCAAAGAGAAGCCAACTCATTTCTAAAAGATACATCCAAATTTGCATATAAATTGTCGAACAACGCAGGCCACCTCCTTGTGCTTTCAGGCGGTCGCTCTCTGCGAATGCAGATGAGTCTGTGCGGCCATCACACACAAAGCACTGCGTGACCTCGGGAAGTCAGCCTGCGTGTTTCACTGTGTTACTGGGGATAAAACAATAGAAAATTCTTGTCTGGGTTAACATTAGGATTCCTCATCATGTTATCCGGTTTTGGTTTAGGCGTCCCAGCCCGTTCCAGTTTCAAGTAGGTTGTATCTTTCCATCTTTTCTTAGACGGCCGACATTACTTTTCCCTTGAGGTGTATACTTGTACATTAATTTAGTTATTCGTTCATCTGGCATACTTTGAATGTGTTCATGCAATTCCTCTCTGTACTCCCCTACTTCCCGATATGTGCTTTCGACGCCCAGTTCATTTCTGGTTTCACTACTCTTTACCTGATTTATGAGTTTGTAACCAACCAGTGGTCCAAGGAGTCTCTTCTTAATAGTCTCTTCTGTGATCCGTCTCCGTTCACTGCCCTTTGGAGACCAAGTTTCTCACCCATAGATCAAGACTCGTACTAGTATCACATTATAAAATTTTGTTAGTTTTTTACTATCTTTTAAATGCGATTTATAGTATCTACCAGTTGTTGAAACTTCTGCAATTCGCATTTTGATCATTGGATGTAATACGTGTGATGTCACATCCCAGGTACTTAAAAATATTTATTGTCCTGAGTTATTATTATTGTTGTTAAATGGTTCATACCATGGAACGCCATTACTTTGGTTTCATTTTTAGATACTGCCACATTATAATCATTTGCTACCTTGCCTAAGGACCAAACTGGTCTGTAATTTTTCTTACGAGTCCGGTAAGATTATTGAATCATTTACACACGAGAGTGTATTTATAACTTTTTATGCTTATAATGGCGCATTGCTTTATTCTGCCATGCGTTTGGGACGTAGTCTATGTATATATTAAATAAAGGTCGCCCTTGTCTCACTCCTTAACAGATGTGTCTCACAAACGAACATACTTCTTGTACTGATTTTATTGCGTTTGTACATACTTTGAGTTAAACGTATTAAGTATTGAGGTCAATTAATATTTTCTAAAATTTTGCATATTTTAACAAAGTTAACGTTATCCAAACCCTTCTGATAGTCATTAAAGGCAATGTACGTGATGTGATTACGTTCTATATGTTTTCAGTAATTTGGCACACTGGAAAAACAATGTCTAAGCAAGATCTTCCTACCCGAAAAACATCATATTCTTCTGTATAAAAACAATTTGTTTTAGTTTCGCAGATTTCAAAACACTAATACCTCGATAAACGTCACACAAGTTGCAGTCCCATTTTTTAAATAATGTGATAACAACTGCTGGTGTCTTGCTATACGTGCAACAAGTATTTTTGAAAAATTTAATAGCGTTTAGACTAACGATTCCGAAGTATATTTAAATAGCGCTATATTTAGTGTCTGCCCTGGGGATTTTCTGCTTTTTGGTGTCTTTAACATAGACTTTAGATTTTCCACTGATATAATATCAACGTGCTCGTCACTAACTGCGATTTTCACATTCCCCTTGTCACCTTGCGATAAACTTTGGAAATATTCCAGCCACTCATTTTCTGACATGGAATTAGTTTGAATCATTTCTGTCATCTTTACTAGGTTGTTCTAGGCTTTAATTTGTTGCCTTTGTACATCATCCTCCATTTTACTCACAAAATTTTCCCGGCTTTGTTGTATTTTCCTTCTCTTTCTACTGACCACTTCCGTGCGCCGCTTCCTGCATGACTGAATCCTTGCGTCTTTATCATATTCTTCAATGGTATTTGTATAGGTACGCTCACTATTCCCATTTGTATAACTTTGAGAGTTTCATTTCAATAAGTGAGGTCCCGAAATAGCTAAGAAAGTGGAATCATGTTGCAAGGAATTCCACCTCCTTTACATGTCTGAATATCCCAGCATGTCTCGTGTGATTTCTTCAAGACGAATCGGGAGAACATCAAAACGGCCGACTTTATTAGCTCCACTTGTCCTCCTGAAGCAGCACTCAGTCTGATAAATTCGATGTCGAACAGATCTCAAACACTTTCTCGTATTTTTTTAAGATATGTTCGCTGTTGACTGTAGAAAGGCTTTATTTTCAGAACTGCAATTTCGGCCTTAAGTCCACTGTCAAGTGTTGTACTGTAGACGACTGTGCTTCAGCACAAGTCAGAAATTAGAACCCTCCACTATGTTCACACGTCATCGTCGTATCTGAGCCTTATAACTGTAAGAATACAGCAACATTAAGTAAACGCGCGACTACGTAAGTTGCGAGAAAATAATATAATTACAACAAATGTTGACAACTCAACATGAATATCAACGAACCATCTTCGCCATATCTAGTGTTGCCCAGAAGCGTTCTGCCACAGACAGAACATTTCGCCTTGGTCAACATACACGGTCCAGTCACACTAATGTGACCGCTGCCCGTGTTCAACGTCCAATAGCCAGTCACAGACGGCAGGTCGCGAAACTAGCAATGGAGGGTATACGAAGCGTTTACGAGGTGGGCGGTAATGATGGGGGGGTGGGGGGAGGGGGACACGCGGGTAATAGTCAGTCGTTGTCGCAAAGCGGAAACGAAGCGATTCATCTGACCTCCGACAAGGCGAGAGTGGAAGCATTTCAAAAACGGCTAAGTTTAACTGTCCGCGTGAAGCCGTGGATAAACATACCGTGCAGGGCAAAATAACGCTATCAAAAACCGTCTCCGAGGCCACAGATCACAACCGTTCAGTGAACGTTGCTGCGCCTGAGCTTCTGCAGCAGGCGCCTTGTTCGTGCACCAATGGTGACTGCTGCCCGTCACGAAGAAGACTGGTATTTCCACGCCAGTACCGCATCTAGACGTCCACTGAGTGGCTAAGGTGGCCTTTTCAGATAAATCATGTTTTATGCTCCATCAGACAAATGACCTTTGATGTGTACGGCCCTGCAACACTGTCTAAGCCGGAGGAGAGAGCGTTATGGTTTGGAGAATGTTTTCGTGGCATTCCCTGAGTGATCTCGCCATTCTGGAAGGCACAATGGATCAGTACAAGTATGCATCTAGCCTTGGGGACCATGTCCACCACTACTTGCAGTTTTTTTCCGTTTGGCGCGATGCATCGACCAGCAGCAAAATGAAAGTGTCACAAAGCTCGCAGTGTACGCGCGTGGTTTGAAGAGCACCAGGTTGAGTTTACTGTATTCTTTTCGCCACCCCGATTTAGTACCAATAGAAAATCTGTGGGACCATCTCGATCGGACTGTTCACGTCATGGATCCGCAACCGAGAAACCTAGCGCTGGTATCCACGGACCCCGGAGTCGGCAACGCTCCACACGGCTGTCGGATATCTGCCAGAACTGATTCTCTTCCTGCACGTCCGCGCTGCAAAATGTGGTTAATCACGCTTTTGGTAGATGATCACATTAATGGACTGGACCGTGTATAAGCACACTAGACTAGTGATCCCACGATGTACAACGCCGACACTGAGTAGGGTCTCACACCGGTTCTAGCCTTGATAATGACCTAAATTCGGCGAGTGAGGGGGGCACAAGTTTTTTTAGGTATGCCGTATCAATATGAAGCCACTCGGTGATGATTAGACCGCCTAGGCCTACCATATAACTGGCACGTTGATTGGTACTTTATACCCGCTGTTCCGAGGACTCCCCCAGATATAATCTACGTGACTGACGTCAGATAATTTAGCGCGTCGATCGATGTAGATAGGGTGCTGAGTCTTTGTCAAAACAGGAACGTATGGATACAGAACACTACAACATGCTTATCACGAAGATGTAGAAGAAAGGACGAATTTTGAAATAAACATCTGGGTTCGCGATCACGGTAGTCAGAATGACTGGGCCCAAGCCATGGTACGAAAAACTCTCCAAAAACATAACAGGATCAACCGGGCAACATCATTCATGGTGCGATCATGGGCATGTCGAAACACGTCGACCCATCTTCCCGCGATGATTCCGAATAATTGATTGGCAAAACATCCTGCTACACTGGCATGACGTACATCTGCGGCGGAGCCTCACATTACCGCCTGGTAGCAGTTCTGTACTAAGTACAACGTTCCAAGGAGACTAGTGTGCTCTTTGAAAGGGATTACCAACATTTCGTCCAATAAGCTTGTTATCAAGTACATTCTGCTGACAGTATTCCACAGCTCTTAAACAATTAAAAAAAGACATCTTAAACCTGTCAAAATCTGTTATATTAATATTTTCTATTTCTTCAGGTCCTAAGACTTCGGAACGTTAATCTATTTGATAACCTGGCGGTCATTTAAGATAGAAACTTTTCAAATATATTAATAGCAATTATTATTATTACTGTTAATTTTTTTGTGCAAGCAGGTTGATTTTATTCAGGATTCCAATTACTACATTATTCCCCAACCCTTAGTCTAAAAAACTTTATTTTTCTTCGTTCAATGCGACGGCCTTTAGCTACCATACTGGGAAGGCCAATATTCCTGCATGGTACGTCTCTATTGGTAGATGTCGGAGCCAACGTGTTGATGCATCAATAGCCTCCACCTCCCCCCCCCCTCCTTCCTATCCTTCAAAAAAATCATCCACATGCTGCTTCCCGCGGAGTGGATTCATGACCAGGCTAAACAGATGGAAGTCGGAAGATACGAGATCCAAATGAGGAAGAACAGTCCAATGAAGTTTCGTGAGCTTCTCTCGGGTGCGCAGAATTGTGTGAGGCCTTGCGTTATCGTGGAGAAGAGAAATTCTTTTTTACATTTTAGTGGCGACGACCGAACAAGATGGTGCAGTGATTAGCACACTTATTCGCATTCGGGAGGACGATGGTTCAAACCCGCTGCCGGCCATCCAGATTTAGGTTTTCCGTGGTTTCGCTAAATCGCTCCAGGCAAACGCTGGGATGGTTCCTTTGAAAGGGCACGGCCGGTTTCCTTGCCCGCCCTTGACACAATCCGAGCTTGTGCTCCGTCTGTACTGACCTCGACGTCGACGAGACGTTAAACCCAATCTTCCATCCTTCCTTCCTCTTGTGGCGACGAACACGCTGAAGTCGTTTCTTCAGTTTCTTGAAGGTAGCACAATACGCTTCAGAGTTGATCATTGCAGCATGGGGGAGGGAATCGAACAGAACAATTCCTTCAGAGTCCCTGAAGACCGTCGCTATGACTTTATCGCCTGAGGCTGCGGCTTTGATCTTTTTCTTCGGAGGAGAGGTGGTGTGCCGCCACCTCGTGCACTGCCGTTTTGATTCCGGTTGGAAGTGATGAACCCATACTTCATCGCCTGTGACAGTGTTAAACAAAATATTGTCACGGATCAGACTCGTAACGAGCAAGGAATTCCGCGTAGATGTTCCTTCGTTGCTCTTTACAGTCTTCTGTTAGGAGGACAGGAACGCAGGGGGGCACACACTTTTGATTACCGTACCCAGCTGGTGTACGAGTGTGTCAGCACTACCAAGAGAAATGTAGAAGTAGTACAGCGGGGTGTTTTATTATGATCCGTCGATCACCTAGAATGAGTGTCTGCACATTTTCGCAGGAGTCAAAGCTGTGTGCGGCCGGCCGTTACGCGGGAGATCGGAAAGGTTTGCGCGACCTTATTGTGATGATAACAAACGCTTCACCCAATGGCTCACTGTGGTTTTGTTCTCTGCCAGGTCTCCGTAACTCCGTAGACATTCTCCAAGCGCCTATGATTATCTGCGATGCTTTGATTTTCCTCCCGCACCCGGGTTCGATTCCCGGCGGGGTCAGGGATTTTCTCTGCCTCGTGATGACTGGGTGTTGTGTCATGTCCTTAGGTTAGTTAAAGTAGTTCTAAGTTCTAGGGGACTGATGACCATAGATGTTAAGTCCCATAGTGCTCAGAGCCAGCCTTTGATTTTGCGTTACAGACGCCGCTTTCAAGGCTTCGTATAGAGGCGCCACCTATTGGGACTTTATGAAACTATAGGGATTGAAGCAGAATATACCCCGATGTTCCCACAGCAAATTCAGCATTTTTTCAAACGAAATCGGCTGAGAAAAAAAGTGTTTCATTACTTACTGAAAGGCCCTCATACCAGTAGCCGTTTTTCTCAGCTACGTCAGTTATGTTCTGTCATAAAGATACGAAAATTTCCGTCTTTTCCAACTGAAATTTATTTTTGAGTATCAGACACATTTCGCCTATTCATGTTAGTCATTTTCAGATATATAAAATTATTTAATTATACACATTTTGATGTGAAATTTGCCGTGATTCTTTTTTAGTTTGCTTACATCTAGCTATTTCTATCTACAATTGTACGTTTTTTTAATACTGAATTCATTTTAATGCCTTTTCATACAATCATTAATTAAGTGAAATAGTTATTAAGATAACTATAAGATGTCATTTGTGAATGCCACAAAGTGTCTCAACATGTGTTTACAAACGTAATGCATTACCGTATGCAAACTAAGTAGCATGTACGGACAGTTTTTGACCCATGTGATTACAATTTCACAGGTTCGAAATAGTCTGTTTCTGTATATTATGGGTGGTATCGAAAGATAGGCGCAATGCCTATTAAAGAGATATCTCACTGGGTTGATTTATTTACACTAAATGTGACACTCAGATGCAAAGTAATTTCTAAACGCAACGTGGAAACAGAACATTCTTACTGTTTTAGATCAGCCAGCAATTTCCTGCAAGCGGGCAGTGTGGATGAGAGGCATAATTCTGGCTGACCAATGACATGTGGTGCTAATACAGAAAGAAAAGTCGGATTTCCAGCGTTTACTAGACGACTGTCTTCGCTCGACCTATCAAGAGCTAGAAATCCATACGTCTAACGTGCCCAGATTCCTTCAAAAAGGTTGACAGTCGTTCAGCCGTCGTGTGGAAACGTTTTGAAAAACCACAACAAACGGAATTTTCGGCCGACATTCTTGAGCGTTCACGTGAGAAAGTGTATTTCCGACTTTCGCGCGTGCTGTTATGAGACGCAGAAATGACAGTCGCTTTTGATAATACATGATAACCATAAACTGAATTTCCGATTTTATTTGATCTTTGATAGAGCTATTGGATCATTAGTTCTATTTCATTAAATAAAATTTGAAATGCAAAAGTTTTCCATCACCCCGGTTCTCAGAACTCCTGAAGATAGACGCCGACTGTGGATATTGTATCACAGACACAGTCACTAAACCCGCCCAAAGATGTAAACAACCATCCATGAGCAGCACCTATTAGACGGAGGGGGTCTGACAGCCGAGGAGCTCCAGTCATTCCACCAGGAAGGAGATACACGGCTCGTGTTGTCCGTAGTTCAACCATGCCTAGGCGGTCAATACCGCGGTTCGTTCGCTTCCGCATTGTTACTTTGTCCCCGGAAGGGCTCTCAACAAGGGAAGTATCCAGGCGTCTCGGAGTGAACCAAAGCGATGTTGTTCGGACATGGAGGAGATAGAGAGACACAGGAACGGTCGATGACGTGCCTCGCTCAAGCCGTCCAAGGGCTACTACTGCAGTGGATGAGTGCTACCTACGGATTATGGCTCGGAGGAGCACCATGTTGAATAATGCGTTTCGTGCAGCCACAGGACGTCGTGGTAAAACTCAAAACTGTGCGTAATCTACGCCGAATCGCCGTTGAGGAATGGGACAATCTGGGCCAACAGTGCCTTGATGAACTTGTGGATAGTACGCCACGACGAATACAGGCATACAATGCAGGAGGACGTACTACGGGCACTGGAGGTACCGGTGTCTACAGCAATCTGGACCGCCACCTCTGAAGAGCTCTCTGTATTGTGGTACAACATGCAACATGTGGTTTTCGTGGGCAAAAAAAAAGGGCGGAAATGATGTTTGTGTTGACCTCTATTCCAGTTTTCTGTACAGGTTCCGGAACTCTCGGAACCGAGGTGTTGCAAAACTTATTTGATATATGTACAAACCACTAAAGAGCAGACGTTCATATAAGCACTTTCGAGTTAGTGTATAACATAAAATAAAAACCTTTAGTGTGTATCACTTGTTCATGTACTAACGCACGTCGCTTATTTATGTTGATACAAATCGCTATCCGCGTCTGGCCAACCGTCAATGGACTTTTCTTGAAGGTGCACAGGCAGATGGAGCGCTCGAGAACGTCGTTCGGATTTCTGTTGTCTGTTTACTTGGGTCTGCTTCAGGCACTTGGGTCTATTTCATTGCAGCCCACTTCTCAATCTGCATTTGCCGTACTGCGTTTCCCATGCTTCCGCCTGACACTGAATCATCTGAAACCACTTATCTCGCTCGGCTTACAGTAGCTCATAGAACACTTCACTATTCCATATTCCTAAGCCTCTCCTTCAGTCACCTTCCTATTTGCAGCTCATCATTAACGAAATGTAGTAAAGAAATTTATTCATCCAGGAATCAAACGAGAAGAAGACAGATGGTCGTCCGCGGCCTTGATGGGGGGAACCACCACGGAATTTTCTTGAAATGATGTCTGGAAACCATGGGAAACCTAAATCAAGGTAGCCAGAGAGAGCACGAAACTCCATCCCCCCCCCCCTCCCCCCCTCCCCAAAAGCCGAAGCCAGTTTACTGTGTCTTTCGGTTTATACCGAATGTACAGTTTTCATTCGTTTATACATACTTTCAACAAGATGATAAAGAAATGACCTTTCTCCCTTTCCATAACTGTGTTTTTTTACTCACGCCTATATTAATCTACCCGGAAACTAACCGCATCTGAAAGATACAATGCACTTGTGACGGATTACACCTCTTACAGTTTTGGCACTGATCATCATAAGCATCATACAACGCAGAAAATCTTAACTCTTCAGTGAACTGATAATTTACTTAATTTCCTCCTTACCTTTGTTCCATCAGAAAGCGATATACACAAAAACAGGATGCTCTTTATAGAAACTTGTAGAGTGCAAGGCGGTTTGCTTAAATGTCAAAAGATTGCAGAAGTCAAAGCCTTCGATTCACCTCCTGAATCATTTCACTGTGCTATTCTGTCATTAATGACTGAATGCAACTTTCCTTAACATTCTCAAAATGGCGTGGAACAAAGTTAAAACTGAGTCTTACATTAGAATGTGGTTACGGAGAGAAACTACACCACTCAGAGACTCAAATTACAAGCTGTTCCTTTCCAGGATGAAGAAAATCAAAGGAAACTTTGACAAGTTGAAATTTTGAGACAATCTTGATGCTGTGCTCGGATGGCGCAATTTGAGAAGAGCTGATCTCGGAGTGCTGTTGTCTGAATTCGGTCATGGTCTGGGAAATAATGTGGTTACGTCAGAAATGTCCACTGAAAAAAAAGTCGGTAAGGAACAATCCTTTCACATCATTATCAAATGTATTTGCTATGGATTTTTTAAAAAAGTAACATGTTTTTCCCACAGTTCGTAGCACAAGAAAGGAATAATTTGCACAAAAACACACAAAAACTATACTGTGAAATCTGTATCTAGATCAAGCGGACACAATCACAGCACGTAATATGAAAACGATGTGAAAACACGAAATGTACTGTGACTGTGAAAGATGCTGTTAAGGAACCTTGTGGCAATAATAGCGATTATTTAAATGAAATCTGAGATTTTCAATATTGAAAGAAGGTAAGTTTCTCACAAAACTATTTTAATTTTGAAGTATGACCCCAAAACAGAACTAAAACCAATATCCGATATTAAATTCTACAGTAGTTACAAAGCCAACCTCTGCTGCCGTAGCCGACAAAGAAATACAATATGCTTGTCTGATAAATATCTGGCGTCTGCCATCAGTTAATAAAATACGCCAGACTAGATATAAACCCCAACAACTCCACGTTCTTTTCTATTTTTTACGAATTATCTCTTTTTTATTTTTTAATATCAGTTATTCGTTTTCATTGCGATGCGTGCAGCGATTAACTCATCCTCCATCGTCTGAATTCGGGCGATGAAGTGAGAAATCACTAGGTACCGTCCGGAAATTTAATACCTAGGCACATATGAAGGAGAGGAAAAAAAAATCTGAGTTTGTTAATATATTATAAGGGACGGTCAAATGAGAACGACACGGATGGAAAAAAAGGTAAGTGAACTGTTTATTTTGTCAAAAGTATCGCCATGACTGTTAATATATTTATTCCAATGTGAGGCAAGTCGATCAATGCCTTCATAGAAAAATGTCTGCGGTTTCCTACGGCACCAAAGATTGTACCCAGGCATGCACCTATTCTACATCTACATCGATAATCCACAATCCACCTTACGACGCGTGGCAGAGGGTACCCCGTACCACTAATAGTCATTTCCTTTCCTGTTCCATTCGCAAAATTACTTTAACACCTTCAGCTACTAACGGGCGTTGATATACAGCGTGGTCCATTGATCGTGACTGGGCCAAATATCTCACGAAATAAGCGTCAAACGAAAAAACTACAAAGAACGAAACTTGTCTAGCTTGAAGGGGGAAACCAGATGGCGCTATGACTGGCCCGCTATATGGCGCTGCATAGGTCAAACGGGTATCAACTGCGTTTTTTATTTTAAATAGGAACCCCCATTTTTTATTACATATTCTTGTAGTACGTAAATAAATATGAACGTTTCAGTTGGACCACTTTCTTCTCTTTGTAATAGATGCCTCTGTAATAGTCACAAACATATGGCTCACAATTTTAGACGAACAGTTGATAACAGGTAGGTTTTTTAAATTAAAATACAGAACGTTGGTACGTTTGAACGTTTTATTTCGGTTGTTCCAATGTGATACATGTACCTTTGTGATCTTATTATTTCTGAGAACGCATGCTGTTACAGCTTGATTACCTATAAATACCACATTAATGCAATAAATGCTCAAAATGATGTCCGTCAACCTCAGTGCATCTGGCAATACGTGTAACGACATTCCTCTCAACAGCGAGTAGTTCGCCTTCTGTAATGTTCGCACATGCATTGACAATGCGCTGACGCATGTTGTCAGGCGTTGTCGGTGGATCACGATAGCAAATATCCTTAAACTTTCCCCACAGAAAGAAATCCGTGGACGTCAGATCCGGTGAACGTGCGGGTCATGTGCTTCGACGACCAATCCATCTGTTATGAAATATGCTATTCAATACCGCTTCAACCGCACGCGAGCTATGTGCCGGACATCAATCATGTTGGAAGTACATCGCCATTCTGTCATGCAATGAAACATCTTGTATTAACATCGGTAGAACATTACGTAGGAAATCAGCATACACAGCACCATTTAGATTGCCATCGATAAAATGGGGCCAATTATCCTTCCTCCCATAATGCCGCACCATACATTAACCCGCCAAGGTCGCTGATGTTCCACTTGTCGCAGCCATCGTGGATTTTCCGTCGCCCAATAGTGCATATTATGCCGGTTTACGTTACCGCTATTGGTGAATGACGTTTCGTCACTAAATAGAACGCGTGCAAAAATTCTGTCATCGTCCCGTAATTTCTTTTGTGCCCAGTGGCAGAACTGCACACGACGTTCGAAGTCGTCGCCATGCGATTCCTGGCGCGCAGAAATATGGTACGGGTGCAATCGATGTTGATGTAGCATTCTCAACACCGACGTTTTTGAGATTCCCGATTCTCGCGCAATTTGTCTGCTACTGATGTGCGGATTAGCCGCGACAGCAGCTAAAACACCTACTTGGGCATCATCATTTGCTGCAGGTCGTGGTTGACGTTTCACATGTGCCTGAACACTTCCTGTTTCCTTAAATAACGTAACTATCCGGCGAACGGTCCGGACACTTAGATGATGTCGTCCAGGATACCGAGCAGCATACACAGCACACGCCCGTTGGGCATTTTGATCACAATAGCCATAAATCAATACGATATCGACCTTTCCCAAAATTGGTACACGGTCCATTTTAACACGGGTAATGTATCACGAAGCAAATACAGTCCGCACTGGCGGAATGTTACGTGATACCGCGTACTTATACGTTTGTGACTATTACAGGGCGATCTATCACAAAGCGAAAAAAGTGGTCCAACTAAAACATTCATATTTCTTTACGTACTACACGAATATGTAATAAGAAATGGGGGTTCCTATTTAAAAAACGCAGTTGATATCCGTTTGATCTATGGCAGCGCCATCTAGCGGGCCAACCATAGCGCCATCTGGTTTCCCCCTTCAAGCTAGATGAGTTTCGTTCTTTGTAGTTTTTTCGTTTGCTGCTTATTTCGTGAGACATTTGGCCAGGTCACTATCAATGGACCACCCTGTATATGCCTCCGTATGAGCCGAAATTTCTCGTATCTTATCTTCGTAGTCTTTACGTGCAGTGTATGTTGGAGGCAACAGAATCTAAATTTTCTCAGTAGCGTTTCTCTAAAAGAACGTCGCCTTCCCTCCAGGGATTCCTATTCAATTTCCCGAATCATCTCAGTAACGTGTGAAGTCGAACCTACCAGCAACAAATCTAGCAGACCACCTCTGAATTGCTTCGACGTCTTCCTTTAATACGATCTGATACGGATCCCAAACACTGGAGCAGTACTCAAGAATAGGTCGCACTATCGTCCTGTATGCGGTCTCCTTTACAGAAGAACCACACTTTCCTAGAATATAGAGTCTGAAAACTACGGGTTTCTTTTTTCGACTCATCCGTATTACATTGCGTTTTTCTACATTTAGAGCTAGCTCCCACTCATCACACCAACTAGAAATTTTGCCTAAGTCATCTTGTATCCTCCTGCAGTCACCCAATTTCGCCACCTTACTGCTCACCACACAATAATCAGCAAACAAGCGCAGATTGCTGCCCACCCTGTCCGCTAAATTATGTATGTATATAGAGAATAATGGCGGTCCTATCACACTTCCATGGGACACTCGTGACGATACCCTTGTCTCTGATGAATATTCGCCGTCGGAGTCGAGATATTGGATTCTAAACCTTAAGAAGACTTCGAGTCACTCTCTTATCTGTTAACCTATTCGACATGTTCATACCTTCTTTAACAGCCTGCAACTGGCCACAGTGTCAAACGCTTTCTGGAAGTCTAGAAATATGGAATCTGCCTGTTGCCCTTCATCCATAGATCGCAGTATATCATGCGAGAAAAGATTCAAAAATGGTTCAAATGGCTCTGAGCACTATTGGACTTAAACATCTGAGGTCATCAGTCCCCTAGAACTTAGAACTACTTAAACCTAACTAACCTAAGAACATCACACACATCCATGCCCGAGGCAGGATTCGAACCTGCGACCGTAGCGGTCGCGCGGTTCCAGACTGAAGCGCCTAGAACCGCTCGGCCACATCGGCCGGCCATGCGAGAAAAGAGTGCAAGCTGAATTTCGCAAGAGCGATGCTTTGTAAAACCATGCTATTTCGTGGACAGAAAGCTTCTCGGTCTCAAGAAAATTTATTACATTCGAACTGAGAATATATTCAAGGATTCTGCAGCAAACAGATACTAGGGATACGGTCTGTACTTTTGCGGGTCCGTTCTTCTGCCCTTCTTGTAAACAGGAGTCACCTGCGTTTTTTTCCAGTCGCTTAGGTCTTCGCGCTGGGCTAGAGATTCACGATAAATTCAAGCTAAGTAAGGGGCCTGTATCGTAGAGTGTGGTTTGAAAAACCGGACTGGAATTCGATCAGAATCTGGTGACTTTTTTGTTCCAACTCCATGAGTTTGTTCTCTACGCCAGCAATGCTTATTACTATGTCGTCCATACGGGAGTCCGTTGGATGGTCAGACGACGGTATTTTTGCACGATTCTCCTGCGTGAACGACTTCTTGAACGTGAAATTAAAAACCTCGGATTTCGTTTTGCTATCTTGAACTGCCACACCAGACTGGTCAACAAGTGACTGGATGGAAGTAGACGCACTTCGCGATTTTACATAGGACTAGAATTATCTCGTGTTCTCTGCCAGATCTTTTGCTAAGGTATGACGGTGGTAGTAGTTGTATGTTTCAAGCATAGATCTTTCCACAGACGCACGAATCTCTACCAACCTTTGCTTGTCGTCATTTTCACGTTCTCTTTTGAACCGAGAATGCAACAGCCTCTGCTTCCTCAGCATTCTCCCAGTCTAATTGTTTTTTCCGTCCTTATTCCACTTACTGGGCACGTAATTCTCCAGATTACGATTTACAGTCTGCTTAAACTTGGCCATAATTCCTCTATATCCGTGTTACCGGAGCTAAGTGATGTCAGTTCACTGTCTAAATGAGGAGCTAACAATTGCTTATATGCTCTTTCTAAAAGAAACACTCTCCTAATCTTTTTAACTGATCTCTTAAATTTCGTAACCAATAGTTGCCATAATGGACTCACGATCGCTAATCCACTTTTCTATACTGACGTTGTCAAGACTCTGTAGCCTGTTTGTAGCTAAAAGGTGTAAGATCCTTTCATTGCGTGTGAGCTGTCGAACTAGCTGCTCGAGATAGTTTTCAGAAAACGTGTTCAAAAGTACTTCACATGGGTGTCTGTCTGCACCCCATGCAATGAATCCGTATAAACTCCTGTCTATAATCAGTAGGTTAATGTTGACTTCAACTAGTAATGCCGGCCGGTGTGGCCGTGCGGTTCTAGGCACTTCAGTCTGGAACCGCGTGACCGCTACGGTCGCAGGTTCGAATCCTGCCTCGGGCATGGATGTGTGTGATGTCCTTAGGTTAGTTCGGTTCAAGTAGTTCTAAGTTCTAGGAGTCCCATAGTGCTCAGAGCCATTTGAACCATTTTTTTTTGAACTAGTAATGCATGATCTGCGTATTTATCAGCTCCTGACAATAGGAATTATTTGAATGACTCTAGAACCGTCACAGCAAATTCCAGTGGCCGGTAAAAACATTCAACAATTAGCTTGGTTTCACCCAAACCTGTTATACGCAACTAGATAACTACACTGTCACACTCAACTTCAGCCTCAATAGAGACAATATTTTTGTCAACTCCAATGAACACGCCCCCTTCTGTGATCTCATATTTGTCTTTCCGATATACTCGCTAAATATTTAAGACCTTTCCACTTCGGGTTTCGGCCAGCTCACGGTCCCGAGAATAATTTGAGTGCGAGAATTTTCCTGTAGGAACTTCGTTACGAATACTTCGACAATTTACTGATAACATTTTTAGTCGAAGTATCTTTACATATGTTTTAAATGCATGTTTGATCGTCAGCTGCTTTTATTTTAAGCCCAAAATATCGACTGGTTTCAGTCATGAACCATCTTCACGGATAGGGTTTAAAGTGGTTTAAGCCAGAACATTACATTTGTGTCTTCTCTCTGAATGACTTCCCTTGCTGCATATTGACTAGCGAGAATTCATCAGAGTACCTCAAAATACCGCCTACCCTAAAGAATCCTCATGTGTACTCCTCAAGCACTTTGCCATCTGAGTAGCTGTTTCCTTTGTGTAGTACATCCCTGACCTATCAAGGGGAGTCCTACAAATCCCCAACCGATAACGCAGGTCTAGAAATCTGCACCCCCAACCGTAACAGAGTCGACGAAGCCTTTGGTTGAGACCCTACATTCAGCTCCAAACTAAAGGACCCCGATCAACTCTGGGAACAATGCTGTAAATTGCGAGCTCTGCTTGCATCCCACGCGTGGGGCCAGCAGCCTTCCGCCAGCCAGTTGTATGAACTGAGGATGACCTCAGAACCTACGCGACACAACTTGCAGACGACTGCTCTCTGCACGCTCGATAGCCATAGGCAAGCCCACCTCCACATCTAGTACCCCCCCCCCCCCCCATCCTCCACCCGTTTGCCTGCTCGGACCCTACTGAAGAAGCGGAGAATGGGTGACGCCAAGCGGCCCTCCGCCTCCAGCGACAAGAACGATTTACCACCGACACTCACCCTGCTGTGAAGGCGCATCACCGCCTCGGGTGCACCAGGAGGTGAAGCAGAGCCCATGGGCAAAACAAGCGGTACCTGAGGTGACCCATGCAATGCGCCAGATTCACCCCCATAGCTACACCCCGAGGCAGCAGCCTGAAGATGATTGACCGTAGCCAAAATCGCTTTTAGCTGTTCACGAAATGTAGTCAGGTCCTCCTGCATCCGCACACAACATGCACAGATCCTACTAATCCTAGCAAGACTAACTGAAAAAGTAATCTATAAAAATAGAAAGAGTTCTTCATATGCAACTTGCTACCCTTCTGATGTGTCACCAATGGACGTTGATGCCTCAGCGAGCTATGTAGGTGGCTGCTCAGAAGAAATTAAAACTGCCCTCAGACTCGAATTTACACTTACAAGGTGCGAGCTGACACCTCTTAAACGGAAACAAGCACGAAATTTAATAACAATAATTTAATAAATAGAGGCAGGAAATTTAATAAAATAATTTAATAAATAAAGGCAGGAAAAGATAAAAATTTGACTTTCCGCTCTACAATCTGTAGCAGCCGAGAGCTTGAGCCTCGACGTTTGAAGCACATTGACGGCCGTGAATTTCTTTCATCAGGGCTCCAAAAATATGGAAATCGCATGGGGATGGAGTTATATGGAGGATGTGTGAGGGCTTCCCAATGAAATTTCTGGAGCGTACTCGAAACATACTTGCCAACAAATAGGCACAAATTATTACATGCTTGCGTTCCTACAGTCGCTACAACTATTTCAAGGTGACACGGAATCCATGCTGTGAATCATTATTTAAGAAAAAGTGACAGGTAGAAAGTTATAACGTTTCTTGCAATTTCTTTAATTGTAAACTACGTAAGTAAGCTGAAAACTGAACATCGCCATATAAAGAGCTTGACTGTGAGCTTTGTGACTAACTACCCAAAAACGTGTAAAACTTTTAGTGTGCAAAATATTGCAATTTCTTGTTTTGTCGAAAATATAAACCTGAACAGCTGCCTGACCATTTACCTGTCGGTTCAAAACTGGTAACGGCATTATCTGCTTTTAACAATAACATTATCAAGAGTGGCTGAATGCCATAATTACTTTATTGTAAAAATTAATCTATAGTTCCCGTTTCACTGCATTACTACTACGATTGCTTGATGTGCAGATAGCTAAAGAAAAATGACTCCAGATATACATCTCATGTTCTTGCAGATCGTGAGGACAAATATGGATATAAGTGAAAATTACCAGATGACTGGTATGACAAGTCACGCTTGTAAATTGATGATTGGAATACCATACCAAAAAACTGAAAGAAAAACTGAAGTCAAATGGGACAAAATTAGCTTAATTTCTGGAGGGAAAAAGATACCAGTGACGTAATTCTGACATTGTGCATAGTAATGGAATTAAAATCCGGATATCTCCCTATCCGTTGGAGACAGAGAGAGAGACTTCAACAGTGCAAGGCGGAACAAGATTTGTACAATCTTCGGAAGACTGGGCTAAAGTACAGTGACTAACGCGAAATCCGTATCACTTACAGAACCCATATGTTAGTCGAGAAATTGGGAGTAGCAGCAGCCGGCCGAGATAGACACAACAACAGGGAAGGAGCCGATTTTGCCGGCCGCTGTGACCGAGCGGTTCTAGGCGCTTCAGTCCGGAACCGCGTTCCTGCTACGGTCTCAGGTTCGATTCCTGTCTCTGGCATGGATGTGTGTGATGTCCTTAGGTTAGTTAGGTTGAAGTAGTTCTAAGTCTAGGGGACTGATAACCTCAGATGTTATTAAGTCCCATAGTGCTTAGAGCCAAGTAACCGTTTTTCTGACTTTTATGAGTTCCTAACAAGGAGCGAATTGTGTTAATTTAATACCTAATAGTCACAGTTCTCGCGCTTTCGTTTGCGTCCGAAAGTAAACCGGTTTTGTGACATGTTAAAAGTTCCTAATCAGGGGCGAATTATTTGGTTTCACTTGAGTGCTTCAGTAGTCAGGTTTGTGAATCTCTCCGTATTAATCTAATTTATCAAACACAGCTCCTGTGTTTTCGTCAGGGTCTACAGTAGAGTTCCACAGCACGTACCAATAGTCTGTTACCTGGGTAGTTTAGTTTTACATGGCCTTTAGTATGGATAGGGACTGTGATTGTTGTGTGTGGATGTGAGCCGAGTTGGTGAAACTTCGCTCTCAGCTCCAGGCTGTGATGGCTTCGGCTATGTAGTTTGAAGCTGCAGTGGATAGGCACCACTGTTGTGGGCCAGCCATGGGAATCCAACAGACGTCAGCACGTCCGAATCCTCCGATCGATCCTCACTGGTGGCCAGCCCACTTATTGCTCGCACTGAGGTTGACCCCTCATCTGTGGTCGAGTTGGAGGTCGCTCCAGGGCGTGGGAGGCGGCGAAAGACTTCCCAGAGAGCCCGAAAGCCTCCTGGTTAGTCTGACAAATAGGTTCCAGGTGCTGTCTGTGGCTGACACTGTCGCTGAGCCAGATGCTGTCGCCTGTCCTGTCTCAGATGAAACAAGATCCGGGCAATCACGCAGGGTGGGGTTAGTGATAGTTTGGAGCTACAATGTTAGGCGCCTTATGGGTCTCCTTAGGGATATGGTTGCCAAGAAGGGGAAGAAAGCCAATGTGCACTCCGTGTGCATACCGGGTGGAGTCATTCCAGTTGTGAAACGGGTCCTTCTGGATACCATGAAGAACACAGGGTGCAGCCAACAGCAGGTGGTGGCTCACGTCCGTAACAGTGATGTGTGTCACTTTGTATCGGAAGAGATTGTCTCTGGTTTCGAGCGGCTAACAGTCTTGCTCGCGAGATGAAAGCAGAGCTGACCATTTGCAGCATAGTCGACAGGACCGATTGAGGACGTCTTGAACAGAGCCGAATGCAGACTGGTTGCGTTTCGGGTTCCGCTGAATAGGTCAGGAGTCCACTACACGCAGGAGGCGGCTACACGGGTAACAGAGGCTGTGTGGCCTGGACTGGGCGTTTTTTTTTTTTTCTTTTTGTTAGAGGGTCTGAGGGAAATACAAGAAGGGCTTCAGTCACAAAGGGTGCAGGCCGAACACAGGAAGAACGGAGATACAGGAACCATCTGTATAACATTTGCAAATTGTCGTAGCAGTGTTGGGAAAGTACCAGAGCTCCAAGCGCTAAAAGAAAACACTGATGCTCAAATCGTTATAGGCACTGAAAGCTGGCTAATGCCGAAGATAAGTGCAGCCGAAATTTTTGCGAAGAACCAAACGGTGTTCCGAAAGGATAGGCTAAACACAGTTGGCGGCAGAGTATTTGTTGCTGTTAAAAGTAGTTTATCTTGTCGCGAAACTGAAGTAGTTAGTTCCTGTGAGTTAGTACGGGCATCCAGAATAAAATAATAATTGGATCCTTTTACCAACCTCCCAATTCAGATGATACAATTGCTGAAACGTTCAAAGAAAACTTGAGTTTAATATCAGACACGTACCCTACTCATATAATTATAGTTAGTTTACCTCGATATGTAGGCGAAAATACATTTTTAAATACGGAGGTACGCTTGAAACATCACCGGAAATTGTACTAAATACATTCTTCGAAAATTATTTCGACAGTTAGTTCATGAGCCCACGTCGATAGTAAACGGTTGTGGAAACACACTTGACCTCTTAGCAACAAATAATCTTGAGCTAATAACAAGGATCAAAACGGGTACAGGGATTACTGAGAACACAGTTGTCGTATCGAGAATGAATATTGTAACCCCCAAATCCTCCAAAAGTAAAAGAAAAATTTACCTATCCAAAAAAGGCAGATAAAAATTCACTTGACTCCTACCTAAGAGACAATCTCCACTCCTACCAAATTAGCAACGTAAGTGCAGACCAGATGTGGCTTGAATTCAAAGAAATAGTATTGGCAGCAATTGAGAGATTTATACAAAATAAATTAACAAACGATCGAGCTGATCCTCCATAGTACACGAAACTGGTCAGAAAACTGTTGTAGAAACAGCGAAAAAAACCTGCCAAATTTGAACAAACGCAAAATCTCCAAGATTGGCGATCTTCTACAGAAGCTCGAAATTCAGCGTGGGCTTCATTGCGAGATGCTTATAACAGTTTCCACAACGAAACTTTGTCCCGAAGCCTGGCAGAAAATCCAAAGAGATTCTGGTCGTATGTGAAGTATGCTAGCGGCAAGAAACTATCAATGCCTTCTCTGCGCGATAGTAATGGAGATACTAATGAAGACAGTGCTGTCAAAGCAGAGGTACTAAACGCAGCCTTCCAGAATGCCTTCACAAAAGAAGACGAAATACGTATTCCAGAATTAGAATCGAGGACAACTGCCAACATGAGTAACGTGGAAGTAGATATCGTCGGAGTAGTGAAGCAACTTAAATCACTTAACAAAAGCAAGTCTTCTGGTCCAGACTGTATACCAATTAAGTTCCTTTCAGAGTATGCTAATTGAACACTATTAAGGTAAATACATTGTTTGTTCTCTATCAAAAGATTTCATTTGCTAACTATGCCTATCAGTAGTTAGTGCCTGCAGTAGTTCGAGTAACGAAGATTTTTGTGAGGTAAGTGATCCATGAAAGGTATAGGTTAGTCACGGCCATTCTTTTGCAGGGATTATTGAAAGTCAGATTGCGTTGCGCTAAAAATATTGAATGTCAGTTTAGTGATGATCAGAATAAGTAAAGAGAGAAATGTCTGAGTACGTGCAGTTTTGCTCAGCTGTTTGAAAATCAAATAACGTAAAGGGTAAAATCAGATAACGTAAGGAGTTTCGAGCACAGTAATTCATAAATTTTTCTAAGGGGAGGTTTTACGTTGTAAGCGTTTATTCTTCATGACTGAAGCTCGGATTTCGATTTTGATTTTAAACTGGAAGTGAGAAACTTACTTCACTGTTTTTAATGTAAATGTCTTAAGAGCTTAAGATTATGTTCACTTAAATGAGTGTAACTCTTTCAAGTACCACAGAATTTACTTATTTCCTTTGTGATTATGGAAGTTTAAGTAGCTTCATTATTTATGAACCATCTTTTATTTTGTTACTCTTTCTGAAAGAATAGCATCTATTTTGTTTCACTTACTGAAGAACCATATTTTCTTTTGTTTCATTGTGGAGATTATTTCTGTGGAAATTGTGTTTAATAAACTTTTGTTTGTTCCATTTTCCTGGGTTGTTTACTTGTGCCTGCCAGCGGAAGACACATTAAAGTTTATATTAGGATCACATGAGGCGGAATTTGCAGATTCTCACACAATTGTCCAACTTGTACGTCGAAGATGGAATGAAGGACATAAAACAAAATTTTAGAAGAGGGACGAAAGCGGATATCAGTCCTGTCCTTCTGGCTGGATGTAAGTAAGACTGAAAGGAATGGACAGCGTAGTTAGTAAAGAATGTGACTCTTGAATAAACGAATGGTTCAGATGATTCAAATGGCTCTGAGCACTATGGGACTTAACATCTGGGGTCATCAGAAATGCTTAAACCTAAGTAACGTAAGGACATCACACACATCGATGCCCGAGGCAGGATTCGAACCTGCGACCGTAGCGGTCGCACGGTTCCAGATTGTAGCGCCTAGAAGCGCTCGGCCATAACAGCCGGCTGAATAAACGAAGGAAGATGGCTTAGTAGAAAGGTGAAAGACGACTTGTAACATTAAAATTAGGGACTACTTAGTAGTGGAAGAAGTGAAAGAACTCATATATGTACGAAATAAAATTACACAGGTTGGTCGAGGTAAGGAACGTATTAACAGCAGCTTGGAACAGGCGAAGACAACTGTTTTCAATAGCCGAGGTCTCTTGGTATCAAATATAGATGTGAAAATAAGAAAGAAGTTTCTCACAGTGTACGTCCGGAGCCCGGCATTGTCTGGAAGTGAAACGTGGCTATCGGGAATCCCGAGAAGAAGGACCTGGAATCATTTGACGCATTGTGCTAGAGAAGATTGTTAAAAACTGAGTGGATAGACAGTACTAAATATAGGGGTACTCAAAGGAATGGATGGAGTCTCTTACTAAAAGAACAGACAGGCTAGTTGGTGGGAGATCTGTTACGGCATCCAGAGACTTGGCGCTGGAAGGAGCAAAAAAAGGGGAAAATATCTACAAACGGGATTTTGGGATAGTACTTACGTAGACATGAACAGATTATCACAAGACAGCCAGATGTGGAGGACAAAATGAAACCAGTCGAGCGACTGATGACTCATGAAAGAAAAAGGCGAGGATCTTGTTCGTCGGCTCTAAGGCGGCAACCCAGCACCGCTCATTTGGTTTGAGTTCAGGTTTACATGTGTCGTTGGTCTTCGAATACATTTTATCATTTTAATGAGATCAAGCGAGTACAATAGTGTATTTATAACAAGGACTTCAGAACGCTACGACCAACTGGAAAGAAATAGCCCATGATGAGTGACAGGTTTATGTCGTCCACACGTGTTTGATTTCTTATAACAAGAACTAAGAATGGTAACACATTGGGTAGTACACTGGAACTGTATTTTGTAGGAGCGAGATTCAAATTCCCTTCAGGTCAGGATTGTGATTGCAACAAGGCCACTACCGACTTCACTACCAGTCGAATGTCAGATCTTACATCGGTTCGTATTAAAAGCCTCCCAGAATTAAACCAACGACATATTTCCATCCTCGGTTCTATGTGTTACACATATGTTTTTCAGTAAAACTGAACGTCTTGTCCTAATTGAGGACATCATGTTACGCGTAGCTTGAGTGAGCTGACCAGGCATTTTTCCTAAAATTACAGTTCCCGAGGTATCAACAATTTTAACAGAACACTTCCCTGATTCAGCAGAGTTATAGAAATTTTTTTTTTTTTTGGAATTGAATATTTTATTTCCACTTTTAGGTTATCTTAATATTTGTGTTACTTATAAAAACACGATTGTAATTTAGTACTTAGAGGTATCCATCGCTTTATGTAACTTATGTCCATTCGTTCTTGTGTAAGCACGACATGACTCAAGCTTCTTTGATAGGTTTTCAATGAAGCGCATATCACGATTTGGCCGTTCCCGCGCATGGTATCGCTGTGAAATGCACTCGACCTTCCTGTTAGGTTGTTAATTTGGGGGGGGGGGGGGGGCGGAGGTGACGGAAATTGTAGAGGATATCAGTGGAGAGGGATGATGGTTTGGCGCTGGAAAAAGGGGGGAGGGCTGCATTGGATGGGTGGTGTTGTAGCAGGATACACTTGTTGTGATGTTCGCAACACACATGATAAGTTATGTTATTCTATTAATGCAGTTTTGGTTATCGAGCATATTTTCAGTTTTCTGTATGGCTCTCTGTATGAGATACCCTTCCTGGAGAATGAACACGTCTTTTCTTTCGTTATTATGACATAGACTTGTCATGCTCTTCTTTATTCTTCTACTGTGTATTCTGTATAAGAGTGGAGTGGATGTACTCACACTTCAGTGCCCTGATGTGGACTTTGTATCTAATATTAAAGTTCTGGCAGTCATCCCAACATATTCCGAGCTGCAACTATTGCATTCTAATTCTTAGATCCCTCAAATGTTGTACTTATCTTTCTTTTCTGTCAATGCCTTTAGCTTCTATTGAATTGTACCATTTGTTTTGAAGGCTATTTTAATTCACTGTCTTTCGAAGATGTTTCTAACTTTATGTATAAGATAGTTGTGATATGGTACAGTCTGCCAATTTCTGATCAAGTTCTAAGATGGGTTTTCAGGGGTGAGAGTGGATTGTGTGTTGTGCTGGTACACACAAACGGTTTTTATGCTTATTTCTGACTGTATCTTTTTTTAATAGTATTCCATAGTTTTCGTAACATCTTGGTACTATTTTATGCTATAGTGAATATAGCGTTTTGCTTTTCTGATTAGATGGTTTTGCTGAAAATTGTCTTGCAGAGTATGTATACCACATGTATACCACACATCTGACAGTTGATGTTTTAAGAACATGAATATTTGAGTTTCTCGTATATTACTATATCTCTAGCTGTTTGTTACCCGAAAAATTGAAGCAGTGTATGGTGTTGGATTTTGTGGTCGTGAGGTTAAGGTACCGTTAATTTCTTCAGTTTCCATTTCCATCATGGTCTGAATACTTATTCATAAAGCAAACAAACTCTCGTAAGTAGGGCAACGACCACGAGGCTATGAGGTGCCGAAATAATACACTGCCGTTCGGCCGTTCACCAGTGCAACTATTTCGTCGTGAAGTACGCCGGGAGAAGCTGAAGAATTACAACTTTATTCATATTTTAAGACCATACAAACTAATTAACGCGGGAAATCACTTTTACCAAAGATACAATTTTTTAACGAAATCTCGAAATAACTTATGCAGCAATAACGAGAATATTTACTCTTACTAGTAATGTTATTGTAAGCCATTTTAACATACAGTATGTAATGTTTTTTTTTATTATTATTAAGAACAGTGACATGAAACTTACTACATGCAATGCTGAGGACAGACGGTTGTTGCTCTCTCTGGTGTACTTTGACCTTGTGTAAAAAATGTCACAGTCCAAGCATATTCTTTGGCCGTTGGCTGTTCCCATGTTTTTATAGCGACTATATTTATGTCTGTGGAAAAGAGCCGTTTGGCAGCAGCATTTCAGATGCATGAAGTGCTTCAAAATGTGTTGCTACATGCAGCACGTGATGTGAAAGATAACATCTGCAGATTTTCGGCGACTTGTGTGTGTGTGTGTGTGTGTGTGTGTGTGCGTGTGTGTGTGTGTGTGTGTGTGTGTGTGTGTCCCTAAAGAGAAGATTACCATGTACTAAATACTACGCATACATCACAAGCGCAACCGTAGGAAGTGTAACAGTAAATGTAATATGCAAAGTGCAACCATGTTAAGTAAGTATTTTATATTATAGCTTTGTCGATAGTGTTACTGCAGGCATTAGAAAGTGGCCATGGGCCGAAATTGACCAGTAATGCAATGTAATATATGATGCAACAAATTTAATCTTTATAAAGAATTTGATAGCGTACAGCGAATATTTAAAGTAGTTTAGTCATTTAGAAATTACGTCAAGGCTGTGGTCCCACACATAGGCAAATTAACGGTTTACGACGAATAATCAAATCCCAATGTGCATTTTCAACTTCTCGCGGCGTAATGAAAAATACATTAAATTTCGGGCATGCAGCCGCGCAAATAAAATTTCCTCTACCGATATTTCGGCCGCGTATCGTCCGGCCATCTTCAGAGTGTGTCACAAGACTGTGACTCGCTCTGAAGATGGCCGGACGATACGCGGCCGAAATATCGGTAGAGGAAATTTTATTTGCGCGGCTGCATGCCCGAAATTTAATGGATTAATCAAGTCCCAAGTCATTCGTTGTCAGTACACGACAAATGAAGAATTGTGCACAAGTGGTGAGGAAGCTTTTCGAAACATAATTTGTGAGAGTCTTCCCAAGATGCCAAGCAGGGCATGGACATCCACAGATTTATGCATAAGGTACTATGGTGTACACAGAGATCCCCTGGACCTGGTTGCAGGGTCTCATGGGATGTCAGGTGTTGCGTACAGTGGTCCGGCGCGTGCGGAGTCTTACCTTGCGTTCCTGGCGCCCACGAGGCTGGAATCGTGTGATGAGCTAGCCGTTATATCAGCGTCCGAGATCCGACCAGACTCCATTCCAAGAGGTTCTGCGCACCGCTCTGAAACACAACACCAGTGTCGTACTCACAGGACTGAAATGCAGCATTACAAGTAAAATTTAACTGTTTCAAGCAAGGATTAATCCATAGTTGGCAGTATCATGTCACGTGTAACGGACAGCGCACTTCGCCTGTGTTATAAGCCCCCATTACTCTTTGACGTAAAACTAAAGAGTTTTTTTTATGTGGTTGTGAAGATATGTAACGAGGACAGCTGTAGCTTGGTGCGGAATGTGGTGAGGACGATCTAGATCTTGACGGTAACATCAACAGTACTTTGTCTCAAAATGAGGTAAATGGCACAAAGTTCTGCGAAAACTGGGCTATTTTGAACAAAATTACTCCATACGACAGCTGCAATATTTTAGCACTGAACACGAAATTATTTGGCTGCCATCTGTCATTGGCGTTGTAAAATTATGGAAGCGTCTTTTTTTCTGGCCGAAATACACAACCGATAATTTTGCCGCCTGTTGAAGGAAAAAAAAAAGATGAGATGCACATACTCGTAAGTTTTCGGTTTAATTGTCGCGCTGAAGTAAAAAGAGTGGAGAAAGTTTCTCCTTTCTTCCTTACATACAGTGTTCAGATAAATCATGAAACCAAGCAACGAGAGGCCTCTGTGGCTTTAATTCTGGCGTGTGAAGAAACAGGCTCTAGAAAAGAAGACTATACTGACTGTTCACGTTGAACCTCTCACGTTTAAGACTGAAAAGAGTGTATCTTCCCTTCAAGTTGGCTTTAAGCCAATTAGTAAGACGACTAGCTGGATTGATTTTGAAATCGGGTTTAACCTTTACTCTGGTGAACTACACTGAACTTACTGAGACTTGTGTTCTGTTAGTTACTCAGAGTTTGCGAGGAATGCTTTGTCGCTAACAAGGCTAATATTGACGGGAGGTAGGCAAACATACAACTACCAATGATAGAGACAGAGAGATGTCTACTACCTCCTGGAGCTAACGCAGTACTCCGAAGTTTGCTTCCGATCTGGCACTTTGACATTTCCGCGATCAACGCATTCCCTCTCAACAAGATAACAAGCTGCATTTTACACGACCGCAGCAGCAACAACTGTAAAACTAAGGACGTGGTTCACACAAATGCTACACTAGCTACTTAATGAAGCATTCGTCACTGCAGACGTACAATGGTTCAATAGTAACTTTTCAGGCCGCAAACGTAGAAAACGTGTAAGATCCTGTACTTATGTCGTAATTTCCGTTACGCTGTAGAACGGACGTTCATGTTTTGAATAAGAAAACTGCGATCCAATGGCAGGATGTGGGTATGGCGAATGCCCAGTGAACGTCATCTGCCAGCGTGAGCAGTGCCAACAGTAAAATTCGGAGGCGGTGGTGTTATGGAGTGGTCATGTTTTTCATGGAGGGGGCTTGCATCCCTTTCTGTGTTGCGTGGTACTATCACAGCACAGGCCTACACTGATGTTTTAAGCACCTTCTTGCTTCCCAATGTTGAAGAGCAATTCGGGGATGGCGATTGTATCTTTCAACACGACCGAGCATCAGTTCATAATGCACGACCTGAGGCGGAGTGGTTACATGACAATAACATCCCTGTAATGGTCTGAGCTGCACAGAGTCCTGACCTGAATCCTATAGAACACCTTTGGGATGGTTTGGAACGCCGATTTCGTGCCAGGCCTCACCGACCGACATCGACACCTCTCCTCCGTGCAGCACTCCGTGAAGAATGGGCTGCCATTCCCTAAGACCTGACTGAAAGTATGCCTGCGAGAGTGGAAGTTGTCATCAAGGCTAAGGGTGGGCCAATACCATATTGAATTCCAGAATTACCGATGGAGGGCGCCACGAACTTGTAAGTCATTTTCAGCCAGGTGTCCGGATACTTTTGATCACATAGTGTACGCCTGCATCGGAAATTCGTGTTTTCTGGAAATTTGGAATAAGTTCCTGTGGGACAGCTAAAGTCATCGGTCCCTAGGCTTACACGCTACTTAATCTACCTTAAACTAGCTTATACTAACAACAACACACACATCATGCCCCAGGGAGGACTCGAACCTTCGACGGGGGTAGCCGCGTGAACCATAGCAAGGCGCCTTAAACTGCACGGCTACCCCGCGCGGCCTCGTGTTTTCTGTGTTACTGTGCTCTTATGGCGATGTTACAGTTTCACAAAATCACTAACGTCATTACATTATCAGTTCCTATTTTACTACAGTATGTTGACACTATGTCCTGTATTAGAATGAAGCAAATGTCATTAGAAGAGCGAAAAGTCAGTCAATTAAATCGAGATATTCGCAGAAAGATATTTGCCTTTAACACGAACCCATATCGGCAAAAAGTCGACTCAACAGATCAAAACTATCCGTATGTAATTCATCCTGCCGGATGGTAAGGTAACAGCTGAGCTACTGAAGTTCACATCTAGCACATTCACACACGGAAATCCTAATGTCTTAAAAGGGGTATTGATATTTGTTCACTATCAAATGGTTCAAATGGCTCTGAGCACTATAGGATTTAACACCTGAGGTCATCAGTCGCCTAGAACTTAGAACAACTTAAACATAACTAACCTAAGGACATCACACACATCCATGCCCGAGGCAGGATTCGAACCTGCGACCGTAGCAGTCCCGCGGTTCCAGACTGAAGCGCATAGAACCGCTCGGTCACACCGGCCGGCTGTTCACTATCAGCTTCCCTTATAACTTGGATATACGCAAGGCAGTCGCTCTTACTATGTTTCTCAGACAGCGCGCAATGGCATCTGCGACAGTGTGCGTTTGCAGGAACACCTCTGCGTCGACCGCTACTCACGTATGCTGGTCGCAGAGACAGTCCGCATCGTGTAATCGTGAAATCCACAGCCGAGAAATCATCATGGCAAGAATGACGAAAATTTATCACTATTGAGGAAATTGATTTTATAACATCTTTACTGCGATAGAGAAAGATTTTTTTTTTGGATTGATTTGATGAAAACTCCATAATAAAGTAATAATTCATTTTCTTTGCTTTAATTGCGTGCGAACTGCTGCCTACACACCTTTATAACAATTTAGTTTCCAACGCAGAGAGCAGTCCACACTTCATAATTAAGTAACATTACCGACAATTCAGAAAGATTAACTCAATTTACGGAACCTTTGAAATCTACGATGAGTATGTATATTTTGTAATATCATTTCTATGCAATTCTTGATTATAACAAAGAATAATTTTGTAAAGTGACTTTTCTAAAATTGCAAATACACCTTTTAAAAGAAATGGGATAATCGTAATTTACCACGTCATCATCCATTTCCGAATCTTTGTCATTCACTAGATAAAGTTTCAAAACTGCAATTTAAATTGCAGACACAATACACGGGTTCATTGCACACCGACTTCATCTGTAGTTAGTTTGCCACTTAGTAAATGAGGCGCGCCTTTTTAATAGCCTTCAGTAGCGGCAGCAGCAGTTTTCAGAGACCAGTTGTCAGAACGTTATTCATTGCCACAGATGCCACAGAAAAAGTTACATTTCAGATTTCAAGGGACTTCTTTTCATTCGACCAGAAATCATTTAAGGTTTTGTCAAATTTCGCGCCAGAGACGTAAAGAAGTATGAAACAGAGTGCTACGATTTTTAAAGGGAACTTAGGTATAATCTGGTTTTCTTTTATAGGCGACTCAGTGCACTGTCCTGGAAATTATACAGTCAGATTATCTTCTGGTTCGATTCATTGTTTGCAACAGATCCAGATTCTCAAGCAACCTTTCAGACAGTCCAAGAAAAGCAACTGCCAATGCAAAAATCAATAAATAGAAACTATCAGTAAAAATAACAATTTTTTTAAAAGACATTTTCAGCCTGAATCGAAATGAATCAGTAAACAGCGTGTAGGGATTATTTTGGACACTAGCACAGCTTCCATAAGTTCGCAGTTCGTTTCGGTGCGCACTGACGTACCCTCTCGTTGTTAATATTGAACAGACATTTTCCTTTAACTTCACATGTACCAACATACCATACGCTTTCTGTAAGGCGGCGTGGATAGCTATATTTTCTTCTGTGGGAAGTGGAAGATGCATACAATAATGAAATAGCTACATCAAATTATAAGGTTTGGTTTAAAGCTGTTCTTCTCCACTGTTTTTTTGTTTGTGCATGTTTATAAGCTCTACATACTTCGTAGGCTATTTGAAAAACCAGTAACGTTGTTAGCGTCTTCCTACTTGGTTCTTACCTTGTCCTGTAGATACTTTTCTCATTAAATTTCCATGTCGTAGTATGTTTCAACCCAATTATCTAGTAATGTTTCCAGTGTAACTCAGGTATATAATGATGCTCATATTTGTTTCAATGCACTCGTAACTTCCTTTGTCCAACCACCACATTTCTGCCGTTTGTCTGTAGCAACACATTTTGGAAGTTTCACTAGATTTCCATTTCGGAATTTGAAAACGTCCAAATCCCATTTCTTGAAGCAAAATATGCCAGAGAAAAGTATTCATTTGATTTTTACTGATGCTTACTCAACCTTAGGAGCTTCCTCCGATTATTGAAGATTGGTTAATAATGCCCAAAATTTTCTTTTTTACTGATACCATCAGGTTTTCCATGCTCGTTTAGGCACACGCTGGGCTGGTCCCCCAATTTCCACCTCAGAAAAATACAATACACAAACAGGTGAAATATTTATTTTATTTCAATTTATTGGGTGTCAGTCCGTGCACACTCAGAGATCTCAGAAATGGAAAGACAATACGACAGTGTAGTAAAGACGATATCCTAGTCAGTTACGACAATACGAACGTGAGGATGTCACAACACCCAGTCCCTGAGCGGAGAAAATCCCCGACCCAGCCAGGAATCGAACCCAGACCCCTTCGGTTAGCAATATGGGGCGCTGAACCCGCAGCTACCGAGCCGGTCAACGGTTTGAATGCGATCATACACACAGACTGAAGTTTAGACAATTCACAGACAGGTGGCGCACCCTTCCTTCCCTTGGGTCACTGAGGACTGCGGTGACAGCAAGGGAACCTGGCCGCAAAGTTAATTGAAATAAATTTGATTGAACTTGATTACAGCGGGTTCCACACTAAACGGGAATAACGCTAAATAGAAGAAGAAGAAGAAGAAGAAGGAAAAGTGGATATCATCAGAATATTACGCAATTCAAAATAAGTAAATTCTTGCACAGCATCAAATAATCATCTCCTTCAGGAAATTATTAACTGGTATTCAGATTTTGCAAGTGTACGAGTTTTCGATACTAATTTTTTCTTGTATTAACTTCATGCCGACGATTAAATCTTTAATTTATTCTTCAAATTCTGCAAGAGAAAATGCAATATGCATCTTTTTTCTTGAAGAGTGTGGACCGTTCCCGTTTCTCCTGAGCTTATTTTCTTCTGGTGTGGAACGTTTCCAGTGTAGGTATTGAAGTAGCGTCAATGGAAGAAAGCATCCCTATCGAACATCTTTCTTGGTTGTTCATGTTGTTCACATTTCGCTATTAACAAATGTTCTTTACAGATTCCTGACAGACTCATCATCATCATCATCATCGTCATCGGGCGAGGTGGCGCTGTGGCTACCACACTGAGCACACATTCAGGAGGAAGACGGTTCAATTCCCCATTGGGCCATCCAGATTTAGGTTTTCCTTGATTTCCCTCAACCGCTTAGAATAATTACCTGGATGGTTCTTTTGAAAGGTCACAGCTGATTTTCTTCCCCACCCTTCCCCAACTCGAGCTTGTGTTCTGTCCCTAGTGACCTCGTTGTCTGTGGGGTGTTAAAATCTGCTATTCCTTCTTCCCTACCATCACCATCACTGTCATCATCATTAGCAGCAGCAGCAGAAATCATTCCTGGTTTGTTCCGACCTCGAAAGTTTTAGTTCAATCGTCTTTTATCCAGTAGCTCGGATCCTAATTTTCTGCTTATGTTACAGTAATATCTTTGATTATCTCTATTTTAGCATGTATAATTTTTATATTAAGGTTTTCCCAAACATTACGCTCTGAGTTCGTCCAATATGCCACTCAAAAATATAGATTGACGGATTATGGTCATAGCACTAACGTTTAAACAGTATGAAGCAACCACTTAGGGTAGTGTTACGCCAAAGAAAGATAAACTGGGCTAATGTAAAAAAGAAATTAATGTTTCCTCCTGGCAGCGCTGAGGCACCACCAAGATAGTCTTGGGCACCATGTCACAACCAGAATTACAAACAAGAAAGCATTGTAAGAAAATGAAACACCTACAGCCGTTCTTATGTTGTCATTTATTGTGTAGCTACCAGTTTCGGCTCTTCAGGTCTGTATGCATAAACAGTGACAACAGCGTTACCAACTTACCAACCGTGCAACACAAAGACAGATTAACAACAGAATGAGAAGACTCTACAAGTGAACTGACAGTAATGATTTGGTAGAACGAACAGATACATCCATTGTCACATACCTAAAGTATATCATAACGAATTTCCACTCATTCCATCGCACAAATATACTATTTATTAATAACTTCATTAAAGAGATATTCCATGACTTTTATTGGCCAGTCGGACGATACATTATCAGCACAACCCTGAAGTAACCTACTGAACGACAAGATAACTGTAGAAAATGATAAATGTATGAAAGAGACTACAACCTCAGAAACAACTAGGCGAAGAAACATGATCTATGTGTTGTGTCAAAGTATAAAAAGCTGAGGTGTAAACCGTTGAGGGGCACGCTTGTGTTATATATATAAAATGAATGTACAAGACGTGACAGAGGACCAAATATAGAACACCGCCTATAACATATGCAGAACATATAAAAAAACCCCACAAGAACTGTTCAGGGTGAACAACATTCATGTGCGAATGCATCCATATATCTTGTACTGCCAAGAAACAGTAACACACAAGGACATCAACTAGCCTGCGATGATGCAGTACACCATAAAGGATGACTCAAGAGTATCTGTTCAAGAAGTATCACAAAAGCTTTCTGACTAGCAAACCACTCAATAAGTACTCATATGTATCAAAAGCAAGTGAACAAAAAAAATTGTGTTCTGTACCAGTACACACCTTGGGTCTACCACCACATTTAAATCAAAAGCCATTACATCCATGCAATAAAAATTTCAAAAGAAACATGCCGGCTACACATATAACTGAAAAGAGAAACCACCTTATCAATTTGCCAAGTAGGAGGCTACACAGCAAGCCAGTAATTAAATCATAAGTCGCGCTACGTTGCATATCCTTGCAGCAACGCCATCAAACGGAAACTTTTCGGTCGCCTCTTAGATGTGGAGGCATAATCCAATGTCCCATTCGCCAATGGTGCGTGGGAAAAACTACTGTCGATTAAAGACCGTATGAGCTGTAATTTATGATTTTCTCCTTGTGGTCATTTCGCGAGACGTATATGGGAGGAAGTAGTATCTTGCCCACCTCAGCTTCGAAAGTTCGCTCTCCCTATACCAACATTAAACCACTCCGTGATGCTCAACTTAGCCCTGGTAACGTCTGCCAATGAACTTTGTATAACATCTCCATAACGCTCTCGCGCCTACTAAAAGATCCCGCAACAAAGCGTGCCAGTCTTCGTTCGATTTTATCTCTCTCCCCCATTAATCCAAGCCCCACATTAATGAGCAATACTCAACAATCGGTCGAACAGATGTTTTGTAAGCCACTTCTTTCGAGACTGAATTACAGTTGCTTAAGATTCTTCATGTATATCTCAGCCTGCCATCTATTTTTTAGTTTTACTAGGTCATTGCACTTTAAGTCACTCCGAACGGTTACTCCCAGGAACTTAACTGTTTAATTTTAAATTTATCAATGTTACATGGATGGTGTTTGAGGTCTGCGACTGTATTATAGGATTATGTGGAATAATTTATACTGCTGCAGTAAATACTAAAAAGTGACTGCAGCAGTATAAATTATTCCACATAAACTTTACTGTTGTTGCTGTTTCCAGTACTTTTCGGCAACTCATCTGCGTAGTCGAGAAGTATGGATTTCTTCACCTGTTTATGCACAATACGTTACATTTATTTGCGTTCAGGATCAAGTGACAAACGCTGCTCCAGTCGCGGATCTTATGCATGTTTCCGTGCATTTCGGTACAGAATTCAGGCGATGCTACTTTGTTATCAACAACAGTATCATCTCAGAACAGTCTCACTGAGCCTCTGATGTTACCCACTAGAATGTTTGTGTACACTGTAATCACTAAATCTCCTGTAGCACTCTCTTGGGATACTCCAGAAATTAACATTACATTGGTGATTTCTTGCTGCTAAAAAAACTTGTTAGTTTTGTCTGATACGAGGTAATAAATCTTTGTCCGCAAGCTCGTACAGGGCTGCTTCGAGGTACGTTTTTCACACAAGCGACTTACCATTTGGCGTCCCCTCCACCTCACATCCCCCTATTCTCTTGTATACTCTTACTTGTCGGCCGGAGTGACCGTGCGGTTCTAGGCGCTACAGTCTGGAACCGGGAGACCGCTGCGGTCGCAGGTTCGAATCCTGCCTCGGGCATGGATGTGTGTGATGTCCTTCGGTTAGTTAGGTTTAATTAGTTCTAAGTTCTAGGCGACTGATGACCTCAGAAGTTAAGTCGCATAGTGCTCAGAGCCAAATTCTTACTTCGTGTCAGTTTTCACTGCCAGTAGTGATACTACAGACTTGCATTTGGGCGTCGCTATCACCTTGGCCCCGCGCCCCAAGCGACGGCTTGTGTCACTTGTGACTTCATTAGGCCCTGAGCTCATATAATGAAACTCTACAAAATATTCAATTTATCTCATCCTTACGCGTTATTGCATTTGTCATTGTCAAAGGAACAGATCACTTTTTATAAGAAGACAAAAACACGTCTCCGGCTGCAGTGTGATCTTTATTTAAACGACGGCCCGTCCCACGCCCATTTCGGCGCATCGTTAGGTACCATAAACTGTGTCTATGAGATTATTTTACGCTGTCCTAAAGCCATTCCCCGTCCTTCACGTCGATGAGAAATTAAAACCCGCTAGAAGCGTTTGTCAAATTGATAAAAACGGGAGTGTACCGTATCCTCAGCTGTAGACTGTGCGGCCACGACCATAAGGAACACTGAACCTCAGGACAGAATAAAATAATGTTGCAGAAACAGTTTATATTACCTGAGGATGAGTCTAAATTGACGTCAAACCGGTCGTGGTTTTCATAAAACATTTTTTATAACCAGAGCGGCGTCTTTTGCCTTCTTACAAAAATGGCGACATTTGGCTGCAGTTACCCGCAATTCAAAATTGTATGAACAAATCACTGTTGATCCGGACTACGATCAGTATTTTGTGGTCAAGACGAGAGTTACATGCAAGTGCGCTACTTAACAGGCACGTCTCATAAAGCTTTATGGCATACTTATCCGTGATCTCGTATTTTGTACTATGTTCAAAAATGTTCAAATGTCAGTGAAATCTTATGGGACTTCACTGCTAAGGGAATCAGTCCCTAAGCTTACACACTACTTAACCTAAAGTATCCTAAGGACAAACACACACGCCCATGCCCGAGGGAGGACTCGAACCTCCGCCGGGACCAGCCGCACAGTCCACGACTGCAGCGCCTTAGACCGCTCGGCTAATAACGCGCGGCATTTTGTACCATATAACGTCATGAGGTGGGAGATATGATACTGCGAGAAGACTCTAACAGAGCACTGAAAGACCTAAGTCGGAAGAAGGGCCCGGGGTTAGACGAGATTCTGTTAGAACTACTGATAGCCTTGGGAGAGCCAGCCACGACAAAACTCTTCGATATGGCGAGCAAGATGTATAAGACCGAAATAACCCCAGATTCCAAGAAGAATATAATAATTCCAGTTCCAAAGAAAGCAGGCGTTGACAGGTGTGAATATTACCGAACGAACAGTTTAATAAATCATGGTTGCAAAATACCAACACGATTCTTTACAAAAGAATGGAAAAATTAATTGAAACCAACCTCCGGGAAGATGAGTGTGGATTTTGGAGAAATGGAGGAACACGAGAGACAATGTTAATCCTACGACTCCTCTTAGAAGATAGGTTAAGGAAAGGCAAATCTACGTTCACAGCATTCGTAGGCAAAGAGAAATCTTTTGACAACATTGACTGGAATACTCTCTTTGAAATTCTCAGGGCAGCGGGGATAAAAATGGTTCAAATGGCTCTGAGCACTATGGGACTTAACATTTTTTAACATCTGAGGTCATCAGTCTCGTAGAACGTAGAACTACTTAAACCTAACTAACCTAAGGACATCACACACATCCATTCCCGAGGCAGGATTCGAACCTGCGACCGTAGCAGTCACGCGGTTCCAGACTGAAGCGTCTAGAACCGCTCGGCCACACCGGCCGGCTGGCTATTTTCAATTTGTACAGAAACCAGATGGCATTGTACGAGTCGATGGGTATGAGAAGGAGTCAGTGGTTGAGAAAGGAGTGAGGCAGAGTTGTAGCCTATCAGCGATATCATTCAATCTGTACTTCGAACAACCAGCAAAGGAAACCAAGGAAAAATTTGCAGTAGGAAAGTTCAGAGAAAAGAAATGTAAACTTTGATATTTGCCGATGATATTGCAATTCTGTCAGAGACGGCAAAGGACTTGGAAGAGCAGTTGAACGGAATGGAAAGTGTCTTGAAAGGAGCATATAAGATGAACACAAAAATGTAAAGCGAGGATAATGGAATGTAGTCAAATTAAATCAGGTGAAGCAGAGGGAAATACACTACGGATGTTTATTAGCTGACGGCGTGGAACCACCTTCCGGAAGTCAAGAAATAATGTTGAGTGTAGCGTTGCACAGGAGAATTCGGAAGTAACGATACAGTCAATTACAACACTGACGGAAGGTACGTGAAAAATGCGCGGGTCAGCAATGAAGATACAGCTTGCGCGTGGTGGACTGGCGACTGGGTACTGCGGCAGGGCACGCGCAGGCACGCCGCGGACACAAAGGGCAGCCTCGCATTCCGCGGCCGACATCAAAGCGCGAGGCGCGGGCGTCAGGCAGGCGCCGGGCGTCGCGACGCCCCCGTTGCACCGGCGGGCAGCGCGGCGCCGCTCCGCGCCAGGCCCCATGCATTTTGCAGTGCCGCGGGCTGCCTTCCTAAAGGGGAACAGGCGCGGCCCGCGACGGATGCAGCTGCAGCGACGTTGCATAGGGCAGTCGGCTACTAGCGTTCAACTGGGAGGTGCCAATAGCTGCAGACGAAAGCAGTAGTCGCCTATAGAGTTGCGACAACGCTGAGACATTGCCGTAGAGGTGTACACGAATTCGCATTATGTGGTTGATTGAGGCTGACGTGCGAAGCAGCCGCACCAAGCCCTATGAAGCTATCAGGGGTCTCCTCTCACCGACTTGACTATAATTTGATCAACACCCTATCTCTTCTCTTGCCGTCGTTTCTGAGCCGCAGCCCAAGCGGAGCTTTTTTTCTTTTTTGATTCATCAGTCTTGTGACTAGTTTGATGCAGCCCGCCACGAATTCCTCTCCTGTGCCAACCTCTTCATCTTAGAGTAGCACTTGCAACCTACGTCCTCAATTATTTGCAGGATACATTCCAGTCTCTGTCTTCCTTTACAGTTTTTACCCTCTACAGTACGTGGAATTTATTCCCTGATGTCTTAAGAGATATCCTACCAACCTGTCCCTGTTTTGACAGTGTTTTCCAAATATTTCTTTCCTCGTAGATTTTGCGGAGAACCCGCTCATTGCGTACCTCATCAGTCCACCTGTTTTTCAAATTTCATCTGCAGGACCACATCTCAAATGCTTCGATTCTCTTCAGTTCCGGTTTTCCCATAGTTCATGTTTCACTACCATACAAAGCTGTGCTTCAAACGTACATTCTCAGAAATTTATTCAGAAATTAAGGCCTATGTTTCATACTAGTAGACTTCTCTTGGCAAGGAACCCGTTTTTTCCAGTGCTAGTCTGAGTATTATGTCCTCGTTGCTAAGTCCATCATGGGTTGTTTTGCTGCCCAGGTAGCAGAATTTCTTACCTTCGTCATATCACTGATATCCTTACATCTCGAATTTTATTTCCAATCTTAAACTTTTCTTTTATTTCCGTCATTGTTTCTTCGAATTATAGATTGAACAGTAGGGGCGTAAGACTACATCCCTGTCTTACATCCTTTTTAATCCGAGCACTTCTTTCTTGGATTACCACCCATATTGTTTCCTCTTGGCTGTTGTATATAGGGTTATTCTTCCCACCATGTACAAACTATAAGGATTGATCGATAAAAGGATATGGAATAAAAGGTCTAATGAATTTATATCTGCAAATGCTTGGTTTCCATGCTAGAGACCACTTATTCAATCATACTTTGTTACAGACAGTGCGGTCTAATACGCGCTGTACCATGCAGCCACAGTTACAGTATGCGTAGTTTCCTCCTAGAGGGTGGCACTGTTCCTCATACGTCTTGCCCTAGCGTCCTTTCCTGCCGTAGCAAATGGTAATGTTGTGTCCGATTCACTACTCTCGTCCACTCACGTAGTAGTGTATGTAATACAGCGTTGTACACAATGGTTTCGTATTCGAATAGAGAGCCTGCCGACATGGTGTTTACTTACGGAAAGGCAAATGACAACGGGCGCCGGGCATTAAGGTTGTCTCAGGAGACCTGTCCCCACCGACAACCACTACAGCATTCAATGTCAGCAACAGCGTTTCCCCGTTGATCTGAGACAGGGTCGTTTCAGCAAGCAGGAAGTCATGAAGGACGTTCCCGAAATGTCCGGACATGAGACTTGAAGGAAAATGTGATTAACACTCTGGAAGGCGACAGCCTTTCTAGTACTAGACAGTTGGCCCGCCAGTACAGCGTAAGCCAGACGATCTGTGGAATATTCTCCATGATGTGATTCTTGAGTTTCTCCCGGCGTATTTGCCCGTTGGACACCCGTGGATATTTTGATTCTCCATGATAATTGCTGCGCGCCGGCCGGAGTGGCCGAGCGATTCTAGACGCTACAGTCTGGAAGCGCGCGACCGCAGGTTCGAATCCTGCCTCGGGCATGGATGTGTGTGATGTCCTTAGGTTAGTTAGGTTTAAGTAGTTCTTAAGTTGTAGGGGACTGATGACCTCAGAAGTTAAGTCCCATAGTGCTCAGAGCCATTTGAACCATTTGATAATTGATGCTACACTTATCACCTACAGCGTTTGCTGGACTTACTAGCGACAGACCTTCCTCATCGGGAGCAGTTCTGTCACTGGTTTCTTCATGAGACAACCATGATTCTGGGATTTGCGTCATTCATCCTATTCAGGGATGAGGCCACCTTTACGCGGAGTGGTATCTTCAACTTTCATAACAGTCATCTGTGGGATAGTATGCAGAACCCTTGTGGTATGGTGACAGCGAATAAACAACATCGGTGCAGCCGGAATGTGTGAGCCGGGATAATTGAAGACCGCATTTTTGGACCAGTCTTCCTTCCTCGTCGCCTAACACGCCGGAACGATCGGCGTTTCTTGTGGGTGACTTTGCCTGCCCTGCTGGAAGAAGTGCCATTGACGATTCGAAGGGTTATATGGCTGCTACATGACGATGCTCCAGCCCACTTTGCTGTTAACGTCCGGACGCACCCAATCGCGCCTTCCCTGATCGATGGATCGGAAGAGGGGATCAGATGCATGGCCTGTTCGTACATCGGATCTCAACCCTTGCCATTTTTGGTTATGGGCCATCTCAAAAGTATCGTGTATGCAGAGCTCATTCCAGATGTGGAGACACTGGAGCGGCATATGGATACCATTTTCAACACATACTGTAACTGTGGCTGCATGGTACAGAGCATATTAGACCGCAGTCTCTGTAACAGTGTATGATGAATAAATGGTCTCTAGCATGGAAACTATATATTTCCGGACATTAGTTCATTAGACCTCTTTTGTTCTGTGTCCTCTCACAGATCAATCCCTAGAGTTTATACACGGTGGAAAATATCACCCTGCATATTGTATATTACCCCTCTTTCGGTGCAAGATGTTCGAAATAGGGAAAGGCGGATAGTACTCGTATATAATACGTACAATAACCAAGAGGGAACAATAAGAGTGGGCGACCACGAACGACGTGCTCTGATTAAAAAGGGTATAAGACACGAATATAGTCTTTCGTACGAACTGTTACGTCTATATGTCGAAGAAACAATGACGAAAATATAAGAAAGGTTCAAGAGTGGGAATAAAGCTCTAGGTGAAAGGATGTCACTGACGAGATTCGCTGAAGACATTGCTGTCGTTAGTGAAAATGAAGAATAAATATAGAATCTATTGAATGGAATGAACTCTGTAATGAGCACAGAATATAGAGTGAGAGTAAATCGAAGAAAGACAAAAGTAATGAGCAGTGGCAGAAGTGAGAACAGCGTAGAACTGAGCCTCGGAATTGGGGATCACGAGTTAGACGACTCGCACTGACGAAAAGGGCTTTCCTGGCCAAGAGAAGTCTGCATCAAACATAGGATTTAATTTGGGGAATACATTTCTGAGAATGTACTTTGACGCACAGTACTGTATAGTAGTGAAACATGGACTGTGGGAAAACCGTAACAGATGAGAATCGACGCATTTTGGATGTGGTGCTACAGACGAATGTCGAAACTCAAGTGAACAGATAAGGTAAGGAATGAGAGGATGTTCCGCAGAATCGGCCAGGAAAGGGATATACGCAAAACATCGACAAGAAGAAGGGACTGGATGATAGGACATCTCAAAAAATGGCTCTGAGCACTATGGGACTTAACTTCTAAGGTCATCAGTCCCCTAGAACTTAGAACTACTTAAACATAACTAACATAAGGACATCACACACATCCATGCCCGATGCAGGATTCGAACCTGCGACCGTAGCGGTCGCGCGGTTCCAGACTGTAGCGCCTTTAACCGCTTGGCCACCACGGCCGGCGATAGGACATCTGTTAAGACGTATGGGAGTAACTTCCGTGGTGCTAGAGGGAGCTATAGAGGGTAGAAACTATAGGGGAAGACAGAGATCGGAAGACAGTGAACAAATAATTGAGGATCTTGGTTGCAATTACTATTTTGGTATTTAAAAGGTTAGCACAGGAGAGGGATTCTTGGTGGGCCGCATCAAACGAGTCAGAAGACTGATGTAAGGATCTCCCAAAGAAATTTTTAAAGTAGCTCAAGGGTTTTCTGGGTCACACATCCCGCCTCATAACGCTGATACCACGGGAATATTGTGCGCCGTGCGAGACACTGCTCTCCTTAGACCTCTTGCGATAAATTTGTGAAGCATGTCCCCTTCGCGCCAAGCCCTTTGTACTGATCTGGAGGAATCAGTCGTGCTTCTCAATGCGTAAACAGCTGTCCAGAAATAAGGAAATTGCTGCGAAGCCGTTAACTTCGCTTGTGCAACTGGGAATCTCATTCACCTACTGGGATTACATAAAATACCGTTACAGCAAGGTCTTCTTTCCAACTGGGCATTCATTGTAGTTCTGGTGTGTTTAACAACATTAATCAAGGTGTGATTGTAACAGTGGAACAGAATCGAATCACAACACTGTACAAGTTAGCGTTAGCTGTTCCAAAATTATTTTCCGTCCCTCACCAATGGTTCTGTGTATCACATTAGTCACTATTCGCTGTTGTATTCGCGTATTGGAAGGTTGTGCTGTCTTCAATCCGAAGGTTTGAATAACATGATGGCATCGTTGTGTTAGAACTAATGTCGCCGTAAATCCCACCAACATTTTAACCGACTTATACAGCTATTTCAAGCGCATGCGGGAAAGTAAAGCAGCCGATTTTTTTATCTGAAAACTCTTAAAGCTTCTTAAATAAAACAAATGATATTAACATTCTCCATTTTTTATTCTTCATGTCTACATATTGCGGTCCTCTGTCGCTAAAGGGTTCGTAACTGTAGCATGTAACAGCGGCGTGTAACGTAGCTATGTCAGTACGTGAGAAACAGCGCGCTTTAATAGAGTTTCGAATCTGAAGAATTCGTCCACACAAAGAACACGTTCTTCTAAGCAGGACAACGCTAGACCACACGTGAGCGCAGCGACAACTGCAGCAATCCGACGCTTGTACCTATCATCCTCCATACAGCCCTGACTTGGCACCATCGGATTTTCACGTGTTTCCAAAATTTAAAAAGCACCTTCAAGGACTTCAGTTTGATATTGATGAAGCGGTGCATGCGTAGGTGATGTTTGTGGCTCCGCAACAAAGTCAAATTTTGTTTAGTGATGGACCAACAAACTGGTCTCTCGCTGGAGAAATATGTTCGTCGATAGGGTGACTATGTTGAGAAAAAAATATGTAGACGTGAAGATTAAGATGTAGAATGCTAATAACCTTTGTTTTATTTTCAAAGGTTTAAGAGGTTTCACATATAACTTTCGGAAGCATTACTTTTTAGCGCGCCATCGTGATAAGCTCACGGTTGAAAAAAGTTAAATTTTGTCAAAAGACTCTTCTATTTTGCACACTGGCTATGTTGTGATCATAGTCATACTATCAGCTCCTTTCTGTGATGTCCCACTTTGTAGTTATTAGTCTTATGCTTGTAATTTTGCACAGTAATTTCAATACCGAGTGTTTGTAATTTTAGTGCAGCTACTCACAAATGTAAAGTGTGGGCTCTAAGTATCATATGGCAGCGAAGCTTGGTATATGCACTAATGCGTTAATGCGGAACAGGTTTACGCTGAAAAAAAAAATAGTTCCAACTTTGGCCATTAGGGATGAATCTGGCGCTGTACAACATCTCGTCGACGTCTCCGGTGCTCATACTGAACGAATTGTGCAAGAGGAGGTTATAATAAGATCAACATTATTCCTTTATCACTTGTTTGACCTTTTCTGTACACGTCCAGTTCCTAATCCATTACATATGGAAACATTTCTATACATCTTTCTTCCATTTATAGCGCCAGATTTGCACCTGGCGGTCAAAATTGGAACTAATTTTTTTTTTCACCATTAACACCTTGGAACATGTACCAAGTTTCGCTGCCATACGATAATTAAAGAGAACACTGTATCTCTCTGACTAGCTGCACTTTAATTATAACCTACCAGTATATAACTGCTGCCTTAGTTCACTAGAATAAGAACGTCAACGATTTAGGTAACACCACTGCCGTAGATGCATTTCCTACTCAACCCGACAATGTGCTGTGTGCCTACACACCTCATCGTCTACGAGAGGTGAAGCTGGTTCTTTTTACTATACCTAAATTTAGCATTTTAGCGCTTCTGAATACATTTTCGTATGGGGGTATACGGCGCCTCTGAATTCCTTCGACGTCTATCAGAACCATACGATAAGGACTCCGAACACTGGAGTGCTACAGAGGGGCCGCGATGGCGTCTTGTATGCGATATTCACAAATAATGCATTTGTCGAAAAAAGATTTAGTGCCTCGACAATGAAGAAGCCATTAGAGAGGAATTACAAGCTTGCTTAGGGGAATGAACGGGAAATGCAATGAGCCGTGTTCTTTTCAAGGCGACCGCCCTGGCAATCCTCTTTATCGATTTTGGAAAAAAGCTTAAATTTGGACGGACATGTGAAGATTTGAAACCCGCTCCTTACGATTACTTCCAATGCCTTACTCTCAGCGCCATCTAGTCGTTTCGTTTGCTGGGTTACGTATTTTCATGTAACTACAGATAATATTGTGAAATAATATGAAAGAGGACTAATATGTGACATTAATAATTGAGAGGACTTAACATTTGTTGAAAGGATTCTGGGAGAGTGTGGTTCATTTTTAAAGGTCTCGCTATTGACAGTAAGAATGCTATACTGCTCTCCTGTTTGAAGTCTTATTCGCTTAGACGTGATACCAAAAAACGGTCGGATACAGGAACATCCCGCTTGGATCGTATCAGCCTATAAGAAACCGTAGCTGGTACGCTCAAATAATCTTTGGCACAAACATTAGTGGATAGGTACAACGCAAGATCGATGGCCTAAGATCATCGCTGCCAAAGACTTCACCGACCGCTGCGAGATGCCCCAGGCCAGGAAATTAGCAGAACCACGGACGTCACAAGGCTAATATAATAACTCTTCGCCCAGCGGAGCAACATCACTTCGGACAGGGCTGTGCTTTCGAGTCCGAACTTCGCTGATAGAGGGCTCCGTTTTACCTAGCTTCGATTTAGGACACTTGTGGTTATTTCTTCTGTTTTGACTGATGGCTGACTGGACTTTGGCACATCTACGGGCTTTATGAGTGAATCTTTAGGCTTGTTTGCTAGCTATCAGTGTAATTTTGCTATGTAAAGTGTTGTGAAATAAATCGCTTTTTTTACGCTTCAGTAGAAGAAAGCAGAAAGTCACCTGCACTGTAATCCATCATGCAGTGTTCAGTGTCTTGCTGGGTATGCAGGGTGGACCATTTTAATCCATAATGGGGAATAATTCGGGCTAGAGATGAATACATTGAAAGGAGTATTCGAGGAAGACAAAGTAATTTTCTTGCTTCCATCGCATATCACAGGTAAGAACCACGAGGATAACAGAAATGAGATAGCGCGTGTACCAAGCTGTATAGGTTGTAAATTATCCCTTGCACCACTTCAGTAGAAGAAAGCAGAAAGTCACCTGCACTGTAATCCATCATGCAGTGTTCAGTGTCTTGCCGGGTATGCAGGGTGGACCATTTTAATCCATAATGGGGAATAATTCGGGCTAGAGATGAAGTAAAGCAAAATGTTATAGACAGAAGTTATTGGTGGCAAAGAGGGTCACGTGTTGCTGCTAATGGTCGTGACCTTGAGAGCGACTTTCGAAGTGATGTAGAAATTAAAGTGTTTTTTTTTTTCATGGGAACCCTAGTACTTGATTTAATATTTAAAAAGAGCGCAAATTTTGCGTGTAAATTAATACATTATTCTTGGTCACGGAAAGGTTCAATGAAGGTCAAATTAGCAAATATGTCTTTAGTTCTACAGAGGCTTATCTCGGAACAGAGAAGGGATGTAGCAAAGTACAGTATTAGATACAAACTGGAAGGGGAAGAGGAATTAAAGGTGAGGGGACTCACTCAACGATTCGTAAATCAATGATCTACATTTTATTTTTGTTTGCTTTGTCTTGCAAATGCAAAAAATAACATTTATATGTTGTGATGTATTTACTTTTGAGAATAAACACGTTTATTATAGCTTAAAATTCAAATCTCTCTTCCTCTTTTCAAATCCGACGTCACAGTTACGAATTTGCGATCTGATGTTTATAGAAGTCGCGTGTGTCCGGCCGGGTCACCTCGTAATTCCTCAACGATATTTCGCCAAACAGACACGTTGCCATCTTCAGATGGTTCCTGGTGAATGCTGCGCTTCTCCTCGCGGCGTCCTATATATGTTGGTTGTTACCCCCTCCACCACCTGGTTCCGCTCACTGTCTGCGCGGCCGCCGCCGTGGACCGTGGTGGTGGTGGGAGAAATACGGCGTGACCTGGCCGAATACCCGAGAATTCTATGAATTATAAACAGGGATTTCCACGAAACAAAAGTCAACCTTTGAATGATCTTCGATGATTACCTTTATGATTATGGTTACTGGTGATACGTGGCCCGTGTGTCTCCTTCAGTTTGTATCTTGCTGTATCCCTCCTTTATTCCAAGTTAATCCTTACTTGAACCAAAAACATATTAGCTTATTTGACCCACATTGAACCTTTACGTGACCTTGAATAATGTGTCATTTTCTATGTAAAATTTGCCACTCATCTCAAGACTTAAATCAAATATTAGGGTTCCCATTTTAAAAAATCACCGTGAAAAGCGCCTTCAAGGTCACGGCCATTAATAGCAATGAGTGATCCTCTTTGTCACCTACAACTTATACAAAAAACATTTCGCTGTATCTCACGCCCATCCCGAGTTTTCCCATTATAGATTAAAATGGCCCACCCTATATATGTAATTGGAGATCATGTGGTAACATTCCACACAAAAAGGAAGCTTGAAATTCCTGTTACTGCTGTGATCTTCAGTGTGAAGACTAGTTTGATTCAGCTCTTCATGATAGTCTTTCCTGTGTAACTTCATCTCTTCGTAAAATCAGATATTTTCTGCTTAACTACTGAAACTTACATCCATTTGAACCTCCTCACTGTAGTCAAACCTTAAATCATCCCTATAATTCGCGTCTAAACTTCCTATCCCAATACACATACGTCCCTCCACTGCCTAAACGACGATTCGTTGATGCCTCAGTATGCGTCCAGTCAACCGATACCTTCTCTCTCTCAATTTGTTCCATAAGTTTCTGTTGTCGCCAATTTAATTAACTCTTCATTAGTTATCCTATCTACCAGTCTAATCTACAACATTCTTCTGTAACACCACATTTCAAAAGCTCCTACTCTCTTCTTCTCTGAACTGGTTATTGTCCACGTTTCATTATCCATCGTTCACGTTTTGTCAAAGTTGCACTCTAGAGAAATACTTTCGCGACATTGCACTCCAGAGAAATACTATCGCGACTTACTAACATTCAAATTTGTACTCTATGTTAGCAAATTTCTCTTTTCTTACTACGCCACTTTGCTTTTTATATCCTCTGACCATTGCATGTATTACTGGTGTAAATAACTATTTATAATTTAGCTTTCAGGTCATTCTTAAAGGCACCAAATTAAGTGGTCCCATTACAAATGTGTGCACTTGTGGTAAAAGATCAGGACAGTGAGGAATGGAAGTAAGCACCGTTCCCCACATCAAGGGATTATTGGCAGCCTTTTCTTATTGAACACCTGTTTTTCTACAGACAAAATAATGATAACCTTTATGGTAGCAACTACCACTTGGTCACAGTTATTGTTCACCGTTAATTGGTTATATTAACAAGACATAGAATTCTGTCTCAGCCGTCAGGAATACGACTGACTTTCTCCTCCTGTCGAACTGATATGGAATTTCAAGCAAAGTTCCACACTTTGCAGTTCTCCCTCGCTTCTACGGCATCCCGCTCTCAGTAGCTCAATAGCGCTGCAGCACAATAGTCTACTCTATCCCCGTGTCGCTCGCTCCTGCTACTTATGACGTTTCAGAACTTTGATTATGAGAAGCTGTCGCTGTCGCACCGGCAGAGGATAACCACTCTCTAGAGCTATCATGGTACCTTGTATGTTAGCGCGTTTTTACACCTGGATATCATCAACATATGGAACTTGCGCTCCCTTAATCCTCAAAACAATAATTAACCTTCCGAAACGCAACAGATTTGACTCAATGCTAATAGCTTTCTCAACGCGGAGGCAAAAGATTTGTGTACTATAGAGAAGTACCCTATACCTATTCAGAACACTCTTTTGATTCAGTTACACCGAATTAGCTTTTGAGAAGCCTTCACGCTAATTTATCAGATACTGATATGACTCAGTTGTTCATGAAACTTGGTGAACTGAAATGCTGGGTTTTTGAATTTTTTTTTTTTTTCTTCAATGAAATATCCATTTGCCTACATGTTTTGATATTCATTTATTTCATATTATGGAGATTTCAGTTTTATAGCCACTGCCAAGTGCTAGATGAAACATCACAAAACGTCCGACATGTCTGAATGACATCTCATCGTCGAATTACTACAAGAGTTTGGCCCAAACGATGGAAAAATCATGTAGGATGTTGTTCACCACGGGGCTTCAAATACGCTACCTAGCAAATCAACCAAATTTTCTACGAATCCACAATTTAATGGTCTTAGCTTTTTAGACGACGGAAATACGAGTACTGTCACGTTTCTACAGAGAAGTCCTGTTTCTGCAGCATTTTCATTAAGTGAGAAAAATGCTAGTGACCATCCCCCCCCCCCCCCCTAAATCCATGAATTGTTTCTATCCTGAACCAACACTAATAATCGTAAACTTAACAGCCCTAGATCACGAAACCACTTTACTGAATTTTGTTGTCTCTCCATACAGTTCACCATGCATTCGCCAGATCAATACAAGCCACCCTATGGTAGCATATTATGTGATTCACCTGCCGGCCACGGTGGTCTCGCGGTTCTAGGCGCTCAGTCCGGAACCGCGCGACTGCTACGGTCGCAGGTTCGAATCCTGCCTCGGGCATGGATGTGTGTGATGTCCTTAGGTTAGCTAGGTTTAAGTAGTTCTAAGTTCTAGGGGACTGATGACCACAGATGTTAAGTCCCATAGTGCTCAGAGCCATTTGAACCATTTTTTGTGATTCACCTCTGCTCTATACCTTGTTCGCTACTTCAAAGTCATTGTTACTTGTATCACTCCAAAGGCGTAATATATTCGTGTCACTGATCAGTACCTTACGGGTTACATCATCGTCATCAAAACCCCGTGTGCTCACCCCTCCACGGATCGTCGAACGTTGACCTAAATCCTGAAGATGCAACCAAATTTCTGTACAGCTGTCGAGGATGTGTGATTATCGCTTTCCAATTCGGTGACTTAGATCAGCAGTTACTTTCTTAGGCTTATACAGCGTACTACTCGGGCTTCCAATGAAAATGTCGGTCTTACGTCAACGAACTCAGCCAATAATTTCAGATATCAATCTGGGGAGCTGTAAGAAGCTAGTAGATCTCTGCTCTCTTTTCCAGGAGTAGCAGTAAATCGGTTTTTTGACACACTTTCCATAATTTGTATACTTTAAATGTGACTATATGCGTTGCACATGACGGGTTAAATAAGTATGTAATACAAAAATTATTAAATAAAAACAATTGGGGGGGGGGGGGGGTCTCGAATTAATATTTGATGTTCTTTCCTACATGATTTTGGGCCCCAGTAATATAAACAGTGGCGTCATATGACAAGAGATCAGTTAGACAAACTCTCGAAAGACAAGGAACAATTTTAATTCCTCAGAAAGTTGTTGGAGCGTGAACCCAGGTCACACTGAAAGCTTCTCTGTCAGGCAACATCTCTTACACTAGAAAACGTGACGAAAAATGCGAAACAATAATGTGTTCGGAGAAGATTGTTATTCAGCTAGAATTTCTTGTTTCAGTCAATATAGTCTTTCAATACTGATACGAGGTTTAAAAGTTGAAGAAACACCTACTTTTAAAACACACAACGTTAAGAGATATTCCTCCTCCCATGCATAGATATAAAGTTCTGTTTCGAAGCAGACTGTGCATGGTAAACGAGAAAAGTTTCTTTAATTTTTGTGCCAGCTGACGTAACGCTCAAGTGGAAGGAATTATGTCAAGAGAAATACCGAAGTCCTCACTTGAATTTCTTTGTTAAAGATGCCAGTTGAAGAGAGAAAATGACCATCTGGGAAACTTGAGAATTCTTCTAGACAAATTGGGCGTATTAGAAGAAGTTTCTATAGCTTCAGGGACTCAAAGCAGAAATTTTGAAGCTACGAATGATTTCTTGTCGTATGGAAGTTGGAGTATCGATCAATGAATTTGCATGAAGTGTGAGAGATGGCACGTACTGAACCATAATAGCAAGTGGCACATGACGCGTCTGAATGATCGGCATACGAATTATCAGGCGCCTTTATCTTGCACGTCTATCTGGAAGGGGGCGAGTGCAAAATAGTGAAAAATGAGTATTTTGTGTGTGAATGAATAAAAAACATTTCTAACAAATGAAATGTGTGTTTGTCAGTAATTACAGATGTCGTTTCCCTAATCTGAATGTTTAATGCAGATAGCTGTGGTATAAGGCCTCAGAAACAGAAAATGGTAAACTAATAATGTTGTAATTTCTGTATACTCTAGAAGTTGTACCACTGATTGGAAATTAATATGTCCCAGGCTCGATACCGGCTACGATGAAACTTAAACACACTGAAAAACGAACAATTTCAAGAGATGAGATTATTCTGTCAAAATATACGAATAAGCAGGAGGAGCTAAAGGATACAGACGAAAAGGTTATTGAAAATTATTGTTCTAAAGACAAACATCTTCTGGGGTAGATAAACAAAATGATCTCTTGGCTATTTTGGCTCTGAGCACTATGGGACTTAACATCTGTGGTAATCAGTCCCCTAGAACTTAGAACTAATTAAACCTAACTAACCTAAGGACATCACACACATCCATGCCCGAGGCAGGATTAGAACCTGCGACCGTAAAAGTCGCGCGGTTCCTGACTGAGCGCCTAGAACCGCGAGACCACCGCGGCCGGCTCTTGGCTATTTTCTTCTTGTAAATTCTGGTGGCTTAATTCACGTCCAATCGAACAGCTGCCGCTGTTTGGTAGAAGTTAGTAAGACTCGATTTAGCCAACGGTATGCTAGGAACAGCTTGGTATGTCGCAGCGACCTTTGTGCCAAAAATGAAAATTCGGAAAGGTAGAACGTATTGTATGGGTAAATAAACTTATAGAGAAGAATGTTTTCTGCAGTGTGCTTTGTTAGAACATCATGTGCAATGGATGATTGTCAATGGGTCTGAAGTAGAACGCAAGCACTGGCCACTATTCTAAAGGTTTGCGTTTTACACTTCCACTCGAAAAGGTAAAGCTTCAACAGATGGGCACTGAATGTGATACCTGGAGAGGGAAATGACTGAATTATCGAAGAATAAAGACTCCTGGGAAGGGCTGAAAAGGCAGAAATACTTTTGAGGTTTTTTCTGTGAGATTCTGCTTGGCACAGCATATATCCTCTTAAATAGAATAAGATCATCTTGGGTATAGATAACCACTTCAGCTGTATTTGGTCCTTTATTACTGCACCACTACCTGTTTCGTGGCGCTAAGAGCTACATCTTCAGGTGAACATATGATTAAACATTAGAGCGGAAAAGCTCGGAATGTTTTTTCCCAACTTTCTTTGTCCGTCAAAACAAAATACCGCTAAAAGATGGTATGTCATGGATTCAAAACTGCCACATTCCAATACAGTGGATGAATCCAAAACAAATCGTACAAGAATGATTGCTTCTCCAATCTATATGGAACCTCGTACAGGGGACGCGGTAGCGTCCTCTGTCATCAGTAAGTAGTGGTTCAGTAATAAAGAACCAAATGCATCTGAAGCGGTTATTAATACCGAAGATGAATACTCATAGCTGTGGTTGCCCCACTTACAAGGTTGTCTGCAGGATAGGGTCAACTTGGAGAAGACCAGAGGACATAAGACGGTAATGTCTGCGTTATGTAGAAGTTAAAAATTTAGGAACATGATACTGAAATGTCAGAAATACTCAAAAATGCAGAAAAGTCATATAAACAAGCAGTGTTGAATGGTATGAACAAGTCAAAAGAATAAAGAATAATGAATGTAATACAGGACGTTCCAAAAAGAATATACGTATTTCGAATGAATATATTTATTAAACTTTAAGACATACGAATATGAAACTTTACACACATATTTACGAACCTCTCAAGTTCAGATCAGATGTTCAATATGTCCTCCATCAGCGAGACGAACGATATCACATCGATACTCAAATTCCTCCCATACTCGGGCATACACATCCTTCGTCACTGATGTTATGGCAGTACGGATCCAATTCTTGAACTCTTATAGGTTCTTTGGGAGTGGTGGTACATAAACGTTGTCTTTAACGAAACCCCGTAGGAAGAAGTCTGATGGTGTCGAATCCGGTGACTGTGGAGCCCAGCTGAGGCGTGGTAAGTTTTTTTTTTTCCAGGAACACGAGGGTGGTCAGGACTCTTTCATTTACATACACATCCCGTATCTAAAAACTGTCGATACCATCAGCGAATGTTCGACAATTCGGAGGATCAATTTGGTACCTCAACCTGAAACGTCTTTGCACTGTAATCGCGGAATTGCACTTCGCAAACTCGAGAACACAAAATGATTTCTGCTGCGGAGTAGCCATTTTAAACATAAGACAGTTACCAAGCAAAACAGAAGACAACTGACATCTAGTGCCTATTAATAAAATCTAGACTATGTATTCGTTTCTCCAATAGGCGAGCCGAGGCGCAGCGCTCGATAGTTTGGACAAAATAATACTTTGCAATACGTTTCTTTTTGAAACACCCAGTACAAGCACGAGGGATAAGGAAAAATTTAGGAGACACTAAAGGCATTCGAAATTCAGGGTGAGCACGCATTGTCTGCGGTAGAAACGGCGACTGTCAAAATTAAGTTTTCGGGGCAATTACAAGTCGCACTCAACATTTTTTATTGAAAAGTTTCGCTCAGTTTAAGAAGAGCATCGTCAGAAACAAATTTACAGTCGAAAGTTGTTGGCTGATAACATTGCCAAAAAATCAAGACATGCATTCCATGAAGAAAATTCAGTGGAACAGAATACTTTTCGTGGATGTTTGGCCTCTTGGGGGCTATTAGTACTGGCGTTTCCTTTTACGCTAAACTTGCTTCGGAACATCAAAAACAAATGACGAATAATTATTTCACCTGGAATCTGGTAACTGCGCGGTACAGTTTGCCTGTCCATAGGACACAGATGCAGTGTTGCAACATCTGAAAGAACTCTCACGCTACAGGCGTGCAGCCGTCTTTTAAATGCTGTCGTGCAATCGAAACCACTGCCATTTGGCTGTTAAATGCGCTTGATCCGATAGCGCGCGGCATTTCGCGTGGGGCAACACATTTCCGGTGTGGCGCTGGTGGAGCCGGCCGCGATCCCACGCCCCTAACGCCCGCTGACTTGGCGCAATCTTTTAGGCGCCAGCGGGTCGCAACCTCACTCGGGGCCACGCCTCGCCGGCGCGAGAAGGTTACGTCGAGAGCGATCACAGCTGCTGAAGGGAAAGGTTACCGCCGGCGTGTGGAGCGCGCGTCCTCCAGAGCTCTTAGAGCTGAGCCCCAGACGAAGTAAGCGGTGCCACCTGAGGCGACAGCCCTCAAACGCGCCTCCTGACCCCCGGCAGCCACTTCACTTAACTCTCAAACCACGCTTAGAAAAAAGTGTCAGATGAATCTTCTTCTGAGTAGGGACAAATTAATACCGGTGTTCCATATGCCTTACTTCTGAGATAAATCGTATTCATGCTGTATACACAGTGTACTATACTCAACATCGTAACCGACACGTATGAAACTATACGCTACTAGAAGCATAAAAGTTCCAGTACCTCTAAAAAGCCTTCCGTGAGATGATTTCCAATGAGAGGTTATGTGCCGCCACTGACTTCGGTATGAAATATTATCCTATTTAGTACATATGTATTTTAGAAATTCTTCCAGTCCATATGTGGCATACAGCAAACCCGTGCGTAATAGTATTGATTAAAAACAGTCTTGGTTGCAATTTTAGTTATTTTATTTCTCACCTACGCGTTTCGCCTTATTTAGGCATCTTCAGGTTGATCTACATAGAAAAAAGAGAATAAATACATCTATTTGTGTATGTATTTTACACATAAACTTTTCGATTATGTCTCATTTGATTGGCCTCAAATTTCATTCATGAGATAATCGTCAAGGTCACAATGTTGTAACATGTGACCATTGGGTACATACAAAAAACCAAAAAGCTGGAAGGATTTGGACTGCGACGACATAGAAGTAATGTAAATATTTAAGAAGGAATGACATATATAAGTATGAATTAATAAGTCTTATCATAGAGAGTTCCTAGATAACAGAACGCAGCATGCCATTCTCAATAGAGAGAAGTCTTCCGAAGTAAGAGTGATTTCAGGTATGCCGCAGGGGAGTGTCATAGGACCGTTGTTATTCACAATATATATATGTGACCTCGTGGATAACATCGGACGTTCACTGAGGCTTTTTGCGGATGATGCTGTAGTATATCGAGAGGTTGTAACAATGGAAAATTGTACTGAAATGCAGGAGGAACTGCAACGAATTGACGCATGGTGCAGGGAATGGCAATTGAATCTCAATATAGACAAGTGTAATGTGCTGCGAACACATAGAAAGAAAGGTCCTTTATCATTTAGCTACAATATAGCAGGTCAGCAACTGGGAGCAGTTAATTCCATAAATTATCAAGGAGTAGGCATTAGGAGTGATTTAAAGTGGAACGACCATATGAAATTAATCGTCGGTAAAGCAGATGCCAGACTGAGATTCATTGGAAAAATCCTAAGGAAATGCAGTCCGAAAACAAAGGAAGTACGCTACAGAACACTTGTTTGCCCACTGCTTGAATACTGTTCACCGGTTTGGGATCCGTACCAGATAGGATTGATAGAAGAGAGAGAGAGAAGATCCAACGGAGAGCAGCGCGCTTCTTTACAGGATCATTTAGTAATTGCGAAAGCGTTACGGAGATGATAGACTCCAGTGGAAGACTCTGCAAGAGAGACGCTCAGTAGCTCGGTACGAGCATTTGTTGAAGTTTCGAGAACATACCTTCACCGAGGAGTCAAGCAGTTTATTGCTCCCTCCTACGTACATCTCGCGAAGACACCATGAGGATAAAATCAGAGAGATTAGAGCCCACACAGAGGCATACCGACAATCTTTCTTTCCACGAACAATACGAGACTGGAATAGAAGGGAGAACCTATAGAGGTACTCAAGGTACCCTCCGCCACACACCGTCAGGTGGCTTGCGGAGTGTAGATGTAGACGTAGATACTACGCTAAGGTAGGCAGAAATAGTAAAATTGATGACAGATGGAGCAATTAAAGGCTGAAACGAAGATCAGATTGTGCAGAACATTTTGCATAGTATACATTTCAGAGTGATTTAAAGATTAGTACAAGATAGGATCAGATTTAAGATAAAGCTATGTTCAATGCGCAGACTGACATGAAAACTATAAATCTAACTAGCCGCTTTACTATTTTATGCGGCATAGCCAGGAGGGCATAAAAATCTGTCGAATGGGTAACAGCAAAGAATGAGAAAATAGGCGATTACAAGGAAAAAATTACCACCGACGAATTTCTGATATTCTTATGTGCAACAAGTGCCTTGGGGCGCTCTGGGAGGATCAACGAATAACTCCTGCCAGCCTTACGTTCAACAACAGAACGACCAACGACATGAGGTTCAGAATACATTCTTGCAGTTTTTTCCCGATTTATGAATAGTGGTAGTGCTACATATGTTTCATTGTGTCTGTGAAAAAAACTATGTTTTACTTTACAGTCCACCCTTGATTTGTTGCATGAATACAGTTTCTCAAAATCTGTATTGTATTATAGGTTAAGCCAGCGACTGATCTAAACTGAATGACAAAACACACTGCTAACAGCCATTAGCGTCATTTACTTGTTTCGAAGATTTTTACTCCAGCTTCAGGTGGGGATAAACATTTAATATTATTGAACTCGAAGTAGTGTTGATTTTAGCCGTTTCTGAGAAGCGCTTCATGCTTGTTTTTGCCGCTGCTACAAATATGACAACACCTAATTACCTTAAGTGACCCGTGATGTTCCACGGTAGCTGCAATTAACTACCATAGCACAACTTATGAAAGACAGAGATCACGTTTTCAACAATACTGACAATGAGAACACAGTATTGCAATAGCATGTAATGACTCCCAAAACCAGTCTTGAAGATATAATCTCCCACGCCCTGTCCTTAGGCGCGGTGCGGCCAGGCGAGATCGGCTCGCCACAGACGTCTCAGTTCGCAGTCGCTGGCTCATTTGCGAAGTGCCACGAATTTTGCCTCAGTTGCCGCCACCTTGAGCAAATAAACGAAGTCTCTCAAAATGATGGCATCCGAATTTAGATTCCAGTATAATGTTCCTCAGTAAGTCAAGAATCTATCAGTTACGGTCTCGCTTCTCTCTGAATTTTAAATCAGGGGTAAATTTGGTGTCTGGGAAACACTGGAATAAAACTGATAACGTCGTAAGTAGCTCACCGATGAGTCACATGTTTTAACAGCGTTAGGAATCTGCAATAACATATACAGGTACTGGCTTTTAATTACATTCTAAGACAAAGAGAAAATGACGCACCATAAAAGAATTATCTGAACGGGACGAAAGTAGGTAGATGTGATGTACATGTATAGACAAACAAATCATTACAGTTTCAGAAAAATTGCACAATTAGTTCAGGAGAAACAGATTCATAAATTGCGCAAGTCAGTAACGCGTTCGTCGACCTCTGGCTCTTATGCAAGCAGTTATTCAGCTTGGCATTGGTTGATAAAGTTATTGGGATACCGTCCTGAAAGGATATCACGCTAAATCCTGTTCAGCTAGCGCATTAGATCTTCAAAATCTCAAACTGGTTGGAGGGCTCGTTCGCAATGGTCCAAATGTTTTCAATTGGGCTGAGATTCGGCGATATTGATGACCAAGGCAGAGTTTGGCAAGCAAGGAGACAGGCATTAGAAACTCTCGCCGTGCGCGGGCGGGCATTATTTCCCTGAAATGTAAACCCAGGATGACTTGCCATGAAGGGCAACAAAACAGAGAGTAGAATATCGTCGACATACCGCTATGCTGTAAGGAAAAAAAAAAAAAAAAAAAAAAGCATCGCACTCCTGGCTATCGGGCTGTATGGCGGGCGATAGTCAGGTTCCTATCCCACCGCTGTTTGGGATGTCTCCAGATACATCTTCGGCCTGGCATCTCACTGATAGGAGTACAATTGTCTTCCATTCGAATTGAGCCCCGATCGCTAGCGAAAACGTGTCTGGAGATGTGAAAGTAGGCTGTTTAGGTTCTTATATTGGTAACGCCACGTAGCGCTCTGTATGAAAATCACTGGCTGTGCTGTGTGCAGTCTGTGGCTAGTTTGCATTGTTGTCTGCCATTGTAGTGTTGGGCAGCTGGATGTGAACAGCGCGTAGCGTTGCGCAGTTGGAGGTGAGCCGCCAGCAGTGGTGGATGTGGGGAGAGAGATGGCGGAGTTTTGAAATTTGTAAGACTGGATGTCATGAACTGCTATATATATTATGAATATTAAGGTCCATGAACCATGGACCTTGCCGTTGGTGGGGAGGCTTGCGTGCCTCAGCGATACAGATGGCCGTACCATAGGTGCAACCACAACGGAGGGGTATCTGTTGAGAGGCCAGACAAACATGTGGTTCCTGAAGACGGGCAGCAGCCTTTTCAGTAGTTGCAGGGGCAACAGCCTGGATGATTGACTGATCTGGCCTTGTAACATTAACCAAAATGGCCTTGCTGTGCTGGTACTGTGAACGGCTGAAAGAAAGGGGAAACTACAGCCGTAATTTTTCCCGAGGACATGCAGCTTTACTGTATGATTAAATGATGATGGCGTCCTCTTGGGTAAAATATTCCAAAGGTAAAATAGTCCCCCATTCGGATCTCCGGGCGGGGACTACTCAAGAGGACGTCGTTATCAGGAGAAAGAAAACTGGCATTCTACGGATCGGAGCGTGGAATGTCAGATCCCTTAATCGGGCAGGTAGGTTAGAAAATTTAAAAAGGGAAATGGATAGGTTAAAGTTAGATATAGTGGGAATTAGTGAAGTTCGGTGGCAGAAGGAACAAGACTTTTGGTCAGGTGATTACAGGGTTCTAAATACAAAATCAAATAGGGGTAATGCAGAAGTAGGTTTAATAATGAATAAAAAAATACGAGTGCGGGTAAGCTACTACAAACAGCATAGTGAACGAATTATTGTGGCCAAGATAGACACAAAGCCCATGCCTACTACAGTAGTACAAGTTTATATGCCAACTAGCTCTGCAGATGAAGAAATTGTTGAAATGTATGACGAGATAAAAGAAATTATTCAGGTAGTGAAGGGAGACGAAAATTTAATAGTCATGGGTGACTGGAATTCGTCAGTAGGAAAAGGGAGAGAAAGAAACATAGTAGGTGAATATGGATTGGGGGGAAGAAATGAAAGAGGAAGCCGCCTTGTAGAATTTTGCACAGAGCATAACTTAATCATAGCTAACACTTGGTTCAAGAATCATAAAAGAAGGTCGTATACCTGGAAGAATCCTGGAGATACTAAAAGGTATCGGATAGATTATATAATGGTAAGACAGAGATTTAGGAACCAGGTTTTAGATTGTAAGACATTTCCAGGGGCAGATGTGGATTCTGACCACAATATATTGGTTATGAACTGCAGATTGAAACTGCAAAAAGGTGGGAATTTAAGGAGATGGGACCTGGATAAACTGAAAGAACCAGAGGTTGTAGAGAGTTTCAGGGAGAGCATAAGGGAACAATTGACAGGAATGGGGGAAAGAAGAATGGGTAGCTCTGAGGGATGAAGTAGTGAAGGCAGCAGAGGATCAAGTAGGTAAAAAGACGAGGGCTAATAGAAATCCTTGGGTAACAGAAGAAATATTGAATTTAATTGATGAAAGGAGAAAATATAAAAAAGCATGCAAATGAAGCAGGCAAAAAGGAATACAAACGTCTCAAAAATGAGATCGACAGGAAGTGCAAAATGGCTAAGCAGGGATGGCTAGAGGACAAATCTAAGGATGTAGAGGCTTGTCTCACTAGGGGTAAGATAGATACTGCCTACAGGAAAATTAAAGAGACCTTTGGAGAGAAGAGAACCACTTGTATGAATATCAAGAGCTCAGATGGCAACCCAGTTCTAAGCAAAGAAGGGAAGGCAGAAAGGTGGAAGGAGTATATAGAGGGTTTATACAAGGGCGATGTACTTGAGGACAATATTATGGAAATGGAAGAGGATGTAGATGAAAATGAAATGGGAGATAAGATACTGCGTGAAGAGTTTGACAGAGCACTGAAAGACCTGAGTCGAAACAAGGCACAGGGAGTAGACAACATTCCATTAGAACTACTGATGGCCTTGGGAGAGCCAGTCATGACAAAACTCTACCATCTGGTGATCAAGATGTATGAGACAGGCGAAATACCCGCAGACTTCAAGAAGAATATAATAATTCCAATCCCAAAGAAAGCAGGTGTTGACAGATGTGAAAATTACCGAACTATCAGTTTAATAAGTCACAGCTGCAAAATACTAACGCGAATTCTTTACAGACGAATGGAAAAATTGGTAGAAGCGGACCTCGGGGAAGATCAGTTGGGATTCCGTAGAAATGTTGGAACATGTGAGGCAATACTAACCTTACGACTTATTTTAGAAGAAAGATTAAGAAAAGGCAAACCTACGTTTCTAGCATTTGTAGACTTAGAGAAAGCTTTTGACAACGTTAACTGGAATACTCTCTTTAAAATTCTGAAGGTGGCAGGGGTAAAATACAGGGAGCGAAAGGCTATTTACAATTTGTACAGAAACCAGATGGCAGTTATAAGAGTCGAGGGGCATGAAAGGGAAGCAGTGGTTGGGAAAGGAGTGAGACAGGGTTGTAGCCTCTCCCCGATGTTATTCAATCTGTATATTGAGCAAGCAGTAAAGGAAACAAAAGAAAAATTCGGAGTAGGTATTAAAGTTCATGGAGAAGAAGTAAAAACTTTGAGGTTCGCCGATGACATTGTAATTCTGTCAGAGACAGCAAAGGACTTGGAAGAGCAGTTGAACGGAATGGACAGTGTCTTGAAAGAAGGATATAAAATTAACATCAACAAAAGCAAAACGAGGATAATGGAATGTAGTCAAATTAAATCGGGTGATGCTGAGGGGATTAGATTTGGAAATGAGACACTTAAAGTAGTAAAGGAGTTTTGCTATTTAGGGAGCAAAATAACTGATGATGGTCGAAGTAGAGTGGATATAAAATGTAGACTGGCAATGGCAAGGAAATCGTTTCTGAAGAAGAGAAATTTGTTAACATCGAGTACAGATTTAAGTGTCGGGAAGTCGTTTCTGAAAGTATTTGTATGGAGTGTAGCCATGTATGGAAGTGAAACATGGACGATAACCAGTTTGGACAAGAAGAGAATAGAAGCTTTCGAAATGTGGTGCTACAGAAGAATGCTGAAGATAAGGTGGGTAGATCACGTAACTATTGAGGAGGTATTGAATAGGATTGGGGAGAAGTTTGTGGCACAACTTGACTAGAAGAAGGGATCGGTTGGTAGGACATGTTTTGAGGCATCAAGGGATCACAAATTTAGCATTGAAGGGCAGCGTGGAGGGTAAAAATCGTAGAGGGAGACCAAGAGATCAATACACTAAGCAGATTCAGAAGGATGTAAGTTGCAGTGGGTACTGGGAGATGAAGAAGTTTGCGCAGGATAGAGTAGCATGGAGAGCTGCATCAAACCGGTCTCAGGACTGAAGACCACAACAACAACAACAACAACAACAACAAGGTAAATACATTGTTTGTTTTCTATTAAAATCTTTCATTTGCTGTCTATGCCTATCAGTAGTTAGTGCCTTCCATAGTTTGAATCTTTTATTTAGCTGGCAGTAGTGGCGCTCGCTGTATTGCAGTAGTTCGAGTAACGAAGATTTTTGTGAGGTAAGTGATTTGTGAAAGGTATAGGTTAATGTTAGTCAGGGCCATTCTTTTGTAGGGATTATTGAAAGTCAGATTGCGTTGCGCTAAAAATATTGTGTGTCAGTTTAAGCACAGTCATGTATAATTGTTCAAAGGGGACGTTTCAGATGCACCAAACAGTGGTGGGATGCCAGCCTGACTGTCGTCCTCCATACGGCCCGACGACCAGGGATAATGGTTGTTGTTGTTGTTGTTGTTGTTGTCTTCAGTCCAGAGACTGGTTTGATAAGCTCTCCATGCTACTCTATCCTGTGCAAGCTTCTTCATCTCCCAGTACCTACTGCAGCCTACATCCTTCTGAATCTGTTTGGTGTATTCATGTCTTGGTCTCCCTCTACGATTTTTACGCTCCACTCTGCCCTCCAATACTAAACTGGTGATCCTTTAATGCCCCAGAATATGCCCTACCAACGGATCCCTTCTTCTAGTCAAGTTGTGCCACAAATTTCTCTTCTCTCCAATTCTATTGAATACCTCCTCGTTAGTTATGTGATCTACCCATCTAATCTCAGCATTCTTCTGTAGCACCACATTTCGAAAGCTTCTATTCTCTTCTTGTCTAGACTATTTATCGTCCACCTTTCACTTCCATACATGGCTACACTCCGTACAAATACTTTCAAAAACGCATTCCTGACAAATCTATACTCGATGTTAACAAATTTCTCTTCTTCGGAAACGCTTCCCTTGCCATTGCCAGTCTACATTTTACATCCTCTCTACTTCGACCATCATCAGTTATTTTGCTCCCCAAATAGCAAAACTCCTTTACTACTTTAAGCGTCTCATTTCCTAATCTAATTCCCGCAGCATCACCTGATTTAATTCGACTACATTCCATTATCCTCTTTTTGCTTTTGTTGACGTTCATCTTATATCCTCCTTTCAAGACAAGGTCCATTCCGTTCAGCTGTTCTTCCAGGTCCTTTGCCGTCTCTGACATGTCATCGGCGAACCTCAAAGTTTTTATTTCTTCTTCATGGATTTTAATACCTACTCCGAATTTTTCTTTTGTTTCCTTTACTGCTTGCTCAATATACAGATTGAATAACATTGGGGATAGGCTACAACCCTGTCTCACTCCCTTTCCAACCACTGCTTCCCTTTCATACTACTCGACTCTTATAACTGCCATCTGGTTTCTGTACAAATTGTAAATAGCCTTTCGCTCCCTGTATTTTACCCCTGCCACCTTCAGAATTTGAAAGAGAGTATTCCAGTCAAGATTGTCAAAAGCTTTCTCTAAGTCTACAAATGCTAGAAACGTAGGTTTGCCTTTCCTCAATTTATTTTCTAAGATAAGTCGTAGGGTCAGTATTGTCTCTCGTGTTCCAACATTTCTACGGAACCCAGACTGATGTTCGCCGAGGTCGGCTTCTACCAGTTTTTCCATTCGTCTGTAAAGAATGGTGGTTATGGGGTGCTATTTCTTTTCATAGCAGGACCCCTTTGGTTATCATCCGTGGCACCCTTTACGGGACAGTGGTACGTCGACGATATTTTACGCCCCATTTTGTTGCCCTTCACAGCGAGCCATCCTGAGCTCACATTTCAGCAAGATAATGCCCGCTCGCACACGGTGAGAATTTCTACTGATTGTTTATCGTGCTTGCCAAACCCTATCTTGGCCATTAAGGTCGCAAGATCTCTCACCAGTTGAAAACGTTTGTAGCGTTGTAGGCACGGTGCTGCTGCCAGCTCTGGATATTCAAGATCTAATGCGCCAGCTGGACAGAATTTGGCACGATATCCCTCAGGAGGACAGCCATAAACTCTACCAATCAATGTCAACAATGTCAAGCCGAACAGCTGCTTGCTTAAGGACCAGAGATAGACCAAAGTGTTACTAACTTGCTCAATTTTTGAAGTTCTTTGTCTTGAATAAGTGATCAAATTTTTCTTAAATTGGAGGTACATAACATCTACAAATTTCCGTCCCATATGGATAATTATTTCGTGGTGCTTCGGTTTTTTTTTTTTCTTGGAGTGTAGTTTGTGTTTCTTTCCAAGTTAATGCTGTGTCGGGAAAGCACAAGCACCTGACGAGCCTCTTCAGTGTTATGTTGTCACAAACATTTACTACATGGGAAAAATACTCATTAAGTCTTTTCAAGAACTTCCTAAGTACGTTGTTTAAAGTATAGTAATGTGACAGTATACGTAAGAGAATGTACAAAGTTACTAATATATGGAAAATCCAGACAATGTGTGCCCTACTAATTAACAAAATCTCACATTAAAGAGTGAATCCGTATCGTACTAATATATTTCGGATGTTGTTCACAGAAATTTCCTTAGTATTTTCGCATAAAGGACCCGTTATCTTCGTTACAGAGTAATTGCATTTCGTTTGATTCCTTGCCACTGTTTACCTTTGAGTCTGTAATCCACTGGTAATATGTGCACTGAAGTAAAAGTGTCGGCGGTATGCGCTGTGTCGCTTGTTTGGATACAAACTTGTTCCATTCACTCACGGTACTCGTTGTTGACAACAGTAGTACAGACTTCAATCTTCGGTCTCAAACTTGCATTCGGTATTGTTCTGTTCTGTCTAGGGTTTGTTTCCCCTGCAGTGTTAACTGTATGTTGAGGAATATGGATGGGTTTCCTGCTGAAAAGTTGATCTATATGCGTGTCGTGCGTAGTTTCGTTGAATGCAGTGGAAGAGAGGCACAATGACCCAATGGTTAGCTGGCAACCACACCACACAATTCAGATGAGAGGTTTGTTGCCTTTCCCTGTGTTTTGCGTAGCACTTTCTGGTAAATGCATATTACTGGCTTTTTCACTGGTGCGATGTTATTCCCTTATACAAAAAGATTCAGAAAAAATTCCTAAACAACCTCTGGAACTTTGTCGGTGGATCCTGATGCACCCTCTGTATTAAACAAGTAACTTACCACACAAAACCTATAAACCACAATGATTACTATTAATGTGTATGTATGTTCTATGAGTTATATGGATGATATTTCCTTGGGTGTTTCGTAAGTAAACAACAGGTAATATTAATGCAGTTAATGTAGACGTCATTTGTTTCTGAGACTATGTAACAAATACACTGACGGAAAAAAATCGCAACACCAAGAAGGGGTTGTGAGACATAGGCCTAAACGAAAGTTGGCAGTCGTGTTTCTTCAAATTTCGAGCCATTTGCGTAAGAGTGGCGCTATGAGCACCGCTATGAGGATACAAATCAGGTTTGCTTTAAATACACACTGTAACAGTCGTGAACGTTAGTTACCTTTGAGATTAGACGTGGTGAGTTGATGGTAGTCAAGAATACGTTTAAGGTGACAATAACGCCATTGTCAACACCTGAGATTCACCGTGGAAGTGTAAAAGGGCTGTGAGAAGCTGGATGTTCCTTCTGCGATATTGTAGAAAGACTTGGCAGGAAAGCAGCGCCAATGTACATGACTACTGGCAGCGGTGGTCACGAAAATGTACTGTCGCAAGAAGACCGAATTCCGGACGGTCACGTGCCGCTACCGAGAGGAAAGACCATCGTCTTTGAGGTATTGGTCTGGCGGCATCTGCTGCAGCAATTTGCGCAGCACATGGCACCTCGGTGACACAACGAGCTGTTACAAATCGGTTACCTCAAGGACAGCTCCGAGCCAGACGGCCTGTAGCTTGCATTCCACTGACCCCAAACCACAACCATTTGCGACTTCAGTGGCGTCAAATGTGAGCTCACTCGAATGAAGGGTTTAGGTGTGTTGCTTTTTCTGATGAAACCTGGTTCTGTCTCGATGTCAGTAATGGCCGTTTGTTTGTTAGAAGGCCATTTGAGCGACCGGCAACTAATCAGTCTGCGTGCTAGGCACACTGGATCTACACCTGGTGTGCGATTTCGTACGATAGCAGGAGCACTCTGACTGTAAAATTTGTACGTCAGTATGGTGATTAGACTGTTGTGCTGCCATTTATGAAGAGCATTACAGGGTGTTTTCCAAGAGGATAACGCTCACCCACATACCGCTGTTGTAACCCAACATGTTGTCGACATGTTGCCTTGATCTGCTCGATCATCAGATCTGCCTCCAATCGAGCAGGTATGGTCATCATCGGACGACAGCTCCAGCGTCATTCACAAACAGCGTTAAACGACATTGTATTGACCAACCAAGTGCAACAGGCATGGAAGTAAAGCCCACAAACTGGCATGCGAGACCCGTACAACACAATGTAGCACGTTTGCGTGCCTGCATTCAACATTCTGGCGTTTACAACCGTTATTAATGTACCAGTATTCCACATTTGCAATGACTTATCCCACACTTAAATTAACCTCTGATATTGCAACGTTAATCACTTAAATATTTTACCTAGACATATGTAATGCCGAAAGTTCATTACATTAAATTAATCATTTCCTGATTTTGCGATTTTTTCCGTTATATTAGCTATCGTTTCGCATAAAATGACCTTTTTACGAACGTCACCGTCATATCGCTAATACGAACTTCCATCAGTTTTAACAATATCCACTTGTAGATGGAGGAGTAAAGAACACTAGGAACCTTTCATGGGAAAATATATGGTGTTTCACGTATCATTCAATTAATTTTGGCAGAGGGACATTACAGTTTCTACGAAAAAGATGTTCAGAATGTTCTTGTCAACACACTACATTTACATCGTTAGTTATAACAAAGTAGCTCTTGCCTGACGTCTATGTAAGATGCCCTGGTGAAGCCCGCACCAGCGGCGGTTCCGCCTACAGTACCTGGCCGACGGCCTGCAGAGGCGATAACGATCGTGACGAGATTAGCCGCCTGGACCGATTGCCCCTCCCGTGACAGCTCTCCTATCGATCACAGCGCAGAATTCACTCTCTTGCCTGACGCCCCTGTGTCCTCTGCATTCCTAATGCCTATGTTACTCCGCTGTTGCTTCACTCGATGACCTCTCGTGGATCAACCGAAAGAGACGGTGTTTAGCATTTCCGTGGTTCTCTTCGACTGATTAAGGAGAATTTAAACACAGGAAAAAATGTTTTTAAAGTAAAATACAGATTAATTATAAATTCAGTGCCTTTGATGATCGATAACTGCTAATACGCCACAAACTTAATCGTATACTTACAAATTCTGAAACTCTGACGTTTGTGTAAATTTTACCTCACAAGCTATTGAGTTTTAACAGCATAAAATTATAAATTAAATTGTTTACTTTATCTGCCCTCCTTACTACGAAAATTCTGTGCTCGTAATGATTAAGTTTAGACTGAATTGTAAACATAATTGGTTTTTGCATAATGTTTACAAAAGTCTTATTTCTTTCATTAACTTCGCGGTAAACTTTAGATCAACAATGTTAACGAAACAGCCGACTGTGCTGGTGGCATAATATCCCAGTCAATGCCGAACAAAAAAGGACGAATATGGGAAGTAATTCAAGTCGTCGCAAATTTTTGTACAGTGGTAGGAGGGAGGGCCAACGACAACATACTGAAAAACCTGGCCGGTGGAGTGTGAGTGTGGGGGTGGCGGTGCGTTTGACGGTCACTTTTGTACGTTTTTCTTGAATAACTCGGAAACCGCACGACCTCTAGCGAAAATGTCTACTACCACAAAATTGAACTACATTAAGTTTTCTCTAAAAAGTCTTACAGATTTTTTCTGTAGGTCAGAAAAAAGTTTGGGTGAAGATAGGGAGAGAGAATATTAAAATCTCGCGCGACGCGCATGTGCTGTAGTTTAGGTGTCTGTAGTAGGCCAATCTGAGGTAGTTTCCGGACAAGGTACATTCCTCACAGAAAGCACGTTTATTGAGGACACACAAAAGTGCTAATGGTGCTCAAATTCACTGCGTCCTGGTTATAAATGAATGTATCGTTCCCGCTAATTCTTTAAATAGGCAAGCCCCGGAACCATCCAGAAATTACAAATCTTACATGGAAAGTCACTACAGGAAACAAAAAGAAGCAAGATAGGAGTTTAACGTCCCATCATCGTCGCGGTCATTATAGACGGAGCACACGCTCGGACTACGCATGGGTGGGGAAGTACCTCGGACACGTCCGAAAGAACAGATACCATCGGTGACCATGCAGCTCTCTTAGAATGAAACGATAATGAAACCAAGACCTTAAGCTGTCGACAGGCGTTGATATACATCAACGGGGACAGTTGAAAATGTGTGCCCAGACTGGGACTCGAACCCGGGATCTCCTGCTTACATGGCAGACGCTCTATCATCTGAGCCACCGAGGGCACAGAGGATAGTACAACTGCAGGGATTTATCCTTTGCACGCTCCCCGTGAGACCCACATTCCCAACTTAATGTCCACACACTACATTCATAGTGGCACCGCCCATTACACTCATTACTCACGGCAGACAATCTTACCGAGTCCCGTAAGAGTTCGGACAATGTGTGTGCATCCAGCACAGAAGAAGGTCAATGGCCGGTTAGCCTTAACTATATGAAGGTGGTATCTGTTCATTCCGTCATGTCTGTGTCGCAATGTGAATTTCAACTTGTTCCACTTTCACACACGGAGTTGGTTTATTAAGATTGATTTAGGCTGAAGGAAACTGTAGCTATAAGCCGCAGAATGCTAAAAGTTTCTTTTCGAGAGCAAAGTTAAAACGAAATTACAACGTTTAAATGATTTACGTGGTCGTAGATGATTCAGATAGTGTGTGAACATCAAAAGAAAAGAAAGTCATCATTCCAATCCCTTAAAAGGGAACACTCGACCCTCTGGAGATATGTAAATGGTGTAGACCTGGTATTCTACCAGGCGCTCACTTGATCCTACACCGCTGACGTTAGGTCATGATAGTGAAATGGTATGTATGTGCCTGTCGCTTGTACCGAAACGGCGCATCAACATGGGTCGCTATGAAACGTGACACAACGGCAGAAAAAAAAGAAAAAAAAAACTATTTAACGAAATAAAACACCTATTGTGTTTTGCGCGTGATCATAACGACACCGAAACTGATGTTGCCCAATTTGTTGGTGTGTTAACGTCAGCTGTCGAACGAGTCTCCAATAAACGGCATATTGTGTTACTGCAGCCAAGTAATACGGCGAAATGGCAGTGCTCTCAAAAAGATTCTAAAGATAGAGACTTCAAATGAGTGTTCTGCATTGCCAACAACGGTTTCAAACCTGACATGAATGCAGGTCAATCTCAATCAGTTTCCGAGCGAACGTAGAGGGTAACTGCATGCAACGATCATTTGGAGTCTTGTACTCGCAATAGGCCGCTGCTAACGGCAGCGCATAAAACTGCGCGTCTAAAATGGGCCAGGCAGTATAGAAACTGTACAATATCTGACTAGAGGTGTGTACTGTGGTCCCATGTGTCGCGATTGGGTCTCTGTTCAAATGACGTAACATGAATGCTCCAGAGACACAACGGGGCCTTTAACTTGCACTGTGTAGACAATGTAATACAGGCTGGAGGTGGTTCTGTGTTGGTTTGGAGATGATATTGGTATCGTAATTTTGGCCCACTCATTCTGTTTACCGTGAACTTGTACAAGGACGTACATATGTAGACTGAAGCGACGAATGAAAATTTGTGCCAAGACCAAGAGTCGAAACCGGGTCTCCTGCTCAGTGGGCAGATGCGCTAACCTCTACGCCACCCAGACCAGTGGCTTTGCACAACTGCACGGACTATTCCTACCACGCTTCTCTCCTCTATCCAAATTCCCATTCATACCTCAGCCCGCTCGTTATTTCCCCTAAACTCGAACAGCACTACAGAGGCTCTCCAATAGTACTGGAGTAGCACCTTACCTTCGAACAAAACGGGGAATCCTGCCCAAAATCCAGGCATAGGTGCTGTTAATGAACTAGTATGTTTATTTTAAGATTCTTTTGATGACCACATGTTCCTCTTTCTTTTACATCTTCATGTTGAGTATTTTGTGGAAACTCCTGTATTACAACATGATGACAACTTTATTCACAGGGCTCTAAGCATATTTTCCTGGTCTGACGAACACTCTGGTACCCTGCTGCACCTCGACGGACCACCAGATCAGCAGATCTCGGATTAAGTCTCGGTTTTTCTCGAACAGCGGGTGAAAGTTAGCAACCAACATCCCAGAAATTTGCTAGTCGTGCGGGATTTAATCATCAATGATCGCCTTCACATGAGCATGGCGTGTCTGAAGAAACTCTGGCTCTCTCTTCCTCGCCGAAGTGAGGCCAATGCGGACGCTAGAGGCGGCGTTACACGGTGATGTTTTCTGTGAGTAGCAAATGATTTGCCCGGCGTATTCCGTAAAGGGATTCTGAGAAATTCTTCTGCATTCACGCTACTCGGATGACCTTGACGCTTGCGATTTCCACTTCGTAAAATAAATTTTCCGTAGAAATCACGGCTCTATATCTCCACTGTAGAAATAAGCCGACGTCGTAACAGTTACAGAATAGGACATGGGACATCATTCTGTGCAAAAGGTCTGCAAATAGGTTACAATACTAGTCCCTTAGAGCGACGGCAGATTGAGAGCGGAAGTAAATTTTCTTATTCCTACCGAGATTTTCTCAGAAATCGATGCCCTAATGTGGGTAAAGTAGTAGTCGAAATTTTTGTTAGAATTCATATAACAGATTTAGCCTCAAAGTGTTAGTAGCCTACGAGAAACGTGGACCAGATATATGTGAACTCTCCGTTGCAATTCAGAGACTTATTGCTCATTAAAAAACTTTCGCGAATTTACTAAGTTAAATGATACTTTCAGAATCTTGGGCAGTTACGACGTAAAATCGGTGGCGCAATGACGAAGGTTTTGGTACGTGTTCTGATGGAGGTATTAATAGTATTTACCGCTGATTCTCTCGCAGATAGCACAGTATTGCAGCTGAAATGAAGGTTACCCGAAAAGACAAGGACAAAAGGCACGCGAGATCGTAAATCCTTGTCTGGCGGGTGGGAAGGTGGTTATTTTCCAAGCGTGTGTAAGAATACTTTTTCACTAGTATATCGTGACACGGCTTTACAATTTAACGACATGTTACTTCCATTCTTGGAATAAGAATTTCACTGCCGACAACTTCTGTAACTAAAAACTATAAACTATAAAAAATGCTGTTAGTTTAGGACGACTAAGGACATTCACTAGATTTACAGCCAAGCTTTACGAGTTTTAACGATGCATCTAAACGTCATACTGAAAGTGTTCGTATTTATTTTACTTACTTTCCAGTCTTTTTTGTTAATTAGACTCATATTACGAAAGGAGACGACTAAAAACAGTAGTACGCAAACTACTGCCTTGCTTTAGGTCACCAAAGTGCGAACAATGATTTTTTTTACGGCAGCGCATAGGATTAGAATTAAAAACTAACTGAGGTGAACTAATCATTTTTGAGCAGATATTCTTCATTTTCTGTATTCGATACTTCACTGATGCTAACTTAAATATCTTAATTATTCTCTTTGAATCATATTGTTACATTTTGGGAAAAACGTACCTACCAATATTTCCGAAAAACGCTTGTAAATCAAATGCTGAAATATTAGAGATTCATATTAAACAAAATAGTGGTAGTATTAATGGTCACAGTCTTGTCTGAAAGATTATCACTAAAATGCTAGAAACGGCAACCATCGTTCAAAAAAATAATACCTAGAAACTATCTTCAGACTCATGTGCACAAATATTTTTCAGCACTCCCATTGAAATCACAAAACGAAATTTATATTAATAACAGCTTGCATGGACGCAGTAAGCTGTCATTTTACCATACTTCAGTCGTGATGGAACGAGAAGAACCTTAATATACACATGTCAAAAAATTTTTGCATCACCCCGGTTCCCAGAACTCCTGAAGATAGACGTTGACTGTGGATATTGTATCACAGACACAGTCCCTTCGACTGTTCAGAGATGTCACTAAACCCGCCCAAAGACGTAAACAACTATGAATGAGGAGCGCCTATTAGACGGAGGGGGTCCGACAGCCCATCGGTTCCAGTCATTCCATCAGGAAGGAGATACACGGTTCGTGTTGTCCGTAGTTCAACCATGCCTAGACGGTCAATACGCGGTTCGATCGCGTCCACATTGTTATATTGTGCCAAGAAGGGCTCTCAACAATGGAAGTGTCCAGGCGTCTCGGAGTGAACAAAGAGCCATGTTGTTCGGACATGGAGGAGATACAGAGAGACAGGAACTGTCGGTGACATGCATCGTTCAAGCCGCCCAAGGGCTACTACTGCAGTGGATGACCACTACCTACGGATTATGGCTCGGAGAAACCCTGACAGCGACGCCATCATGTTGAATGATGCTTTTCGTGCAGCCACAGGGCGTCGTGCTACCACTCAAACTGTGAGCAGTAGGCTCCATGATGCGCAACTTCACTCCCGACGTCCATGGCGAGGTCCATCTTCGCAACAACACCATGCAGCGCAATACTGATGGGCCCAACAATATGCCGAATGGACCTGTCAGGATTGTCATCACGTTCACTTCACCGATGATTGTCGCATATGCCTTCAAGTAGACAATCGTTGGATACGTACTTGGAGGCAACCCGGTCAGGCTGAACGCCTTACACACACTGTACAGCGAGTGCAGCAAGTTGGACGTTCCCTGCTGTTTTGGGATGGCGGCATTATGTGGGGGCGACGTACGCCGCTGGTGGTCATGGAAGGTGCCGTAACGGCTGTACGATACATGAATGCCATTCTCCGACCGATATTGCAACCATATCGGCAGCATATTGGCGAGGCGTTCGTCTTCATGGACGACAATTCGCGCCCCCATCGTGCACATCTTGTGAGTGACTACCTTCAGGATAACGACATCGCTCGACTAGAGTGGCCAGCATGTTCTCCAGAAATGAACCGCATCGAACAAGTATCTCAGATACATTGAAAAGGACTGTTTATGGACGGCGTCACCCACCAACCACTCTGAGGGATCTATGTAGAATCGCCGTTGAAGAGTGGGACATGAATGCCATTCTCCGACCGATAGTGCAACCATATCGGCAGCATATTGGCGAGGCGTTCGTCTTCATGGACGACAATTCGCGCCCCCATCGTGCACATCTTGTGAGTGACTTCCTTCAGGATAACGATATCGCTCGACTAGAGTGGCCAGCATGTTCTCCAGACATGAACCCTATCGGACATGCCTGGGATACATTGAAAAGGACTGTTTATGGACGACGTCACCCACCAACCACTCTGAGGGATCTATGCAGAATCGACGTTGAAGAGTGGGACAATCCGGACCAACAGTGCCTTGATGGACTTGTGGATAGTATGCTACGACGAATACAGGCATGCATCAATGCAAGAGGACGTGCTACTGGGTATTAGAGGTACCGGTGTGTACAGCAATCTGGACCACCACCTCTGAAGATCTCGCTGTACGGTGGTACAACATGGGATGTGTGGTTTTCATGAGCAATAAAAAGGGCGGAAATGATGTTTATGTTGATCTCTATTCCAGTTTTCTGCACAGGTTCCGGAACTCTCGAAACCGAGGTAATGTAAAACTTTTGTTTGATGTGTGTATGTTACTGAAAACGTTACTCACAACCATCGACCTGTGGCAATTTCCACAGTATGTAAGAATAATATCCCTCATGTGCAGTCGGTTGTCAGCCTACGAACAGCAAGGGCCTGACGTGATGGTAAACGGACTGCGGGAGCTGCTAGCGTGAGCTCCGAGTGTATACGACGTAGGCCGACGCAATAGCGTGACTGTTTACGACGGTACTTGCAGTGGATAATCGGTTTTCATCTGTTCTCCGATTTGGATTAACGCCCGGCGGTGTGGATGATCGAAACCAAACATCTCAACGAAACCTTCTAGCATTTACATGAGAGGGAGTTTGTTTTGGATAGATGCAGTCTGTTCATCGAAATGTAGAATGCAAGCGGTACGTTCTGTTACCTACTGCAGACACCTTACTTGTAGAGTGTTTTTCAGATGGATAAACTCCAATACCTTGTGGACTTGGAACTGCCAGAGTGTTCCGTACCAGAGTGTTCCGTAGATTCGTTTCTAGACTCCTGGTGTTGAATTAGACTAAATCGCAACCGGCGCCGTTCATATTTCGTTATAGTCATTACGGGATCAGATAAGTAGGCATTCGGGTCAATGATCACGAAGCTTCTTGCTTCTGTGGGTGGGCTGCTTGAATGAGCATACTGTTACTGATGTTATTCATTATATGTGACAGGTTACATAATAAACGATATAATTACGACGATACCTTGGAGGTTTCGATGTTAAGTGGAGCTCCACATGCCAGTTATTTTGGGTAGTGTTACTTCTTTGTGCAAGTTAAACTTTAAACTCTGAGCTAGGGAGGTGCTGTGCACATGCTAATCATTTTATGAAGTATTATGTGATTGTTCATTAGCGTACTGTCTTTCCTTAAAACTTCGACTCTCGAGTGTGTTTGTAGTATATGAACTATTTTAATTACGTGTTTAGAAGGAACTGTATTATTACTTTTATGAAATATTCTGTCTTGGTCCAATCCTAATGTGATTTATTTTGCAGATCAAAGTGTATTCATTGTATACAGGGTGTTACAAAAAGGTACGGCCAAAATTTCAGGAAACATTCCTCACACACAAAGAAAGAAAAAATGTTATGTGGACATGTGTCCGGAAACGCTTACTTTCCATGTTAGAGTTCATTTTATTACTTCTCTTCAAAGCACATTAATCATGGAATGGAAACACACAGCAACAGAACGTACCAGCGTGACTTCAAACACTTTGTTACAGGAAATGTTCAAAATGTCCTCCGTTAGCGAGGATACATGCATCCGCCCTCCGTCGCATGGAATTCCTGATGCGCTGATGCAGCCCTGGAGAATGACGTATTGTATCACAGCCGTCCACAATACGAGCGCGAAGAGTATCTACATTTGGTACCGGGGTTGCGTAGACAAGAGCTGTCAAATGCCTCCATAAATGAAAGTCAAGAGGGTTGAGGTCAGGAGAGCGTGGAGGCCATGGAATTGGTCCGCCTCTCCCAATCCATCGGTCACCGAATCTGTTGTTGAGAAGCGTACGAACACTTCGACTGAAATGTGCAGGAGCTCCATCGTGCATGAACCACATGTTGTGTTGTACTTGTAAAGACACATGTTCTAGCAGCACAGGTAGAGTATCCCGTATGAAATCATGATAACGTGCTCCATTGAGCGTAGGTGGAAGAACATGGGGCCCAATCAAGACATTACCAACAATGCCTGCCCAACCGTTCACAGAAAATCTGTGTTGATGACGTGATTGAACAATTGCGTGCGGATTCTCGTCAGCCCACACATGTTGATTGTGAAAATTTACAATTTGATCACGTTGGAATGAAGCCTCATCCGTAAAGAGAACATTTGCACTGAAATGAGGATTGACACATTGTTGGATGAACCATTCGCAGAAGTGTACCCGTGGAGGCCAATCAGCTGCTGACAGTGCCTGCACACGCTGTACATGGTACGCTAACAACTGGTTCTCCCGTAGCACTCTCCATACAGTGACGTTACCTTGTACAGCAGCAACTTCTCTGACGCTGACATTAGGGTTATCGTCAACTGCACGAAGGATTGCCTCGTCCATTACAGGTGTCCTCGTCGTTCTAGGTCTTCCCCAGTCGCGAGTCATAGGCTGGAATGTTCCGTGCTCCCTAAGACGCCGATCAATTGCTTCGAAAGTCTTCCTGTCGGGACACCTTCGTTCTGGAAATCTGTCTCGATACAAACGTACCGCGCCACGGCTATTGCCCCGTGCTAATCCGTACATCAAATGGGCTTCTGCCAACTCCGCATTTGTAAACATTGCACTGACTGCAAAACCACGTTCGTGATGGTTCTGAGCACTATGGGACTCAACTGCTGAGGTCATTAGTCCCCTAGAACTTAGAACTAGTTAAACCTAACTAACCTAAGGACATCACAAACATCCATGCCCGAGGCAGGATTCGAACCTGCGACCGTGGGCGGTCTTGCGGTTCCAGACTGCAGCGCCTTTAACCGCACGGCCACTTCGGCCGGCCGCGTTCGTGATGAACACTAACCTGTTGATGCTACGTACTGATGTGCTTGATGCTAGTACCGTAGAGCAATGAGTCGCATGTCAACACAAGCACCGAAGTCAACATTTACCTTCCTTCAATTGGGCCAACTGGCGGTGAATCGAGGAAGTACAGTACACACTGACGAAACTAAAATGAGCTCTAACATGGAAATTAAGCGTTTCCGGACACATGTCCACATAACATCTTTTCTTTATTTGTGTGTGAGGAATGTTTCCTGAAAGTTTGGCCGTACCTTTTTGTAATACCCTGTATAACATTTGGTGGATGGTGGCAAACGGCCCTAACAAGGCACCCCTTGAGTGTGAGGTCGCAAAATGCCAATGATGTTTACGACATTCGACTCTCTACTTATCGTTTCCCATGCAACCACAATACTGGCGACTAATGGCAACAGGTATCCAATGGTGAGCATAGCATGAGGCCACGGAGCGTACACGAACTGCTTAATCTTCGAGTAACTCAGTGCTAGTGGTGTTGATACGAAGCAGAGCAATGGCAAAGTTAAACAAAGCAAACATTCCATTATATCTAATACAACAGTTGCCGAAATTGACATTTAAGTCAGAAAGAAACCCAAGGAACGTCGCAGAGTGAGAAAGAAGTGGCAGATGAAATATTAGCGTATATGCGAGATGAGTCCGTGGAATGTGTGGTGTCGTATATGCTCGACTGCGCGGACACTGACATGAGGAGTGCAATGATGACGATACGTGTTTACTAAGTGAAAATGATACTGAAACAGGTGTCGACCCATGTAGTTCATTAACCTTGTCAGACAGCGAGCCACAAACCACGTCTCCAGTGAAACACAGCAAAGGACAATAGTTGTCCCAAGAGCACATAATTATGTACATGGAAGATCAGCCGCAGCATAGTAAAAGAACAATTGTGAACAGATTTCGAATAAGTCCGCAACGATATGACCGTGTAGAGCATAAGAAAAACTGCGGATATTCAAGGCAGAATGAGCCGAACTTGTTAAAAAAATTGGCGTTCGCGCGTTTCAAATGGTTCAAATGGCTCTGCGCACTATGGGACTCAACATCTGAGGTCATCAGTCCTCTAGAACTTAGAACTACTTAAACCTAACTAACCTAAGGACATCACACACATCCATGCCCAAGGCAGGATTCGAACCTGCGACCGTAGCGGTCGTGAGGTTCCAGACTGAAGCGCCTAGAACCGCTTGGTCACAACGGCCGGCTCGCGCGTTTCGAGGATGTTCGATACAACTTAAAGGATGTGCATGATAGTGACCTACTACATTATGCACATCAAATCGCGAGATATAGATTACAATGATTTCAAGGGAAGCAGTCTATGGTTGCATAACTTCAAACCGTAGTACAGAATTGGAAAACTTAAGATAACGAAATTTCAAACAAAGCGTCAAATTGACGATGCACAGCAAACTGTGGAATCGGCCCGAAAATTAGTAGATGAGACAAACGTATTCTATCTGTCAGTAAGGAATTTGTTTTCAACTCCGACAAATAGGGATTTGTAGAGGAAATTTATATGAGAGGAACTATGGAAATTAGACGTAGCAAGAGAGTTGTATCAACATCAATGCCTTAAGATATTCGTATACAATTATGCTGACTCTTAATCTGGAAGCTAAATTCGCTGGAAAGTTATTTGATGTGCTGTGAGAAGTTGGAGGTGCTCTACCCCTACGATTCTTTCTCGTGTGCCCAATCTTGCAACAGCAGTAGGGAATATTTACGTCACAGCAAGCAAAAGTAGGAAAACGGGCTAAGGAGAACTACAAGTATGGTACGAGCACTGCTTTTGGCCAACAGCTGGACAAAACAACTTGCTTTTGCTTGATTCCTGGTCTGCATATAATAATCATATCCGTTTAGAATAAACTATCCCTCCTAAAGGTGTGTGATTTTGCAATTCATGCCAGCTGGGACCACTGGACGAATTCAACCACTGGATGTTTGTTTTTTCCATGCTTGCATATTATTGTACTGTCTACAGTTACGCATTACGGGACAGCCAGTTTCACTATAAACTCCAGGACAGACTGTTCGACCGAGCGAGGTGGCGCAGTGGTTAGACACTGGACGCGCATTCGGGAGGACGACGGTTCAATCCCGCGTCCGGCCATACTGATTTAGGTTTTCCATGATTTCCCTAAATCGCTCCAGGCAAATGCCGAGATGGTTCGTTTGAAAGGGCACGGCCGACTTCCTTCCCCGTCCTTCCCTAATCCGATGAGACCGATGATCTCGCTGTCTGGTCTCCTTCCCCAGACAACCCCAACAGACTGTTTCGCAATCGGTAGCATGCCATCACGTTCCGTCAGTTACCATCAGCCCGTTACACCAATGTGATTCTACATGCATACCTAGCTGAACGTCTTACAAGGTTTGTAACTCACAAGGCGTTCGCATTCGATCTCGAGGGTGCGAAACTTTGCGATCACTATTGCGCGCCATTTTTCATTCGGTGTTCGTGGTGCAAGTTAACGGTTTGTTTCGAACATTTCTCGAATGCTCACAACATTCATTTTGTCTAGTGTACAATATATGTCCCGTAAAAGGTTGATGTCTGCACTTTTCGAACACTCATTTTCTATTACCCTCCTGCTGCACATGGTGAGTCATTAGCAGCTAATATTTTTCCTGTAACAGCTGTCAACACAACACTTCCATATGAGCCTTACTAAAGATTGAAGTTGCAACCTCGTATTCAATGGGTTCATTGTAATTATTCGCTGACTGTGACTAGTGAAGGAATGTTCTTTCAAAGAAGAGGAACAACATCTTCATTGTAAACTGCCTAAGGTTTAACTTTTGTGGCAGATAATTATTTAAATTTCGACTTTTTGCCATGGCAATATTTTTAATTAATGAATATTAAGCAGCCATTCTGCTCTTTAATAATCCAGTTCCAGCTCCCACTACCGACCGGTGGTATATTCACATATGCCTAGTTAAATAGTTCTAGCACTGGCAACTGTGTGATGAAATACGCAACTTACTGTAGCCATATTCCTGAGGAGTGGATACGCAATGACGAAAATACTGCAACGAATAACTCTGGCTTTGATTGGAAATACTTCCGAGAATTTCTGGTTTATTTAGAGAGAGTTTGATTTGGAGGAAAAATTATTTTTTTCTGATTACAGCAACAATGTAATCATAGATCAGACACCAGAACTCGTAGTAAAGAAACCACATGAAACACTAAAGGACTTGCAATTGATCATCAAGCAATGAACTTACATTGAACATAAAGAAAACAAACAGTATGAATTCCGCTTAAAGAGGAAAACACTTCCGTAAAATTATATGTGGGTGAAAATATCATTGATTGTACTGAAAATAAAATTTTTAAAGACCTAGTACTGACTGTCACTTGGTGTGGAATGATCACACAAATACGCTAGGAAAGGAAAGGAATCAGTATGCTATGCCCTTAAGAGTCCTGTCATCGGTGCGTAACGGACAACACATGCACTCCATCTTTAACAATGGAAAACTACACAAAACATGGACACAGTCTTCAGTCTACAGAAAAGGGCCATTACCATAACAAAATATTAAGCGAAATCCTTGTAAAGATCTACTTAAACAGCTGGAGATTCTAGCTGCACCATGTGAGTACATCAATGAGTTACAAACATCAAGAGGGACATCAGCAACTATCTCGCAAACAGCAGCATTCATAATCGTGGAGCTAGAGTCAGCCTTTCTTACAATTAACAAGGAAAAAAAAACACAAAACAGCATTTCTAAAGGTAACAAAATTGTACAATAAATTACCCAAAGAGGTTAAAGAGAGAGCTAAAATTCAGATATGATAAAGTCAGTACAATCGTACCGTCAACCAGGGCTATTTTTGTTTTGTTGATTTTGTAAAGTGTGATTACATAAGTAAATATTATTACAGAAATCGGTTTGTGTTTACCATCAGGGTTCTTATGGACAATTGTAACCTCAAAATGAATGAAAATCATATTTGTGATATATCTTAAACAAAAACACATTGCGTGTAAAGTTACCCTGCCCAAGGGGGTAACTTTACATACTTAGCAAGATAATCGACACTATTGCTTCGTAATGGGTAACTTCGTCCGGAAATTTTAAATGGAAAGTACACAGAAATATGAAGTGGTGTCACACTTGTCATGGCTTTACTGACTTGTCAGAATCATTACAAGAATAAATGGAATATGCTGAATCATTTCAATTTTATGTTTTTATGAGGTAAACTGCAACAATGTTTCTGCCACGTCCGGAGGACGACTTGCTCACTCTTCACTTTTATGACACTTCAACGGCAGCGTGATTGCAGGTATTATTTGAAACTCACAAACCTTCTTCGTAATATCCTAGGTTCATCAAGTAGGCCCACAGTTTCCTGGTAATTGATTTCGGAGATATCTTCAACACAGGATCATACAAATGTCTCTGTTGAGTCGCCTGTCATCTTCGCGAACTTAACTTGTCTCTCATCATGTCTATTTATTCGATAAAGATCTTGGCTTTCTTCTTTTATGTTTTTGTTGGCATCTGAAAGATACATGCGCCCAGTTGCGTTTATCATACAGAAGGATGATGCACGAAAAACGCAGTCACGTTTCTCCTACCAGTAAAGTTCACTACGTCTTTTCTAAGCAGCCATTTCATTTAGCACTTCCAAAACCGGCCAGGTGCAGCTCCCGATAGAGCTTAGAGGGAAGCGGGTAAAGTAACACGTGTTGTGTAAAGTAACCCCGGTTGACGGTACGTCCTTAATAATTCATAATAATTCTTTAGATAGCTCAAGAAATGAAAAAAACATTATTTAATGATAAACAAATGACATTTTATAGTAAAATAGTTTAAAATGAATAAACAACCAACTAATCTGCGCGGTATCATGCTAGCCTCTTAGGGCGAGCTTAGGGTTTTACCACAAGTTCTCTTGGTTGGACATCAGCAGACCGGCAGCAGTTCTATGGAGTGCCCTTTCGCTTCTGCGTCGAGCGCTGACCCCAACTTGGCCACCCTTTGTGTCGAATGTAACTCGCCATCTGAGGGCGGAAACTTAGTCCCGACACTGGGGAGGCACAATAGCTCCAGCACGCAGAAATGCCTGGTAGCCCTTTGTGAGTTAGGGTCAGACGTTGATCCGCTCAAGGCGCGAACAATTACGGGGTGAAGGCAATGCGGACTGACGATCATAATCAGTAGGCGCCTGGAACTACAAACCAGCTACTGAAGTGTCAAACGCGTAGGGATAGTCTTAAATTAGCGACGACCTTATAGGTAATTTCGTAGATTACGTGTCCTGATTTAAGTTCTGCTACTGTTATAACTGTTGTTGAAATCTAAAGTATTTCAGATACACGTAATGTGCTTAAGTATATGAGAGAGAAGGGGGAAAAGAATACCATGCCTGGGAAGCAAAATGGAGCTTTCAAGTCATTCCAAATGTATCTTAACAGCACGATAAGGATTAACATTGAAAACCCGTAGATAAAATACTCTCCACTTTCAATTGCACAAGCTTCGCTTTATTTTGAAACATGTAAATCTACAATAGCGTTCATTTTGGGTTACAATCTGCAAAACTTGCATTTCTACACGGTGACGAGATTTCTCCGTTCTGTCGATAAGAAAAGGTAAGGTCACTTGTAGACGTGCACTAGGTTGTCACCGTAATTACCTTTCATCAGTGCGAAACGCTAGGGCAATGCATTCGAAAACAGGAGGTGAAAATTTCGCAAGAGAAGTACAGGGTGCTCATAATCAAAGTCCCAGTTGCAAAACGCCGTCGAAAGAGGAACACAGCACACAATGACATCAAATTTGAATTGCATATTATTGACGCAGGGGAAAACGTCATGGAACAAAAAAAAATTTGCGAAAATTTTACTAATAGACGGCGCTATAAGCGTCTTAACGCAAATGGGGTTGGCTACAAATGTCAGATAAATCGCAATACGATGGTTATGGTTTGAGTTGGACATTACACTACCCATACTGTTCAATGTGCATGACTGCACAAGTTCGGCAGTCGACACTTGTGGCACTGTTAATTAGGTAGCCTATACAACATGGCAAAATCGTAGCACATCGGATGGGGAAAATCTATTTTTAATTGTCCTGACGTCAAAAACAGAATAAAGCACAATGACATCGGTTTATATCTTTCGTGAGACTGACGCAAGGCATTTTTAATATTCTGTCCACCGTTTTGAGCCACAAGTTGAAATCAAGAAACAGCATGTTGCACAACAGATCGGAGTGGCTCGGGAGTCGCATTCGGAATGCGTTGCGCAATGCGTGCCTTCAATTCAGCTACGTTTGTAATTAGGGTACTGAACACAACATCTTTCAGGTAATTCCATGGCCAGAAGCCACCCGGATTTAAGATCAGGCGATCTAGACGGCCAGGCTTAGGGAAACGGCGGCTGATAATTTTAGCATTTCCGAAATGCGTCTGCAGCAGCCGCTTCATTAGCTGTGAGATGTGAAGATGAGCGCCATCGTGCATAAAAAATGATTCTATCCACACGTCCGCGATGTTGAAGGGTTGATGTGGCATCTGTGCGCAAAATACTATCATAGTGTCTACCAGTGACGGTAAAGGCGGGATCCGAAGGACTCATGTCCCTAAAAAAAGAAAAAAAAACGGTCCTACGATAAACGATGCCATCAACCGGCACCATACAGTCAGCTTTGTAGAATGAAGTCGTACCGGTTAATGTGAGTGTGGGTGATGAAAATAGGCTTAGTCTGTCCACAGAATGTTCCACGGCCATTCGTCGCCCACTTCCACGTAAGCACGAAATTCCAGGGCGAACGTTTGTCTTGCTGGCAGGTCAGCAGGAAGCAACTCCTGAACAGGGTGATTTTGTATGAATAAATGCAGCATCTTTCGTGGGACTTTATAGACCATGCTTGCAGGCATGTCCGGGGAATTCCCCGTGCACTGCATATTTGTACACTACATCTTGATCCTTCTTGCAGTGATGTGGCCACATCTTCTACAGACGTCGGAGTAGCCGCTTTCCTTTCTCTCCTACATAGTCATTTTCTCCAGACCCTTAGCAGACATCGCACCAGTGCTTCTTTTCGTACCACTGAGTGTCCGGAACTTATGGTGGGCTACAGGCGCACACAATTCTTGTAAAAGAGCTCTACCATCAGCGCGATCGTTTATGGAGACAGTCGTACTGGGCGTCTAGGATGCAAATTGAGGAACAGCTGTGTACTGCGCGTCTGTTGGTGTGCACATTCCAATTTAGGGCGCCACCTATTGGTCACATTTTCGTGTTTTTTCCCCTCTCTATGACGTTTCATCAGCATCAATAATATGCTGTTCAAATTTTATGTCATTTTGAGGACTGATTCTCTCTCTGCAGCGTTTTGAAAATGGAACGTCAGTTATGGACACCGTGTATATTGCATGTAAGTCTGCTTTTTTATGAGGAATGGGATATTCGGTAAAATATTCGACAAAATTGAAAATAAAAGCTTCACACGCAGCAGCCACGATATCAGATATCCAAGACGTTACTAAAACATTCATTCGATTTTACAAGACTAAATTCTACATAAAATATTGCCCGATTCGTTTCACATGACCGTGCAATATTAAATGACATGTATCGAACCAGTGACAATGCTTAAGACTGTTAATCTCATGACATTAATTCATTAGCGACGCTTTTCGAGCCACTAGTGCTTGGTATCAAGACATACAAATCATTTGAACATTACTGATGCTACGAACACTATTAACTATATTATTGGTAATTTCTTCGGCTGCTAGAGTTTTCATTAGGTCTAGGGCATACGCCTCCCTACATAAAAATAAAAAAAGTTCATGGTGTATTTCTTGACTTAGTGCATTTATGTCTACTGGGTGCTGCGATGGTCGAGGATCTGCCCTTGTTTCTGCAGCACTTTTTTTTGTACTTATTTCAATCATTTTTCACTTGCCTAAAAATTAAATGAGAACGTGGGTGTTCCCATCTTGATGGTCCGAGACGTGATGATGCGATCGCACTAAGTTTCGCGGTCGCCGCTGTCCATCGATACCTGCCTCTTCAGCTTTCGGTCGCACCAGTCCAGACAGAACTCTCCTGCTTTTGTTAAGCCTCGTACTATTATAGGCCAGAACTTGTTATGTCATAAGACATGTGCCTCTAGTGTGACATAATGAAACTGCTTTTGGAGGATCTTTCTTTCTAAGAGCGGTTAGTCAGAATTCGCTTTCCTCATTGAGTCAATCGACGTAACGATTTTGTTACTTTTTATACTCATTTCCAAAGGTTCGTGTCACATACTTGCCAATATCAATGTTTTGTTCCCTGAAAACACACATTTTTGCATCACATTCCTATCGTCTATCTTTCAGAATTGTACGCAGACAGCAGCATGTTTTAAATAGCTTGTAGTGTCTGATACCCAGACCAATGAATTAACTGAACACATTAGGCATAAACTAAACCCATAAGCATTAATTATTCAATAAAATCAAGTGTTAAAGTGCATTTTATAATATGGTCTATGTGTGGGAGACATCCCTAAAGGCGCGGTATCAGAATTAGAGAAATGATATCGGTCGCCCAACAACGAAATATACTGAACATGGTTGATCATCTTGCTGCCAACATCAACCGACTAAACATTGTGTCAGATGGCGAGAATTCTCATACGTCTGCTCCATCTGATGCTTTGCTACAGAGATATACATCAACAGCTACCGGATGTGCATCTGAAGAATTGTCAGGCGCATTTGATCTGATTTTTCGGAAGATATTTGGAATTTTGTTTTTTCTATGTGTAGGTGGAGTCAGACCAAACAAATACAGCTCACCATGTCATTCATATGACGCCCTGTGTCGACGGAAAGCGTCTGTTTGTTTCCCATTACGAACAAAATAATTGTTAAAGGGAATTTTAAATGCCCATTCGATAGATAGGTAGGACGAGTCTCGTTTCAAACTGTGTCGAGCAGATGGACGTGTATCGGTATTGAGACAACCTCATGGATCCATGGACCCTACAAGTCAGCAGGCTCTGTACTGGTGTGGGGCGTGTGCGGTTGGAGTGATATGGGACCAATGATACGTCTGTGACACGTACGTAAGCATCCTGTCTGATCACCTGCATCCATTCACGTCCATTGTGCGTTCCAACGGACTTTGGAACTTCCAGCGGACAACGACACCCTACACGACCAGAATTGCTACAGAGTGGCTCCAGGATCACACTTATGAGTTGAAACACTTCCCCTGGCCACCAGACTCCCTAGACATGAAAATTATTGAGCATATCTGGGATGCCATGAAACGTGCTGTTCAGAAGAGATCTACCCCCTCGTACTCTTACAGATTTATGGACAGCCCTGCAGGATTTGTGGTGTCAGTTCCCTCCAGCACAACTTCAGACATTAGTCGAGTCCATGCCACGTCATGCTGCGGCACTTCCGTGTGCTTGCGGGGACCCTACACGATACTAGGCAGGTGCAGCAGTTTATTTGGCTCTTTAGTGTATTTCGCAAGCCATCTGTCTGTGGCGAAGCGGCCGGCCGCGGTGGTCTAGCGGTTCTAGGCGCTCAGTCCGGAGCCGCGCAACTGCTACGGTCGCAGGTTCGAATCCTGCCTCGGGCATGGATGTGTGTGATGTCCTTAGGTTAGTTAGGTTTAAGCAGTTCTAAGTTCTAGGGAACTGATGACCTCAGATGTTAAGTCCCATAGTGCTCCGAGCCATTTTTGTGGCGGAGCGTACTTCTCGTACCACCATCTAATCCCCCTTCCCTGTGTCATTCGCGAGTGGCATATGGGAAGAATAATTGTCGATAGATCTCCGTGTTAGTGGTAACTCCTCGAATTTAATCGTTATGGTCATTTGGCGATACGTACGTGGGAGGAATAGGTTGTGCGAATCTTTCCGGAACGTACTCTCATGGAATTTCAATAGTAAGCCTCTCTGTGAGATACAAAGGCGCTCTTGTAGCGTATGCCACGCACGTTTCTTGAGCTTTCTCGTCATGTTCTCGCGGTGACTAAACAATCCCGTGTCGAAACGGAGAGCGCTTCGTTGCGTCTTGTCTCTCTTCTGTCAACGCAACCAGGTAAGGCTCTCAGACCGAAAATTAATGGTTCAGAAAATTTCGAACTTACGTAGGTCTCAGTTCGACGGCCTACGTTCGTAATGGTAAAATTTCCATGCTGGAAATCTTCATGAAGTACCAATTGTATTGATACGGCAATATTAATTAGATCTTAATTATAATATACTCTTTTACTTGGAACCAACTGCTTGTCTTGAAGTAGTTTGATGCACTGTGTCGTCCGCAATAGAACACTCGCTCTGATATGTAGTTGAATTAAAGTGATACAACTAATGCAAATTACCAAGTATTACGATGATTTGATAGTTCATGTCCTTATACCACACAACACCTATTAGTCGCTATGAGCAATATGTACTCCTGTCTTCCAATAAATGTAAGGATAATGTGGGGTGTACGGAAACCAGAAATCTGAAACTATGTTTTGGATTTATTCACAGGTACCCACACGTGTATATGTATTTAATGTATTCAGTATCTAGCAGACCTGATAACCAGGATCAAAAATATTTTGTTATCAGAAGTACAGGTTTTCACGACAGGAGTTTAGCTTAAAAATACTACGTACGAGTTTGAACCAAAGGCACTACATTTTGAATACATTGTGGGAGTGAACAGTGATCAAAGTATTACAATATTTACTATCAAAACAGTCTTGATCACAATTTATTTATTACGGTGACTCAAGTAGTGATTTACAACCAAAACGAGGTGCTTACTCAATGGTCTGAAGATGACCACAGTAGTAGTCGAAACCGGTCACCGTAATAAATAAATTGTGATCAAGACTGTTTTTGATACTAAATAAAAAGGCATTACAGCCCGCAAGAGACGGCCAGTTATCCACTTTGCACATGCAACTGATCCTCAGTGCGGGAAAACCCGCAGAGATTGTGTCACTTATGCTACCTTCAACCTGCCTGTGCAATGTCTGCTTTACCACTCAGACTTAGATTGCTTGACAAAAAAAATGAAGCACCCAGAGGACATGGTGGGATATTACTGTAATTTAGTTCACGTACACACCATCTGCGGCTATGTAATTGATTACTAACGCAATTCTCTGTGACAGGTAGAACGGTCATAAGAGCATTGCCAGAGCGTTGTTTCCATGCCTGGGAAGGCATATAAGGGGCTTGAATAGCGTCAGATGTTGAGTGAAAGACAATGGAAACGCCGTTTACTCTTGTAAGGAACCATTATCGGAACTGAAAGAGTTTGAAAGGGGCCTCAGTGGATTTCCATTTGGCCGGCTGGTCGAATCGTGTAACATCCAGTTTTGTAGGACATTCGGATGCGACAGCAGCCCGATGTTGAACTGTGTGGGAGTGTGAGGGCAGCCATACTCGTCGTCATAGTTGCAGTCGACGACGTCTGACCGCCACAAGGGAGGATCGCCGTGTTGTGCACCAGGCACGTCGTAACCCCTTCACATATGCAGCTGCCATCCGAGAACAAGAAATGGACTTCCTGAAACATTCTGCGCCACTCCACACCATTGGTCACGGACTAGCAGCAGCCGGACTAGCGAATTACGGTCCCGAGCGTACGCTGCCGGCAACAACACAAAAACAAATGGCTGCGCGTTAGGAGCGGTGCCACGACAGAGACGCATGGAATGATGATGCAAGGCGTCGCAGTGTGTTTTGCAGTGGACCTCAGTTTTTCACTATCCCACATGACGCTTATCTGCGTGTAAGGCAGTGATATGCGCTTAGGTCCCCTTCTTAAAACATTTTGGAGAGGGACAGCGATGTTACTGCTGTCGTCATTGTGTGAGTTGCCACCTGTTATGATTTTAGGTTACGGCGCGTAGTGGTTGAGTGAGCTCTGATGGCACAGTGGTACATCACGGACACCCTGCGTCCGCACTTGCTACCTGTAATGCTACAGTATGTTGGAGCAATTTTTTAACAGGACAATTCTCGTCCACATATGTGACCTGTCTGTACGAACTGCGTGCTTGATGTTGAGATACTTTCGTGGCCAGCAAGTGCCGCAGAACGGTCCACGACAAAATGTGTGTCGGACCAGGGCAAACGTCAACTCCGTCCCAACACCAGTATCCAGTATATTACGGACCTGTTACTATAACTTTGGCCGACCAGCGTCAGCAGAGGATACAAGGGCTTTATCACATCATTCCCAACCGAATCAGTGCATGCATCCAGGCCGCAGGCGGTGCAACGACACAGTGGTAAACGGGATCACACAGAATTTGACTCGAATTTGCAATTAGTGAAACAAGGCCCTGGGAGTGGACAACATTCCCTTAGAACTACTGACGGCCTTGGGAGAGCCAGTCCTGACAAAACTCTACCATCTGGTGAGCAAGACGTATGAGACAGGCGAAATACCCACAGACTTCAAGAATAATATAATAATTCCAATCCAAAAGAAAGCAGGTGTTGACAGATGTGAAAATTACCGAACTATCAGTTTAATAAGTCACAGCTGCAAAATACTAAGGCGAATTCTTTACAGACGAATGGAATAACTGGTAGAAGCCGACCTCGGGGAAGATCAGTTTGGATTCCGTAGAAATGTTGGATCACGTAAGGCAATACTGACCTTACGACTTATCTTAGAAGAAAGATTAAAGAAAGGCAAACCTACGTTTCTACCATTTGTAGACTTAGAGAAAGCTTTTGACAATGTTGACTGAAATACTCTCTTTCAAATTCTAAAGGTGGCAGGGTTAAAATACAGGGAGCGAAAGGCTATTTACAATTTGTACAGAAACCAGATGGCAGTTATAAGAGTCGAGGAGTATGAAAGGGAAGCAGTGGCTGGAAAGGGAGTGAGACAGGGTTGTAGCCTATCACCGATGATATTCAATCTGTATATTGAGCAAGCAGTGACGGAAACAAAAGAAAAATTCGGAGTAGATATTAAAATCCATGGAGAAGAAATAAAAACTTTGAGGTTCGCCGACGACATTGTAATTCTATCAGAGACAGCAAAGGACAGTGTCTTGAAAGGAGTATATAAGATGAACATCAACAAAAGCAAAACGAGGATAACGGAATGTGGTCGAATTAAGTCTGGTGATGCTGATGGATTTAGATTAGGAAGAGAGACACTTAAAGTAGTAAAGGAATTTTGCTATTTGGGGAGCAAAATAACTGATGATGGTCGAAGTAGAGAGGATATCAAATGTAGACTGGCAATGGCAAGGAAAGCGTTTCTGAAGAAGAGAAATTTATTAACATCGAGTATAGATTTAAGTGTCAGCAAATCGTTTCTGAAGGTATTTGTATGGAGTGTAGCCATGTATGGAAGTGAAACATGGACGATAAATAGTTTGGACAAGAAGAGAATAGAAGCTTTCGAAATGTGGTGCTAGAGAAGAATGCTGAAGATTAGATGGGTAGATCACATAACTAATGAGGAGGTATTGAGTAGAATTGAGGAGAAGAGGAGTTTGTGGCACAACTTGATAAGAAGAAGGGACCGGTTGGTAGGACATATTCTGAGGCATCAAGGGATCACAAATTTAGCATTGGAGAGCAGCGTGGAGGGTAAAAGGTCGTAGAGGGAGACCAAGAGATGAATACACTAAACAGATTCACAAGGATGTAGGCTGCAGTAAGTACTGGGAGATGAAGAAGCTTGCACAGGACAGAGTAGCATGGAGAGCTGCATCAAACCAGTCTCAGGACTGAAAACCACAACAACAACAACACGACGTAACCCATGAAGTTTCATTTCATTTTCAGCCTCTCTTTTGGGTGCTTCACTTTTTTTTCCTTTTACTTTGTCAGGCAGTGTATTTCATTCTGTGAGACGACAAGGCGGCTCCCTCTTCAGTGTGAAAGCTGTTGAGTCCTCAAACATGATGACAGATGACGATGAAAACTCAGTGTTGCTGTGCTTCGTCAAGACACCACGAACGTTTAAATTAATAACGGGTTGTAAGCTGCTCCTACTATTTTATTGTTTTTATTCGTAAATATAGTTAACTAATACTTGCTGTAGTCTAGCTTATTAACAGCCAGTTACAGACGGCGAACTTACTCCCAACGTACATGTGCCGATAACTAAAGTTCTGATCGTGATTCTAAGGCGAATGTCCCGTTTGTTTCCCCTACACTATACTATGATTCTATTCCTCCCAAAATATCCTACTAATAATAAAGACGGTTTGCTATGTGAAGACTTTTGTACGATATTCCACTTTAAATTCAAATAGCAAGTCCCTACTGGTAAAAATTACACTCACACTGCAATTGCAATCAGTCATTTATTACGCGCTTGTATGAGTTTACCATTGCCGGTTCATTACTGTGAGATCATCTTTTCATTACGTTACGAATATGATTCTCAGTTTCGAATTCTAATTCTGCTGACACATGCATTCTACTCGCGTTTTAACTCTGGCGCGACTATCATTAAAATCTTTCACCTTCATGCGGGAAAGCGAGGAGCGCAGACACTCGGGATCTGCGCCGTAAGCATGCTCCAGCTGGATTGGCAATATTATTCCGCAATATCACAAAACTAATCCACTTTTTTTAAGCGCGATGCGCGGAGCATGAGATCCCATGAGCTGCCCTGAGGCCTTGCTCAGGCTCGACTGACTCACTCCTTCGCGCCAAGAGATCTGCATCTACTTCGTGATCACCAATCGTGATATTAAGTTTCCCGCTGTTCTCATATCTACTACTTCTCTTATTACTTTCGTCTTTCTTCGATTCATTCTCATCCATATTTTGTTCTCATTAGACTACTCATTCCATTCAGCAGATCCTGTAATTTTTCTTAATTTTGACTGAGGATAGCAATGGCATCAGCGAATCCTATCATTGATATCCTTTCACCTTTAATTTTGATTCCACTCTAGAACCTTTCTTTTATTTCCGTCACTCCTTCTTCGATGTATAGATTGAACGGTTGAGGCATCCTTTTTAATCTGACCATTTCGTTGTTGGTGATTGACTCTTACTGTGTCCGCCCCCGGAAGCTGACTGGCCAGCGCGACAGAATGTCAATCCTAAGGGCCCGGATTCGATTCTCGACTGGGTCGGAGATTTTTTCCGCTCAGGGACTGGGTGTTGTGTCATCATTTCATCCCCATCGACGCACAAGTCGCCGAAGTGGCGTCAAATCGAAGACTTGTACCCGGCGAACGGTCTACCCGACGGTAGGCCCTAGTCACACAACATTTTTTACTCTTACTGTTCCCTGTTGATTCTCGTACATATTGTATATTACTTGCGTTTTCCTGTAACTTACTCCTATTTTTCTCAAAATTTCGAACATATTGCATCATTTGACATTGTCAAACGCTTTTTCCAGATCAGCAAATCCTAACAGTGTGTCCTGATTTTTCTTTAGTCCTACTTCCATTATCAACCGCAACATCAGTACTGCCTCTCTGGCGCCTTCGCGTTTTCTAAACCCAAACCGACCTTCCTCTAACACATTACCCAGCAAACAAATATAAAAAGTTGAGAAATACGAAGAACTAATCTTATTGAGGTCCTGATGACAGCTACGCACGCATTTCCACTTTACTGCTAGAGATTGTAACTCAGAGCGAGAGAGTATAAGACGAATGATGGCTACACGACTGGAGAAAAAATGCAGGAAAGGGTGAGCCAGTTGTCAAACACGCTACTGGAGGAAAGTCGGACCCCGTGCAGGGACAACACAAATGTTTGAGAAATGGAAATGCGGTCGCGCGGTTAAGCGACGTATGGTTGCTGACGAATCGCAGAGCGGCCTCCCAATGTTTGTGGCATCGACGACAAACACAACGGGAGCCGCGGGTATTCGACAGCCGCGGCTGCGCATTGGGGAACGGCCTGATGAAATGGCGGGTTGCGCGGCGGGGCGGGGCGGTGTTTGGACGCGGCGTCGTGCGTGGGCGGCCGTCTCCTGCGACGCGGCGGCGGGAACCCCTCTGGACGGGGCAGCAAACAAACACGGCCATCTGGCGTGTCTCACGCACTGACACGCTCTCCGCTTACCCTCTACAAACGATACACCACCCCGGGGCGTGGCCGCTGCCACGGCTGCCAGCTAAGCTTAATGAGATCAAGGGAGCTTCGCAGGCTGGACACGGCGCTTGTCAGGATCAGTTGCTCGACGTGCAACATGTCCTCCTGTAGACTAGGACAATCGGAAGTGACGTTGTGCTGTCGCAGTGACTGGCATGAAACCAGTAACATCAAAATTGTTCTCCGTGGTACTTTGCGGCATCGGTGTCTCAAAGCTGCCCTGTGACTCGATGGTTAGAGGTTATTAGTGTTCTTTAGGTAGTCTAGTACTCGTGACTTATCTGCATATTGCGGTGTTTTATTTTCCTCTACAGTCTATACCAGACAGCTTCTTTTACAGACAACTAACAGTTTATGATGTGGTTATTTGTTATGTACGCATTTCTGCATTGGGTGAGCCATTTATTTTGACCATCCAAAATAACCCTTAGTCCACAAAAAAATTTAAAAAAATGTGTATCAAACTAATGTAATTTAGCGACCACGAATGCATTAACCAGAACGATTGATTGCCTTTCTTGTAAATTTGTTCGTTACGAAGATAACAATGGCAGTACGTCTTTTTTGAATAGCACCGTACATTTTTGAGTAAAATGTTCTCGGGTTTCCAACCGCGTCAATTTGTTAAAACTACACGAGCCTTCGGCCAAGCACTCCTTGGCCATTGTCAAGTGTTATGACTGCCAGTGGGCTGTTGGTGCGCCCTTATATACGCTAGCTGCCGGCTGTGACGTCACTGGTGCCCGTGACATTGCCATATATGGGCATGTTTTGAGTCGGCATTCGATGTGCCCTCTTCAACCGCGCGATCGCTGGATCCCACGGAGCGCTGAGCTGTAAGCCACCGTCTCTTTTCAGGGTGTTTGTGGTAATTTTTATTTCAATAGCTTCCTTTATTAAACTGTCCCAGAAGCCGTTAGTGCGAGCCACGACAGAGGTATCGCCAAATTTTATGTGGTGACCGTTTTCTAACGCATGCTCAGCTATCGCAGATTTATCGGGATAGGTTAAGCGATAATACCTCTCATGTTCTTTCCTGCGTTGTTCCACAGTGCGCACTGTTTGTCCGATGTACTTCTGGCCACACTCACAAGGTATTTCGTAGACTCCAGGTGTTCTGAAACCTACAGCGTCTTTAACTGGCTCAGTAATTGACGGATTTTCGTTGGAGGCCTGAAAGTTGATTGATCTTGTGTCTTTTCAACAGGCGGCTTATCTTGCCCGACACAGAGCCGCAGAATGGCAACAAAGCAAGTTACTTTTCCTGCTCTTCGTCGCTGGTCTTATTCTGATATTTCCCAGAAATAACTTCTTTCACTTGATGGGTGCTGTAGCCGTTATTCCTGAAAACCTTGCGTAGGTGGCTCAGTTCGTGGGGCAGGTTGTCGTCGTCTTATATTACTCTCGCAAGATGCACCAATGTTTGCAATACTGTGCGCTTCTGTGCTGGATGATGATGGCTAGTGGCGTGCAGGTACAGGTTTGTGTGGGTGGGTTTTCTGTAGACGCTGTGGCCAAGGCACCCATTTCGTTTACGGTGGACAAGGACGTCGAGGAAGTTCAATGTATTTTATTCAATTTATCGCCGCGAGACTCTGCATTCATACATTACCTTATATTTTTATTCGGTGGTCCACTTAGAGACTCACCTCGAGACCTGTTCAAAAGCGTATCACAATCTACCATTCACGCAAACATGACGTTATTAAAAACGCAACATAAAACTCACCTTCATTCTCCTTTGCTAGTATAGAATGCAAGTATCCGCAGTAACGTGACTCGTCTACTTTCTGGAGTTGACGGTAAACAAAAAAACCCTGTATACCTTATTTTCAACTAGGTGAAAGGAGAAACCTCTTTAACGGATGAATAAAGATCAATTTACATAATGAAATAAGGATTTCATCATCAAAGATATACACTGAGGTGACAAAAGGGTACCTCCTAATGTCGGACCTCTTTTGCCTTGCGTTTAAGGCAGCAACTCGAAGTAGCATGGACTGAACAAGTCGTTGGAAGCCCCTGCAGAAAGATTGTACCGTGCTTCCTCTCTAGCGGTCCATAATATGGAAAGTGTCACCGGCGCAGGACCTCTCGATTATGTCCAATAAATATTAGGTGGGTGGCCAAATCATTAGCTCGAATTGCCCACAATGTTCTTTGCTCGAATTGTCCAGAATGTTCTTCAGTCGTGAACAATTGTGGCCCGGAGACATGGCGCATTCTATCGTTGTTTGGGAACATAAAGTCCATGAATGGCTGCAAATGGTTTCCAAATAACCGAACATTACCATTTCCAGTCAATAACCGGTTCACCTGGACCAGAGCATCCAGTCCATTCCACGTTAACAGAGTCCAAACTATTATGGAGCCAACACCAGCTTGTACAGTACCTTGTTGACAGCCTGGGTTAATGGCTTCGTGGGGTCTGCACCACACTCGAACCCTACCATCAGCTTTTACCAACTCAAATCGGGACTCATCTGAAGGCCACTGTTCTCCAGTCGTCTAGGATGCAACCGATACGTTTATGAGGCAGGAGAGGCGCTGTAGACAATATCGTGTTGTTAGCAAGGGCACTCGCGTAGGTCGTCTGCTGTCGTAGCCCATTAACGCCAAATGTCTCCGCACTGTTCCAGCGGATACTTTCGTCGTACGTCCCACATTGATTCCTGCGGCTGTTTCACTCAGCGTTGCTTGTCTGTTAGCATTGACAAATCTACTAAAACGCCACAGCTCTCTGTCGTTAAGTGAGGCCTGCCGGCCACTGCCTTATCTGTCGGGTTGAAATTTGATATTCTCAGCATTCTCTTGACGCCCTGACTATCGAAATATTGAATTTCCTAATGATTTCCGAAATGGAATCTTTCATGCGTCTTGCTCCAACTACCATTTCGTGTTGAAAGTATGGTAACTCCAGTTGAGCGGCCATAATCACTTGGGAAACTTCTGAACATGCAGCACCTGAGTACAAATGACAGCTCCGCCAAGACGCTGCACTTTTATAGCCTGTATACGCTGTGCGACAGCCATCTGTATTTGTGCATATCGCTATTCTGTGACTTTTGTCGCCTCAGTTTATAACATACACCGATTTTTGGTCTACAGCTGCCGGAAAAAATGCTGCTTCATGTGATAGTCATTGTTCTCGATGGCATTATAAATAGGACTACACGCAAAAACAGGAACATCAAGGTTTTAATGTTCCTTCGACAACAAAGTCATTAGGATTGGAGGAGAACGGGAAGGAAATCTACATGTCTCTTTGAAAGGAACCACACCGACAATATTGGATGACCACACGGGGATTTTAACTTCATTCTTCCAAAATTCGAGTACAGTTCTCGTGAGTCGAGTCGACAGAGCGGTCTGATGTTTATGTGCAAGATGTGGGTCACAATGAAATACGATGAGTAATTGGTATTTCAAGCAGCAACTCAGCAACTAATGAAGCCTCAAATGACGATTAAAAAAACATCCAGTTCGAAAGATGCGGAATTCTCTTAAAGCATATCTTACTCAGTGCATAAGATGCTACAAGCGGGGCACAATAACCACATCAGGGATCTAAGACGTCGTAGAAATACACGGAAAATTTTGGCAGCGCGTTTAAAACAGTTGAAGTACGTACGTCACTTCATGAAAGTGTCTACATACCGCAACAGAACTAAAGAAATGGAGCAGTTCTTTACATCTGAAAATGATTGCAAAATGAATTAAAGGGGTCCGCCTTCTTGAACCGACACAGTTTTGTTTCGTTTCCTAAACATGTTTCACCACAGTTGTGGCCTCTTCAGTGTTTTTTTTTCTGAAAGGTATATATACAGTTCTTTTTATGTATATTAAGGATATTTTTTTTATATATTTATGTTGTTTGGATTTGCGTTAATTTGACTTTACCTTTTTTACATTCTGAGTATCCTGTGGCTGTCAAACGAAATCAGTCAAATGTTTACATTAATACAGCATGTCGTCGGCAACACAGGGATGGTAAGACAGCGTCTCTATTGAATTTTTGCCTAGAACACACCAAAACTAAGCATACGTGTAAAAAGGCGGTGTACGCCCCATTTCACTCTTTACCATTGCTGCAGCTGATCTGCTGTGAGCTGTATTTTATTACTATTCCCGCTAAGTGTGTTGTATTTGTTGTTACTTTGTATTTAAAGCGCTCTTTGGGCGTCAGTAATAATTTGTTTTGTTTTTGTTTTGGAAAACTATTCGGTATATTATGCTGTTTATAGACTGTTTTGTGGATTTATAATACCGTTTACTTACGTTTTCTCATACTCATTGGCGATTTCTGGTTATTACTTCATCGCTGAGGCTTACATGCACTTTTATATTTCTAGCAACCTACGGTTATCAATAAAATTTCGTGACCTTTTGTTTTGGAAAACTATTTGGTTTGATGATTGTGTTGTGGATTTATAATAATGGGTACTTATATTTTCTATTACTTGTTGATGAATTCTGATTGTTACGCCACTCCTGTGGCATACACGCACCCAACAAGATATTACACAGCACAAAAAACTGATCGTTGACCACCAAAAAGAACTCTGTTGCAGAACATTATTCAATACAGTAAGAGATGTATCAAACAACACACACACACACACACACACACACACACACACACACACACATACACACGCACACACAAGCACACAGACAGAAAGAGAGAAAATATACACACGTCTGAACAAATGCACTGAAATAACAACCAGAATTCGCCAACAAGTGCGAGAAAATATGAATAAGTAGCCACTGTTATTAATCCACAACATACACTATAAATAGCATGTCATGCGAAAGTTTTCTGACACGAAAAGTCACGATATTTTACTGACTACCGCAGGTCGCTCGAATTATAAAAGTAACAAAAACTACACATTTAGTAGTAATAGTAATCAATTACAGCTCAAAACATCACAACTGAAGCAGTGGTAAGAGTCAAATGCGACATACGTCAGATTTCTTTCACCCAAATGTTTTGTTTTGAGGTTATATTCTAGGTACAAATTCAGTGTCGCAGATGACCTGCTGATTTAATATAGACTTGTGGCTGATTTAGTTTGAGAGCCACTGGGCACACGCAGTGTGAAGAAAAGCAAAGACCGATTGGAATAGGCTATCTAAACAATTACAACAACGAAACAAGAACTGATGTCAACACATTTCCAATCTGAAAAAATTGTATTTTACCGAAGATGCTACAACTGTGGTGAGACCTGTTTGGGAAATAGCACAAAATTGTGTTCTTGCAAGAAGGCGGATCTTTTTAATTCATTATTATTTTCCGCAAAATGCCGGCCGGAGTGGCCGAGCGGTTAAAGGCGCTACAGTCTGGAACCGCACGACCGCTACGGTCGCAGGTTCGAATCCTGCCTCGGGCATGGATGTGTGTGATGTCCTTAGGTTAGTTCGGTTTAAGTAGTTCTAAGTTCTAGGGGACTTATGACCACAGCAGTTGAGTCCCATAGTGCTCAGAGCCATTTGAATTTTTTTTTTCCGCAAAAAAGGGAACACCGCTCGAATTAGATTATGATAAAGATTTCACATGCTTCAAATAATTTGTCTAATGGAAGCGCTGAATATAATGCACATCCCTAATCAATGATAACTGTTTCCTGACTCTTGGAATACAGATCTTTAGGCAACTTTACACGGTAGTAACGAATTTCGTTCTATTCCTGTGGCGAATGTTACCAATGCAAAAAAACAAGAATACTGTTGGTACTACACTATTCGAAATACCACTGGGAAGTTCGTTGTGATTTTAAATTCACTGCATTATTATCAGAGCTGCAGTCCAGTTCCACTAAGTACTACTGTTTGTTTCCTGTGTGAGTGGGATAGCCGTGCTAGCATTAATTACGAGGGAGTGCTGAAAAGTAGTGCCTTCGAATTTTTTCTGCCTAAAGTAAGAAAGCTTTTAAAACAAAACGGACTTTATTAATGTTCTACATCTTTATTCTTCGTGCCTACAAATTTATTTCTCAACTTAGTCACCCTGCGACAGACACATTTTGCCTCTGAAGGACCAGTTTGTTGATACCGTCAATGTACTTCCTTGACGGAGCCTGAACCCCGCTTCTGCTGGCACCGTTTCATTATTATCAAAGCAAAAACCTCGAATGTGTTCTTTTAAGTTTTGGAAATAAGATGGAAATCGGATGGGGCCAATCGATACTGTGTGGAGGATGATCGATGACAATGAACCCAAAGCGTCGCACTGTTGCAGATGTCGCAGCGCTCGCGTGTGATCTGGCGTTGTTATGCTGAGGAAGAGAGTTTTCTCACAAAAAATTCGGAGACATTACTTTTCAGCCGGTCCTCGAGTATATACCATTCGTAAAAAAAGTTGGCCAAAGGGACACTGATGTTAATCTTGGAATGAAAAATCTTTTAGATGAAGTACTGAGCGAGTTAAACAATGTTTTTCTTCAGACGCTATTTATAAAATTGGGACTTGTGAAGAATTTTGTTCAAAAATGGTTCAAATGGCTCTAAGCACTATTGGACGTAACATCTGAAGTCATCAGTCCCCTAGAATTAGAACTACTTAAACCTAACTAACCTAAGGACATCACACACATCCATGCCCGAGGCAGGATTCGAACCTGCGACCGTAGCAGCAGCGCGGCTCCGGATTGAAGCGCCTAGAACAGCTCGTCCACAACGGCCGGCAAGAATTTTGTGAAACTATGAAGTGTAAATAATTCTGCATTCACTTTCTTACGTCCAAAGTTCCCCAAGCTCTGTTTTCGAAAGCGTGAAAGCATACCTGTATGTGAAATAAGTGGTTGTAGCTCCGTCATAAGTTGCAATGAGAGGTATTTTCTTTTATTTCTTGATGGTGACTAGTTTCATACACCTGTGTCCATTTACAAACGATCCGTATTGTGTGACAATACAGGCAATAGACTATGTATAAAAACTGCGTCTGCAGTGGTGATTAAAGAGACACTATGACCGACTCAACAACAGTAAACAGATCACATAGGACGCATGTATTGTCACACTTAAGATACGGATGGTTTGAAAATGGGCAGAAGTGTACGATACTAGTCACAATCAAGAAATAAAAGAAGATACTTCTCATTGCAACTTATGACGGAGCTACAACCATTTATTTCAATTATAAAACAAGTTGCGAACCACTTTTTCACCTGCAGGATGCTGCAAATTCGCAAATGTGTTTATCGGTTCGCAGACCTGAGAATTTTTTAAAGACTGTTAGTTTGAATAAGTGCTAAAAGGCAAGCAGAAAACGATACAGAAATCCTGTAATGTTTCGAATAATTTTCTGTTAAACTACAAAGCAGAAAATTAAAAAAAAATAAACGTGTGCACGATGTGGTGCTCTTTTATGAACAGCTTTGTAACATCTCATTTTTGCAGTCACACGTGGACTTTCTCCTGCCAGTTTCTAAGGATGAGAGCGATGAAACTGGTGAGGGTTTTCACCAGAATATTTCAGGGTGCTGCTATGTTACGTGATTATTATTGGATCGTGATAACGGACGCTCCTCCAACACATTACCAGAGGGAAGTCAAAAATGGACACTTTGCATATACGGTATTTAATATTTTTTCACTTTTTCTTGTAAGATACATACTATAAATGTCAGTATTGGAACAAAGCATCTGGTGAGGACGGAGTTGCTGCAGACCTCCTGAAAGAACTGGCCGAAAAACCTTAAAGACTGGACGACTGCACTGGTACACCCACTATGTAAGAAAGGAGGCAGAGCGGATGTTAATAATTATAAAAGGATTTCTCTTCGCAACAACAACTTGAATGCAAATTTGCCGAGTATCCAGAAGGTTTCAGACCGAACAGATGTGCAAAAAACAGTTCTGAAACTTATTGTAAGGCATCGAAAAAATTATAATAAGTAATTACATCGTGCCTTCGTGTATTTTAAAAAGACTTATGACTCAGTGCACCTGAAGTATCTTTTCCATATTCCGAAAGAGCAAGGTCTGGATCCCAAAATTGCAAGAGTTATTAGTGACAAAGTAAACGGTACAAACTCTAACGCAAAATATTCGGAAATTAAAACAGGAGCTAGACAAGGTGATGAACTCTTTCTCTTTCTCTTTCTCTTTCTCTCTCTCTCTCTCTCTCTCTCTCTCTCTCTCTCTCTCTAATACTTTTCAGCTGTGCCTTAGGAATAGTAATCCATGAGTGGGAGAAACGACAGTCAGAGCATAAAATTTACGAACCGATCAAATTAGGAAGAAACTAGATAAGGCTAGACTACTTAGCTTTGCGGATGACGTAGCGGTTCTGTCAGGATATTCAAACAGCACGAAAGGACCAGCAACGACCTGGTACCCAAAATTCTAAAAACCAAGTATGGAAAAATCGAGAGAATTTCTCACTATTTCTCCACGCATAGCTACGAAACAGGGAGCATTTTGGAAATATCTTCCGCATCACCAAGTAGACCGGCCGCTGAATATTTTACGTGTCTACGAACAGGTTGGCTTACCGCTCACTACTTCGCCACACACACTTGCCTTTGTCTAGTCGTCGTTGCTCGTCCCACGAATACGGCTACACATTACTGCAGTCTGACAGGGACATCGCCCTCCGCTTGACTTCTGGCTGTTGCGATGACGAATGTGTCCTGTGAGAGAACTTTGTGCACCACGAGTTACCCTGCAAGTTGTTCCGCAGGCAGCTTTTGTGGACAGCATCGGCTGCGCTGAACAACTAAAAGTTCTCCTTTATGCCTGTTTATGTGACAGCTCAGGACTGAGACGGGGAAAGCGGATTCCCGACGCACGTAACAGCGACGTGAGCCTGACAAAACACTGTCGGTAGCAGGAGCAGTGCACGGACTACTGTTATTATCAGATTCCGTGCAGCATCCCGGAACAAAAAGAGAGAACAATCTTGATAGAAATATTTATCTTTTTTTTCCTTTCTGTTTTGCCGAACGGGACATCGAGTTCACAAAAGAAGACATTTTATGACTAAAGTATAAACTTGATAGTAATATCAATAACGGCTTTTGTTTATCGGTCTGGAATCGCCAAATGTTATCACATATGACCAGTTTCGTTTTTACAAACACTCCTGTCTCACATCTACATTTGTTATAAAGCAATTCGTCAGTTTAGGGGCTAAGTGCAAACTACATGGCAAAAGAAATTGTGGTGTTTTTCCAGATGCAGTTAATGAATACGAATTTTATGTTTCACGAACGTCACTTATAATCAATTAAATGTATTCTTTTCTGTTTTAGATGGTGAAACACATTCGGTAATCGGCGAGTTCTGTTTTGATACAGTACGAAGTTGCTATATATGCTACACATGTAGAGTACGAAACCATGCCTGGAAACGAACAGTTTCTATGGCACAGGAGAAAATTTTTAAATAAATCATTCTAGCCTCCGTCTGTTGTAGGTGAAATACGGACATCAGTCAGCTGTGACTATGTTAACTGACCAGCTGCCTTGGTATCAAAGCCCCATATGAAGGGACAGATGAAGCACCCGGTGTTCACGAACTGTATTACACACTCGGTGCCTTTTCGTCCACTGATGAACCGTAGAATTCCACCATCACAACAGCGGCTAGCACTGGAAGTTGATACCATTTTATGTAGTACGGATCGAACCAAGTTACCACTGATCGGAGATGGATCAAACGGTTATTGCGCAATACCAATAATCGGGGTCAATGGTATTCTTCCATATCACTTTGAAAGTTGCCTGTGATGTATGTCAACTGTCGCTCCTCATATTTTCCGCGCCTGCTAACTAGCTAACAATTTTGCAAAGATGATTTGTGCCCACTAATGGATGTCTGGGACTTTACTCAATAAAGGAAATCAGGCCAATAGGAAATCAGCGTGGCTACAATGTCACATACCTGTTCCACACTGCAGCTCGTCAATGAGTGGAATGAGGATTTCTTTTCTCAAACGTGAAAGGAATTATGTAAATCGTTTTCATCAAGACACTGCAAATGTTGACTGCCGCATCGCAAGTCGTCTCATCTACCCCTCAAGATGATTGCATCTGGTTGTCTTTTTAAACTTCACATACACTATTGCCCATTAAAATTGCTACACCACGAAGATGACGTGCTACAGAAGCGAAATTTAACCGACAGGAAGAAGAAGAAGATGCTGTGATATGCAAATTATTAGCTTTTCAGAGCATTCACACAAGGTTGGCGCCGGTGGCGACACCTACAAGCTGCTGATATGAGGAAAGTTTCCAATCGATTTGCGATTTGTCATACGCAGACAGCAGTTGACCGGCGTTGCCTAGTGAAACGTTGTTGTGATGCCTCGTGTAAGGAGGAGAAATGCGTACCATCACGTTTCCGACTTTGATAAAGGTCGGATTGCCGGCCGGGGTGGCCGAGCGGTTCTAGGCGCTACAGTCTGGAACCGCGCGACCGCTGCGGTCGCAGGTTAGAATCCTGCCTCGGGCATGGATGTGTGTGATGTCCTTAGGTTAGTGAGGTTTAAGTAGTTCTAAGTTATAGGGGCCCGATGACCTAAGAAGTTAAGTCCAATAGTGCTCAGAGCCATTTGAACCAAAGATCGGATTGTAGTCTATCGCGATAGCGATTTATCGTATCGCGACATTGCTGCTCGCGTTGGTCGAGATCCAATGAATGTAAGCAGAATATGAAATAGGTGGGTTCAGGAGGGTAATACGAACGCCGTGCTGGATCCCAAAGGCCTCGTATCACTAGCAGTCGAGATGACAGGCATCGTAACCGCATGACTGTAACGGATCGTGCAGCCACGTCTCGATCCCTGAGTCAACAGATGAGGACGTTTGCAAGACAACAACTATCTGCACGAACAGTTCAACGACGTTTGCAGCAGCATGGACTATCAGTTCGGAGACCATGGCTGCGGTTACCCTTGACGCTGCATCACAAACAGGAGCGCCTGCGATGGTGCACTCAACGACGAACCTGGGTGCACGAATGGCGAAACATCATTTATTCGGATGAATCCAGGTTCTGTTTACAGCATCAGGATGGTTGCATTCGCGTTTGGCGACATTGGGGTGAAAGCACATTGGAAACGTGTATTCGTCATCGCCATACTGGCGTATCACCTGGCGTGATGGTATGGGGTGCCATTGGTTACACGTCTCGGTCACCTCTTGTTCGGATTGACGGCACTTTGAACAGTGGACGTTACGTTTCAGATGCGTTAAGACCTGTGGCTCTCCCTGTCATTCGACCCCTGCAAACCCTACATTTCAGCAGCATAATGCACGATCGCATGTTGCAGGTCTTGTACGGGCCTTTCTGGATGCAGAAAATGTTCGATGCTGCCCTGGTCAGCACATTCTCCTGATCTCTCACCAATTGAAAACGTCTGGTCAATGGTGGCCGAGCAACTGGCTCGTCACAATACGCCAGTCACTACTCGTGAAAAACTGGTATCGTGTTGAAGCTGCATGGGCAGCTGTACCTGTACATGCCATCCAAGCTCTGTTTGAATCAATGCCCAGGAGTATCAAGGCCGTTATTACGGCCAGAGGTGGTTGTTCTAGGTACTGATATCTCACGATCTATGTACCCAAATTGCGTGAAAGTGTAATCACATGTCAGTTCTAGTATAATATATTTGTCCAATGAATACCCGTTTATCATCTTCATTTCTTCTTGCTGTAGCAATTTTAATGGCCAGTATTGTAGTTTCGAAGAAAAGAAACCAAAAATTTTTAGCAACAGCGTTATACTCATCAGCACAAGTGTTTATTTATTTATTTATTTATTATTAATTTTTTTTGGAATACACGTAATGATGTTATAAACGTAAAACGCATAAAGACTGATGACGTCGGAAGTTAAGTCCCATAATGCTCAAAGCCAAAACGCAAAAACGGCCCTCCTACCATAATAAACGTCATTTAACATGAACTTTCAAGTTAATGACCTCAGTCTAATATGGTAAATACTTATTTCTGCATGAGTTTGGAAGAGTTTAGCATCCTGGTGACGACGAGGTCTTTTAGTCTTCTGAATGCTTTAATGGAGTGCATCTCCTGTGTCAGCCTTTTCATCTCAGATTATGACTTCCAATCTACGTCCTCAATTATTTGCTGGACGTATACCAGTCTCTGTTTTTCTCTACAGTTTTTACCCTCTATAACTAACTGTAGTCTTAACAGACGTCCAGCAATCCTGTCCCTTCTTCTTTTCAGTGTTTTCCATATATTCATTTCCTCGCCGATTCTGTAGGGAACCTCCGGAACCCCCTCACTACTTACTTTATAAGTTTACCTAATTTTCAACATTTTTCTGTCGCACCACGTCTCAAATACTTCCATTCTCTTCCGGTTTTCTCACAGTCCATGTTTCACTAGCATAAAATGCTGTGCTACAAATGTACATTCTCAGAAATATCTTCCTCAAATTAAGGCTTATATTTGATGGTAGTAGACTTCTCTTGGCCAGGGATGCCCTTTTTGTGGGGACCTGCCCACTCTTCGCTTATAGGGTGCCTAAAGGATGCTGCGTTCTCCGATAGCTATTCAACAATTCAAGCAAATCACATTAATAGTTTTTATTACAATAAAGAAGATTGACAGTACTTAACTTTGAATCTACAACGGTGTCGCAAGCGATGGGCGATAAGCTAACGGTCAAAGTCTTTTGTTAAAGACAAAGTCCCTACAGGAAATGGATATGGATCACTAATAACTGCTATCGTAAAGCTCTCCTAGTGCCGGTCTAGTACTATGCGGCCAACGCTGACGGGAGCGGCGCTTATATTCTCTTCTTGTAGAGGCCGCTCCTGTCGTGGTGCGGTCTAGTCAGCTGGCTATTGGCTGAGGTCGTCACACAGCCTTCTTTGCTCTTGTGTTCATCTTCGTGCCGGGGTTTGTCGATACGCCGGAACACTTTTTTCCAGAGCTAGTGTACTTTCTATGCCTTCCGTGGTTCGTCCATCATGGGTTATATTGCTACCCAGGTAACAGAATTCCTTAAAGTCGTCTAATTCTTTATCATCATTTCCGATGTTGAGTTTCTCGGTGTTCTCATTTCTGTGACTTCCCATTACTTTCGTCTTTTCGATTTACTCTCAGTCCGTATTCTGCACTAATTAGACTGTTGATTCCATTCAACACATCCTATGATTGATCTCTTTCACTGAGGATCGCAACGTCACTAGCGAATCTTATCACTGATATCATTAGAGAACTACTTAAGTAGTTCCAGACTGTAGCGCCTAGAGCTGCTCGGCCACCACGGAAGGAAGAAAATCCGCCATATCCTTTTTTAACGGAACTATCTGAACATTTGCCTGGAGCGATTAAGGAAACCTCGGGATAGCTAATTCTAGCCGGCCGTGGTGGCCGAGCGGTTCTAGGCGCTTCAGTTCGGAACCACGCGGCTGCTACGGTCCCAGGTTCGAATCCTGCCTCGGGTATGGATGTGTGTGATGACCTTAGGTTAGGTAGGCTTAGGTAGTTCTAAGTCTAGGGGACTGGTGACCTTAGATGTTAAGTCCCACAGTGCTCAGAGCAATTTGAACCTAAATCTGGGTGACGGGCCGGGGATTTGAGCAGCCTTTATCCCAAATGCGAGTTGGTTATCGTAACTACCACTCCACTACCTGGCTTGATGTTCCACTTAAGTGAAGACAGATATTTAAACGTAAATGAACAGATGAAGTAGCTGCGAAGATGCCAGTGTACACATTGAAAAACTCTGTATTAAGAAAAGTACCTCACACTTTTTGCTGGTGCAGGTTTCTAAATAGTTTGTCCTCCATTTTTTATCTCCATGTTAGTGTGTGCGCTGCTGACGAATACGGTACTGAATATTTTACTTATGTTTTTTCACTCATTACTAGATAACTGTTGTAAAAGGAGTACATAGCATAAACAAATAGAATGCGCATGTCTATTTTACTCAACTGTCTTCATAATTAGCCTGCCCTTACTAGGCATACATTCTGACTGAGTGAAACTATCATAAAATCAAATGTAGATGGCGTGACCGGCTTTCAAACTCTACTCATCTCAAACATAATCAGATTTCTTAACCTTTGAGTGATTTATCTAGATTCAGGAAGTCGTATAAATATAATGAAAGTCTAGAACAATGTACAACTGAAAATACGGTGCATTACGTTTAGCATTTAATTGATGTACTGTCATCATGAAGTTTTAGACGTTCTTTAACACAAATTCCGGAGCTACTGCTAAATGCGCAACTAATTATCTCACCACCATCAGCTTTATTTTCATTTCTATGTAGCGGGAGCCCATCGTACATCTTCTTGTAACCAACACAATAGTCTCTGTTTCTGATTATTCGAATTATCCTGCTGCTTCGTAGGTATTAGCTGCACATGTAAGTGATAGGTACTATTGGTGAAGCGTCATATTGTGTATCCTGTAGTAGGAGGCTGTGTTCCGTTTTCTGACGAACAGTTCCAGACAGCTCGTTCGCAGAACTCCGCCGCTGACTCAGACTAAATATTGAGTTTGCAGTGACCTCGATTGCGAACGTCTGCGCTAACACGCGCGCACACACACACACACACACACACACACACACACACACACACACACACACACAAATGAAAGCAAATAGAGAGACAGAAAGGTTTCTGCACCATCGACGTTGCCGTTGTTGACCTAGCCTTTCAATTAAGCAAACAGTTCGAATAATAACTCTTCTTGTAAACAAAGAGCTGGCACCGACATATACCTGTTGTGTTTGCTCATTTATTTCTAAGTTTTGATGCCGCCAGAATTTGATTTCAAAATAGTTTCAATAACGAATCCTTCGAAATACTAAATGAGAGAGAACACCTGCATCCAATATCGTCTGATGTCAAGGAAGTACAAGAAGGATACGTCAGATAGCCACTGGCAGTCACCATGTTTTCCCGACGACGCGCAGACTGTACATTTAGGCAGCGTCGGAAGATGAAGTCAGCTACCGACTATTTCAAGACAAGGATTTGACATTTCATGCCAAAGCAACACTTCTAGCTCATTATTTGGTATGTGGCAGAAGAAAATACCGTTCCAATGTGACTATACATTTAATATGAAGTAAACTAAAAGGTCTGACGAGCGCCTTAAATAATCCTATTTAGCAAGTTATTACAGTTTTCTTGAGGTTTGGTAAATCATGAGAATCAACCAAACAACTTTTATCTGTTAACCTTGAGGCCCTGAAGCGATTTCAGGATTTACTGATGGAATAATCATCGCTGAAGTTAGTACTTTAAACAATTCAGACCTTAGGCAGGACAGGCAGCTTGAAAAGCCCACGGCCGACTTCGTACCCCATATTTTAGCAGTTCGAGCTAGCTCCTAGAATGACGTCATCAGTGTTATGTTAATTCCAAATATTCTACATAAACTGAATTCTGTTAAAGAAAAGGTAAGATAAGAAGCCCGATTTACCTATGTAAACTGATAAGGCATATTCTAACGACCCCCGGCCAGCCGGAGTGGCTGAGCGGTTCTAGGCGCTACAGTCTGGAGCCGAGCGACCGCTACGGTCGCAGGTTCGAATCCTGCCTCGGTCATGGATGTGTGTGATGTCCTTAGGTTAGTTAGGTTTAATTATTTCTAAGTTCTAGGCGACTGCTGACCTCAGCAGTTAAGTCGCATAGTGCTCAGAACCATTTGAACCTAACGACCCCCAATTGATGAGAATAACAGTTGCACTAAAATTACAAACACGAAATCTTTGCATTTTCTGTCATAGAGCAGAAAAATTTTAAATCACATCTTCCAAGGCACGAAACTGTCTGCTACTGATGGTATTTTCTCTAAAATTTTTCTATTACTTGCTCAGAACGTTTTGACTGCAAACGAAAAGATTTACAGTCACTTTCACGTTGTCTGATAATGCGTGAGACCTTTGGCAGTAGCCTATTGATCTCTCTGTTTCGAGGCGCTTATCCTATCATGCGGCATTCGCTGTTTTTGATGATCTGCAGATCTCAAAGATGCTATGATATATCGTAAAATTTGACGATGATGTCCTATATTTGGAAAGAATCATATATTCATTAACGCAACTGTAATGCCTTTTACTCTAGTACAGAGACATTGATTTTTTGTGTTGATATTGTTAGATTAATTATAGAGTTTTTTTATAGTACTGTGTAGGTAAAATAGTACATTATTTAATTACATCAATGTCTCTGTACTAGTGTAAAAGGCATTACAGTTGCGTAAATGAATATATGATCCTTTCCAAACACAGGACATCATCGTCAAATGTTACGATATATCATAGCATTTTTGAGACTCATATGTTTGTAAGCTCTTTGTATGTATCAAAACATGTCGTGCGTGATAGAAATCTTCTCAGTGACAAATCTAAAGCTTTCAGTGAGAAAACTTTATGTGTGCAACAATAAGAATGCAGTGGGAATGTATTCACATCTGTTGGACGAATGTTATGAAAACAAACACTCCAAACCGACATTTCACGTAAGTCACATGCAACGAAAATCTGTAACGCAACCATCTGTGTGTGGCGTGTTTATAATTATGTATTATTTATATTTTAGGACAATTAATCTGTAAAAAGCACGCCATATGTCATAAAGAAAACGTGTAAACCGTCTGAGGATGAATCACAACGATTCGAAACCGGTAACGGTACCCTTTGAATAAAGGAACTGAAAGTAAATTTGTGGCTGGTTGCTGTCCCAACACCATCTACAGCAACCTTTATTGATGATGAATAATTTAGTAAAAAGAGCACAATGTGGTACGTCACAGGAAAGCTCCCTGCTTTTATACAACAGTCTACCTTACTGAACTCCACCTTCTTCATCTTTATTTTCAGATCTGCGTGGTATTAGGCCACTGAGTAGGCTGGCAGACCTCATTGTTCGGAAACGGAAACCGATCAGACCTGTGCAGTTTTAATTGCAAAATATTGCATACAGCCTACAAATGATCGGAACAAATATCTCATGTGGATTCAGGACTTAATTGAAAAGTAATTAACGAAAGGACACTAATTATGTCCGATCGTTAGTGTCCGGACAATCCGCCGCCAACTTCCCCTACTTTTATTTGAATGCGTGGCATCTGTTCCTTCGAAAGAACAGGCGCCACGCAGATCCAGCAATTGTGAAACACTATTATGTAAATTGAAGAGGGATCACTGCTGTCAGCTGCAGCGGGACATAATGGACAGCGACAGCGGATAGGTGGTGCTCGGTGGGAGTGTTGATCGGCCGTGAGGCGTACCGAGATAGTCCGTGCAGTTGCGATAACGCTGTGTCCTAGATGGCACAATGGTTACCGCACCTGCCTGGTGAGCAGGGGATTCCAGGTTCGAATCCTGGTCCAGTACACATTTTCACTCGTCACCGCTGATTCCGCTTAATGTCCCGCTGCAACTGACAGAGGGAGAAAACAGCGTAAATGATTTAAAGACAAGGTAACGGCTTGAATTAATAACGGAGCCGACACAACAGTTAGATACAAATAACATTCATCGAACAAATAAAGTTACAACTACAACCTCGTGATGACTGGGTGTTGTGTGCTGTCCTTAGGTTAGTTAGGTTTAAGTAGTTCTAAGTTCTAGGGGACTGATGACCACAGCTGTTAAGTCCCATAGTGCTCAGAGCCAACCAACAACTACAATACTTACATCCGCAGTGCTCGAGCTTCAAATGACGAAGGATGACAGTACAAGAAGGAGATAAAAGAAAAGTGCTCTTTCAAATGGTTCAAATGGCTCTGAGCACTATGGGACGTAACTGCTGTGGTCATCAGTCCCCTAGAACTTAGTACTACTTAAACCTAACTAACCTAAGGACATCACACATATCCATGACCGAGGCAGCATTCGAACCTGCGACCGTAGCGGTCGCGCGGTTCCAGACTGTAGCGACTAGAACCGCTCGGCCACTCCGGCCGGCAGTGAACTTTCATTTATTTATTTCCAGTGGCTTTTCATTTATCACTTTTACAACTTTCGGAAGTTTCGGCAGGTTAAATGCAATCTTTGAACATATAACAAAATCGCAGATTCTTTATCATTAGAATATAATTTTCTATTTTTACACGTCGTTACAAATTATGAGGATAAAAATTAGACCAAAAGACAATGAAACGTTTTGAGCTGTATAATCCCTTTATTTCACCCAGCATTTCGTAGTGCAACTCAGACCTAGGTACTTTGGCAGCCCTCGACCGATAGCCCCTGCTGTAGTAGGAGTCCAAGCGCTGTTACGTTATCGCGGATCAGGCGTGGCGCTACTTTGCGTATCAACGGTCCTGGCCGTGGCCGAACAGCATCAGATTGCTGACCCAGGGGACAGTACGAACTTCCCCGCACCAATACGATTGATATTGTCAGCGAGTGTCGGGCACGACTAGGATGTAAACAGGAAGACGCAACACTCAGCCGTTTCTCAGAAAATCGAGTTTCAAAATTGGAGCCGCCGCGGTTATACATGAAACCAACAGAACTGCAGGGACGGATTCCTGACTAGAAATGGAGGAGTCCGGAAATGGACGGTGTGCGTGCAACGACAACAAATCGACCCAGCACAGTACTGAGCTGCATCGCATCCATGTCACAACAGATGTTCAAAGTGGTCTCCATGGGTTGGAATGCAATAGTTCACCCATCGTCTCGTGCATTGCAGCACTCTTTCGCACGTTCCAGCCTCTCTCCGATTAGTGTCAGTGTTGAAGGGTCTGCACGTCAGGAAGTTGTTCAGCATACACAACGACAAAAATCCAGGTACTTTGTGTCCGGTGATCTAGAACACCATGCAACATGGCCTACGCGTCCTATCCAGCGTCCGGAAAAGATGTTGCTGAGGTGTCGGTGAACTGTAATGCTGAAATGGGGTGGTGCTCCATCATGCAGTAACCACATAACCTGTCGTATGGCCGAAGGCACATCCTGAAGCAGCCCAGGCAGAGTATTCCGCAGAAAGTGCAGGTACGTTCCTCCGTCGAGGCGTTATGGAATGATAACGATCCAAGTATGTGGTCACCAGGAATCCCTGGTGAACCGATCCTGATGAGACGCCTCAACCGTTCATCGAGGATTGTCTGTAGTTCACAGATGACGGTAATGCACATTCCTGATTCCGATTCTGGTAGAGGTTGCTTCGTTGGCAAAGTGGATTAACGACAGGAATCCCATAATTGTGATGGTCTGATGCAAAAACCAAAATCCCTCCTGTAGAGGGAAATCCGCTGCTGATAATCCTTGCGCTGATGGGATGGTCCCAACGGGATACACATAATCTTACTTTGGCCTTCACCATGTTAGCGGGCCATTTGCCTGGAGCTTATACTAGGTTTCGTCTCAGTATGCTGTAGAACCCGGTCCTCCAAATATGCTGTTCGCGGAGTCCACCGCCTCCCTGCAGGTTCGCCTGTCTGAAGGGACCCACGATCACACAAACGCCGCCGGCCGGTGTGGCCGAGCGGTTCTAGGCGATTCAGTCTGGAACCGCGCGACCGCTACGGTCGCAGGATCGAATCCTGCCTCGGGCTTGGATGTGTGTGATGTCCATACGTTATTTAGGTTTAAGTAGTTCTAAGTTCTAGGGGACTGATGACCTCAGATGTTAAGTCCCTTAGTGCTCAGAGCCATTTGAACCATTTTGAACACAAACGCCCAAAAAGGGCTTCAAATGTTGTGTGATGTGATTGGTGTCTGTGAGGGTTCTTGTTTTCGTATAGCCGTGCTGCCTCTCGACCGTCCATCTGCTTGGCCGTACACAAACACAAACGCCGCCGGCCGGTGTAGCCGAGCGGTTCTAGGCGCTTCAGTCTGCTGCTTACAGTATGGTCTGTTAAATCACACAGCTTGCAACACACAAAGAACACACGGCACGTGCTCAGAGAAACTTCTATTCGTCAGCGCCATCTACCCTTGGCAACGATGCATTTCCAGACACATGTTCATAGGCCCTTTCTTCCTCCATTTCCGGCCAGGAATCCGTCCCTGCAGTTTTTCGGTTTTATTGGTGTTCCTCTTGTATACTTTGTCGGCTCTCTGGTATTCAATGTATTCGTAGACGAGCGAGTAAGCGCTTCGTTTCATCAGTGCGAGGTGTCTGGTTCGAATCTCGCTGCTGGCAATTTTTTTCATTCTCACGTAATTCTAACAAAAGATTAACTATGACTGTGCAAATTATCACTATTTAATGATTCATTTATTATTTTTATTATCTCCATCCTGGAAAAAAAATATATTTTTCGTAAGGGGATTGGAAATCGGAAGAGGATACACGAGAAATTTGAATCAAATCAACATACTCATGTTACTTATGTCATCTGTGACACGCGCGTGTAACCTGTAAAAGACTGCACGAATCAGTATTGTACTGATAGGGAAGACACAGAAAACGATATATTGAATAGATGTAAAGAACGCCGAATACGGTTGTAATAACATCCTGCTTCCAAAATTTTAGAGAGAAATCCGATTTTTCAGGGTAAAGACTACGAAAATAATAAATACTTCATTAGATATTTATAAGTTGCAGAATCATAATGAAGCTATTGTTAGAATTACGTAAGAACGAAAAAAAATCACCAGCAGCGAGATTCAATCCAAAGACTTCGGGCTTATGAAACTAAGCGCTTACTCGCTCGGCTGCGAGCGCCTTCAACACTAGCGACCATACAAAGCATTCGCCTGAAGTTTTGAAGCTCGGTTTTCTCGAGAATATATCTTCCTGTTTACATATCTGACGTTCTCGTTGTGCCCTACACACCCCGATGAAATCGATGCGGGAAAGTTGGTACGATCCCTTTGTATTGTGAGACGAGTGCCGCCCGGCCTTGGCAAGTGAGGCGCCTAGACGTCCAGCGAGCGGCGGCGGGCTGGCGGCGGCTGGCACTGGCAAGCGCCCAGTGGCTCGCTGGCTAGGAGGGTCTCAGTTCGACCCTCGATCCACTCGGCGACGGCTGGGCCCTCTTGACAGGCGGTCCTGTGAGAATGGCGGCGGGTTGACAGAGCGACGGTTGACTACTTGTGACTCGCTACGTCGACGAATCTGCTTAGGTTTGTGTCAAGCAGCAGTACAGTGTTACCGTATTATAACTGTATTTTTTATTGTAACGTGTGGTTATATTGAACGTGCAGCAACTCACAGAAGTTCGGTGTGGGCTGTTATTATACTATGGTAGCGAAACTTGGTAGAACTTCTAATGCGTTAATGCAGAACCGCTGTGAAAGCAAGAAAGATGTATAGAAAATTTTCCATATATTACTGATTAGTAATGGGGTGTAGCAAAGAAAGCGATTCTGAAGAAGAGAAATTTGTTAACATTGAGTATAGATTTGTCAGGAAGTCGTTTCTGAAAGTATTTGTATGGCGTGTAGCCATGTATGGAAGTGAAACATGGACGATAACCAGTTTGGACAAGAAGAGAATAGAAGCTTTCGAAATGTGGTGCTACAGAAGAATGCTGAAGATTAGATGGGTAGATCACATAACTAATGAGGAGGTATTGAATAGAATTGGGGACGAGTTTGTGGCACAACTTGACAAGAAGAAGGGACCGGTTGGTAAGACATGTTGTGAGGCATCAAGGGATCACAAATTTAGCATTGGAGGGCAGCGTGGAGGGTAAAAATCGTAGAGGCAGACCAAGAGATGAATACACTAAGCAGATTCAGAAGGATGTAGGTTGCAGTAAGTACTGGGAGATGGAGAAGCTTGCACAGGATAGAGTAGCATGGAGAGCTGCATCAAACCAGTCTGAGGACTGAAGACAACAACAACTACAACAACAACAATGGGGAGTGGACAGAAAAAGGTAAACAAGTTAGAGAGGCATTATGCTGATTTTATTGTTAATTCCCGCTTACACAATTTATTCAATATGAGCACTGGAGATGTCGATGAGATACTACACAGCGCCAGATTTGCACCTGGTGGCCAAAATTGGAACTAATTTATTCAAGAGTAAATCGATTCTACATTGACGCATTAGCATATCTGCCAAGTTTTACTGCCATACAATAATTACACCCCACACTGGATCTCTGTAAGTAGCTGCCCTTCAGTTATAACCACTCAGACGAAGAATGAGGAACGGCCCACAATTTGTCTCAACGACCCACCACCTCTCTCGGATAGTGTGCCGCTATATTATGTCACTCAGCCGCGGCAGGTTGAAAAACCGCGCAAATAGGGTTGCGGATGCGACACCATATCTCCATGAGGGCGCTCTTAGCGACAGTGCCGCAACACCAGCGCTGGTGCGAGTCTGTGTGCGAGCCCAGCTGTACACGTCGTGCAGAACTGGGAGTAAAACTTCGTCCGAACAGGTCTCGGAAGACCCTACTGACCGCCCGCCGTGTCATCCTGAGCCTAGGGGCGGCACTGGATGCGTGTATGGAGGGGCACACCGATCTAGAACTGGATGGGCTCTGAGCACTATGCGACTTAACTCCTGAGGTCATCAGTCGCCTAGAACTTAGAACTAATTAAACCTAAATAACCTAAGGACATCACACACATCCATGCCCGAGGCAGGATTCGAACCTGCGACCGTAGCGGTCGCTCGGTTCCAGCCTGCAGCGCCTAGAACCGCACGGCCACTCCGGCCGACTCTAGAATTTGAACTGGAAGTACGATCAGTCGAACAACGTCAGACGGAACACTGCAACACCACCGAGCTGCCGGACAGGACGGATTTGATGGGATGCCTGGATAGGCTTGTTCTAACCGGTGGCGGATAAGAGGAGTGTGCTGTGCGAGCAGTGGAAGTACCGCACGTCCAGTGCTGTTTGCTATAGAGCAGTCTGTTCTGGTGGTTCCTGGAAGGCACACATAGGACCAGCGTATTGAGCTGCGTGAGTGTGTTGTCACACCGCAACTTCCCTAACTTCTGAAGCAAGTAGCTGTTGACTTTCCCTATATGACCAGTATCATTCTTATGATGCTCAATCTATACATCGAAGAAGCAATGAGGGATATAAAAGAAAGGCACAAGAGTGGGATGTAAATTCAGGATGAACGGATATCAGTTATAAGATTCGCTGATGACATTACTATTCTCAGTGTAAAGTGAAGAAGAATTACAGGATGTGTTAAACATAATTCACAATCTAATGAGTAACTGCGTAGGCTTCCTGGCCAGAGTCAGTCAACATAAAAGTTTTCTGGGTATGGTACCGCGTCATATTGTATAAAACAAGTAGTTTTGTGCATTATGACGCGGTACCATACCCAGAAAACTTTTATGTCAATCTAATGTGTATATAACTTGGATTGAGAGTATAGCGAAGCAAGACGAAACTAATGAGATGTAGCAGAAGTAAGACAGCAAGAAATTTAACATCAGAATTGGAGACCACAAAGAGAAGATAAGGAATTCTACTACCTAGGCTGCAAAATAACTCATGATGGACGGAGCAATCACAACATGGCAAAAAGGGCATTCCTGGCCAAGAGAAGTCTACTAGTTTGAAACACAGGTTTCAATTTGAGGAAGAAACTTCTGGGAATGTGAGTCTGGAACACGCTTTTAGCCGGCCGAAGTGGCCGTGCGGTTAAAGGCGCTGCAGTCTGGAACCGCAAGACCGCTACGCTCGCAGGTTCGAATCCTGCCTCGGGCATGGATGTTTGTGATGTCCTTAGGTTAGTTAGGTTTAACTACACTCCTGGAAATTGAAATAAGAACACCGTGAATTCATTGTCCCAGGAAGGGGAAACTTTATTGACACATTCCTGGGGTCAGATACATCATATGATCACACTGACAGAACCACAGGCACATAGACACAGGCAACAGAACATGCACAATGTCGGCACTAGTACAGTGTATATCCACCTTTCGCAGCAATGCAGGCTGCTATTCTCCCATGGAGACGATCGTAGAGATGCTGGATGTAGTCCTGAGGAACGGCTTGCCATGCCATTTCCACCTGGCGCCTCAGTTGGACCAGCGTTCGTGCTGGACGTGCAGACCGCGTGAGACGACGCTTCATCCAGTCCCAAACATGCTCAATGGGGGACAGATCCGGAGATCTTGCTGGCCAGGGTAGTTGACTTACACCTTCTAGAGCACGTTGGGTGGCACGGGATACATGCGGACGTGCATTGTCCTGTTGGAACAGCAAGTTCCCTTGCCGGTCTAGGAATGGTAGAACGATGGGTTCGATGACGGTTTGGATGTACCGTGCACTATTCAGTGTCCCCTCGAAGATCACCAGTGGTATACGGCCAGTGTAGGAGATCGCTCCCCACACCATGATGCCGGGTGTTGGCCCTGTCTGCTTCGGTCGTATGCAGTCCTGATTGTGGCGCTCACCTGCACGGCGCCAAACACGCATACGACCATCATTGGCACCAAGGCAGAAGCGACTCTCATCGCTGAAGACGACACGTCTCCATTCGTCCCTCCATTCACGCCTGTCGCGACACCACTGGAGGCGGGCTGCACGATGTTGGGGCGTGAGCGGAAGACGGCCTAACGGTGTGCGGGACCGTAGCCCAGCTTCATGGAGACGGTTGCGAATGGTCCTCGCCGATACCCCAGGAGCAACAGTGTCCCTAATTTGCTGGGAAGTGGCGGTGCGGTCCCCTACGGCACTGCGTAGGATCCTACGGTCTTGGCGTGCATCCGTGCGTCGCTGCGGTCCGGTCCCAGGTCCACGGCCACGTGCACCTTCCGCCGACCACTGGCGACAACATCGATGTACTGTGGAGACCTCACGCCCCACGTGTTGAGCAATTCGGCGGTACGTCCACCCGGCCTCCCGCATGCCCACTATACGCCCTCGCTCAAAGTCCGTCAACTGCACATACGGTTCACGTCCACGCTGTCGCGGCATGCTACCAGTGTTAAAGACTGCGATGAAGCTCCGTATGCCACGGCAAACTGGCTGACACTGACGGCGGCGGTGCACAAATGCTGCGCAGCTAGCGCCATTCGACGGCCAACACCGCGGTTCCTGGTGTGTCCGCTGTGCCGTGCGTGTGATCATTGCTTGTACAGCCCTCTCGCAGTGTCCGGAGCAAGTATGGTGGGTCTGACACACCGGTGTCAATGTGTTCTTTTTTCCATTTCCAGGAGTGTAGTTCTAAGTTCTAGGGGACTAATGACCTCAGCAGTTGAGTCCCATAGTGCTCAGAGCCAGCCAACACGCTTTTATGGTAGTGAAACCTGGACTGTGGGGAAACCAAAACAAGATAATCGAAGCCTTTGACATGTGGTGCTACAGAAAAACGTTGAAAATTGGGTGCACTGATAAGGTAAGGAATGTGGATGTTCTACGAAGAATCGGCGAAGAAATGAACATTTGGAAAAAAAACTGACAAGAAGAAGGGACAAGATGATAGCATATCTTTTAAGAATCAGGGAATAACTTGCATGGTACTACGGGGAGCCGTAGAGGGTAAAAGCTGTAGGGGAAGACAGGGATTGGAATACATCCAGCAAACAGAGGACGTAAGTTGCAAATAATACTCTGAGATGAGAAGTTTGACACAGGAAACGAATTTGTGGTGGGTCGCACTGTATCAAACCCAATCAGAAGACTGGCGAGTAAAAATAAAAAAAAACATGGTTATAGAAAAGAGCAGAGTGCAATGATGGATATACACTGAAGAGCCAAAGGAATTGGTACACTTGCCCAACGTCGTGTAGGGCCCCCTCGAGCACGCAAAAGTGATGCAATACGTAGTGGCATGGACTCGACTAGTGTCTGAAGTAGTGCTGAAGGAATTGACACCATGAATCCCGTAGGGCTGTCCATAAATACGAGGGGGTGGAGATTTCTTCTGAACAGCGCGTTGCAAGGCATCCTAGATATGCTCAATAATGTTCATGTCTGGCTGGCCGGAATGACCGAGCGGTTCTAGGCGCTACAGTCGGGAACCGCGCGACCGCTACGGTCGCAGGTTCGAATCCTCCTTCGGGCATGGACGTGTGTGATGTCCTTAGGTTAGTTAGATTTAAGTAGTTCTAAGTTCTAGGGAACTGATGACCTCAGACATTAAGTCCCATAGTGCTCAGAGCCATTTGAACCATTTGAATGTTCATGTCTGGGGAATTTGGTGGCCAGCGGAAGAGTTTAACTCAGGACAGTGTTCCTGGAGCTACTCTGTAGCAATTCTGGGCGTGTGGTGTGTCGCATTGTCCTTCTGGAATTGCCCAACTCCGTCGGAATGCACAATGGACATGAATGGATGCAGATGTACAAGTCACTGTCAAAGTCGTATCTAGACGTATCAGGAGCCCCATATCACTCCAACAGCACACGCCCCACACCATGACAGAGCCTCCACCAGCTTGAAAAGTCCCCTACTGACACGCAGGGTCCATGGATTCATGATGTTGTTTCCATACCCTTACACGCCCCATCCGCTCTATACAATTTGAAACGAGACTCGTTCAACCAGGCGGTGTTGATGGGCCCAGGCGAGGCGTAAGGCTTTGTGTCGTGAAGTCATCAAGAGTTGGCCTTCGGCTACGAAATCCCATATCGATGATGTATCGTTGAATGGTTCGCACGACGACACTTGTTGATGGCCCAGCACTGAAATCTGCAGCAATTTGCAGGGGATTGTTCAAGTTGGTGGAGGCTCTGTAATGGTGTGGGGCGTATGCAGTTGGAGTGATATGGGACTCCTGATAACTCTAGATACGACTCTGACAGTGACTTGTACATCTGCATCCATTCATGTCCATTGTGCACTCCGACGGAGTTGGGCGATTCCAGCAGGATGATGCGACACCCCACACGTCCGGAATTGCTGCAGAGTGGCTCCACGGACATTCTTCTGAGTTTAAACACTTTCACTGGCCACTAAACTCGCAAGACTTGAACATTATTGAGCGTATCTGGGATGCTTTGCAACGTGCTGTTCAGAAGAGATTTCCACCCCATCGTACTCTTACGAAGCTATGGATAGCCTTTTAAGATTCATGCCCTCCAGCACTTCGTGTTGCGGTACTACTTCGTGCTCGAGAGGACCCTACACGATATACCAGATTTTTTTTTTTTTTTTCTCTTCAGTGTACCTCTGTGTTTGAATACGCATGCCATGTCTTTGGCGCTTCAGCGTATGTTATTATGTGGCTGTTATGAATCTTCGTAATAGATTGCCATTGATCCTTTGTACTTGAAGTCATTTCTCTAGTTGTGCAGTAGTACTCAGTGAACCAGTGTGCTATGTTTGTACGTTACGTCAGGTGATGTCAGCACGTCTAAGTAAAGCACACACTTGGCATATTTTGATGCCTTCCATCTTGCGTTGTTGGATTACCGCTCTGCTTCCTTTTGCAATGAGTATGTTACAAATCTTGCATTTTCTTGTTATTGTTGTTGCCTATAATACCAGTTTTGAGTACAAGGTCTGAAACTATTTTTCAAAGTTATATGGGAGTTCTCTCATCTTGTTGAAATTTTGGATTGTAAGTTAATTCCTCACACTTTGCTACATTTCTGATTTTTTTGTCACTGTGTTATTTGGCAGAGATTACGGGCACGATTATTCAGAGGAAACTTTCATATGTATGTTCTCAGCCGGCGGCTGTGGCAAGCGGTTCTAGGCGCTTCAGTCTCAAACCGCGCTGCTACTACGGTCGCAGGTTCGAATCCTGCGTGGGGCATGGATGTGTGTGACGTCCTTAGGTTAGTTAGGTTTAAGTAGTTCTAAGTTCTAGGGGACTGATAACCTCAGATGTTAAGTCCCACAGTGCTCAGAGCCATTTGAACCATTTTATATATGTTCTCACTGTCACAGTAAGATTGTATTTAGTGCTGTGGCCCATGTGCACTCAATTCGTTTTTAATTTAGTATGTTTTTTTCATTGTTCTGATTCCGTGGGCTGCCCACTGTAATTTTACTTTGTTATTTTGTTCTGATATTGTGGTTAGTGTCTTTGAGACCTGTTAACTGGCTTTGGATTGTAATTAATTGTGATGGTTCTTACGTTATTGAGAGGGCATTAATCTATTACTGAACATTTTTTGTCATTCACTCACTTCTTGGATTTTAACGCATTAATCTTACAAGCGTTTTTTTATATATTGGTTGTAATGTACAATCTCTGTCACGATGTTAAATAAACGTTTATTACTCACCGCTCAAGCCAGCCCTGCAACTTCCTGTTACGATATAGTCAACATATTAAACGAACGATCTTTGATTCGCTGCGCTGATTCGATCCAGCTCTAGTTCACCTCCTTGCTTCGGAAGCTGGCGTTCTGCGCGTTAAGCTATACGAGCAAGTCGGCAATTACCCTCTGATTACAGAAGAAATTATCATCCGGCTGCCCTCCATTCAGAGGCTGTTGCACGCAGCGACCGTTATTTTGATTTGTAAATAATAGATTTCAGGTATCAGTCGTCCTTTGGAATCTAGATCTGCCAATAAAAATTCCAAAGGACGACTCATACCTGAAATCTATTATTTACAAAGAAGAAATTATTCTGTTTTAGCATGAGTGATAAGACTGCAGCTAAATGCAGGATACATGACGTGCAGGTACTGGCAGTTGAACCTGCAGTTGTCGTTTTGATGTTATATTGTTTTACTGTAATCAGTTTCGTTGACTCAGGCCTTAACTGGCGCTGAGGGGTTAAGGCCTAAAGATGGAGTCACCGGAACTGGTTGCAATAGAGTAAAGTAACATCAAAACGATCGGTGCAGGTGTTTCTTATTATTACGGAAGCGAATGGCTGAAGTTCCTCAGACCAACAGTCACACGGATGGGATAAGAGAAAGTTCCTTGAGTATGTCTCATCAGAGTGATTGGCTTACCGGGTTCGATAAATAGAAGTAACGGAGACGATACAACGGTGATCGATATGTTTCGTCAGGCGATCTTTTAGTAAGCGTGAGAGCGTACAGAGACGCTCAATGACTTTCGTTGGCATACGTTAAAAGAGAGGCTTTTTACATCACAGAGCGAGGGCTATTCGAAGAAGAGTCAGGCTACATGTTATTTTCTCACACGTATGTCTTGCAAAATGATCGCGACGAGCAACTGAGAGAAATTAAATATCATGCGGAGGTTTACCGTCGGTCGTTCTTCCCACTCACAATTTGAGACTGGAAGAAGGAAAAAGGGAGCGAGGATAGAGGAGGGAGGGGATGCTAGTGTTATCGAAAGAACCATCCGCCACACACTGTAAACTAGCTTGCATAATATAGATGCAGTTGTATGTGTAGATTGTTTCGGACAACTATCAAATTCTTACGTCTGTGGTGACACAATCTCAGCAACGGCCTAGGGCGGTAGACTAGAGACTGTGCTTATTGGGGGCCTGTGTTTCGAGCGGCAGGAAGACATTTCCAGGTCATTCGGAATCGATGTCTTCCGCCTTAAAACGGCCGAGTAGCCAGCGAGGGCAAGACCCGCTTGGCAGCCCGCCACGGGGGAGAAGTTGCGCGCGGATTCTTTCCGCAAACTGGCGTCGGCGTCGGAATGAGGGCGCATCAGCGATCGGCGTCTCTGCTGCCGCGGGGGGACTCGCCACGCCGCCCATCGATCCTCCCCCCCCCCTCCCCCCCCCCCCACCCTGCCACAGCACAACTTGTCCCTGCGCCTCTCACCCCTTCCGGGGAAAGTTGGCCGGCGGGCCCCGTCTTGGCGCAGTTTGGCCCCCCGCCCTAAATACCTCCGCGTCATCCCGCGGGAGATTACGGCGTTGACGGCGTCACTCGTCGCCGCTGAATACCGTGGCGAGCGGCAGCCGATAGGGCAAACGCGTGGCCAACTTCCGCTGACGCCCGGTGCTCTTCTGTTCCCACCAGCTGAAGCCGAGGCGACAGGGCCGACAAGTCTGAGCCTCGCGAAACATCGACTTCTCTCCTTATACTCTCCGTCATCGAGGCACTTCACTACTGTTCTTCAACTTCTTCTCGCTTTGAGAAAACTGTAGCGAAATGCAGGAAGAACCATAGTGGATCAACGCTTAGTGCTGCTTGGCAGCTGACTCTCACAATAAAAAATTAAAAAGTACGCGGAAAGACTCATAATATTATTATACAACTGTCAAACAGACACTGAAAGCGATCGCATCGATTAAATAGCTGGGAGTATGTCTTCGGAACGATTTAAAGTGCAATGGCCACATAAAACCAATACCAGAAAAAGCAGCTGCCAGACAAGTGCACAGAAATGATACTGAGGAAATGCAGTCCACCACAAGGTAGCTTACAAGACCCTCGTTCGGTAGTTATTTAAGTACTGCGTGTCACTCTGGGGCCCTTGCCATGTAGTACACTTTTTATCAGAGGCAGGTCTACATTTAGAATAGCGAATACTTTACCGAGGTGCTTATCCGATCCATGTGGCAGACGCTACAAGAGAAGCGTTGTGGATCACGACTACTGTTAAATATCCGAGATCGGATCTTCCTAGAGGAGTCCTACATGTATCTCGTGACAAGGTAATGAAGGTAAAGTTAGATTGGAGTTCACATGGAAACTTACGGATCATTCTTTCGGCGTGCCAAGGAAAAACTCAACTTAGAAATTGCGTTATAAACGTGGAACACATGTTCTAACCAATTACCGGAATCCAACCAGGTGATGCCTTTGCCAAACACTGATACTGTGACAGGTGTCTGTTTCAAGACATAAACGCAGCGAGAGAGCGTTGGGCAAGGGAATTTAAGTACTCGGTAGCCGGGGTAAATGGAGAAAGACTACACACACTGTAAATCCTAGCGTCAGTACACAGCCAAAAATATCCTACGTTAGAAGTTATCAATACTGAATATTATCGGGTTAGTGCATAAATTCGTAGCATTTTTCCATAAGTTTAATAAACGCAACAGATACATAGGACAGAGACTTTAGTCATCAGTAATGTATTCTCCTTTACTATTTACAACAGTCTGTCAACGCTGGGTAACTTTCCGACTCCGCGACTGTAGATTCAAATGGCTCTGAGCACTATGGGACTTAACATCTGTGGTCATCAGTCCCCTAGAACTTAGAACTACTTAAACCTAACTAACCTAAGGACATCACACACATCCATGCCCGAGGCAGGATTCGAACCTGCGACCGTAGCAGTCTCGCGGTTGCGATTGTAGATACCAAGCATTTTCACCCGGGAAGGAAGTTCCTTGAAGGTGTTCGGTAGAGAGCGGAGAAAGTGAAAATCTGAGGCCGCAATATCATGTGAATAAGGTGGGCGCGGAATGACTTCCCATCCAAACTCCTGAATAGCGTTTTTCGTCAGTCTAGCAGAATGCGGGCAGGAACTGTTGTGAAGTAGCATCACTTCACGCAGTCTTCCTGGTCGTTGTTCTTGGACTGCGTCTGCATGACGTCTCAGTTGCTGACAATAAATGTCAGCAGTTATGGCTACACTTCAGGGAAGCAATTCGTAGTACACCACATCGTCGCTGTTCCACCAGACGAGTAACATTATCTTTAGTGGATGCTGCTAGGTTTGAGCTCAAACATTCCTTTCTTTTCCTTATGTTAGCATAAATACACCATTTCTTATCAGCAATAAACAGTAACGATACAGAATAGGAATGGTCGGTTTGATTCACGAGTCAGTTGATGATAAGTAACCAGAGATGAACGTATTGCCACCTGCAGATTTTTGTGATTTTGGCTGAGATCATGCAGCATCCATACATCCGATTTTCGAACTTTCCCTTAGCATGCAAATGTCGCATGACAGTGGGATGACCACAGTTCATCACATCTGCCAGTTCTCGAGTACACTACGATGGATCATCGTGGATTAATGTGTTTAAATGATATTCATAAAACCCCGAAGTGCTTCCTGAACATGGAGAGTCAGGAATGTCAAAACAATCATCCTTAAAACGAGAGAACCACTTTCTTAGAATGCTCTGTCCAACAGCATTAACCACGTATACGGTGCAAACGTTTCTAAGACGCAAAGGAAATACAGGCATTGGCTACGAATGGCCACTGATTTAAACCAATGTGGGAAGTTGAAAATTTGTCCCGTACCGGGATTCTAACTCTGATCCCTGCTTACTAGGTAGATGCTCTGACCACTAAGCCGTCCGGACACAGTACCACCCCAGTTGCACGGACTACCCTAGCACGCCTCCAGTCAGACGCAAGTTCCACACACAACTAAAGTATCGCCCGTTGCCCATTATCCTCGTTACTCACAACATTTCGCCGACTTCCGTAAGACTTCTAGTCTGGTGTGCATCCACACTGAAGAGTTCATTTTTCGTCTCGCCTTAATTACATGTATATGATGTCAGGTTTGATCCAACAGCCACTATGAATTAAGACTACAAAGAGATTACAGACATTGCCTGCGAATGAGCATTGATTTAAATCAATGGGGAAAGTTGAAAATTTGTGCCAGACCAAGGTTAGAACCCGTGTCTCCTTCACGTGCAGTTGCGATAACCATTGTGTTTGGATGGCTTAGTGAACGCCGGCACGGTAGCTCAGCGTGTTCGGTCAAAAAGATGGTTAGCCTCTGTAATAAAAAAAAAACTAAGTGGAAGGATCAACAAACGAACTATAACGGATGTCATGTGACGTCCGCAACGACCAAACCCAACGAAAATAAAAAAAAAAGGGTCAGAGCATCTACCTACTAAGAAGTAGACACCGGTTCAATCCCGTGTCAGGCACACGTGTTCGGTCAGAGGGTTAGCTGCCCTCTGTAATAATAACAATAAAAAACCAGAGTGAACGTATCAACGACGAACTTGAGCAGCTGCATGGGGTGACAAATGCAACGAACATTAACGAAAAAAGTGAGGTCAGAAAAAAAGATGGCTTAGTGTTTAGTGCATGTACCTAGTAAGCGTGAGACCCGGGTTCGAATCCCGGTCCGGCATAAATTTTCAACTTTCCCCAAAAATTTAAAACAATGCCCATTCGCGGCCAGTATCTGTAATTCCCACGTGTCTTAATTCATAGTGGCTGGTGAATCAAAACGGTGCCTGTCGATATTGAAAAACAGAATAATATCTCGGAAATGTTCCGATTTCTCCACTTGACACTCCATTTTCTAGCGTCCGCAACTCCACTCACTATCTCCAAATGACGGAACGACAATACATAAACTGAAACAGCAACAGTAAACTACAAATAAAAAATGACAATCGATTATTAAACCCATAGTAATCGTAATAGCAACATGCAAAACAAAACCGCTTGGAACATGCACCAACCTATTAATTACGAACGGGAAAACAAGGAGCAGTTACTCGGGCCGTTTGCTCCTAGCTCTGTTGGTCATCCTACGGAACAATACAATACAGAGATCCTATGGTGCACTCCCAGCTATTGGGATAGTGCTGTGAAGCAATTAGTTGAGATTAAATTAGCACGTGACCTTACAAACCAAAACGGAGGTTTTTACTTAAATACTGCTTAGAATATTCCTCTTTCGTTGGTCGAACAATGGAGTGATAAACTTAATGCTACTTATTCACCCGTTAGTAATATTCAGTATCGGTAAATTCTGACGACGGTCACCTTTGGTCGTGAGGTGCGTTAGTTATTTACGATGTGTGTTCTCTCTCTGCGTCCGCTGTATGATGGTTCTCGTTTAGCGTATCCCCGCCTACAGCGGGTTTGAATTGCCTTGCAGAGCGTTTTATCGTTGCATTTATAGCTTGAAAATAATGGGGTTCTCAGCTGTCGAAATATCGGAAGTTGCGGAAGACTTTACCCGTCTGCATTACCGTAATTTGTTTGAACGGGAGAAACGCCGGAAGAAACTCAAATATACACGTACTTACACTGTGTATGTTGTAATTGCTATTGAAGCTTACGTTTCTCCGTGTATTGATAAACGTTTCACTGCTCATGTTTTGATATCACTGTCATGAACGCCCAGAGCGGAAAGTGGGCCACGATTTCCGTTTACATATACAACAACTTGGTATTACGTTAACATCATGTATTCTACATGCATTGATAGCAAGCGAACATACTAAAAAGCAAACTGTTTATAGCAGTGTCAGACATGAGTTGAAAGATATGAGAATACATCCGTTGACAATAAAAAATATAGAACGCAATCAGCAGCAGAACTAATTAAACAGGTTTCCCTTATACCAGATCTGCAGAGGCGCTATATTCGACATTATTCTCAAACCAATAAAAGAAAAAAGTTCTTTTGTGCAACTGGTTGCTGATTATTTAAACAAATATTACGGAGTTGCAGCGTAATATTAACTTTCTCTGTGATATATGTTGTTATTAATATATTATTCTTGCATTCTACTCACTAGAATCACTTTGATATTTGCAGTTTACAAGTAGAAATTCAAAATGTGTGTCGTTTATTCTTATTTGTTACCTTTCATTTACATTAGGTATTACATATTATTACAGATACTGGATCTTTAAAAAACACTTGGAATACACGTTTGAGAAAATAATGTCTTATACTTCATGTTTGGTTAAATATGGATGTTAGCAGAAACAAGTGACAAAGTTTGTGTTGGAACCTGGCGGTTTTTATTTTTGTGTCATGTGGGAGAGCAGTCTAAACTTAAAAAGTAAGCGTCGTTAGCTTGGTGATGAGTTTTTATTTATAAATTTTTAGGGTATTAATAATACTGCTCCCGTCAGCATAGCGAAGTAGTTGGCTTTTACAGTTTCTCTTCATGTTTGTTTGTCTTCATTAATGTGAGCAGTAAAGGTGAAATTGCTTAAACTGTGTATCCGAATTGCAAAGAGACGATCCTTAAATCTCATCTTGAACTTTCTGCATGTCTGGTCTGTGTAGTGTTTGATAAAGATGCAAATTTTGGTTTGTATGTACCAGACTTTTTATTGCGACGGGTGGAGGCACTTAATTGAAAACAGACTGATGTTGCAGCTTATTCTTTGTAAAGATACTTATTCTGGCGTTTGCACTTATAGGTGTATATTTGCAAATAGTTTCAACGGTTTGTTTTGGCAGGTTGTATTGGTAATAGAGAGGTGATATAGGTGTCACGTCTCGTTTTTATTTCACCTAGAAGTTTGTCAATAGCGGTCAAATTACAACCATTGTTCATCGTTACTATTTCAGTAATATTAATTTATTTTAGTTCTGTTTTATCCAATGTGACCATACTCCTCAGAGTCTGCATTGTTCTGAAATGTGCTGTTTTATGTTGAATTGAATGACAAAAACTGTTTTTTATGCTTACATCAGTAGTTGTTGGCTTCCTCTTTATGCCAAGCTGCTGTTTCTGATTCCTGTTAATAATTGTCATGTTGAGGAAATTTATATCTTTAGTATTTTCATGTTCTACAGTGAAGGTGAATAATAAAAGCGTAACAAACAGTTTCTGAGGGCGCTATAAGTGTCAATGTATGCTAACTAAATCCGTGTGCTGATAAAAAAAGGTGTAAATTCATATCGCACATGAGCCATATGAAAGAACTGGAAGCTATGCACGGAGCAACGATTTCTCCGTCTCTATCGTATTCGAAAGATGACTCGCATGACAAATGTTATATCACATAATATGTGATGGCCTCAGCCTGTGAAACTCTTTCGACACCGTTCCTCACTGCTGAAAACTAGAAATCACCTTTTGACATATAATACAGAATTGTCCACTTTCGTTTCTTGTTATTAAATTTTTTAAACACATGTGTAACACTGGATTTATGCCGACAGCACAGTAACTGCTGCCTTTAAAATGAAATATGTGATATTTTATTATTAACATGTATGCAATCAGTCAGAATAATTACCCTGAGGCTACGTATTAACATTCGTATATTTTGCTATAGTATATTATTAACAATTTTTCAACACGAAATAATTTTGACTCGGCAAGTTACAGGACTGGAAAACTAAACACTTGTCTGTACCCGTAGAGTAGTTTTAGTCTAATTTTTTAAGGCAACACCAAGTGATTCTTATGAAGCGTCTCGGCGTTTAACGTTTTGGGAAGAGCTTTATAATCTCACTGAAGGAACCGCAGGTACTACTTGCTTTGTAGTGAAGAAGTTTCTATTCTGTCTCCAGACATGGGTCCTTGCTATACTCACGTCATACCTTCTGTCAAACCACTCTTGTTTATTTTTGTCTTGTTTCTCCAAGGTTTGCCTTACAGGTCTATACAACTCTGTATTTACTAGTCCTGTTTAAGATATTTTTTCCAGAATTTCGTGTCAGATTTTTTATGTCAGAAAAGCCGTTTTATTGAAAGATATTTTCCTGATATCTTCTTGCTTCTGTCTGACTGTGCTATCCTCCTACCCAGGTAGATGCTCTCGAGTTTTGTCAGTACCTAATATTTTTGAACGTTTATTTTAGGGATAATTATTAGCTTGGACACCACAGAAATAGATTAACGATAGTGAAAGTGCGCCATACTATACAGTCAATTCCAAGTCTCTGGATCATTCATTCTTGCGTGCGTGAACCTTTACAGTGGTGCTTCTTGCAACTTTATTATGTTTCGTTATTGACTTATTCCATTTTAAATGCTTTTTCGATAAGTTAAAAAGTTGCAAAACGCAGAAACCTTGATTTAAGCGACTTTTAAGGCACACTCGCGATTCTTGTGTTAGAAAATCATATATATATATATATATATATATATATATATATATACTGATTTCCGTCCTCATCGCTAATTATTTAGTAAACAAGGTGATTTTCTAACACAAGAATCGCGAGTGTGTCTTAAAAGTCGCTTAAATCAAGGTTTCTGCGTTTTGCAACTTTTTAACTTTGCATCGAAAAAGCATTTAAAAATGGAATAAGTCAATAACGAAACATAATAAAGTTGCAAGAAGCACCACTGTAAAGGTTCACGCACGCAAGAATGGATGATATATATATATATATATATATATATATATATATATATATATATATATATATATATATATAAAGACAAACAAACGACTACAGTTTCACAAAAATTGGATGATTTATCCCAGAGAAAGAGCTTCACGAACTGAGCACATCAACAACGCATTGGTCCACGTCTGGCCCTTACGCAAGCAGTTATTCGGCTTGGCATTGTTTTATAGAGTTGCTGGATGTTAAGGGATATCGTGCCAAATTCTGTCCAACTGGCGCATTAGATCCTCAATGTCCCTGCCCATTATCCTCCGAACACAGTCAGTTGGGGAGCGATCCGGCGACCTTGCTTGTCACAGTAGGGCGTGGCAAGCAAGATAAGCAGTAGAAACTCTCGCCGTGTGGGCGGGCATTATCTTGATAAAACGTAAGCCCAGATGACATCAGACGAAGGACGACAAAACTGGGCGTAGATTATTGTCGATGCGCGGTGTTGCTGTAAGGATGTCGCGGATGACAACCAAAAGAGTTCTGCTATGAAAAGAAATGACACATCAGACCATTACTCTACGCTGTCGGGCCTTACATCGGGCGACATTGAGGATGGCATCCCCTGCCGATCGGAGTGTCTCCAGACACGTCTTCTCTGCTCACCTAGGTTCAGATCGGAGCGGGGTTCATCACTAAAGGCAATTCTACTCCAGTCTGTGGGATTCCAGGCTGCACACGTGTGGGATACCAACTCAAACGTCTCCCGCAGTACGGCCCGACAACCTGGATTGATGGTCTGTGATGCCCTTGCTTTTTATAGCAGGACCACTTTGGTTGTCATCCATGGCAACCTTGCAGCACAGCGGTACGTCGATGCTGTTCTACGCCCCGTTTTGTTGCCCTTCATGGCAAGCCATCATGGGCTTACATTAAAGCCAGATATTGCTCTTCCGCACACGGCGAGAGTTTCTACTGCTTGTTTTCGTGCTTGTCAAAGCCTACATTGGCCAGCAACGTCTCCGAAGCTGTCCGCGATTGAGAACGTTTGGAGCATTATGGGCAGGGCCCTCTAACCATCTCGGGATTTTGACGATCCAACAAACCAATTAGAATTGGTACCGTATCCCTCAGCAGCACTTCCAACAACTCTATAAATCAATGCCAAGCCCAATACCTGCTGGCATAAGGACCAGTGGCGGAACTATGCGTCAATGGCTTCCTCAATTTGTGAAGCCCTTTCTCTTGAGTGTCATCCTTTTTTTCTGAAACTGTAATAAGTTTTTAGACAGTACATGTAGATCACATCTACCGAATCTCCCCCGTCTCTCTCTCTCAATTCGGATAATCACTTCGTGATGTGTCTTTTTTTATCTTAGAGTGTACCTTTTGATGTGTATGGGAAAATCAACGACGTTCTACTCAAACTTTCGTTTACGAAGAAGTTTTTGGTATTCTGTTCCTTCTCACAAATGACTAATAGGAAGTGTGTATAACTGGCTCCTATGTAAAATGATCACGTAAAGATTTCCTGAAGCTGTTTTATCCAACCGAAGCACGTTGATGGAAAGATGCAAGAACGGTTTCAGAGAAACGAAGGTCGTAGCTTTCGAAACGCGGTATTTGCTCTGCGATTGGCCACCAGGGATTTTTGGTTAGTTCATCGCGAAAAAGTCACTCTTTAGATAATATCAATCACTGATGGATATTTCAGAAACATATATGGTTGGCTGGTTGATTTGAGAGAGGGAGCAAACAGCGATGTCTTAGGTCCCGTCAGATTAGGGTAGGATGAGGAAGGAAGTCGGCCGTGTCCTTTCAAAGGAACCATCCCGACATAACAATTATGTGTGATTGCAAATTCTTCTACAATTTTTTATGAATAGTAGCCATGAATTTCAGAGAAAGCGCTTAAATTGGACAATGCTACTACTTGCAGTAACCAAATGTGGTTTCCTAGAGTAAATTAAATGTGCTCCTGCCACAGTCTCATTTATTAAAGGCTACCAGTTTCGTAAAATTAATCCTCAGGCATCTATTGCACGCATAAAAAACAGACTGAAGTTTGGGGGTGTTAGACTTGTGAAACCTGTTGCCTTTAATACTGGCCATTGTGGTAGAAGAGAATTTTATTTGCAGTAATTAATAAATGCCATGGATTACTTGATTAAGCGTCACCCTGAGTGTGTCACCCCTTTTCTGTGGAATTAGGAAGAATGGCACAGCAACTCTGACGTTTTAAAACTACGGCAATGTATGTGTATGTGGTTTGAGGGAAAAAAATCTCATTTAGTTTGAAAATAGGTGTGCTATAAACAGGGCGTTCCTCTACCGACAGGTGCACTAAAATTGCCGACCATTGAGGGAGAAAGAACTGCATTCCCTTCTTTTGAAGCGTTTACGCCTACCTCGAGAGCTTTTACTCGTTAAAGGCCTTCCATGGATAGAAGAAAAAAAAGGCTCCCTTGCGGCGTGACTCGCTTTTCAGATGCTGAACATTTCTTTTTTACATAAAACATCCGCGAGACAATGGCGTCTCATTAGCGCCGCTTAATCGCTGCATTAAGGCTCCACCGGCAGCCGCGTGCTGTCCTGTCCTGTGCTGTCCTGTCCTGTCCTGTCCTGTGCGAAGTGGATGCACGTTTGCGCGACTCCCGCGGAGTGACGAGATTGCAGTTTCGTGACGACAGCACCAACGCTGTGTTGCAATTCGGAGTATATAAGCTACGGAACAGCCATGTATTGATTACTTAATATAGTGTGACAATTTCAGTATAGGAAAAGATATGTCTCACGTAATTTTGCTGCCTAGGTAATAAAATTCCTTTACTTCGTGACCATCAATCCTGATGTTAAGTTCCAACCGGTTCTCATTTCTGTTACTTCTAATTACTTCGATTTACTCTCAGTCCATATTCAATACTCATTAGACTGTTCATTTCAATCAGCAGATCATGTAGTTCTTCTTCACTTTCACTCAGGACAGCAATTCATCAGCAAATCTTATCATTGATATCCTTTCACCTCGAATTTTAATGCCACACCTGAACCTTTGTTTTATTTCTGTCATTGCTGCTTCGATGTAGAGATTGAACAGTAGGGGCGAAAGACTATATCCTATATCTTACACACTTTATAATCTGTGCACTTCGTTATTTGTCGTCCACTCACATTATTTACACTTGGCTCTTGTAAATGAAGTATATTACCCGTCTCTCCCTATAGCTTACCCCTATTTCTCAGTAGGGGCGAAAGACTATATCCTATATCTTACACACTTTATAATCTGTGCACTTCGTTATTTGTCGTCCACTCACATTATTTACACTTGGCTCTTGTAAATGAAGTATATTACCCGTCTCTCCCTATAGCTTACCCCTATTTCTCTCAGGATTTCGAACATCTTGCTCCATTTTACAATGTCGAACGCTTTTTCCAGGTCGAAAAAGCCTATGAATGTGTCTTGATTTTTCTTTAGTCTTGCTTCCATTATCAACCGCAACGTTAGAATTGCCTCTCTGGTGCTTTTACCTTTCCTGAGGCCAAACTGATCGTCATTTAACACATCCTCAATTTTTTCCATTCTTCTGTATATTATTCTTGTCAGCAACTTGGATACATGAGCTGTTAAGCTGATTGCGCGATATTTCTCGCACTCGAACGCTCTTGCAGTCTTCGGAATTGTGTGGGTCAAATTTTTCTGAGTCAGATAGTATGTCGCCAGACATACGTGAATAGTCGTTCTACCACTTCCACCAATGATTTTAGAAATTCTGATGGAATGTTATCTATCTCTTTTGCCTTATTTGATCTTAAGTCCTCCAAAGCTCTCTTAAATTATGATTCTAATACTGGGTCGCTTGTCTCTTCTAAATCGACTCCTGTTTCTTCTTCTATCACATCAGACAAATCTTCCCCTTCATAGAGGCTTTCAATGTACTCTTTCCACCCATCCACTCTTCCCTCTGCATTTAGCAGTGGAATTCCCGTTGCACTCTTAATGTTACCACCCTTTCTTTTAATTTAACCGAAGGTTGTTTTGACTGTCCTATATGCTGAGTCACCCCTTCCGACAATCATTTCTTTTTCGATTTCTTCACAGTTTTCATGCAGCCATTTCGTATTAGCTTCCCTGCACTTCCTATTTATTTCATTTCTCAGTGACTTGTATTTCTGGATTCCTGAATTTACCTGAACATTTTTGTACTTCCTTTTTTCATCGATTAACTGAAGCATTTCTTCTGTTACCATTGGTTTCTTTGCGGTTACTTTCTTTGTACCAACGTTTTTCTTTCCAACTTCTGTGATTGCCCTTTTTAGAGATGTCCATTTCTCTTCAACTGTACTTCCTGCTGAGCTATTCCTTAATCTGTATCTAGGGTATCTCGTCATCCCTTAATGTTTCCGTATCCCACTTCTTTGTGTATTGATCCTTCCTAATTAATCTCTTAAACTTCAGACTACCCTTCATTACTACTAAATTGTGGTCTGAGTCTATATCTACCACTGGGTACGCCTTGCAATCCTGTATCTGACTTCGGAATCTCTGTCCGACCATGATGTAATCTAACTAAAATCTTCTCGTATAACCCGGCTTTTTTCAAGTATACCTCTTCCTCTTGTGATTCTGAATAGAGTATTCGCTATTACTAGCTAAAGTTTGTTACAGAACTCAATTAGTCTTTCTGTTCTCTCATTCCTTTCCCATTCTCCTGTAACCTTTTCTTTTTCAGAACTCAATTAGTCTTTCTGTTCTCTCATTCCTTTCGCATTCTCCTGTAACCTTTTCTTTTTCTCCTTCCTCTGTAACTGTAATCGAGTCCAGCGTACTGTATTACGCTTTCAATATCCTCAAACACTTTCTCAGTTTCTTCATCTTCAGCTTGCGACGTCGGCATGTACACCTGAACTGTCGTTGTTGGTGTTGGTTTGCTGTCGATTCTGATAAGAACAACGCTATCACTGAACTGTTCGCAGTAACACACTCTCTGCTTTACCTTCCTATATATAAAGAATCCTACTCCCGTTATATCATTTTCTGCTGCTGTTGATATTACCCTACACTCCTCTGACCAGAATTTCTTGTCTTCTTTCCATTTCACTTCACTGAGCCCTACTATATGTAGATTGAGCTTTTGCAGTTCCCTTTTCATGTTTTCTAACTTCCCTGCCATGTTCAAGCTTCTGACATTTCACATCCCGACTAGTAGAGCGTTATCCTTTCGTTGGTTACTCAATCTTTCTCTCATGGTCACCTCCCTGTTGGCAGTGCTCTCCTGGAGATCCGAATGAGGGACTATTCCTGAATGTTTTGGCAATGCAGAGACCATCATGACATTTTTTCAATTACAGACCACATGTCCTGTGGATACACGTTATGTGTCTTTGAAGCAGTGGTTTCATTGCCTTCTGCATCCGCATGTCGTTGATCACTGTTGATTCTTTCGCCTTTAGGGGCACTTTTCCACCCCAACGGCCAGTGAGTGCTCTGAACCTCTGTCCGCTCCTCCGCTTCTTTGACAAGGCCGTTGACAGAGTGTCGGAAGTCTTCGGCCGCCAATGCTAATTATTAATCAAAATGTAAGAGGTGGCGGGTTTCAAACTCGGGACCGAGCATATTTTGATTGCTAATCAAAGACACTACTCCTAGAACACGCATGCTTCACAAATTCAGCAAGTGAACAACGCATTCATGCACCTCTGGGCCTTTTGCAGGCAGTTATTCGGCTCTGCATTGATTGATGAGAGTTGTTGGATGTCCTCCTAAGGGATATCGTGCCATCGCTGGTCAGCGGAGCTCATTTCGATGGGGTACTCACCATGGAAGACAATTCTACTCCAGTCAAAGAGATTCCAGACATTCCTGGAGACGCAGCGGACAGCGGTGGGATACCAACCTGCCCGTCGCCCGTCATACGGCCCGACAAAACAGAAGTGATGGTCTGGGGTGCCACTTGATTTCAAAGCAGCACCTCTTTGCTGACATCCGAGGCATCCTTACAGCACAGCCGTGCGTCGCGGTATTCTAGGCATCGTTATGTCACTCTTCATGGTAAGACATTCTGCGCTTACATTTCAGCAAGATAATGCCACTCCTCAAACGGCGAGAGTTTCTACTGCTTGTCTTCACCGCTTGTCTTCACCGCTTGCCAAATCTTACCTTGGCCAGCAAGGCCTCCAGATCTCTCCCCAATTGAGAACGTTTGGGGCAATAATGGCAGGGCCTTCTAACCAGCGCGGAATTTTGACAACCAGACGTGACAGTTGGACAGAATTTGGCACGATATCTTTCAATAGGACACACAACATCTCTGTCAATCAATCAATTTGTCCTTGGCGTGGAGCAGGCCTAACGCCAGCACGATGTGGATGATGATGATTTCTGTAGTAGATCGAAATCGGCTATCCGCAAATAAAAAGTAATAATTTATACGCGACCACGGCCGTGTTTGCTAAATAAATTATAAATTTAGATAGTGGTCTCCTATTCCAAATATTTCTATCAATCAATGCCAAACCGAAAAGTGTTCGCGTAAGGGCCTGAAGTGGACCAACGCGTTAATGGTTTGCTCAGTCCGTAAAGCACTTTCTCTTGAACAAGTCGTCCATTTTTTCAAAATCGTAATCATTTGTTTGTCTGTAGATGTGCATGACATCTACCGTCTTCCATCCTATTCGCATAATTCCTTCGTGGTGCGTTTTTTCCTTGTCTTAGAGTATATACGTGAGTAGGACATATGACAAGAGAATGGAAATATGGACGTTGAAAGTGTGAAGCCCACCAGGAAGATGCAGGAATACCTTAAGCCTGCCAAGGACGCTCGCACACCATTGGAAAAAGCTGGAGTGTATAGGATCCCATGCAGCTGTGGAGATGTTTATGTAGGTACCACTAAAAGAACGGTTGGAAGAGCAGAAGGGCAATTGTAGAGGAGGAGAAACGGAACGATCAGCTGTTGCGGAACATGATTTCCAGCCAGGGAACCACCATATTCGTTTCGAGGAGACGCAAGTGCTAGCGGCCACAAGCGGATATTACGAAAGGCTATACAGGGAGGCAATCGAAATCGCTAAACACCCTAATAATTTCAGTCGTAAGGAGGAGGGCGTGAAATTAAACGGTATATGGATGCCGGTGTTAAAGGAGATGTGTACCACCCGTCCACTATTGTGTAATGGCAACGGCGATCGACGGCAACGGACAGCGGCCAGTTGCACTGACGTTTTCAAAACACGTGACGTCACGCCGCGGTGCGGGAGCGCGCGGACACGGAGTTTAGCGACAGTCAGTAGCGAGCCAGTGTGTTGAACCTTCCATCGATCTATAGACCCCCTTGAAGATGTATCCCGTAGACGGGGACGAAACGTTGGGAATTGACACAGAATTCATCAACTGACCACGGCATAACAGCCCGGATAATTATAATGGACATGAAAAACAGTAAGTCTGTGATCCAAGTTACGCTAATAAGTTGGACTTTGTTTTTAGAAATATATTATCAGAAAAAAATATGGATGTATTGGGAACTCAAATACAGATGCGCATGGCCAATGACTGACAGGTCACACTAAAAGGACGCAAACGTACTTATCCACCTATATCAATAATTATGTGAGCTGAAGGCTTTTACTGCTAGTTTCACGACTATATAAAACAAGTGGAAGAACATAAAAGAAGGGTACATATTACACTCGATGAATATTTCCCTATTGCCCACATTTTATAGTTATTGTACTACAACATTCCGCACGTTCCCAGCGTTTCTTAGCCTTTCAGGCAGAAACACAAAAGGTGATCGAGAGTTGTAGCTTATCGCATCCCTGACGATAAGGTCTGGGATGGAACCATGTGTCTTGGACGAATGCACTATACAGACAGCGCTCACCAGGTCTACATCGTCCGCGCGAACAATCTTCACTTGAGTGCAGGCAGAATCTGCCTTCATCGATGAAGATCACTGCGCGCCATTCCATCTTCCAAGTGATTCTCTGACAGTATCTCGCCACAGTTCACTTTGACACATATGGACTCACAAGCTCTCTTACCTGTAGTGTGGTAGCTTTACGATCTAGAATGAGATTTTCACTCTGCAGCGGAGTGTGCGCTGATATGAAACTTCCTGGCAGATTAAAACTGTGTGCCGAACCGAGACTCGAACTCGGGCCCGTTGCCTTTCACGGGCAAGTGCTCTTCCATGTGAGTCACCCAAGCACGACTCACTACCCATCCTCACAGCTTCAATTCTGCCAGTACCTTGTCTCCTACCTTCCAAACTTCGCAGAAGCTCTTCTGCGAACAGCACTTGCCCGCGAAAGGCAAAGGTCCCGACTTCGAGTCTCGGTCCGGCACACAGTTTTAATCTGCCAGGAAGTTTCTTATCAGTGCACACTCCGCTCCAGAGTGAAAATCTCATTCTGGAAACATCCCCCAGGCTGTGGCTAAGCCATGTCTCCGCAATATCCTTTCTTCCAGGAGTGCTAGTTCTGCAAGGTTCGCAGGAAAGCTGCTGTAAAGTGTGTAAGGTAGGAGACGAGGTACTGGCAGATGTGAAGCTGTGACGACTGGTCGTGAATCGTGCTTGGCTAGCTCAGATGGTAGAGCACTTGCCCGAAAAAGGCAATGGTACCGAGTTAAAAAAAAAAAAAAAATGGTTCAAATGGCTCTGAGCACTATGGGACTTAACATCTGTGGTCATCAGTCCCCTAGAACTTAGAACTACTTAAACCTAACTAACCTAAACACAACACACACATCCATGCCCGAGGCAGGATTCGAACCTGCGACCATAGCGGCCACGCGGTTCCAGACTGAAACGCCTAGAACCGCACGGCCACACTGGCCGGTACACAGTTTTAATCTGCCAGGAAGTTTCAGCTTTACAATCTGCCACTGCTGCCCTTACAGTACGACGATACTGGCGGGCGTTTGCTCTCCGTGGACGTCCAGAACCTCGTCTACGGGTGTGAGAACGTTCACGTGACCAATGATACCACAATCATTGGACAACTGACGCAGCAGGGCCAGCTCGTCTGGCAATTCTCCGAAAGGACCATCTGGCCACTCGAAAGGCCACAATTTAACCCATTTCAAACTCGCTCAGTTGGCTGTAAGAAGCACGAATGCGTCTCCGTGGCATGGTTTCCCGCTTGCTTCACACGTTTGCACCACATTGAGCCTTCAGGCTGTGAGTATTCCCTATTCAAGGATAATCATCCTTTTTCGACAAGTTCGAGTTTCGACCAGGGAAACAGTTTCAGCTTGTCGCACAATGTTCATCGCAACGTAAATCCGCTAAATGGTAAGAACCTGTAATTTGAAGTATTACTGAAATGATTATTTATTCACTACTGACACCGTTGTGGTCTTCTCTTAATAAACATTTGTCATTCGCTACATTTTCGATGCTATTTGGTTAGCGGGGCGCTCAACTGCTCGGTTATCAGTGCTCGTACAAATTCCCAGTCTTTCCAATGTCCAGTCTCGCCACTTTCCCGAATGAGGATGAAATGATGAGGACAATACATACACCCATATCCTAGGCGGTGGAAATCCCCGACCCGGTCGGGATTCGGACCCGGGACCCCGTGATCTAGAGGCAGCAACGCTAGCCACTAGACCACGAGCCGCGGACGTTACATTTTTGTATATCCCGCATTATTGTGATCACAATATTTTAATATACCGTCTAGTTGATCAAAAACGTTTTTTTTCATTATTTTTAGAGTCATCTGACGAAAAAACCTTCTCGTAGGATTATAGAAACATCAGAAAATTCTGTCGGACTATAAGAAACTCCATATTCCCATCATAACGAAGTATCGCTGTACAGTCCACAAAGACTTAAAACAAAAAAAAACAAAAAAACAAAAAAAAAAAAAACAAGGCAGTAACACGTCTATAATTTCAGATTTGAGTTATATACATCGAACAACTGGTAATTTACTACACGATGCACACTGCAAAAATACGTATATACATATTGTGGTCGGTTTCGTCTTTTACATATAATCTACAGGCCTAAGTTATGGACTGTTAGACGAGTATACAATGCCTTGTCTCTATATTCTGGTATTTACTCATCCACGTGCTCAAAGAAGATTTCCTGCTTGCCTCTTCGAGTGTACAAATTGCCTTTGACGAAGATGGGCGGCATCCGACGTCAGTACACGATGCCCACGCAGAACATTAGGGACCCAGCGTCATCCTTGAGTTGGTAGACTGTGTTTCTGTGACGTCCCGTGATCGTCGGGCTCCAGTCATATATTCACGGCGTCCTTAGAGGAAGTTGTCACGCAATTATGTGGCGTTCTACCATCGTTTCCTATTGTCAGTTGTGTCACGGTGTCATGAACAGCACTTCGTTATTTTTTCCTCGCTTCTTATTAAATCTTAGGTAGGCAAACGCATTCCTGTATGGAAATCGCGTGACTTTTAGTAATTATCCTGATAAAATAATAAGATTAACCATTATAATTTGCTATACGAGCACCTGTTTAGTACCGTAACGCTACTGATACCACTGATGTTTGATTTACAATATCTGTCAACAGAATCCATTACAGACGACACGTTTCCAACGAGGCAGAACGACAGGCTATAATGAAAGGTGAAGTAACTGCATTGCAATTGCAGAACATAGATGTTGCCGTTTGAAATTCTGAATTTCTTCCATTTGATCAAATCTGACTTTCAAAACCTATACTTTTAGCTGCAGACATGTCTAACTAATTCATTATCCTTCAGTGTGCATGCTGGGGCAGTCATCTGTGAAGTCGACAACAGACATCGTGTAGTATCCGAGAGATTTCCTGTGTTAGGATGGAGGCCTTGTGCACACCGTAAGGTGTTAAGTCCTTGAAGCTGCCCGTGGACTCGCCAACGCCAAACACGTGGATAAGGGTGTATGCTGACAGCAGAGATGTGTAGCAGAGAACGAACAGACGTCGTCGGCGGTGACTTGTCAGGATCGATAAGAGAGGCATCGTCAGGAGTGCCCCAGGCAAGTGTCATAGGACTGCTCTCGTTCTCTGTATACGTAAACGATCTGTCGGGCAGGGTGTACAGCAGTCTGTGACTGATTGCTGATGACGATGAAGTGTATGGGAAAGTGTTGTCGTTGAGTGGCAGGATACAGGATGACATGGACAGAGTTTCTTTTTGGTGTGATGAATGACAATTTTCTCTAAATAAGGATTAATGTAAGATAACGCAGAAGAGTACGAAAAACAATCCAGTAATGTTCGAATACAGTATTACTTGTCTGCTACTTGACACAGTCATATCGATTAAATAGCTTGGCGTGACGTTGCATATTGATATGAAATGGAAAGTGCACGACGTACTGTCTGTTGTGGGGATGGCATATGGTTGATTTCGATTTATTGCGAGGATTCTAGGAAGACATAGCTCATTTATAAAGGATGGCGCGTGTGGAACATTTGTGTGACAAATTGTTGAATAATGTTCAGGTTTTTGGGATCCCTAACAGGTAGCATGAAAGGATGACATGGAAGTAATTCAGAGTCGATCCCCAACAGGTTGCATTAAAGGATGACATAGAAGTAATTAAGAAGCATGGTATATGTTGACAGTAGGTTCGATCAACATGCGAGTATTACGGCAATGGTCTGTGAACTCGAATGGGAATCCCTGGAGGGACGGAGAGCTTCTTTTCATGAAACATTTTTGAAGAAGTTTAAATAACCGGCGTTTGCGACAGAGCGTAGAACGGTCATATAGCCACCAACATTCATATTGCATAAGGATGACGCAGAGGAGCTAAGGAAACCAGGGATCGAACGGAAGCATGTGGACTGTGGTTTTACCATCACTTCCGTTACGAGTAGAACAGGGAAGGGAATGACTAGAAGTGGTACAAGGTACTCTCCACCATACTCCGTATGGTGGCTTGTGGTGTATGTATGTTGATGCAGGCACTCTCACTGGTCACCTTATACCCCGCACTTCGCACTGCTCTGAAAGTGCTGTTTCCTGCCAGTAGCGCTTGCTATTTTATTTTCAGCTTAAAATGCGGCAGAGATAAACTTGAACCGACCTAGCAGGCACCGACCACAACACACTTTACGCGGATTAAGGAAAATCCACCCCATCAGCTGTGGCGAGCAGAGCCCATTTTTTGCTGACGCCTGCTTCTGCGTCCCTAACAAACAAGAGGACGTCGCCAATGTGGATGTATTTCCAAGCGAATAAAACCATTCCCCCTATTAAAATCTTAATCTAATAATTGTTCCTCCGAACACATGTCTCAAAAGACTGTGGTATGCTGCAAGTGTTCTTGAAACTTCGCAATAGAGGAGCGCCTCTTCATCAACAGGCATCGACCGTTCAAGAGGACGCCAGTTGAAGACGAAACTTCAAATTGATTGCAATACTTGATTTCGACCGCTCTGTTGAGATGTTCTGCAAGAGCCTTCTGATGTCCCCGCTTGTTTAAGTATTCTTATTTCGGTGAGAACGGTCACAAAATCCTGACGGTGCTTATCTGAGTGAAACCGATAGAATATTTCATCATCTTTTGGGTGTGCCCGATGGTAGTAAATCGCATCGTTGCTGTCCACAAGTGAATGGACAGATTTTTCTCTGCTCCTTTAAACTCAAGGACGAAGTAGATAAACTAACATAAAATATTAACAACTCGGCTGAAATGAGTGAAACCGCGGTATCGCGTTGCGAGTGGTTTTCCAATCGCACACAGACTACAGGACATCACAGTGCTTGAGGTCAGTATGACTATAACGCCAAATGGGGCTGAACCCGCAACATGAGGCAGTTGAAGGAACGGGAAAACAGTGTGTGTCAATCAGCCAGCAATTACTGTGCATTGTGGTGTTCTTCAGTACAGCATGGCCCAGAGACAATATGTGGATGGCTTCACCAGGGGAAGAATCATCCTGAAACTGGAAGGAAGACGAAGCGTGACGCGTGCTTCTCGTGAGTTTGGTATTGCTCTCAACATTATTTCACGTGCATGGGGAGCGTTTCCAACCACAGGAGAGGAGGTGGTCAACCATGGTCAACTATAGCAGCAGATGACCGCTACAAATGCGCAACAGGCAAGACAGAACCTACGTGAAACGGGAGGTACAACCGCAGCCACATTTAACGGGACTGCAAGACACACTATCTCATGCTTCACAGGGGCACGGCGACCACAGAAGGGTGGTGTCTTTACCCAACGACCAGAATGAGCATAGAGACTGGACCAACGATGCGTGGGTCGCGTGTTCTTTTCGGGTGAGGGAAAATTCAGTTTGAATAGTGATTTTGGACATGTCATCATATGGTGAGAGGTGGGAACTCGTAATGCACTCAGAAACATTGTCAAACATGACCGTTTTGACGGTCCAACTGTTATGGTGAGGGAGGCATAATGTTGCATGGGCATCCTGACGTTCAAATCTATGAACGCAGTACAATCAACGGTCATTGTTGTTGCGACACTGAACTTCTTCCACATGAGCGCTGTATCAGGGGTGCATTTGGTCCCGACTTTGTTTATTGACGGTACCGACTTGATGTTTATTGATTATAATGCGAACATCGCAGTTGGTGGAGTTCTTGGACTGACCTTCCCTTGCCCCTACTTAAATCCCATCGAGAACGTGTGGAATTTGTTGGGAAGACATACTGCAGCACATCCACCTGCACTAGGTGTCAAACTAACTGGTGAAGTAATGGAACGCCCTGCCACCTGAATTTCTTAGCAACCTCTTGGCCAGCATAGCCGCGCGCTGCAGAGCACGCATTGCCATCCATGGTGATCACACACCCTACTAAGAATCATGTCCCGCTTTTTGTCATGTCCAAGGGACCATCATAAATCGCATTGATTTCAGTGTAATTATTGTCTTTGAATAAAAATATTATTTTTGTTCATCTCATTGCTTGTTTCTTTCAGTTACCATTTGTACTATACTGTAGCAGTTCTTTCTATGTGTGGCATACGTTTCATCGAGCTATGTTACTTGGCAGTGACATGTCATGTGAACGTTACTTTCAAGTATTGGGTACCGCTATAGTTCCAATCTCGGATTTTCGCAGATGATACGGTAACGCTGAGGCAAATGTATTCGGTAAAAATGCAGTAGGTCTATTATCAATTTCCAGTCAGTGTGGAGAAACGTAGAACCGGGGTATCGTCTGAGTAGCGGATTAATGTGGTGTGTCACAAAAACATGCTAGGTGTGCTTGTTAACGTTGTTTACAAGTATCACAAAAAATTCTTGAGCAACTGACACGATTATTTGGTAGGTCAAAGTTTTGAGATTTGATCGATATCTAGGCGTGAATACGGTAAACAGATTCAAATTGATGTAAGTTTTAGTAGCTGTTCAGATATAAAGCGGCTTTCAATGGGCGGAGTAATGTGGTGATCTACATCAATTCATTCCTTGGATTGAAGATCACTACAACCAAAACCAAGTACTAACAGTAACAGGCAACAGTGAGCGTAGACAATGGTATAGCGAAAGGTCAAAGGCTAGGTTCGCGAAGCCAGCGTGGCGGAAACCTTAACTGGCTGACCTCCTACGAGCTGTGTATCTCCCGAGCACATACTTACAATACTTCAACCCCGTTCGGGGTGTAAACTACGAACGTGCTTCAATTTTTTACGGATACATGTATCCTGAAGAGATCGTGCAGATAAATGTACATGTACATGTACATCTACATCTACATGAATACATTGCAAATCACTTTTAAGTGACTGGCAGAGGGTTCATCGAACCACCTTCACAATTCTCTATTATTCCAATCTCGTATAGCATGCGGAAAGAACGAACACCTATATCTTTCCGTACGAACTCTGATTTCCCTTATTTTATCGTGGTGGTCGTTTCTCCCAACGTAGGTTGGTGTCAACAAAATATTTTCGCATTCGGAGGAGAAAGTTGGTGATTGGAATTTCTTGAGAAGATTTCGTAGCAACAAAAAACGCCTTTCTTTTAATGATGTCCAGCCCAAATCCTGTATCATTTCAGTGACACTCTCTCCTATATTTCGCGATAATACAAAACGTGCTGCCTTTCTTTGAACTTTTTCGATGTACTTCTTCAGTCCTATCTGGTAAGGACCCCACACCGCGCAACAGTATTCTAAAAGAGGACGGACAAGCGTAATGTGGGCAGTCTCCTTAGTAGATGTGTTACATTTTCTAAGTGTCCTACCAATAAAACGCAGTCTTTGGTTAGCCTTCCCCACGTTTTGTATGTGTTCCTTCCAATTTAAGTTGTTCGTAATTGTGATTCCTAGGTATTTAGTTGAATTTATGGCCTTTATATTTGACTGATTTATCGTATAACCGAAGTTTAACGGATTCCTTTTAGCACTCGGGTGGATGGCCTCACACTTTTCGTTATTTAGGGTCAATTGCCAATTTTCACACCATTCAGATATCTTTTCTAAGACGTTTTGGAATTTGTTTTGATCTTCTGATGACTTCATTAGTCGATAAACGAAGCGTCATCTGCGAACAACCTAAGACGGCTGCTCAGACTAGTCTGTAGTCAAGAGCTCGCTTTCAAGTGGAGGCCGGCACTCTTCCCAAGTTCAATGTCGTTAACGGACTCGATAGAAACCATAATCTCTACAACTGCATAAAGAGAAGTCGTTTTTCTACGTTATTTCGAAAAACTGACCGCATTACTTCAAAATTTTACTTGATATATAGGGGAAGCGTCATTAGCAAAACTCTCGAAAAGTTTTTGATCGTACAATGTAGGCTTTCACGGCCGGCGTCTTTTTCAATTAGAACCACGAAAAGAAGTGTTAATACTCGCATAGCCGAACACAAAAGGAACTGTCGTCTAGGACACACCGAAAAATCCACCGCAGAAGAACACGTTTTTCGAGATGGGAACCACAAAATTAAATTCAGTGAGACATCACATTATAACGCACGCATGTCCAGAGAAGCAGTGGATGTCGTCTTTGCACCAACAGAATGACAATCGATTATTTTTAATCGATGGTGATGACGCCTTCGAGGAATAATCACACAGTCGGCATTACGCGACATATGGTGGTGCCTTCTATAAATGCAGGAGCCTCTCAAGTCAGTGGACGTATTCCGTATTTGGAGACGAGCGTCAGGAAGCAGTTTTATACATCGACCACGGCCTCTCAGCCCGGAAATTTTAACTTACGTTCTTCACTGATCCACTTTAAATTTCTCTAACATTCAGTCGGACACAGGCTGTTTAACTATTTAAATAACAACGTAAAGATTTTCTGTTAAACAGACTGCGAGAAGAAAATGCCGTTGCGTGAAAGCGTGTGGTTTCGTTTTCCTTTAGGTCAGTTAATCAATTGTTTGTCCCTCCTTATATCTAATTTTGAACAACTGCGTACACAACAATATGCTCTGTTTTTTTTCCTCGCAGTCGGCTTTTTCAGAAAACAAGAAAATTGTATTTATCGTTATCAGCTTACTGTTAGAATACTACTACGAAATCTACATCATGCGAAGCTGTGTAATCCTCTCCCTTCGCAGACTAGAAGATACGAAGTACAGTCACTGAAGCTACTATCCTGACATATCCAGCAGCCTGTGAATTCTCTCTCATACCCGGTATGGCAATGCTCCCATCTGAATTACCGATTCATTTTGATGGACTTCAGTTCCCAATCATGGTTTCGTTTGTAATAACACAAAAAAGTTAAGGTCAGAGAGGGGTGGAATGGGCAGAGAGAGGCGTGGGGCTGGGGGTGTCGGAAGAGGCGAGGGATGGAGTGAGACCGGAGGAGGAGGAGTAGATGGTCAGAGAGAGGGGTGAGAAGGAGGTTTAGGACGTACGAGGGGGGACCACAAAGAAACCGGATTGTTGCATTAAAAATTTATTGATGAACCTTTTTACAAAATTACTTCAGTCACCTTCAAAATACTCTCCATTACATGCGATGCACTTGTCAAGTCTCTTTTCCCGCCGTTGAAAGCATGTTTGGAACTCTTCAAGTTTGATATTGTCCAGTGCCCTTTTCGAAGCTGTTTTTACCGCCTCCACACCGACATAACGCTCCCCTTTTAGCGTTTTCTTCATTCGTGGAAATAGGAAAAAGTCGCACGGGGCTGGGTCCGGCGAATACAGAGCGTGGGAAACGACAGACCATCTCTGAGATGCCAAATAGTGGGTCACTCGTAAGGGCGTGTGTGCTGGAGCGTTGTCGTGATGCAGAAACCAGTCACCTGATCGCCAAAGTTCCGGGCGTTTCCTCCTCACATCCTCTCGCAGGCGCCTTAAAACATCCAAGTAAAAGTGCTGGTTAACAGTCCGGTCAGAGGGTACGAATTCCCGATGCACAATTCCACGAACATCAAAAAAGACAATGATCATCGTCTTCACACATGACCTCACTTGCCTTGCTTTTTTTGGTCTGGGAGAGTTGGGAGTCTTCCACTGGCTTGACGCTTGCTTGGTTTCTGGGTCATACCCGTAACACCAACTCTCATCCCCTGTAATGATTTAGTTCAAGAAGTTTGGATCACGTGCAATCTCTGTTTTTAAGTCCTGACACACATTCATGCGGACTGTTTTTTGCTCCTGTGTGAGAAGGCGCGGAACAAATTTAGCAGCAACACGTCTCATGTGCAAATCCTCACTCAAAATCCGCTGGCACGAGCTCCAACTGATTCGTGTCTCTGCTGAAATTTGGTCGATCGTTTGGCGACGATCCTCGTTGATCTTTTGGCGGACCTATTCAATGTTCTCCTCATTTCGCGATGTTGAAGGGCGTCCAGAACGAGTTTGGTCTTCAACACACATCTCACCACGTTTAAAGCGCCCAAACCACTCGAAAACCTGTGTGCGGCTCATAGCTTCCTCCTGGAAAGCTTCCTGAAGCATTTGGCGTGTCTCCGTTGCAGTTTTTTTAAGCAGGAAACAAAATTTCACACACACTCTTTGTTCTTTTAAAGTTGCCATAACGACTTCGCAGAGGTAATCCACCAACAGAGAAAGACAATACCACACTTGCACGTTCAGCTGTACACTGACGCCGTCTGCACAGCTGTTTCATGAAGATCTCTACTAACACCATCTAGCGTGAGAACCGTGCACTACGCCTACGAGTGGCAGCGCCCTCGGAGTCCGGTTTCTTTTGGGTCCCCTCTCGCATATCAGATTCGCAAATATATTTCGTAATTACGAAGCACTGTCAGTTCCTCTAGTATATGTTACAACAACCCGTGCGATCCACATTAATTCACAGTGTATGGATGTAGATATACCATATTGTTACTAACACAAAAACATTTTCTGCTTAAATGGCTCTCATCAGTCTGACGCAGTGGCACTGACACGGTTATTCAGTTAAGAGAAGAGGGTGCTCGTTCGATAGGCAGAGAGAGTGCTGAAGTGGCTGTGGGAGCGGCTCTCGGCGGCGGGCGTCCGTTTTCACGCCCCACATCGCCGCTCGCGGCGTGTTGGCCGGACCGCAACGGCCAAGTTGCGTGTAGGCGGGCAGGCGGAGGCAGCCCCCGGAGGCAGCGAGGCGCGGCGCTGCGGGCGTCCACCACGCCGCCGCCTCTAATTCCGGGCAACGAGTGTGAGAGGGGGCAGGGTGGCCAGAGTGCAGATAAAGTTTAATAAGTCCATTAGCGGCCCCAAACGGTGCGGCGCCGAGCGGGTGGGGGCGGGCGGGGTGGCGAGCCGAGCAGAGGCGGCTCCGTGCACGGCGCGGCCGCCCGCTATCTGGCGGACACTCGCTGCCGGCAGCGTGGCACGGCCGCACAGTGGCGTGCGTGATTTCTGCCGCGGCGGCGGAGGCGGAGGCGGTCGTGGCTCCTCATTTAATTAGCGGCCGACAACAGGCGGGCTGCGAGCTAACACCGTGACCACGCCCTCGCCCCGCTGTGGACCCACAACATTTCAAATGTTACAGTGTTTTATTAGTATCGACGAACAATTTTAATTCGCGATGTACGGAGAGCGGTATATAAACTGATCAGCCAGAACCCTATGACCACCGACCTATCGATATAAAGCCGTCCAGGCGATAGCCGCATCACCTGGCGAGGAATGATTGCAAGTTGGACACACGCACAGTGCAGGGGGAGATACGCGATTATGTAGGCCCGGAGGCTCGGCACGAGTATTTCGAAAACTGCACGACTTGGTGTTCGAGGAGTGCTGTTGTGAATGTCTTCAACACGTGGCGAAACCAAGGTGAATCAATGACCAGACGCCGTGAGTTTGGGCGGCCACGCCCCATTACAGATGTCAGACGTGGACTGGACAGCCTTGTAAAACAGGACAGGTGGTGAAATGTGGCGGAACTAACATCACGCTTTAAAGTTGGGTAGAGTAGAAGTGTGTCTCAAAACACATAGCAATGAACACTCCTAAATATGGGTCTCCGCCAACGCCCATCGGCATTGGGCGTTGGCGCAGTGGCAGAGCGTTAAATTTGTCTGATGAATCCCGATACCTTCTTCATCATGGCGATGAGAGAGCGCGAATCCGTCGTATTCCAGGGTAACAGGTCCTTGACACCTGTACGGCGGGACGGAGATAGGCTGGCTGAAGCTCAACTCTGCTCTGGGAAACATTCACGTGGGCATCCGTGGGTGCAGTGGAGCTCGTGTAAGGCACAGCGACAGTCAAAGAGCACTGTACACTGTTTACAGACCAGACATCACAGTCATGTATCCTGAAGACAGCGGCATTTTTCAGCAAGGCCAAGAGTTTGATGCAGTGGTTCGACAAATACAGTGGCGAGTTCCAGTCGATGTGATGGTCCCCCAACTCGCCAGATCTGAACCCGATAGAATACATATGAAATGTGATTGACGTGGCTTCAAAGCTTATCACCCACCTTCCAGGAATTTATGGGAATTACGCGACTTGTGTTCAAAAATGGTTCAAATGGCTCTGAGCACTATGGGACTTAACTTCTAAGGTCATCAGTCCCCTAGAACTTAGAACGACTTAAACCTAACTAACCTAAGGACATCACACACATCCAAGCCCGAGGCAGGTTTCGAACCTGCGACCGTAGCGGTCGCGCGGTTTCAGACTGTAGCGCCTAGAACCGCTCGGCCACCACGGCCGGCGCGACTTGTGTATGCAAATATGGTGCCAAGTCCCTCCAGTGACATATCAAGGCCTCATTGCTTCCATGCCACGACGCGTAGTAGCTAATATCCCTGACGAAGTTGGATACACCGGGTATTGGGTAGTTAGACAAAATGTTCTTGCTGATCAGTGTAGACTGAGACTACGCGATGTATTACAACTTAACTATAATCTAAACTCCCGCTAATACGACCCCACATCCAGTCTGTATTCCAGCGGTCGTCAAACTTTTTTGCTCAATAATGAATACTGAAATTGTGGGCCGCGTAAGTACTCATTAACATATGGTAACCGACGGACACCGATAAGCAAAAACATTATAACTGTAGTGTTTGCATGAGGCCTATGGTAGTCATCGAAGACACGCTAACAACTACGAACCACCTGCATCCCTTCATGCTTGATATCTTTCCCGACGGCGATGTCATCTTTCAGCAGTATCATTGTCCGTGTCTCGGAGTCATAACTGTGCTGCAGTGGTTTGAGGAGCATTATAGTGAACTCACGCTGATCTCTCAGCGATCAAACTCACTTAATGTAAATCCTAAGGAATGCCTCTGGGTTGCTATCGGGCGCCGTTACTACGTACGCAATTTAGCAGCCCGTTATTTACGCGGATTACATGACATGTGCGTAGATATCTAATGCCACATTCCTCCACAAATCTATCAACGCACTGTCGGATCCCTGATATGCAGACTCATTCATGTTTTTCATTCGAATGACGGACAAACAAGCTATTAAGCAGGTGGTCATAATATTTTGGCGCATCAGTGTAAATTAATATGTTATGAACTCCTAACAGACTGACCATACTAAGTTTGCCCGCATGTCTACAGTCCTCTATTTCAGATTAGCGCCACCCTCCGCGATCACAAAGTTTTTCTCTTTAGTCGTCAGTCTTCTGGTTTATGCGACCTACCACGTATTCCTCTCCTGTGATTTCTTCTCTCACAATAGCACTTGTACCGTATGTCCTCAATTATTTGATGGATTATTTCAATCTCTGTCTTACCCTACAGTTTTACGATCTGCAGCTTCACTAGCCCTAGTACCATGAAGGTTATTCACCGACGCCTTAACCCATGTCTTGCCATCTTGCCCTCTTCCTTGTCGGTCTCTTCCATACGCTCCTTTCTTCGCCGTTTCTGCGGAGAACTTCCTCATTCCTTATCTTATCAGTCCACCTGATTTCCAACGTCCTTCTGTAGCAGGTGATTAATAAAAGTTTTGAATGCCATGTTTCTTCCACTCAGTAGTGCGCACTCACGAATCCGTGTCACTTCCGTACCAAAATTTATACCATAACCGCTGACAGAGATGAGTCGTGCACGTCCGTGAGTTGTCAGTAACGTAAGACGAACAATAAAGCATTACTCCTTTTACGTCCTGTAACTGCGCAGTGGTCCGCTACTTAGTCCTCTGCCCATGAGGTAAGCGGCCAACTTTACTTAACTCACGTCAGAATTCACCAACGTCAGTGGAAACCGAAACACATCTTAAATAATTAATTTCTCTGTAAGTATTTCTGTTTGTTACTGAGCATAAAATTACACTCGTAAGAAGATTTTAAAGTTAGTTGAATTTTTGAAGTCGGCTGTTAGTTGCTAGATACACATTGTTATAAATCATGACTGAGGATAGTGGGGCCGCAGGAACACTTGGTTCGGGCCGCAAGTGGCCAGCACGCCGCAGTTTGACGACTACTTCTCTAGTAGCTCCAGCAGAAATGACCCATACAATAATGAACGGTCGTGTTAACAATGTTGGAAGTTAATTACAATCTTAAACGATGCTGTAAATGTTCGAAATTGTGCTTTCCTTATGGTTCAGTATCATGGCTTCTAAATGAAAACACGTTATGCTAAACCTCAAACGGAAACTCGAAATTAGAAATAAGTTGAACTGAGGTTCTTGGCTGAAAGCCACTGCTGCTGAGTACAATGGTGGACGAGCGACTCTTTATGACTAACTATAACAGACGAAGTGATAATCAAAAGGATACAGGAATATCACAACGCAAATGATGAAGAAGAGGACATAGGAGGAGAGAACGTGAAGATAGGCCATACTGATGGCGCTGAAGCTGCAGACATCTTCTTGGAGTCTGTTATGCAACAATCAGAAACATGCAGTACCGATACAATGTTTGTAAAGCCGTTGTGTAGTAAGACAAGTTGCCATCGCGTGTCATCATTCCGTCAACTAAAAATTTGGTACACGTTGCGTAGTGAGAGTTACTACTGTAGATGTACACACTCGAGGGCTAAGTTTTGTACGAAAGCGAGAGTATCTATGGATTTAATAAAGTATACTACCGTTGTGTTTGCGCAAAATTTAAGATACTGTCAATAATCCGGCACTTCCACTAATTCGGCAGCCTTATGTGTAAGGAATTCCCGGATTAGCAATAGTCCGACTCCAGTGCATCTGCAAATGGGACCATGATAATGGCTTTCAGAAGAAAGAATACAGTCACATAGAGAACAGTATTAAATAAGAACATTTTAGAACAAATGTCCCACTTCAGTTATCTAGGATGTGATATTAATTATGAAAAAGACCGTGAGAAGAACGTCACCAAATATGAAGCTAACTGCGGAAGAACTTTAGGAAGGGAAACAAGAAAAGAAACAAAAATGAAATTCTATAAAGTTATGACTGTACTTATTCTTGTATATGTTTCCGAATCATAGACAGTAACAAAATCACATTTACAAGCAGCAGAGATGAAGTTCATGAAATATGTAAGAGGCTGTAATAAAATGGATAAAATAAGGAATGAAACAATACGATCAGATTTAAAAATCATGACAGATAATGACAAGGTAGAAGAGAATAGAATGAAATGGCAAGATCAAGTTGATAGAATGATAGAAAACATACTGCCAAAAAAGATGAATTATTGGTCGACTGGAAGGAGAGAACTAGATAGACTTCGTAAGAGATGGACGGATGGATGATGATGATGATTAGTCGGCCTCCGCAGAAACCAGTTATCGATTCAGAAAAATGTTATTTGACAGAGTTATCCGTTAAAATTGCAACGGCATGAATGCAACAAGCAGCAGATGTCAAATTGTCATGTAGTGTACTACGTGTTTGATATGAAAATTAGAATTTCAACACAACCGCACATATTAGCTAGGAGTACCGCCGTCTTCTTGTTATTCTTCCGAATTTTCCGTATTTGGCCAACTGCGGTTTGTTACTGTTGCCACTTTTTCTCAGTCTACCAGGATCTCTTTTCCCTTTTGATTAATAGTTCATTAATTATAGTGGTAGTATCTCTGGATCCATTCATTTTAGATGTTCATTCAATTTCTTTTTGCTTTTATCCAGTTCTTCTATCACTCTCCTAATTTACAGCTAATTTCGAACATCTTCATTTCGTATTTTACCTATTATTTTACATTAATTCACCGCTCTAAGCTATCACATTTCTCTCCCTTGTATTTTTTTCTGGGCATTTATTCAATACGCACTATTTACTTCCATATAACAGGGGTAGCAATGCGAATGTTTCATAAAAATTCAGTCGCGTATTACCCTTTAAAGTACGGTTAATCGTTCCACATATTCTGCAAAATTTATTCAACTCAATCTGCGTATCTTCTTTGTATTCAAACGATACTTTACACCCACGATAAGTTTTAGTTAAAATACGGGGACTATTCGGAGACATGGTCCGATCGGTCGTGAAATGGAAACCACTGTGAAAATCAATAATGTTCTATTTTCACGAGTTACCTACATCTTCCATCTACTTCTTAACATAGTCGCCGCGCCGACTTAGACATTCGTTATAGCGTTGTATCAACTTTCCAATACCCTCGTCATAGAATGCAGTCGCCTGCGCGTTCTGCCAATTCTCTACGCTTTTGTGCAACTCGTTGTCTGTGCCAGAATGACCAGTGGTTCGTGTAAACAGAGATGAAACTCAGGAGGAGCCAATTACGTGCTGTATTGTAGGTGATCATCGAAAACGCTGCAGGAGCATCTTCATTGCCCCTGCAGAATGTGGCCGAGAATTACCGTAAAGAAGGAAATACATGACAGTTATATTACGTGGGATGCTTGACGTCGGGCGAAATCTACCATTAGGCTCCCGTACATTACGCGAGACACTATTTTCAAGGCACCTTTAGATACTCACAGTGCGCTCAGAACCGAAAACAGCGACGCAATGCCATCGACGGGCATCTCGGACGTTACTTTCTGAATAGCCCTCCAATTTTACCCGTTCGTCAATTGCTTGTTTTCACTGAATATTTTCCACAAAATGCAACGGACATAGATGGAATGAAGGCCCATTCTTCTTGACTGAGCGTAGGAGAACGATGCGGGAGACCCGCGCCGCCGTACTAGGCATGCTGACACTTGTTGATGACCCAACACTGAAATCTGCAGCAATTTTCGGAAGGGTCGCTCATCTATCACGATGCACGATTCTCTTCGGTCGTCGTTGGTTGCGTTCTTGTAGGATCTTTTTCCAGCCGCAGCGATGTCGGAGATTTGATGTTTTGCCGGATTCCTGATATTCACGGTACACTCGTGGAATGGTCGTACGGGAAAATCCCCACTTCATCGCTATCTTGGAGACCCTGTTCCCATCGCTCGTGCGCCGATTATAAAACCACGTTCACACTCACTTAAATCTTGATAACCTGCCATTGCAGCAGTAGCCGATCTTACAACTGCGCTAGACACTTGTCTTATATAGGCGTTGCCGACCGCAGCGTTTATTTATCTGCCTGTTTTTGTATCTCTGTATTTGAATACGCATGCCTATATCAGTTTCTCTGGGACTTCAGTGTATGTTTGCATCGGTTCTGCATATATGTCTTCCACATCTAAAATTCCAGATACTTCTTTATGCAGACTTTTGATAGCTGATATAAGCTGTAAAGGGTAACGTCTGAGCTCCACCATCCTGCGTAATTTTTCCCTAACCAAATTATCGAAAGTCTTCTTAAAATCTACAAAAGCAATGTGTGACTCTTCTTACGAGTAAAATTACCCCTGCATTTCCACAAGCTGTCGTAAAATAAAAACTGCGTCAGTCTTTGATCCTCTCGTTCTTGATCCGACCTGTTCATTCACTAGTAAACATTCTGCTATTGTCTTCATCGTGTTTAAAACTCCTGCATTTAGTAGCACAATCCACATTCTGTATATTAAGAAAGATTGCACAGCGGGATTCTCATACAGAAATCACATTTGAATCTTGGTTGATTGTGGTTATACTTCGTGCAAGAAGGAGTGATGCATACCAGCATATGTCGAAATTTAACAGCAGCAAGTAGAAGCGTGACGTCACAGTCCTTAATAGTAAGGCTGAGCTTTCAGTCAACTGTGGCCTCACTATCTACAGCATGTTCCTTCGGCCTGTAATGGACTACACAAGTGTTCTTTGGGACAACGGGGCTACGACTCACATACAGAGGCTCCGCATCCTATAAAATAAGACGGAGTGGAGGACATTCCACGTGCCGACCAACTTTCCAGCGCACTATTTACACGAAGCCGCTGAAGAGGTGAAGTCCTAGAAAAACATCTGTAAAGTTCTGCAAGCATACAAGAACGTCAAAAAGCGTGTTAATCCGCCAGCTAGTAAGGCCAGACGACAACCAAAACCGCAACAACCGGCCAGTGGCCCAACTAAACAGATAGTACACACAATCCCTGGCGAAAAATTATCAACTAAAATATCCCGAAATCCAAATACCAAATAAATAAACAGATGTTTCCTAAAGTTACACTCATACGATCCTAGCAATAAATGTATAATCACTATTACACCTCGCTGGATGTGACGTCGACAGTCGTACAGAAAGAGTTGCACATTACCGCAACTACGGTTCGGTACTTTTGGCGCAGCACTGAAATGACGAAGTAAAAGGTAGGAATAGTATTGAAACATAAATGAACTTTCTATTTAGCTATAACAATGAAATACTATACGAAGCTGGAATGCGTAGTGCTATATCTTTCATTCATAAAATGTTATCAAGAAATTTTTCTCTCTTATGAAATGCTTATGAAATAAAACATACAGTATTTCATGAATTATGTTAATAAATGTCTTTCAAAAAGTATGTCTACTCCAGATTACAGTCCTCTGCGATTTCGGCTTGTGAGATTTGAATAAGATCACTGAAAATATTTGACTGTGTCGCCTATCAGGAAAATCATCGAACTTCTTTAACTTGATGTCGAAAATTGTAGACTGCTCTTTTCAGATACGTAGAATTGTTAAATTTCGGTGAAGTCACCTCAAAACTCTCCCACAAAAATTTCGTCTCATGCCAGTTGTCTCACAATATCTTTAAAATCAAGTTATGACTGAGATCGCACAAATAATAACCACGACTTTGAATAACACTTTGCTTTCGAATTATATTTACAGCATATACTTACATTAATTAAGCAGTGAACAGCAGTACGAATCAGAATCAAATCAGCAAAGGAATGCAATGCGAATGACAAATTAAATGCTAATGAAAACGTCTAAATTATTTTGTCACTTATATGTATCAAATGTGAGAAAGTATTCTCGTAAAGTTATGAAGTAGTTTGTATTATGTTTCTACGCTTTAGTTTCTCCTTGCTATTACGTAATCTTAGCCACTGTGCATGAATATTAGCTATTATTACTAATATGTAACTAAGAAACCGTAAAACCTCAAACTTAAGAAAAGAGGCGCCACACTGTGGAAATGAGAAACTGGCAGCCAATAGTTTCTCTTTGTTTGTTTGTTTTGCACATAATTAGACTCGCACATCGTTCTATGTTGAATTTTATAAATTATAAAAATAAACTGATGGCTTTGTAACTAAAATAATTACTTCTGATACAAGGGCAATTTACACGCACAAACACAAAACATCTATATAATTATCGTTGTTATTTTGTATTCAGCAGAAAGTTCTTTCTCATGACCAAAGGCAAGAGTTTCCTGTTATTAATGATAAATGCGGAAGTTGTTTACGAACATCAGGAACACAGAAGCATAGTTTACCTGAACTTGACGGGGGACTAAAGCGATGTTTGATGTAATCTGGTTTTGCGTTTTTTTAGATTTAACTTCTTTGAGGAGATTGCGTTTTCTAGCGCTATACGATAAATCCGTATTGTTTTCTTATTTTTACTGCAACATTTCTGTGTTTCACGTTACGAACAAAGAACTTTAGAATAAAACCTGAATTAAACATGCACATTTCCATTTTGCTATAGTTTTTGTTTATTTTTAAGTAACAGACAGGAGGACAATTATCTAGCATAAAAAATTTTCACATGTTCAGTTTGCTGCTATTGAAGAAGATAACAAATACAATAAAATGGATATAAATTTCATGATATGAAGTAACGGAAATATGAGTAAACATTGTGAAAATCACTCATGAATGTTACTTTATTTACCTTTAAACGAAACGTAATTAACATTGTTTCCTTTCAATCATATAACAGTGGTCATTAAATTCTTCATTTGCGTGGCCATACCATCCGTAGTTGCTTTACAGTATTTGAGGGTATTGTCGTTCTGTCGTTGCAACTACAAAAAATGCGTGTTTTTTTTTTCACCAGACGCATTTCGCTTTATTAGGGTAAAGCATCATCAGTGGTCTGTAATTATGTTATTTACATATTGATTTGCTTTAACATCGAAAAACTGTTTGTTCACAATGCTGGTTTTTACTTATGGCGATATCCCTTTGATTTTTCGCGGGAAATGCCACCTGCTAGCAGATTGTTGATCTTTTCCTTCTTCAGACACTGATAGTTGTGGTCTAGTTTTTAGTTTCTCTGCAGCACTAAGCATTTTTTTATGTTTTACACTAGACTCGACTGTTTTCTGTTTCTTTTCATACTTCCAAGTATGTATTGTGGTTTGTGTTTTGTAGTGTTGACAACATAACATCGCCACCGGTCTTTGACCTATACTCTTTCTTTTAGTTTACTGCATGTGTATATTATACTTAATTTCTAGAAAATGATAGAACATGTAAGAGACATTAATATCCCTGGCACAGCAACACTACTCTCCTTTGATATAGAAAGTATGTACAGTTGCATCCCTGTTCGCGAAACTATAAAAAATTGAAGAAAACCTGAAAACATACAACCAGCTACCTCATGAACACACATAAGAAACAATAAAATTATTACAGTTAATAACACAACAAAATTATTTCGAATTCAATCAAAAATACTACATACAAGAAGAAGGGTTACCCATGGGTTCACATATCAGGAGCAGTGGCCAACATTTTCATGAATCATGTAGAAAAATTAATACCTAAAGACACAGTAACAAAAAAGAGTTCAATCATCATCTATAAGTGCAGAAACCTGGATGACATAAAGACATAAATACTGTGTACAAAAACATAAAGTTCACAGTAGAAGGAGAACAAGAAAACTCACGAAGCTTTCTAGACATAACAATAAGAAAAGACAATAACAAACACGCATTTGACATATACAGAAAACCCAGAACAACTGACACTATCTTAAAGGCAACACCAAACCACCCACAGAATCACAAACAAACTGCAATCAGGTACAGAATGAACAGGATCCCCCTAAACACAGCTGAGTACCAGGAAGAGCTAGCCATTATAAAACAAATAGCATTAAACATGGACAAAAAGAAACAATAACAGACAAACTAAACCCAAAAATAAAGACACAAATAATTAAAAAACTAACCAAACCACATCAACACACACACAACCTGCACTACTACAAAAATGGTATACAATGACCTACTACCACGAATTCATACATACGATAGCTAACATATCTACAAAAAAACAAGGCATAAACATTGCTTACAAACAAAACAATAAGTACAAAGGCACATCCCAAAGCTGAAATCAAAACCAGACAGATACCAACAATCTGGTATCTATCAGCTCAGTTGCAGAGATTGTGAAAAGATACACACTGGAATGACTGGCAGAACTTCCCACACAAGATATAAAGAACACATCAGAGCATTTAAATACAGTCCAAGCCATTCAACATTTGCAGATAATCTAAAACAAGAACACCATAGACCAAGTAATATTGAAAATGATATGTACACTATAAGAATCAGTAAAGACAGAAACCTCCTCCCCTTCCAAGAAAATTTCCACATACACAAAGCGTTAAGACAATGTAAACAGTTGCTCAGTGACCAAATAAATATTGGAAACCAGACTCTATTTAAAACAGCTGATAAAATTACGTGAAAAAGAACAGAGTCTCTCCACCCTTCACCCCCTCCTCCCCTCCGCGCAATCATAATTTCATTTCACTCTTGCTCTGAGCACAATGCGACTTAACTTCTGAGGTCATCAGTCGCCTAGAACTTAGAACTAATTAAACCTAACTAACCTAAGGACATCACACACATCCATGCTCGAGGCAGGATTCGAACCTGCGACCGTAGCGGTCGCTCGGCTCCAGACTGTAGCACCTAGAACCGCACGGCCACTCCGACCGGCTCTTGCTCCTCACCTTATTCTCCAAACTCACACTCCATCACACTACTATGCACTTATGTCCACTCATCATGGCTTCTCCCTCCCCCACAAAAAAATCTTCCATCATTATTCCTTCCCTACTCTTACACAGTACGTAAATACACAGCAACGTAACTGAATAGTATTATACACATACAGTAAAATAAAAAAAAGGAGTGTAGGTCAAAGATAAACTAGTTTCTAGGCAACAGTACAAAACAAGAAGTATGAAAATCGCACTTCGGTAGCTCAGTGGAGGTAAGTTCCTATGGAACCAAAGTGTTGAGTCATCGTTCCCTAGGCATACGCACTACTGAATCTAACTTAAACTAACTTACACAAAGGACAACACACACACCCATGCCCGAGGTAGGACTCGAATCCCCGACGCAGGGAGCCGCGCGATCCGTGGCAAGGCGACTGAGACCGCGCGGTGGTAGCTCATGCGGTAGACACTTACCAGCGAAAGCCAAAGACCCCAAGTTCGAGTCCTGGTCTGGTATAGAGATTCAATAGAAAATCCTTCAAACGTCAGGAAAGACAACGCGTGTGGCGCAACAAGTAACGTCTCCTTTACAAGTATTGTCGGCAACATTGTTCTTGCTCGCTTCTTTTTCCGATTAACAAAAAATGAATGCCTACAAAAAACAGAATTAACTGGAACCATAAATTGGAGAGCACCTGTGGATTCTACTTAGTGCGCCTTCTATAGAGTGATTTACGAAGATATGCAAATTTTTAATATGTTATTCTACAAGTAAAACTAAAGAGAAAAGTTAATGTAAACAATGTTTAGTTACGGAGTTACGGCTAATAAAAATGGTTCAAATGGCTCTGAGCACTATGGGACTTAACATCTGAGGTCATTAGTCCCCTAGAACTTAGAACTACTTAAACCTAACTAACCTAAGGCATAACACACACCCATGCCCGAGGCAGGATTCGAACCTGCGACCGTAGCGGTCGCGCGGTTCCAGACTGAAGCGCCTAGAACCGCTCGGCTACTCAGGCCGGCGGATAATAAAAGATTTTTGCCTGAAATTTAGCACCTTCGCTAATATGAAGCCATCGCAAAACTATATGAAGTTAAAGTAAAGCAAGATTTCCATTTATTTTGTTGTTATTGATCTGGTGAATCTAATAAAACTTGTCCCAGACGTGAGTTTGCAGTAGTTTTCCAGAACATCCAGAGAACCAAAGATGTAATTTCGTCAGCAGCTCGTGGTCGTGCGGTAGCGTTTTCGCTTCCCACGCCCGGGTTCCCGGGTTCGATTCCCGGCGGGGTCAGGGATTTTCTCTGCCTCGTGATGATTGGGTGTTTTGTGTTGTCCTTAGGTTAGTTAGGTTTAAGTAGTTCTGAGTTCTAGGGGACTGATGACCATAGATGTTAAGTCCCATAGTGCTCAGAGCCATTTGAACCATGTAATTTCGTAAAATTGTTAATTTATTAACTATTTGGCCCAATTGGTTTTTTAATTTTCAAACAATTGCACAAAGTTTTCAACAGAAGTTGTAGAGAATTTAATTGTGGAAAAATTATGGTAATAACGTTAATTGAAACTGTATGAATGTGTGAGATAATCTGCTTTTGTTAATGCCGTAGCACACGTGAATTCATGTTATACCGGAAAAAACTAAGTTCAGTGTTAACGAAGTTGTGCAGTGTACATACAGTTTCACAATACATTCACAATAAATCTTCAAAAATGTTTCCACTGAGTTCAATGCATTTAGCAGCACGTGTATGAACAGATTGTGTTGCTCGTTTGAGTTTCACAGGGTTGTTCTTAATTTCGTCTATTGCATTCATAATGCGAGCAAGTAATGCTTCACGTGTATTAACTTTGTCCTCATAAACTATGTTTTTCATTCATCCATATACACAAAAACCCATTGGGGTTAAATCGGGCTTTCTGGGTGGCCACAGACGTATAGCACCACGACCAATCCATTTTTGGGGAAATGTTCATAAAATGTGTACTATTGCAGTAGCATAGCAAATGGAACATCTACGAACAAGCAGGGAATTTCTTCTTGAAGGAATTATAAGTACGTCTCGCCAGTTAGACGTTCTGGGAAAATGAATGGTCCAATAAAGTGTGTGTTGATCATAGTACATCACACATCTTTGTAAATCGCTGCTGGAAACTGCGTTGCACTGTTCAGTGTGGGGTTTGCTTCAGACCATACGTGCTCGTTATGTAAATGGTTTACACCATACGAGTAAACTGTGCCTCACCAATAAATAAAATGTATTTGTGAACAGCCGATTAGTATTTAAGTAGTTGCACACCTCCAAGCGAATGGTAGGATCTCCCGGATGTAAATGATGCACTTTTTGTTTGTGGTAAGGATACAGATTATTGTACTTCAGTGTACGCCGTACCGTAGATTGTGAAATGCGTAATCGTTGAGAGATAACGCCATGTACTGGTATCCGGGCTACGGCTACGTTGAACAGCATCCATAACATCCTATTATCGTCTTCACGTATCGGGCGTTCGTACTGATTACGAATGCCAGATAGAGAACCTGTCTCCCGTAACATTCAAAATACTCCGCTAATTGTTCGTCCATTCGGAATCCTCCGAGTTGGATAACGTACGCGATATTCGTTAACCGCAGCCGTAGCATTACCATCACATTTGCCATAAATAAACACCACATCGGCGTATTCCTCTGTCGTAAATTTGAAAGGCACCCCTATTTCATAAATGATCTACAACAGTTACTATGTGGTTTCACTTAAATACACTGTTGTTGTTATGTTCTTTCACTGAAGAATACAGAAAACTAACTCCTTTCAAGGTTAGGAAACGACTGAAACAACTCGCTAACGGTTGCCAATAATGACATAAACGTTTCTACATACTTAATGGAAAGTAAACAAATTTACTTGAATAATAATCTTTGCTTCTATGGATGTTCTGGAAACCTACTGCAGATATACGTCTGGGGCATGTTTTATTAGATTCACCAGATCAATAACAACAAAATAAATGGAAATCGTGCTATACTTTAACTTCGTACAGTTTTGCGATGTCTTCATTTTGCTAAATTTCAAGTAAAATCTTTTACTGGTCATAACTCCGCAACTAAAAATTTGCGGGCCTATATTTATATGAACTTTTTTCTTTAGTTTTACTTGTAGAATAACACATTAAAATCTTGAAAGTCTCTTCGGGTTTGCTGCCGGATCCTAAAATCAACTGGACTCGATATTTCGGCGATCCAACTGGTCGCCATCTTCAGGAAAATGCTGCTTCTGCTGATGAGTCCCGCTGAGAACTGACGCCAGGCTGCAAATCGACGTCCTATATAGGCCACCGTTCAGTACACGACGCATGCGCCCATCACGGTTGCTGCCCTCCAAGACAAGGAACATTGCTGGCAACGATATATCGCACTCTGGGCCGCACCGAAGAACGTTCAATTTTGATGCGAGACAATACAGGGTTCCACGTCTTGCTAAGAGGAAACCCATTGTCTCTGTTGATTAAATTATCCACCAACCTAATTTCAATCGCCTCTTTATAGACATTGTTCCATCAAATCACAGTTTCATCAAATTTCATACTGTGTCCCTCATTTAAGTAGTGTTCTGCTACTGACGATTTTTCCGGCTGTTGTAGCCTCGTATGACGGCGATGTTCCACACACCTGTCATGCACTGTGCGAATCGAACGGCCAATGTAAGCTTTCCCACATTGACACGGAATTTTGTACACACCGGGTTTCTTAAGCCCCAAATCGTCTTTCACAGAGCCGAGTAGTGCCCTAATCATAGAAAGTGGACGGAACACACTCTTGATTTTAGGATCCTGCAGTAAACCCGAAGAGACTTTCAAGATTTATCACGCTGGGGAAGCCAACGTAACAACTTATTAAGATATCTGCATATCTTCGTGAACATCCCTGTATATAGCTGAAGTGCCTGTGTTCCATCTGCTACAGTTCTTTGTTGAAGATTTTGAATACTCGAATACTTCATTTTGCAAAGCAGTGTCAGTAACATTTTTACCTCATTGTTCGAAGTGCTGTACATTATTTCCAGCATTATTCAAATGCGCGTCCCGTGATTCTCTATTATATTTTAGTTCTTACTTTTAAGCAAATCATTTCCCAAACGGGTTTTTCTCATTTTTTTGTAATATAACATAGTTGTACACTCAGAATGATTATAATGAAACTGATACTGACCACCGATGCCTGCGTATTTATGCCACTTTCAAACTATTCCCTTATCATTCCATCCTCGAAAAGCGCATGGGAAAAATCAAAATCTTTCCGTGCGAGTTCTCTTATTTTGTCACAATGGTCATTTCTCCCTATGTAGGTGGGGCGTCAAAAAAATTTACTGACATTCGGAAGAGAATGCTGGCGACTGAAACTTCGTGAGCGCCTTTGTATTAATGATTACCACCCCAACTCGCTAACCATATTTGCGAAACACTCTTCCCTAGACCGTGATAATGCAAAACTAGCCGTCCTTAATTGACATTTTTCAGTGTTCTCCGTAAATCTTGCACGATAAGCACTCCAAACTGCACGGTAATAACCCAGAAGAGGATAGACAAATGTAGTGCAGGGAGCCTAATTAGTACATTTGTTGCACCGACTTATCAGTGTTAAGCAAAACCAAAAACACAGTCTTTCGTACGCCTTTCCTACAATATTTTCTATGCGGTCGCTCTGTTTTAAACTTGTAGTGATTGTATCCTGAAGTATTAAGTTAAATCAAAGAGCATTAAAGTCATCTGATTTATCTGTAACCGAAATTTAACGCAACTTACTTAGGGCGTACCCTCGATTGCGCACTTTCATTCACTGCTTCAAAGCAGTCCGTGCACGGCAGTGCAAGCTACCAATACGTTCAAAAAGCGGTGCGCGAAAATGCGATTTTTCCGGGGGTCACACAACGGGCTCTATTGATCACAGAGATAAGGGGTCAAGTGTTTTGGCTAGCCCTTGTCCTAGCGGCCATTTGTACTCCCGTCCGAAGAACGGGCATGCTGGAGCATTTAACATTACATACTTACTCCCGCCCAGATAAATTCAGCACATCAGTGGGTTCCTTTTCATTAGGTGTGCTCTAGGGTGGACCTTAGGCGGCTTGTGAAAGCACCATTTGTTCGAGGGCGGTTCCCAAGAAAACCTCGGAAAAACAAGACTTTTGAGTGCGAAAAGTACCAGTTGTGGGGCTGGCCACTTCTGTAATATCTATTCATGGCAGATTACCGAATTTTTTTGCATATGTCCCTAAAATAACGTTCTCAGGGAATCTTGAAACTTTTCCGATATCATTATTTGTTATCGAGATCTAGAGATTCAAAGTTACCGTAGAATATACACGTAATGTCCGGTCTGATGCGTAAATGTAGGTTTAACTGACACAGTGAACACATGTAAAGGGTTATAGGTCATCGCAAGGGTTCTGAGGTCATAGAACTATTTTTAGTCAGAATTGTTTCAGTAATAAACTTTATGACGTGCTGTCTCTGTTCAGAGGGCACTCCGCGCCTATACAATATACCCAAAGTGGTACTTAAGTGACAAAAAGTTAGCTAAATAGGGTAGTAACATGCCTGAATAGAACTTAAAATACCTGCCGAAAGTTCTGTAAAATTGGGAAAACCGCAAATTCAGTAAAATTATTTCTAATAACATCTTTATTATTTTAAGATATGAACCATAAGCCGGTCGTTGTTGATGAACTGAGATCGGTGAACAAAGCATACCGAAAAAACGTACGCAAATAAGTTTATGTTATGCGTAATTATTTGTTGTTTATATATGTCAATGTATATAGATGTGTCGAAGTATATAAAGAAACTGTCAAAACATTGCTGACTTACAGAATTTGTTTTACGTAAGCAGCATACCCTGATGCAGCAGGGAAATGAAGGGAATCAGCGGAAAAATGACCGAGTCTGACTACAAAAATGGCGAATATGTTCCTTTTTAAAAGACCCTGACACAAAAGTGGGAAACTAGCTACCTCAATCCGTCTTCCTCACTAAAAATGTTGTCATCTTACCATATAGGCACATTTTTCTACTGAGAGCAGCAGAGGGACAGTGACGGCGGAAGAGAAAGGATACAGTGTCAGTGGGAGAGAAAGAGAGAGGAGACAGTAATGGTGGGACACAGTGTCAGTGAAAGAATAAGAGAGATGGATGGAAGCAGTAGTGGGAGCCAAAGAGGGAGGAGATATTGAGTGAGTGACAGACAGTGGCAATAAAAGAGGAAGGAGATGGGCGGAGTACTAGCAATGGGAGAATGGGAGCAAAAGAGAGAAGAGGCAGAGGAAATGAAAAAGAAAGATGAGTGAACACCACAAATAAGATTCGGGGTTCTGGAACCCCCACCCCTTTCTCCCTCCCAGACCGGCGAACTTTAACATGTAGGTACTGGGGAGGGCGCAATTTTAGACGGAAGTGTTAAATACATGGATACAGATTAAGGAAGAGGAACGGGAAGGAGTATGTCGGGAAATAGGTCATTCCTTGGATACAGGAGATCGGCAGAGGCATGAAGGACCATAAGGGAGATGAAAACGGCTAGCAATCCCGCACCCTCAATACAGCCTATATCTATTACAGTGGAAAAATCACTTTGAAGAACTTCTGGTAGAAAAAAGATGAGACTATGTAATAGAAGTCTACAACGAAAGCAGTACTTAATGCAATATAAAACCATTACTAGAGGAAGAGATAAAAGAGACGCTGAAAAAGACATTAAATGGAAAGGCAAGTAAACTGGAAAGAGGTGTGATGGGACTGTGGAAATTTGGGCCCCCTAAAAGGGTGGGACATATGTGATTTGTTCAGTCAGATTGTGGACGAAGATGATGATGTTTGGTGTGTGGGGCGCTCAACTGCACAGATTGTGGAGGAAGAGGAATTACCAAGAGAGTGTTGTATGTCATACATACATGCCATCTACAAAAACGGAAACAAGATGCACCCAAAGAATTATAGGGCAATTAGCGTTATAGCTTCTATCAGCAGACTTTTCAGCGCTGCACTAAAAAACTAGCTGGATAAAGAGATTGGGGGAAAGATGTGAGAGAAACAGGCAAGTTTTACAGTTGGACTTTTTTGCATGGATCATATTTTTAGCATTAGACAAAGAAGTGAGAAGGTGTGTTCTAAGAGTCACGAAATACACCTAATATTTGTGGATTTAGAAAATGCGCATGGTGCTGTATCCATCAGTGGACTAGGGGAAGCGATGAAGTATGTAGGTATAGAAACACAGCAGACATCCCTAATTCAAAGAATATACCATTATTCGTACACAGCAGTTAAAGTAGGGAGAAAATTGAGGGAGACATTCCAATCATCGAAAGGACATCGACAGAGCTGAAGTATGTCGCCGACCCTGTTTAAAATATACAGGGTGTTACAAAAAGGTACGGCCAAACTTTCAGGAAACATTCCTCACACACAAATAAAGAAAAGATGTTATGGGGACATGTGTCCGGAGACGCTTACTTTCCATGTTGTTTGTTGTTGTTGTGGTCTTCAGTCCTGAGACCGGCCTGATGCAGCTATCCATGCTACCCTATCGTGTGCAAGCTTCTTCATCTCCCAGTACTTACTGCAACGCACATCCTTCTGAATCTGCTTAGTGTATTCATCTCTTGGTCTCCCTCTACGATTTTTACCCTCCACGCTGCCCTCCAATGCTAAATTTGTGATCCCTTGATGCCTCAGAACATGTCCTACTAACCGGTCCCTTCTTTTTGTCACGTTGTGCCACATACTCCTCTTCTCCCCAACTCTATTCAGTAGTTCATCATTAGTTATGTGATCTACCCATCTAATCTTCAGCATTCTTCTGTAGCACCACATTTCGAAAGTTTCTATTCTCTTCTTGTCCAAACTATTTATTGTCCACGATTCACTTCCATACATGGCTACATTCCATACAAATACTTTCAGAAACGACTTCCTGACATTTAAATCTATACTCGATGTTACTTTCCATGTTAGAGCTCATTTTATTACTTCTCTTCAAATCACATTAATCATGGAATGGAAACACACAGCAACAGAACGTACCAGCGTGACTTCAAACACTTTGTTACAGGAAATATTCAAAATGTCCTCCGTTAGCGAGGATACATGCATCCGCCCTCAGTCGCATGGAATCCCTGATGCGCTGATGCAGCCCTGGAGAATGGCGTATTGTATCACAGCCGTCCACAATACGAGCACGAAGAGTCTCTACATTTGGTACCGGGGTTGCGTAGACAAGAGCTTTCAAATGCCCCCATAAATGAAAGTCAAGAGGGTTGAGGTCAGGAGAGCGTGGAGGCCATGGAATTGGTCCGCCTCTACGAATCCATCGGTCACCGAATCTGTTGTTGAGAAGCGTACGACCACGTCGACTGAAATGTGCAGGGGCTCCATCGTGCATGAACCACATGTTGTGTCGTACCTGTAAAGGCACATGTTCTAGTTGCACAGGTAGAGTATCCCGTATGAAATCATGGCGGTGAATCGAGGAACTACAGTACATACTGACGAAACTAAAATGAGCTCTAACATGGAAATTAAGCGTTTCCGGACACACGTCCACATAACATCTTTTCTTTATTTGTGTGTGAGGAATGTTTCCTGAAAGTTTGGCCGTACCTTTTTGTAACACCCTGTATATGCAGTATACATTGGAACGGTAGAATCAGTCATGCTAAGGTATGGGAAATCCAGCATGGTACCATCTACTCATTATTATTTGTCGATGATCAGCTACTGACAATGCAAGGTAAACAGGATGTGAAATATATGATAAAGAAGTTGATGCAAGTATTTGAACGATGTGGGTTTATAATAAATGTGAGCAAAAGAAAATATGTAGTAGTGGTCGGAGATCGAAAATATATAGTACTACCGCAAGGAACTATTAAAGCTGTAAACCAGTTTCAGTACTTATGATCGATTAGCCGGTCTTCGGGAAGCTGTAAAGGAGATGTTGAACGCAGAATTCAGCTGGCAGGAAGAGCAATTAATACGCTAAATGGAGTTCTCTGGAGTCGAGCAATATCAAAAGAAACAAAGAAGAGGATTCTGGAAAAGATAAAGGAAAATATGGTAACATACGGTGCAGAATGATGGACCTTGCGGAGAGCGGGTGGGGGGGGGGGGGGGGTGGGAAGTGGCAGAGAAATAGAGTACTCTACAGATAGCAGTGATGAATAGAATAAGGAGGGCAACCAGTATATCCAGGACAGATTGGAGAACAAATAAGGAAATTAGGGAGATAATGAATATGGAACAACCAGTCCTGCAAAGAAATGGAGTACACGGAAACTGCTGAATAGTGGAGAAGCATGTAGAAGTAAGTGGGATGTACGGGAGTACGAGAAGAAAGAAGTTGCCTCGTCCACAGAATTTTGAGCTGCCGAGGTAAAATGGAGTCAAAGGCTGTGGAAAAGAAAGACAACAGGAGACGGTATAAATGAAATTGGAGGTACTGGCAGTGTGATATACTATAAATCAATGGGAGGAGAAGCTTAACTGCAAACAGATACTGGGTTAAAGAATTTCGAATGTTTTGTCTCGAATGATGATTGAGGCACCTGGGTTCCCACTTTTCTGTCAGTCTTTTAAAGAGGAACATATTCGCCCTTTCTGATGTCCGACAGGGCATTTTTCCACTGGTTTAAGCATATTTCATCGCAAAAATCACACGGCAAATATTTGGATCCAAAAGAGACAGCAATAAGAATGACTGGAGAATACTACACTGTAATGGAGTTTATAATTTATTCAAAGAACTATATATAGCAAACATTAACTCCAAAAGATTGCAAAAGACAGGGCATGACAGTAGAACACTATCAAAATGAATCTTCAAGAGATAGAAAAGTAGAATTGCATTATATTAGAAGTGATTAAAGAAATACAGAATAGTGACTGCAAAATCATGTGTAAGGACAAAGTGAAAAAAATCAGTATTGTTTCTGTGGCAGCGAAGAACCTTCATGGATTAAAAGCTTTACAGTAATTACGACTGACCAATTTAATTAGAGACAGAAGTCATGACTGATAACTGACGCCACATATCAGATGATAAAATACGTCCTCTGTATAACGAATTGCTGCACACTTTGGTACGTGTTTCACGCCGTGGTTGCTAATGACACTATTAAGCAATGACTTCATAGCTTCGCATTTGGGAGGACGACGGTTCAAACTCGCGTCCGACCATCCTGATTTAGGTTTTCCGTGATTTTCGTAAATCGCTTCCGGCAAATGCCGCGATTGTTCCTTTGAAACGGCACGGCCGATTTCCTTCCTCATCCTCCCCTAATCCAATGGGACAGATGACCTCGCTGGTTGGTCCCCTCCCCAAAACCAACCAACCAACCATCTTCGTAGCTCTGCGGAAATAAGTCTCTCATTGTTCTGGTTGTTAAGGCACCTTCACATGCTGAGAGATTCGGGCCCTGATATTCGCTCATGTCACTAAATACCGTAGCATAAATAACTCTACAACACAGTCTGTTGTAGTTTTGCGCTTTCATACAATGAGAAGAGCTCTATTTGGTCTTTGCTCATATGGTTATTTTATGGAAATATCAGATTCATAAAAAAGTTTAAGTCATAATTATATACATGGATGTGCTCTTATTATCAGAGTTACGTGGAAACAGACGAAAGCGAGAGTGGGCAGCAACAGCAGTGAGAGTTGAGATGGGACAATCCTGCACTGGCTGCGGTGGCACACTCCCCTCCCCGCCCCCTACCCGGTGCCCCATACTAAAGCTCATACAAGGTCCCCCGTGCCGACCGCGAAAATTGTCCCGCGGGTCCTCAATTAATTAGCGGTTAGCTCGCAGCAGCCGCGCCACAATCCCCTCGTCCATCCTGTAGCCGTGCAAAGTTAGTAAATGGGAACACAGCACAATAAACAGGACGCGGGAACACAAGTATAAGCTCACAACTGGTCCCACTGTTGGTGGTGCGGTCTGCAATGAAAGAAAGTAAGCTCGCCGGACAAAATGTCAGTCATCTATTTAAAGGAGCAGGCTGATCGCTTCTGAACGCAATACATGGTGTACAGGTGGTGCCGTGGTGAGGAGGTAGCATGTGAGACCCCCCCACACCACCGCTGACGCTGACAGAAGAGATGGCAGTGAAGTGGAGCGTGTGTGACAGTTTGTTGTATGGAATCAGTAGAGGAGGATGGCTAATTGTGGAGAAGTGAGAGAATGGCGGACAGGAGCTATTGTGTGTGGAAGTGACCACGGCCACGCCGTGAAGGAAGTAGACCCATTTGTTGATGTATCATTGCTGACTGTCCAACGTGTCTACAATGAATGGTGTACCACTCTTGGCCACGTAAAAAGTCGTAAGAACAGCTGTCGCAAAAAGATCCGAACTGATGGGAACTGGAGGCGAGTGTCCCACATTGCCAGTGCCAGTGCTATAGCATAGAATAGTAAGGAGTAGTAACTTAGAAATTCTTATGAAAACTCATTCGCATTGCCACAGGCAATATCCAATTAAGTCAGATACAAGGCTGAAGCACGACGCGTGCAGGTATGCCACAGGTGGGTCAGGCCTTCGACACATTACACCACCATCCGTCCACTGGGAATATGCATTCAGAAGACTGCGACAGAAAACCAAGGGAAGTGCGACAAGGGTATTCATTAGCCCGTAAGAGATGGTGCAAGAAACTCTATCTCTAGCATGTAGCCAGGAACTGATACGGCAGTTAACAATCTGTTAAGTGAATATGGCAGAATAAGGAGGACACACGCAGTCATTACAAACCGAGCCTCGCGTCAAAGCCTTGCACTAGCTCCCTTTAAATAGTTCAGTTTCCCATCTCTCGTCGGTTGATCATTGGGGTCCATGATATTCACAGTAACAGCATTCGATTCTACGATTACGACACTCTAATGAACCTTTGTCCCAGATGCTCCAGTACAGTCTACGAACCAGCCAAAGATGTACTTGAGGTGATGGCCCTCACCTAGGTAACTTCATGCTGCTTGCTGACGACACAACACTACATCGCAGAGTGCTGCCAGCACTGAACTCGAACGCAGAAGCCAGCAATAGGGCCCCTTGGGCATCACATTTTTATCCAAAACTCAGGTGCATCAGGGTGCTGAAACTTACCAGGCCGGTAGGGAGGAGATCAAGCGACCACACGACTATCGACACCAGGTGCATCACTGATGGATCATCAAGGGTCAACGTAGAATTCGGAGTGGGACTGAGGACACTCCAGTAGCCAGCGGTAGATCACTTCGTGCTGGGCAACGGCCGCGCCTGCTCACCAACAACGCGCTGTGGCACCAATGTTGCTAACACCTTCTCCTGGGCATGCAGACGCTGAGCTGAGAGGACAGACGTCAGCTAGAATCTAACACGCACCTTAATGAAGCAATACTTGAGGCAGGTGCAGGAGAGTAACGAATTGTAAACAGAGTGAATAAATGGTTAATAATGTTTTAGTAGCGTCGAAGACGCTTCACATGTTCCCACCAGCTACCCTTACTTCACGCAGAGGTGTCCCCGCTTCGCCCTAAGGTTAGTCCCAGCAGAATTACTGTAGCCTGTGAATGCAAGCGAATCTCCACCGGGAACAGCATGCAATGGACATTTGGATTCGACTATCTCGCAAAAGGTCGTTGTTCACAGCGGCACATATAGTTGCACGTTTTCAACAGTATCATTCACGAACAGTTCCATGGAGTTCCACGCTGCCTCCTACTACGCTTCTATCGTCATGCATCCGAGGCAGTGTTCCGTATGGTCCGGTTAGTAGCAGATGTGTGGATGAGTTCTGTTCTCTTATAGTGAAGAGGAGATTCTGCATAATACGGTTATTCACCAACTGCTATTGTGCGGTAGTGAACTGATAAATGATTTGATTCGTAGTAGCCTTCATATGCTGTTACAATCCACAAAAGTCGATGTCGAACCCTTTCAGCAAAACATTGTTCCAAGACGGTGGGTTCTAGTGAAGACGGCTTTGCCCAAATGGGGGTATTTACGGTACAGCCTGCACGATATTATAGAGTTTTCCATGCATCGGGCATTCATATTATGGTCGCGATAAAATACGCTGACATCGAGCATTTTACCCATCCTGAGCTCGACTGTCACGCCGACAGCGGGTAAAAGATGTGGCAACATTCCAGTCCACTGCACAGTAACCCTGTTTACTATCCAATATAGCAGTATCACCTTAACCAAAGGTAAGCATTCACCAGAAGATGGAAGGAGGGAACATGCCTTCTGAAATTTTGCGGACACACTGTGGATCGACGCGGCTAGAAAACCAGCATGATTTTATTGGTGAGTGGCCGAGCGGTTCTAGGCGCTTCAGTCTGGAACCGCGCGACCGCTAAGATCGCAAGTTCGAATCCTGCGTGGGGCATGAATGTGTGTGATGTCCTTAGGTTAGTTAGGTTTAAGTAGTTCTAAGTTCTAGGGGACTGATGACCTCAGCTGTAAAGTCCCATAGGGTTCAGAGCCATTTGAACCATTTTTATTGGAGAGAGAAACTCATTTACATGAGCTTAGAGTAAATTCACAGCTTGACGAGCGAATCTAAAATCTTGAAATCGTGTTTAATCCCAACATCACTATCTGTCCTAATATTTTTGCGATAAAGATAGAAAAATAAAAGGTCATGATAAGTCTTGTTCGCAAGTTTTGATCATATGCCTAAAGAGACACTGAAGCTGCAGTTCTAGAGAAATCTTAACATAGTACATTTAACGACTCCTGGAGTTAACATTATATTTGAGTATAAATATGCAACCAGCTGCTTTTTTACATTTTTCATCCAATTTATTGTCTGTACCATGAAGTAGTTTTCGAGCCATTTCAGGCCCATCATGAGATGAAGGTGTTACAGGAACGTTATCTGGATGATGTGCACTTAGTCGCCGTGGTCGTCGTGCTGGCGGATATTTCGTTATCGGTAACGAAAAGTTCGTGAAACGAAAAGGTTGTTACGTTTTGTGGGCGGTTACAGTGTATTGCCTCTTAGTATCCAAGTCAAATCCATTCTGAAAACTTACAGTTTTAGATTTAAGTGTTTACACTTATTCACTGAAAGAAAACAATGAATGTAAGTACAGAGAATATATGTATAATAGGTATCACCCTTTGCCACGTAGTGAGCGTCGGCCTGAGATGCGTTGTATTACAGAATAAATTTTTATAAGCATGAATAATGGATGTAAGTAAATTTTTCTAGCTGCAGGTATTTTCTTACGCTGGCAGTATGTGTGTAATGTACATTTAAAAAATACAAAAAGGATAAAGAAATAGAGTGAAATATATACTGCGTAACTGAAGAGTGAATGAGTTACTACCGAATCACCACAAAACTTTTTTTTTCAGAATTTCCATAACACCCAGGCACCAAAACAAAAAAGACAATGATAAGATATACTCTTGTCCTGCACAAAATTATTATAATCTTATGCATGTAACAAGTATGGTTATCTGTCTGATTGCTCATAACTGTTTTCTCTTTATTATTTATATTACCATGGTCACATGAAGAAAAGATACCACAGAAGTTATTAAATCCTTCGCTCTTTGATTACGTAGTAAATATTTCACCTTTTTGTAACTCTTAAACAATATTATATGTACAGGGTGAAGAAAAATTCGCGCACTCGGACTTCGCAGCGTGATTCTTCACATATTAGCGATACAAAAATGTCTGTCACAAGATTTCGTCCCGTGCATGTTTCGGGCATTAAACTGCTCTCAAAGACTGGTAATCTGGCAACACCTTAATCATGTGTACGGTAACTACCTCTGTCAGGCTATAGCAGTAACACTGTGCAGTCGGTGCAGTAGATAGAGTTTTGGGTTATTACGCAAGAGGTCGAGTGTTCGATTCTGTGTCGAGGGTGATTTGTTTCCCTTTGCTAAACGTTTGTCTGCGCTGCACAGTATCTGGCGTCTTAATCGTCAAGCAGAGTTTACAGTGGGTCTTCCACAAAACATTTGTAGTTACGTACTACGAACAATGGAAATACTATACTTTTCACTAGTTAACTTTTAGAGGAGCTTCTTGCACGTCGTGGATGCGAATTGTTTCACGCCACTGCATCTGCTGGATCCAAAACCTATTTTGTGTGTACCCTCCCCTAATGGTTCCATCGACTAATACCAACTATTATTCTTGCCACGTTCAGGTCCATTACATTTCGTTAGGGCCATACGTCAACAGTAGGGCTAGCAAAGTGCTTTATAAACAATTTCGATGGGATCACTGGTTGTAGATACACAGAAAACAGATTTGGAATCTAGTAGATGCGGTGGCACGAAGCAATTCGAGTCGACGATGTGCAAAAGGCTTGTTTAAAAGCTGACCAATGAAAACGAGTGTGCTTTTTCTGTGTTCGTAGTACATAAATGCAAATTATTTGTAGAAGACCCACTGTTATCGCTGCATGACGATTAAGACGTCAGATATCGTACCACGGCAGATTCGTTTAGTAAATAAAAACAAATATGCCTCGACCCAGAAACGAACCCTCGACCTCCTTCGTGCTAACCCAAAACGTTATCCACAGCAGCAACTGCACCGCCTTAATCTGTTGGCTGACAGAGAAGATTACCGTACTTGTGATTACAGTGTTGCCATATTGCCTATCTTTAACGTTCGTTTACTGCTCGAAATATGCGCAAGACGAAATTTTGAGAAACATATTTTTGTATTGCTAGTATGTGAGGAATCTCGCCGCGAAGTCCGAGTGCACCAACTTTTCTTTACCCTGTATATTAGCAATGTAATAATATGCATCTCAGGCCAAAGATCATAATGTTCTTTACATTTACATTCCGTGTTCACTTACTGTGAATAAAGTGCACCTAAATACTATCTATGTGTGTGTCTAGCCGGAAAAGGTAAATTATCGGAACGTATTTGTCATGGATACCACCCGACATTACACTGTAAGTGCCCAAAACGTAACAACCTTTTCGTTTCATAAACTTTTCGTTACCGATAACTAAATTCTCGGCATTTCCGCCAGCAGCGCTACCAAAGCATCCATCTGCACACGGTCCAGATAATATTCCTGTACATTGTCTATCTGACGATGAGCCTGCAGTGACTCGAAAACTCTGTTAATGGTACAGAAAATAAATCTATATCAAAAATCCAAAACAGCGATTGGTTGCATATTTATACCCAAATAAATCGGCAATTTAAATCACAAATGCAGTTCCTCATCTATAATAGATGTACTGAAATAAATACATTCTAAAACTCGTTCTATTGTTCCCATGCACACCATAAACCGTTATTGTCATGATTTCAGTAGTGCGGTTTCTGTGAACAGTTACGAGCGTTAATGTTGCTGTTCACTTCCTGCTAAACTGTAAAAGGACAGGAGAACAAACGTTGGTGATTGAGCTTTTGTTTGTATCGCTGTTTGTAAAGCGAACAACGAAGTTGCGGTGAATGGACCAATACATCGAAGTGTAATTAAACCGAGCTTATGGACGCATTGGGAATCAATAAGAATTTTTTTTCAAAAAGTATTTCGGGTCCATTTTCAATTAAGTTGTGAACGGCAATATTGTCCACAAAGCACACAATCAAAAGGAAAAAATTCCAAGAGAGTTTAGGAATGCGTAATTTTTTTTCGCCTCCAGATAGACAGAATTCCTTCGTGCACAGTCTGTCATCGTTAATTACATTCTGTTGACAAATTCTCTTTTACATTCTGTTGACTTTAGTAAAGACATTTAGCCAGTGGTGACCACAAATCCGATATCGACAATGTGGTTTGAAAGCACGCCTACGGAAACCAGTCAAACATCGCCGACAAAAATATTTATTTCTGCAGAAAATAATGTGTATAGTATCAGAAAGCCTAACTACTGAGCGACAGAGTGTATAATAAAATCTAAAGAAACCGTATCCGCATTCAATTCAGCATTTGCTGATGATTTTCATTATTATTATTATTTATATTTTTCGTGTCCTTCTGTGTGTTAGATCCGACGCGTTCCCGTGTCTGGTGTTCTACAGAAGTTTGAAAAATAAATCGAATGCGATTTGACACTTTGCCTAAGTTTATCAAACAGCGCCCACGTGACTGTCGTGCCGTGTCTAATGCTCATATCACAAAGGCCACTGCGCGGAAGTTTCTGATTGAATTCACGGCACTGACTGACGCCAGTAATGACGACCTGGCATACATTTAACATCATTCTTGCGCTACTGGTCAAATTCCGTAATGAAATGTCTCCAAATCAATCGTCACCATTAATGTAAAGCACTCGGTTTAAAAGAGACGGAATAAGTCGGAAGGTTGTCTGGTTGGAACGTTAAAGCAACAGAAATGTATATTAAATTCTAAGTGATAAACCTTTACAGCAAATTAATTGTTGAAACTTCCTGGCAGATTCAAACTGTGTGCCCGACCGAGACTCGAACTCGGGACCTTGGCAGAAGTAAAGCTGTAAGTACCGGGCGTGAGTCGTGCTTCGGTAGCTCAGTTGGTAGAGCACTTGCCCGCGAAAGGCAAAGGTCCCGAGTTCGAGTCTCGGTCGGGCACACAGTTTTAATCTGCCAGGAAGTTTCATATCAGCGCACACTCCGCTGCAGAGTGAAAATCTCATTCTGGAAATTAATTGTTGCTAGACAGTTAGGGAATTTTGCTAGAGATTACAAGACTTGTTACTCTCCTTTTAGAAGTGATAGGGAGGGACAATGACTTCGCAGAAAAGTGTATAACAATTCTATACATGGCGAAGGCAATGGGAAGACTTAAGAGCCAATACTGGTACGAGGCGGCGCTCTCTGTTACACACCATCCAGTGAGCTGCGGAATACCGACGCGCCAGCGACTCTGTAGGTCTGACAATAGAGCTGCAAAATGTGATTAAATGAACAAAAGACAAAAAGTCGCCTGGCACTGATAATATAAAAATGGAGCTGATAAAATATGCATCTGATCAACTAAAGCAAAGACTCTTAAATTTTGTGAATGTTTGCCGGCTCAGTGGACATGTACCAGACGAGTGGAATGAAGCTTTGGTACGCCCCTCTTAGAAGTAACGCGACAAATCATAAGAAATCACTTAAGGAATTGGGAGTTCCAGCACATCTGATTACAGCCATTCAGCCATTATGCAAAAATAATAAACTGATCTATTCTGTGAGGAATGGGACAGTATCTGCTGGTATCAGTCAAGGAATCAGACAAAGCTGCCCACTATCTAACCCCACCCCCCCCCCCCCTCTCTCTCTCTCTCTCTCTCACACACACACACACAAACACACACACACACACACACACACACACACACACACACCTTTTATTGTTTACATTGAGGATTTCATTCGCAAATGGTTGATTTTATTAAATGACACATTAAGAAGTGATAGTTTTAATTTTACGACGATGCTATTATCTGATGCTCAGATTATAATAGGAGAATCTAAAGAAAGGGTTCAAATTTCAGTATACAATTTGAGCCAAATTGTCGCTAAATAGGGAATGGAAAGTTCAATAGGATTAGATTAGATTAGATTAATACTTGTTCCATAGATCATGAATACGACACTTCGTAATGATGTGGAACGTGTCAGGTTAATAAAAGATGTCTGTACAAGATATTACACTACACAAAATATTGCATGACACTAATGTTTAAGTTTTTTTCCCTTAATTTATATCTAAAAATTCAGCCAATGAGTAGAAGGAGTTGTCATCTAGAAATTATTTTAATTTATTTTTAAATGTTAGTTGGCTATCTGTCAGGCTTTTGATGCTGTTTGGTAGGTGACGAAATACTTCTGTGGCAGCATAATTTACCCCTTTCTGTACCAAAGTCAGACTTAACCCTGCATAGTGAAGATCATCCTTTCTCCTGGTGTTATAGCTGTGCACACTGCTATTACTTTTGAACTGGGTAGGATTGTTAACAACAAATTTCATAAGTGAATATATATACTGTGAGGTTACTGTGAGGATCCCTAGATCCTTAAATAGATTTCTGCAAGATGACTGTGGGTGGGCTCCAGCAGTTATTCTGATTACACGTTTTTGACCAATGAATACTTTTCTACTCAACGATGACTTGCCCCAGAGTATGATGCCATACGAAAGCAGTGAATGAAAGTAGGCATAGTAAGCTAATTTACTGAGATTCTTATCACCAAAATTTGCAATAACCCTAATAGCATACGTAGCTGAACCCAGACGTTTCAGCAGACCATCAATGTGTTGCTTCCAGTTTAACCTCTCATCAATGGACACACCTAAAAATTTTGAAAATTCTACCTTAGCTACAGACTTCTGTTCAAAGTCTATATTTATTACTGGAGTTGTGCCATTTACTGTACAGAACTGTATATACTGTGTTTTATCAAAATTTAGAGAGAGTCCGTTTGCTGAGAACCACTTAATTATTTTGTGAAAAACAACATTCACAATTACATCGCTTAGTTCCTGGTTTTTGGATGTTATTACTATACTTGTATCATCAGCAAAAAGAACTAACTTTGCATCTTCATCAATGTGGAATGGTAAGTCATTAATGTATATCAAGAACAGTAAAGGACCTAAGACCAAACCCTGTGGGACCCCGTACTTGATAGCCCCCCAGTTTGAGGAATCAGCTGTTGTTTTAACATTACATGAACCACTTATTTCAAATTTCTGCATTCTTCCAGTTAAGTATGAATTAAACCATTTGTGCACTGCCCCACACAAACCATAACGATTTAGCTTATCTAAAAGAATTCCATGATTTACACACTCAAAGGCCTTTGAGAGATCACAAAAAATACCAATGGGTGATGTCCGGTTATTCAGAGCATTTAATATTTGACCAGTGAAAGCATATATAGCATTTTCTGTTGAAAAGCCTTTCTGAAAACCAAACTGACATTTCGTTAGTACTTTATTTTTACAAATATGGGAGGCTGCTCTTGAATACATTACTTTCTCAAAAATTTTTGATAGAGCTGTCAGAAGAGAGATTGGGCGGTAGTTGTTGACATCCGACGTATCCCCCTTTTTATGCAATGGTTTTACAATGGCATATTTCAGTCTATCTATTGGGGAAAACACCCTGCTCCAAACAGATGAAACAAAAGTGATGGAATTTCACGGAGTGGAAATAAAAGCCAAAACTATTACCGATGGAAAATCTACATCTACATCTACATAGATTCTCTGCAATTCACATTTAAGTGCCTGGCAGAGGATGATAAATAAACAAATAAGAGCGTTTAAATATTTACGGTAAATTTACACAGTCAGATGGTTTGCCCTGAAGATGAAGATTTATGCCTCCAAACCGGTCGTAGAATAAATTAAGAAATTTCTGGCTTTATGCTTTGAAACAGGTCGTGAAATAAATTACGGAATTACTAGCAACTGAAGAAGATTTTTATTCTGTAAAGATGTTCGTCAGTTGCGGATGTGCACTTCATAAAATATTTTGTGAATGGAGTTGACAGCCGGCCGAAGTGGCCGTGCGGTTAAAGGCGCTGCAGTCTGGAACCGCAAGACCGCTACGGTCGCAGGTTCGATCCTGCCTCGGGCATGGATGTTTGTGATGTCCTTAGGTTAGTTAGGTCTAACTATTTCTAAGTTCTAGGGGACTAATGACCTCAACAGTTGAGTCCCATAGTGCTCAGAGCCATTTTTGGAGTTGACAGCATCTTGTAAAAACGCTATAAGATGAAAACCAACAAAAGTAAAGCGAAGTTAATGGAATGTCGTCGGATTAAAACTTGATGCTGAAGAAACTCGATTACGGAATGAGACACTAAAAGTGGTAGATGGGTTCTGCCGTTTGGGCAGTAAAATATCTGAATCGTATTGAGGAAAAATGAAATTTGTGGTACAGCTTGACTAAAAGAAGGAATTGATTGATAGGACACATCCTGAGGCATGGAGAACACGTCAATTTAGCAATGGAGAAAAGAGTAGGGGGAAAAATTATAGAGTGACACCAAGGCATGAAAACAGCTAGTAGGTTCAAATGGATGTGGACTGAAATGATTATGAGGTGAAGCGGCTTGCAGAGGATAAAGTAGCTTGGAGACCTGCATCAGACCAGTATTCGAACTTAAGGCCACAACAAAAATACTCTTTCAATGAATCTCAGTCTAGCCTGCCCTCTTGTGATAGCTAATTTTGTGGTCATTCTACTTTAGATTGTTCTGTATGGTTACTCCCATGTATTTTACCGTTTTTACTGTTTGCCATATATACTCAAATCTTTGTCTTTCCTTCTACAACTCCCTGTATTACTATGGAAGTTATTCTCGGAAGTTTTAGCATAAGGCCTATAAGCTTGCCTTCTTCAAGTTAGAGTTCGCCGCATATGCCTGTCCTCGCGAGATACTATGCACAACCGCCTCAGTTCGTCTCTTATTAGTCTCATAATTATCATTTTGTAAAAACCCGTCTCAAACGCTTGGCTTCCCTTCGTTTCCCGTTTCATTCACACTGCTTGTGATTCACTTCGATACAAAGCCGTGTTCTAGATGTACATTCTTAGGAAGTTCTTCAAATTTAACACTATTTTTTATATCTCAGGAGTTTTTCGTTGACGAAAACTTCCTTTACCTGTGATAAGAGCAGACTCTGCCCTCCTTGCTACGTTCGTCATGCGTTATTCTGCCTCCAAGGTCGTAGATGGTTCAAATGGCTCTGAGCACTATGAAACTTAACTTCTAAGGTCATCAGTCCCCTAGAACTTAGAACTAATTAAACCTAACTAACCTAAGGACATCACACACATCCATGCCCGAAGCAGGATTCGAACCTGCGACCGTAGCGGTCGCGCGGTTCTTAGACTGTAGCGCCTAGAACCGCTCGGCCACCCCGGCCGGCAAGGTCGTAGAATTCGTTCACTTCGTCTACTACGTGATTCCCAATGTTGATGTTAAGTTTATCACTAATCTCAGCTACACTACGTATACTTTTGTCTTTCGTTGGTCGTCTCTTGGCAGATTTTCTGTGCTCCGTAGAACTCTTTCCATGTAACAAATCCTGTAAATCTTCATCACTGTCACGGAGAATAGCAAGATTATCAGTGAATCATAGCACCAATATCCTTTAACCCGCAATTTTCTACATCTACATCCATACTCCGCAAGCCACCTGACGGTGTGTGGCGGAGGGTACCTGGAGTACCTCTATCGGTTATCCCTTCTATTCCAGTCTCGTATTGTTCGTGGAAAGAAGGATTGTCGGTATGCCTCTGTGTGGGCTCTAATCTCTCTGATTTTATCCTCATGGTCTCTTCGCGAGATATACGTAGGAGGGAGCAATATACTGCTTGACTCTTCGGTGAAGGTATGTTCTCGAAACTTTGACAAAAGCCCGTACCGAGCTACTGAGCGTCTCTCCTGCAGAGTCTTCCACTGGAGTTTGTCTATCATCTCCGTAACGCTTTCGCGATTACTAAATGATCCTGTAACGAAGCGCGCTGCTCTCCGTTGGATCTTCTCTATATCTTCTATCAACCCCATCTGGAACGGATCCCACACTGCTGAGCAGTATTCAAGCAATGGGCGAACAAGCGTACTGTAACCTACTTCCTTTGTTTTCGGATTGCATTTCCTTAGGATTCTTCCAATGAATCTCAGTCTGGCATCTGCTTTACCGACGATCAACATTATATGATCATTGCATTTTAAATCACTCCTAATGCGTACTCCCAGATTATTTATGGTATTAACTGCTTCCAGTTGCTGACCTGCTATTTTGTAGCTAAATGATAAAGGATCTATCTTTCTGTGTATTCGCAGCACATTACACTTGTCTACAGTGAGATTCAATTGCCATTCCCTGCACCATGCGTCAATTCGCTGCAGATCCTCCTGCATTTCAGTACAATTTTCCATTGTTACAACCTCTCGATACACCACAGCATCATCCGCAAAAAGCCTCAGTGAACTTCCGATGTCATCCACAAGGTCATTTATGTATATTGTGAATAGCAACGGTCCTATGACACTCCCCTGCGCCACACCTGAAATCACTCTTACTTCGGAAGACTTCTCTCCATTGAGTATGACATGCTGCGTCCTGTTATCTAGGAACTCCTCAATCCAATCACACAATTGGTCTGATAGTCCATATGCTCTTACTTTGTTCATTAAACGACTGTGGGGAACTGTATCGAACGCCTTGCGGAAGTCAAGAAACACGGCATCTACCTGTGAACCCGTGTCTATGGCCCTCTGAGTCCCGTGGACGAATAGCGCGAGCTGGGTTTCACACGATCGTCTTTTTCGAAACCCATGCTGATTCCTACAGAGTAGATTTCTAGTCTCCAGAAAAGTCATTATACTCGAACATAATACGTGTTCCAAAATTCTACATCTGATCGACGTTAGAGATATAGGTCTATAGTTCTGCACATCTGTTCGACGTCCCTTCTTGAAAACGGGGATGACCTGTGCCCTTTTCCAATCCTTTGGAACGCTACGCTCTTCTAGAGAGCTACGGTACACCGCTGCAAGAAGGGGGGCAAGTTCCTTCGCGTACTCTGTGTAAAATTGAACTGGTATCCCATCAGGTCCAGCGGCCTTTCCTCTTTTGAGCGATTTTAATTGTTTCTCTATCCCTCTGTCGTCTATTTCGATATCTACCATTTTGTCATCTGTGCGACAATCTAGAGAAGGAACTACAGTGCAATCTTCCTCTGTGAAACAACTTTGGAAAAAGACATTTAGTATTTCGGCCTTTAGTCTGTCATCCTCTGTTTCAATACCATTTTGGTCACAGAGTGTCTGGACATTTTGTTTTGACCCACCTACCGCTATGACATAAGACCAAAATTTCTTAGGATTTTCTGCCAAGTCAGTACATAGAACTTTACTTTCGAATTCATTGAACGCCTCTCGCATAGCCCTCCTCACACTACATTTCGCTTCGCGTAATTTTTGTTTGTCTGCAAGGCTTTGGCTATGTTTATGTTTGCTGTGAAGTTCCCTTTGCTTCCGCAGCAGTTTTCTAATTCGTTTGTTGTACCACGGTGGCTCTTTTCCATCTCTTACGATCTTGCTTGGCACATACTCATCTAACGCATTATGTACGACGGTTTTGAACTTTGTCCACTGATCCTCAACACTATCTGTACTTGAGACAAAGTTTTTGTGTTGAACCAACAGGTACTCTGAAATCTGCTTTTTGTCACTTTTTCTAAACAGAAAAATCTTCCTACCCTTTTTAATATTCCTATTTACGGCTGAAATCATCGATGCTGTAACCGCTTTATGATCGCTGATTCCCTGTTCTGCGTTAACTTTTTTTTTATTTTCATAATTTTCGTCGATATACATGTTGCACAGTGGAGGAGAACAACAACATCCCTGCGTTTCGACCCTTTTTAATCCGAGCACTTCTGTCTTAGCTTTGCATTCCCATTCTACCCTCTTGGCTCCAATGTATGTTACCCACCTTTTCCTACACTGCCTGTATATTTTCTGACAAAATGAAACACCATGAAAAATTTTACATTGTGATATGTTGTTTCTACGTTACGAAATTCTACAAGGATATCTTAATTTTTCTTGCCTCTGTTATCAGACGCAAAGTGCGAACTGCCTTCTGGTGCCTTTAGATTCCTAAATCCAAAGTGGTTGTCGCCTAAGAAAGGTACAGTTTTCTTTTCCATTCCATTCGTTTGTATTTGTTAACAGCTTCGATGCATGAGCCGTCAAACTTGTTGCGCCATTAACCGTCGCAGTATGTGTGTGTGTGTGTGTGTGTGTGTGTGTGTGTGTGTGTGTGTGTGAGTGAAGGAGTGAAGGAGAGTGGTGCAGTTTTACTCAAATTCTGTAGACGCTAAAATAATACTAATCTAATGGAATTACAAAAAGGACAGTCCTTCAAAACAATTTTTTTTCGCATTTATCTTCACGGTACCGTTCATTTATTTCATTCATTTACTGTTATCTCACTCACTTCCTAACTAATTATACAGGTGAGATGTTTACTGAGCTGTGGAAAAATATCCTGTGGCCTATATGGCACAATTTATTAATACAACTCAGTCAACGAAGGTAATAGTAAATGAATATCGTTCATACAGATATTACTTCAGGCCAACTGAATTACAGGAATGATCTCAGATTTTATTTTCTTGTTGAGAGACGGTTTCCGGTTTACAGGCAACATTTAGATGAAACGGATGGCCGCTTCTGCACTGAATCATTATATGACGAAAATCTTTTAACGCTTGAATGTTGCTCGTAATAACATATAAATGAGAGAGGAAGTGCACCCTAAGAGTGATGGTCGCGCCCAGAAGGAAGTTTCGATTGCATGCAATGTTGGATAAATGTTAGGTGTCGATCGGCTCACATTTGCCATACCTAACTGTGTAACAATAAACCCTTCTTCGGGGCTACGAGGATTGCAACGTTATTCTCACATTTCACGTTCAAATTATCTATTAGGGCAAAAAGCTGATCTAGAAAACACAACCTTCTGTAAGAGTAATGCTTAAGTTTAGTAGTTTCTTAGATTACTGTGCGAAATCGTCTACAAACTGCGAAAATACCGTGAGACTTAATGCCATATTTGCAATTGATTCCATTTCTCTCATTTCGTATGGGATTCTCAAGAATCGCTCACTTCACAACGACAACTGTGCCGTTAAGAATAAACTTCCCTTCATCCTTAACGGTATCAACATACCGTGTATGGCACATGGCACGTTTCTTGTTTTCTTTCCACACATTGAGCGCCTGAAGAATGATGCCTGTCGGCCTTTGTAAGAACCTTCAGCAACCTAATTTTATTTGTGCCGGCTCTAAAGCAACAGTGTGCCGAGGACAGATGGATTTTCGTAATTGCCGACAAGAAAAAAAGTGATGCAGTTTTTAAAAAGATGTTCGGAATGTATGATCAACATTCGATGGTTTTTGACCTGAGACATCTTGTATTTCTGTTATATTATCCTGTCACGTAAAGTAGCCTGTAACCATTCGAGTTTGTTCCCCTTGTGTGTTCTAACAAACGCTCGTCTGTTGTTGGTCGGAAATTATATTTACCTTATGCAAGTTTTGTCTTCCTCGATTTCCCAGTACTTTAACAATATAACACCATCATGTACGTCTGTATCCCGAGAGCACTTTACAGTACTTGGTGAAGAGTAATTCGGGTGTCTATCACATCTTCAGCTCATGTTTTTACTGTTCTGTTCACGAAGATGATCGAGAACGACAACTGTCAGTATACCTTCATACGAGTTAAGTAAATCTTCGTAGATCAAGCGAAAATTACTTTCGTCCTTAAGTTTCGCACCCTAGTATATTTATTCGTTCTCGGTATATTTCAAGAAAACTCTACTCGTTGCTCGCCTTGCGTAACTATTGCTTACTAAGTAACATATTTATCATTGTTATCTTTCCTCATGTGTGTAAAACGTAATCAATGGATTTTTCTGCAAAATAACTGATTAATACGAAATTCACCTGCATTATGTGTTTTCTACGTTTCATGCTCTCCAACTGTAGCTAAGAATGTTTCTCCGGAACCCTCTTAATACCTACATACGATTATAATGAAACAGCAAGGACTAGAGCTAAAATGACAAGTCAGGTCGCTTGTAAACTAACAGACATTCCGCGATCTCCCCTGGATATCAAATGTAATCAAATAATATATGGGGTAATGTAATCTCAGCGTCAGAAGCACAGCATTCGCAGCGCACTCGCACCGGAACAGGCACCAGTGCGACTTTGGACTGTGCCTTCTGTCTAGACGAGCAGACTATCTTCACCCCAGCTACGAGGCGAAAAGGAGACACGCCTGGGCTCAATTCTTGACCTCAGTTGCCACAGCTTAATTCCCGTCCTTTCCAGGCACTCTTCTTCCCACCGGTGTATAGCTGTTCGTCCAGAGCAAGGAGATAACTTGGGCCACTAAATTTGGAGTACCTGCGTCTTTGGCTGGCTCTGATAATGTAGCCGTCAAAAGTGATCCGAAAATACTCGGTTGCAACAACTGTCTCTATTTTTTTCCTAAGAAAGGTAAATGAATTTCATTTCCCGTAAATATAATGGTCACTGGAGATAGTTTCAAGTACTATATTAATTTGTTACCTCACAAACAAGTGATAGGCGGCTGATAATAGGTAAAAAAATCTTACATACGAGCACACACTACCTGACAAAAGAAGTCAATCACCCAGAAGGGGAGGAGATACGAACTGCAACTTCACGAGCTGTGAATGTATGTCATGTTTTTCCAATGATTACAAATTCGTCTCCAATCCACAAAGAACTTGCAGCATGAGCCCACTTATCAGTATGACACTGTGCCCCTTCTGTCCTGGGTGTATGAGCTGATTCCATTGGGGATAGTGTAATAAAACCGATGTATCCTCCCCTGGGACAAGCTGTGGCCCACGGCTGTTGTAGCTGGTCCCTGATATCCTGGATACTGTCACTGGGACGGAGTTGACGTCCAAGTTGGTCCCACACAGGTTCTATGGGACATATATATGCGGATCTTGCCGGCCACGGGAGTACCTCGTCATCACGTAGACAATTCATACAGACAGGTACCATGTGAATTAGCATTGTTCTGTTCAAAAACCGCTCCACGGTACTGTAACATTAGAGGTAATACATACAGAGGCAGGATGTCCATGACGTAATGTTGTGCCGTCAGAGCTCCCTCAATAACTGCCAGCCGTGACCTCATGTCATACCAGATGATTCCCGACAGCCTGACTCCAGGGGTGACACCACTGTACTTTTCCAAAGAAATGGAAGAATCAGACCCCTCCCTAGATCTCCGCCGTACTCTCCGGCGATAGTCATCCGGGGTAGCGTAGATCCGCGATTTATCGTTGAACACAATGCGATCCCACACATTAGCAGTCCATGCTTCTCGGTCGCGGCACCACCCCAAACGCAGCCGTTTGCGTTGTGGTGTTAACGGCAGTCTGCGCACGGGACAATACTTCCTTAGTCCTGCTGCTGTGAAATTCCACCAATTGTACCAGATGACTTGCTCTCGGATGACCGACGCATATTTGAAGGGTTTATGAGAAAAAGTACCATCATAGCCGTGTCTATCACACGACTAGTTTCGGCGGCACATTACCGCCGTCCTCAAGACCCCACCACTGCCAAAAGAGTATTTGATATCCTTGGCGCATTTAGAGGGGGATCCTTGTCTCCAGTGCACAACACGGTGTCGAGTATAAGAGCCCACTATAAATTTCCCAAGGTAATCAAATACTCTTTTGGCAGTGGTTGGGCCTGAAGATGGCGGTAATGTGCTGCCGAAACAACTCATGTGATAAAATAAAGACATTCTCAAGATACAGCTGTGGTGGTACCTTTTCTCATACATATCATCAGCTGAAGTTCCTCGTTCATGCAATAAGATGGACATCTATAAAATTGAAAGGTTTATAATGTGCTTGGTGCACGATTCAGCGACGCTCCCTTGTACTGGTCAGACATGGTCGACTGTAACCTTGATGAGTATGCCTGCCCGCATGTTCCCTTGCAGTCCAACACTGGGCCATGAGTGCCACAATTCGACTAGACGGTTAAATGGAGAAGGCCCACATTAAGGCCCCTTTCAAAATACGTCAGTTGCTGAAATCGCTGTTCACACTAGTACATACCATCTCCGTGTCTTTCTCAGTGACCACCCAACGTCTGACATTGTTCACGCCTCTCAGATATTTACGAGACCTAGTAGAAACACTAAACGCAAACAACACTAATGCACTGTGCGATAGTGTGTACATGTACAGAATTACATTGGCATCCGACCATGTCCTCTGGGTGCTTCACTTCTTTTGTCAGGCAATGTAATTACTGAAGTATCTGCGCTAGCAGAATAGAAATGCGGAAAACACAAGTCCGAAAACAATTTATTGGACTCACTGAAACGAAACAATAATACAATGTCCAAAAGAACAACAGACTCGATCCCAATTGCGGATCGTCACAAATATAAAATAACAAATAATAGTAGAAAAGACCCGACTCTTCACGGGGAGAGAGCACAGTAAAACAATTCTTCGATGTCAAGATGTTCGTCGACTGTACCAAGTCCATCTGCAAGAGATCGGCCAGCTAGAAGAGGCGTCTGGCCATTCCTGCTGGGGTGGCAGCTCTGTGTACCTCCAAAAGGTGCATCGAAATGCACTTTGCCGGCAGTGCTCCGTCCTATAAAGCCCATTTGGCGGATGTATCTGTCGGAACTATTTGCGATCACGCACCTGGCGTATCACAGTAGTTCCTTGGCTGGCTGCGACCTCTGGTGAAGCTGTTCTGCAGGCTCCGCGAACGGGTAGTGGTCCCTGGCGGCCGTTGGTGGAGACCAGGTGTTGTGTTGTGGCCGCCGGTAAATATTTGTGTTGATAACACAGACGACGTAGGTTTTCCTGGTAAATATACGTCCTGTGAAGCAGGCATCCCGCGTTGGTTGGACGTGAAGTGGGATGCCGATGCAGTAGGCACTACGATGTATGAAGTGAGCGGCCACAGCAATTATGAAACTACACTACTGGCCATTAACATCGCTACACCAAAAAGAAATGCAGATGATAAACGGGTATTCATTGGAAAAATATATTAAACTAGAACTGACACGTGATGACATTTTCATGCAATTTGGGTGCATAGATTCTGAGAAATCAGTACCCAGAACAACCACCTCTGGCCGCAATAACGGCCTTGATACGCCTGGGCATTGAGTCAAACAGAGCTTAGATGGCGTGTACAGGTAAAGCTGCCCATGCAGCTTCAACACGATACCACAGTTCATCAAGAGTAGTGACTGGCGTATTGCGACGAGCCAGTTGCTCGGCTACCATTGAACAGACGTATTCAATTGGTGAGAGATCTGGAGAATGTGCCGGCCAGCGCAGCAGTCGATAATTTTCTGTATCCAGAAAGGCCCGTACAGGACCTGCAACATGCCGTCGTGCATTATCCTGCTGAAATGTAGGGTTTCGCAGGGATCGAATGAAGGGTAGAGCCACGGGTCGTAACACATCTGAAATGTAACGCCCACTGTTCAAAGTGCCGTCAATAAGAACAAGAGGTGACCCAGACGTGTAACCAGTGGCACCCCATACCATCACGCCGGATGATACACCAGTATAGCGATGACGAATACACGCTTCCAATGTTCGTTCACCGCGATGTCGCCAAACACGAATGCGACCATCATGATGCTGTAAACAGAACCTGGATTCACCCGAAATAATGACGTTTTGCTATTCGTGCACCCAGGTTCGTCGTTGAGTATACCATCGCAGGCGCTCCTGTCTGTGATGCAGCGTCAGGGATCGTTACAGCCATCCGGATAAGATGCCTGTCATCTCGACTGCTAGTGATACAAGGTCGTTGGGATCCAGCACGGCGTTCCGTATTACCCTCCTGAGCCCACCGATTCCATATTCTGCTAACAGTCATTGGATCTCGACCAACGCGAGCAGCAATGTCGCGATACGATAAACCGCAATCGCGATAGGATACAATCCGACCTTTATCAAAGTCGGAAACGTGATGGTACGCATTTCTCCTCCTTACACGAGGCATCACAACAACGTTTCACCAGGCAACGCCGGTCAACTGCTGTTAGTATATGAGAAATCGGTTGGAAACTTTCCTCATGTCAGCACGTTGTAGGTGTCGCCACCGGCGCCAACCTTGTGTGAATGCTCTGAAAAGCTAATCATTTGCATATCACAGCATCTTCATCCTGTCGGTTAAATTTCGCGTCTGTAGCACGTCATCTTCGTGGTGTAGCAATTTTAATGGTCAGTAGTGTATATTTCTGTACGTATTGTATTGACAGGCTATTTTTTTGGGTTCACATGGCTAAAGAAAATGTAATTAGTAAATCTGTATGAACCACACGTCCATGATCATTAAACTGATGTAAGAGTGATCTTTAAACATGTTCCTTGTAGTATCTTAAGTACCAGCATAATTTACAGAATATGCTCTTAGTGGGACTCCACAACCGTTAATTGTATTAGCTAAAGAAGGGAACGTTGAAATTACAACAGCAGGGGATTTCATTCAACATGAACCAACCATCATTTGCATCAATGTTCTACCTTGGGCCTCTGTCAGATAGGCGACAGATATGAATATAGAGGTTCTGGAGGATGTGACGCACAATATATTGAATTCTCGAAGGCAAAATTCATTGTGCACTGCCATATACCTAATACGACATACAAAACGTGTTAAACAGAGATTTTCTTAAAGTGCTTGATAGTGGAGCACTGCTTCCTTCTTAAGATCGGAAGATGGTCGATGACGGCCCGTTATTGTTCCGGAAAAACGAACCATTTTTAAAAATTTATTGAAACCATCAGTAACCAGCTGCAAAAAAGAAATTTTATTTCCATTACTGATTTTGGACCCATAATTCCGTTCTCCACAGGGTCATAATTACTGCATTATTTGTGTCAAAAACAAGAAGTATGCAACATGTTGTCGTGGTCACGTGGTGCATAAAATAATCTCAACAATTACTGTTGTCTGTAGTATTACGGCTACATGAATTCACCTGTAGTAATACAATATCCAGTGTGCTACCAGCCTTGAAGCAGATGTCTGATACTGCACATTAACAAAACTGTGAAAGAGCAGATTCAAACCCTTCTGAGAAAAGGATATAAATTTATGTGACACATGTATCATTGAGCTTTATATTTTTTCTACTTATTTCTAAGCTTATACTCACGCATTCCAGTATTCTTTTATTCCAATGGTTATAACAAAGCAGATGTGTAACAATCTATCTGATGTGGTGGAAAAAACACCGATGCGCGGTGTGCTGCTTTGAAGTCGTGTAACTACAGGAACAGAAATAGAATATTAGCTCAGATAATTTTATTTTATCAAAAACTTTAGAGTAATGTAACTGACAAAGGCTAAAAAAATACCTCATTCGGGAAGTCCAAGCCCGGTAACCCTTTTCCCAATTGTACAAAAAAAAACAAAAAGAGCGACATCAGTCCGACGTATTGCATAATAACCGTAGCGCTTATCTTTGAAAAACAATTACAACAAATACGACACGGTATGAATGGATTCACGAGCTTAGAGGCTTGGGAATGTAATTAAATTTCACACTGCAAAAAGCTTTGTCGCAGAGTCGGGTAAAGCAGTTATTTGCCAAGAGAAATTAAAGCAAAAATGTGGAAAACGCGTATTACGCGTCAGCCCTCCCTTCTGAACCGAAAGAGGGAACGAACGTTCACATTTTACATTTCACCTAAAGAGAATTTCGACTTTCTATTAAAAGAACTTTTAGACTGAAACAGACGTCTCCCCGGTACAAGAATAATGTTATACTGAGAAAATCATTATTTAGCCAGTGATACACAGACATTAGCTTCATAATTATGCAGAATATCGGAAGAGCCCCTACATATATGCAACTGACTTTTCAGAGAAAGCACTCACAGGATCTGGAAACGAAAAATCTCAGTAATACAGTCTACCAGACTCCGAAGAAGTCTTTTTATTGAAATTACAATGAAATCCAGACCATTAGCTGCTTACATGCGTTGATAAATATCAAAAGGGACAGTTGAAAATGTGTGCCAGGACTGGGACACGAACCCGGGATCTCCTGCTTACATGGCAGACGCTCTATACAGGGTGTTACAAAAAGGTACGGCCAAACTTTCAGGAAACATTCCTCACACACAAATAAAGAAAAGATGTTATGTGGACATGTGTCCGGAAACGCTTAATTTCCATGTTAGAGCTCATTTTAGTTTCGTTAGTATGTACTGTACTTCCTCGATTCACCGCCAGTTGGCCCAATTGAAGGAAGGTAATGTTGACTTCGGTGCTTGTGTTGACATGCGACTCATTGATCTACAGTACTAGCTTCAAGCACATCAGTACGTAGCATCAACAGGTTAGTGTTCATCACGAACGTTGTTTTGCAGTCAGTGCAATGTTTACAAATGCGGAGTTGACAGATGCCCATTTGATGTATGGATTAGCACGGGGCAATAGCCGTGGCGCGGTACGTTTGTATCGAGACAGATTTCCAGAACGAAGGTGTCCCGACAGGAAGACGTTCGAAGCAATTGATCGGCGTCTTAGGGAGCACGGAACATTCCAGCCAATGACTCGCGACTAGGGAAGACCTAGAACGACGAGGACACCTGCAATGGACGAGGCAATTTTTCGTGCAGTTGACGATAACCCTAATGTCAGCGTCAGAGAAGCTGCTGCTATACAAGGTAACGTTGACCACGTCACTGTATGGTGAGAGCTACGGGAGAACCAGTTGTTTCCGTACAATGTACAGCGTGTGCAGGCACTATCAGCAGCTGATTGGCCTCCACGGGTACACTTCTGCGAATGGTTCATCCAACAATGTGTCAATCCTCAATTCAGTGCAAATGTTCTCTTTACGGATGAGGCTTCATTCCAACGTGATCAAATTGTAAATTTTCACAACAACATGTGTGGGCTGACGAGAATCCGCACGCAATTGTGCAATCACGTCATCAACACAGATTTTCTGTGAACGTTTGGGCAGGCATTGTTGGTGATGTCTTGATTGGGCCCCATGTTCTTCCACCTACGCTCAATGGAGCACGTTATCATGATTTGAAACGGGATACTCTACCTGTGCAACTAGAACATGTGCCTTTACAAGTACGACACAACATGTGGTTCATGCACTATGGAGCTCCTGCACATTTCAGTCGAAGTGTTCGTACGCTTCTCAACAACAGATTCGGTGACCGATGAATTTGTAGAGGCGGACCAATTCCCTGGCCTCCACGCTCTCCTGACCTCGACCCTCTTGACTTTCATTTATGGAGGCATTTGAAAGCTCTTGTCTACGCAACCCCGGTACCAAATGTAGAGACTCTTCGTGCTCGTGTTGTGGACGGCTGTGATACAATACGCCATTCTCCAGGGCTGCATCAGCGCATCAGGGATTCCATGCGACGGAGGGTGGATGCATGTATCCTCGCTAACGGAGGACATTTTGAACATTTCCTGTAACAAAGTGTTTGAAGTCACGCTGGTACGTTCTGTTGCTGTGTGTTTCCATTCCATGATTAATGTGGTTTGAAGAGAAGTAATAAAATGAGCTCTAACATGGAAAGTAAGCGTTTCCGGACACATGTCCACATAACATATTTTCTTTCTTTGTGTGTGAGGAATGTTTCCTGCAAGTTTTGTCGTACCTTTTTGTAACACCCTGTATAACTGAGTCATTGAGGAAGCAGAGGATAGTGTGACTGCAGAGACATATCTCTGCCATGCTCCCCGTGAGGCCCACACTTCCAATTTACTGTCCACACACTATGTTTGTAATGTCCCTGCCCACTATACTCTTTACTCGCGACAGTCATGATGCCGATTCCCGTAAGGGTTTGAGCAATGTGAGTGCTTCCTCAGTGAAGAATATCATTGGTCGGTAACCCGTATCTATATGAAGATAGTGTCTGTTCTTTCGGACATGAAAGAATAGATATCATTAGTGATCTTGCAGCTCTCGAAGAATGAAATTCCAATCAAATCCAGACCATTAGTTGCTTACAGGCGTTGATAAATATCAACGGGGACATTGGATTTCTTTGGAATTTCATTCTTCGAGGGCTGCAAGATCACTAATGGTATCTGTTCTTTCGGACATGTCCAGAAAAACAGATACCCTCTTCATATAGACAAGTCTTACCGGCCAATGACCTTTTTCACTGCGGATGCACTCACATTGCTCAAACTCTTACGGGAATCGGTAGATTGACTGTCGCGAGTAATGAGTATAGTGGGCAGGGACAGTACAAATGCTGTGTGGAGACAGTAAGTTGGAAGTGTCGGTGTCACAGGTCTCATGGGGAGCGTACCAGAGATACGTCGCTGCAGTCACACTATCCTATGTGTCCTCAATGGCTCAGTCGGATAGAGCGTCTGCCTTTTAAGCAGGACACCCGGGTTTGAGTGCCGGTCGGGGCACACATTTTCAACTGTCCCCGTTGTTAGCAGCTAGTGGTCTGGATTTCATTGGAATTTCATTCTTCGAAAGGTGCAAGATCGCTAATGGTATCTGTTCTTTCATGTCCGAAAGAACAGATACCATCTTCATATTCATATAAGGCTTTTTATTGTCTGATGATACCTCGCCCTCACTTGGGAAGCTACAGCCGTAACAACTACGAAGATGATTCGTTTTAGCAACTGATTTAGAGGTTTACTATGAAACCATGCAAGCGCTGCCCACTCGTTATCAAATTTTAAATCTGCATATTATATATCATTCCACTCATTATTTGGCCACTGTGCACAACATAAACACCAGCACATTTAAAACCTCAAGTTGGAGCACACATAGTTATATTTGTTAAATAAGGATCGCCTAACCATAGCAGAAGTCACAGGAAATAGCATTCACAAATGGAAAATGATTTCATGATTAACAAACTTTATTCAGTTTTGAAAACGAACATGAAATCTTGGTGCAATGTTACTCTTCAAAACAAAAATAAACGAAACTAAGATGAAAAACCAAAACTTATTATGTGTAGCTGTGGTTGAAATCATTAAGAAAAATGAAAGAGGAAGAAATAAGAATTCTTCATTGGGCCAGTTCGCATTTTCCCATTGAAAAGAGAAATAACGCGATGAGTCCGCGTTCTAGATGCACAAATGAAGAAATTAAAGGCGAGCTCCTCCTAAAACTTTGTACTGCCCTGTTCCATTTGAGGAATAAATGTGAAACGATGTGTATCAATCATTTTAAAACTAATGCACACCTATATTCACATGAGCAAAACAACTTTAAAAAATTATAGTCTATTTTATACAGACAGTGTGTCAAGTTGAAAATATACTGGGATTAAACGTAATTATTGATACTGAAGACTCCATCTTTTTTATCTGAAAGGATTTGACAAAAATAACTGAACATGACTGAGAGTATTATTAATCACAAATCATTGTATGACTACATTTATAGAATAAGTGCGTAAGTTTCCGAGGTCACTGTCAACCCTAATAAACTCCTTTGGGCCAAATCACCGTGTAAAACGAGAAGGTTGTTTTATAGTTGCCATATAAATTTACAGAATGTCGTGAGCTAGTGTCCAAAAGTATTTTATTCAAATATATTCTCAATAGTACATTGTACAGGTATCAGCCGAAAGATTCGTTAATGAATAACGTACATTGTTCGTAAGTATGACTAGTTATCCAGCAAATATACTCCGTTTTCATATAAATCCTGACGTCATGAGTCACGGATGCATCATTTATGAAGGAAATATTCTGCCTCAATGTCAGTTTACAGAGCCTCATCATGGTTGAATAAAGATAAGTCAAATGGTTCAAATGGCTCTGAGCGCTATGGGACTTAACTGCTGAGGTCATCAGTCCCCTAGAACTTAGTACTACTTAAACCAAACTAACCTAAGGACATCACACACATCCATGCCCGAGGCAGGATTCGAACCTGTGACCGTAGCGGTCGCGCGGTTTCAGACTGTAGCGCCTAGAACCGCTTGGCCACTCCAGCCGGCAAAGATAAGTCAGTTTCTTTTTTCAGTGTTGTGTGGAAGTTAGATTCGTAGTAACTCTTGCGAAGTCGTAAATTGTAACTTTGGACTCAGAAAACAATAAACAACCGCTATTAACTACCCAACAATATAGTGCGTGAAGGTCATGTAGTGGTTTGGTAATGTTGGTTAAACTGTGATGAAATAGAAAGATAATCAAAAACTAAATATGTTTAGTTAACACGTAACTTACAGAGATACACTGCTATAAAGCAATATTACACTAACACCTTGCTTCGCAAGCCGTACGGCGTGCGGTGGAGGGTATGGCACATACTGTACCAACCGCATTTTGCCTTCCTACTATGGTGGTAGTGAGACGGTTGTTTCACGTCCCGTTTGGTAGCAAATGTCACTGCTTTTAGAATCGCGGTCATTGGGAGAGGTGTATATTGCGGAAAGGACAAATTTCGGAACGTGCGACCTGAGGATTACGGTAGGCACATAACATGGGATAGTCGTTGGTCCGCCACAGGAAATAAATAGCCGCCCAAGCGGATGGGTTTGTAGTTCGTACATCACCTTTGAAGTCTTTGTTATGCTGAGTTACGAATGCATCTTGTACCTCACTGTTTTGGATCTGGTCTTTGATTTGGAACTCAGTTTGATCGTTTGATGTTACAAGTTTAAAATGCCAATGGATTCTCCACTGAAATTACTATCTTTTAGAAAAATGAAACAGAAGTAGAAACACGTTAATAGTGGATTTATTTGGCATTAAAGTTTTATTATTTAGAGAAAAAGCAAGTAAGCCATGTAAGACATGTCGGAAAGAACAGACACCATATCCATATAAGTTTATAGTTCTGGCAACACCGGCCATGACCTTCTTCTTCTGTGCGGATGCACACATATTCCCCGAACTCTTACGGGACTTGGTAAGAATGTCTTCCACGAGCACTAAGTGTGCTGGGGTGGGACAATACGAATGTAGTGTGTGGACATACAAGGTGAGAATATGGGTCTCGCTCGTGGCGTGCGCGAGATAGTCCGTGCAGTCGCGCTATCCTCTGTGCCCCGGGTGGCTCAGATGGATAGAGCGTCTGCCAGGTAAGCAGGAGATCCCGGGTTCGAGTCCCGATCAGGGCACACATTTTCACCTGTTCCTGTTGATATACAGGGTGGTCCATTGATAGTGATCGGGCCAAATATCTCACGAAATAAGCATCAAACGAAAAAACTACAAAGATCGAAACTCGTCTAGCTTGAAGGGAGAAACCGAACCCCCATTTTTATTACTTATTCGTGTAGTACGTAAAGAAATATGAATGTTTTAGTTGGACCACTTTTTTCGCTTTGTGATAGATAGCGCTGTAATAGTCACAAACGTATAAGTACGTGGTATCACGTAACATTCCGCCAGTGCGGACGGTATTTGCTTCGTGATACATTGCCCGTGTTAAAATGGACCGTTTACCAATTGCAGAAAAGGTCGAGACCGTGTTGATGTATGGCTATTGTGATCAAAATGCCCAACGGGCGTGTGCTATGTATGCTGCTCGGTATCCTGGACGACATCATTCAAGTGTCCGAACCGTTTGCCGGATAGTTATGTTATTAAAGAAAACAGGAAGTGCTCAGCCACATGTGAAACGTCAACCACGACCTGCAACAAATGACGATGCCCAAGTAGGTGTTTTAGCTGCTGTCGCGGCTAATCAGCACATCAGTAGCAGACAAATTGCGCGAGAATCGGGAATCTCAAAAATGTCGGTGTTGCGAATGCTACATCAACATCGATTGCACCCGTACCATATTTCTATGCACCAGGAATTGCATGGCGACGACTTTTTGAACGTCGTGTACAGTTCTGCCACTGGGCACAAGAGAAATTACGGGACGATGATAGATTTTTTTGCACGCGTGCTATTTAGCGACGAAGCGTCATTCACCAACAGCGGTAACGTAAACCGGCATAATATGCGCTATTGGGCAACGGAAAATCTACGCGGCATTATGGGAGGAAGGATAATTGGCCCCCATTTTGTCGATGGCAATCTAAATGGTGCAATTTATGCTGATTTCCTACGTAGTGTTCTACCGATGTTACTACAAGATGTTTCATTGAATGGCAGAATGGCGATGTACTTCCAACATGATGGATGTCCGGCACATAGCTCGCGTGCGGTTGAAGAGGTATTGAGTAGAATATTTCATGACAGGTGGATTGGTCGTCGAAGCACCATACCACGTTTCGCACGTTCACCGGATCTGATTTTTTTCTGTGGGGAAAGTTGAAGGATATTTGCTATTGTGATCCACCGACAACGCCTGACAACATGTGTCAGCGCATTATCAATGTATGTGCGAACATGCATTACGGTAGGCGAACTACTCGCTGTTGAGAGGAACGTCGTTACACGTATTGCCAAATGCATTGAGGTTGACGGACATAATTTTGTGCATTTATTGCATTAATGTGGTATTTATAGGTAATCACGCTGTAACAGCATGCGTTCTCAGAAATGATAAGTTCACAAAGGTACATATATCACATTGGAACAACCGAAATAAAACGTTGAAACGTACCTACGTTCTGTATATTAATTTAAAAAACCTACCTGTTACCAACTATTCGTCTATAATTGTGAGCCAAATGTTTGTGACTATTACAGCGCCATCTATCACAAAGCGAAAAAAGTGGTCCAACTAAAACATTCATATTTCTTTACGTACTACACGAATATGTAATAAAAATGGGGGTTCCTATTTAGAAAAAACGCAGTTGATACCCGTTTGACCTATGGCAGCGCCATCTAGCGGGCCAACCATAGCGACATCTGGTTTCCCCCTTCAAGCTAGACAAGTTTCGTTCTTTGTAGTTTTTTCATTTGGTGCTTATTTCGTGAGGTATTTGGGCCGGTCACGATAAATGGACCACCCTGTATATCAACGCCCGTTAGCAGCTGAAGGTGTTAAAGTAATTCTAATTTCGTTCTAGACGGCTGCAGGTCATCAATGGTGTCAGTTCTTTCGGACATGTCCGAAAGAATAGACACCATATCCATATAAGTATATGTACCGTTAGTGGCTGAATGGCTGAATAGAAGTTTTCACAACGTCCTTCAGTGTGCTTCATCTGAATTGTCTTCCCTTATCTCCACGTTGTTCATTGAGCTGAAATTATGGAATAACGACTTCTTGGTCAAAAAAAAAAAAAAAAAAAAAAAAAAAAAAAAAAAAAAAAAAAAGAGAGAGAGAGAGAGAGAGAGTCGTAGTTATTGCTGACCACAACTAGTCTGAGTTTAATCCACTGAATGGTTGGTGCTTATTCCGCACTTGTAACAGTGGTTGCTCGCCATTGTTTAAGTGCTACTTGAAGTTTTGCCTTACCGTTACTTGTTTACGCCACAAGCTGTCTGCCACTTTAGATCTGGTGGTCTTCAAAGCAGTGTTATTTTTCAGCGAGCCGCAGGGCGTTTGTCGTTGCAGTAGTGTTTGTTGAAAACGGATATTTAGTGCTGTTAAATTGTCATAAGCTCTGTAGTACATCTGCTTTATTAAGTTGTTGTCTGTAACGCCTTGGGGTCTTTTCTTGGATTCATCACTTGATCTTTCAATTATTTTAAGGAAAGCTATCATACTAATATACGCTGTTCAGACTGTACTTTACATCGCTCTGAAATCTAAGTGCCTTGGAATAGAGCCTAACTTGTAAATGATAGTAATTAGTACCACCTCCTAGAGATAAGCTCCTGTTTCTCACAGATATTTCAGTTTGGGAAAAAGAAGTAACTGGCTGTGTAGCCTAGACGATCTGTGGACTTTTTTTCTGTTTCAAGTAGCTTTCTGAGGTTAATCGTTTCACCCTATTCAGTTTTTCACCATTTTCTAAAACGTTATGGAAAATGTGCAATGACAATTATTCCCCAAACGTATGATTTCAATTAAGATAGATTTAATGTTGACACCAAGAGACTGTGTAGGCAGTTTTTGCTCGCAACCAACGAATGCAGCTTTTAACGAGTTAAACTTACCAGTGCCTTTCCTGCAGTTGCCTTACCGCAAATATGAGGCCCGTTGTTGATCTTCCCGGTCTGAAACCATACTGCTCCTCTTGCAGTCTACTTTCAATACTGCTTCTTATTCTCTTCTCCGGGATCTTTTCATAGATTTTTCCACAGTGGCATAGCAGGGTGATTCCTCTGTAGTTCTCAAATCTCCTTTTATCCCCTTTCTTGAAGATCGGGACTATAATTCCTTTCTTCCAATCCTCAGGAATTCTGTTCTCCTTCCACACCACCCTCAGCACTCTGTATCGCCACTGGGTTCCTACTTCTCCTGCTGCTCGTATCATATCCACTGTTACTTCGTCCCAACCTGGTGCCTTGCCCCCTTTCATCCTCTTTATGGCTTCTTCCACTTCATTCCAAGTTAGATCATCAATTTCCCCACTATTATAATCGTCTGCTGCCTTAGGTTCTCCATCGCTGTTAGTTACCCGCTTGGCGGCATTCAACAGATCTTCAAAGTACTCCTTCCAAATCTTTTTGAGCTCATGCATTTCTTCCACAACTCTTCCATTATTATCCATGATCCTCAGGCACTCGCTTCTGTCGTTCCTCTTATTTCTTACCATGGTGTAAAGTACTTTTTTGTTCCCTTCACTGTCCTTTTCTAACATTCTTGTCCATTTTTCCATCCACTTCTTCTTCTCCGCCGTTACTATGGTCTGTGCCGCTTTCTTGCTTTCCTTATATTTTACCCTAGCTTCCTCTGCTCGGGTCTGGAACCATTCTCTGAAGGCTTTGTTCTTTCGAAGTACTGCCTCTTTACATATGTTGTTCCACCATGGGGTTTCCTTACTTCTCCTCTTTGTGCTAGTTCTTCCGCACACAGTCTCAGCTGCCTCAACTAGAGCCCTCTTAAAATCTCCCCATTCTTCTTCCACTGTTCTCTGATCTTCCTTTGGCAGCTTCTTCCTGATCAGTGTCTGGTACTGGGTCCTCCGCTCATCCTCTTTCAGCATCCATGTCTTCAACCTTTTCTCCTGTATGTCTGTTGCCCTCCTATCTTTTTTCTCTCTCAGGGTGGCTACCAACAGCCGATGGTCACTGTCTAAGGCCTCAGATGGAATGACCTTAACATCTGTGAGGCTGCTCATCATCTGCCTATCCACTAGTACATAGTCTACTACTGAAGTTTGGGACCAGTCTCCACTGTACTAAGTTATTTTGTGGCTACTTCTCTTCTTGTACAAGGAATTTGCGATCGCCAGCCCATTCCTCTTGCAGAATTCCAGCAACAATTTTCCTTCTCTATTTCGGTTCCCCCAGCCCTCTGGTCCCATTATCTCCTCGAATCCTTTCCTGTCTGTGCCAACATGTGCATTGAGGTCCCCTATTATAATCTGGTTACCTCCATTTAGCTGCTTTTGCATGTCATCTTCAAATTCCTCACAACTTTTCTTGCAATTACAAATTCATGTTAATTAGTTAGATTCACTGAGTTCCCATATTCAAAGAATTCATGTGACAGTAATTGCATCCAGCACTAGTTAAGGGTCTTCATACTTTCTTTCAAATACTGAGATGGATAATTCAATGAGTTACATAAAACACCACATCTCTGATTACTAGAACTTCGTAATTTTACAGTATTCAGGGATAAAGCAAATGAGATACCTGTAGGTGATTACAATACTATTTAAATGCGTTATCGAACAAAACGTACTAACTAAAATACATGTTATATTTTTGGATGGTTGGCAATGTCTACTAAAAACCTTGCCCAACACAATACTTTTGTTGATAAGAGCTCTGACGGCGAATTTTATTGCTAATAGACACGATGTAAGGTTAAACCATTAGAGCTCAAAACTGCCAACTGAACTGGTATTATTTCCCAAAACAGCCCTTTTTTACTTCAACAGAAGGAAGTACTTCTATATTTACTAGTGGTTTTGTTAAGCACAACACGGATAATAAAACTGCATATAACAGTATTTTCTATACTCTAACATCGTTATTGTTCGAAACTATATACAACACCCTTCTGTTGTACTCTGATCACACCATATAACTCTTGAAACATTATCTTGTCTTCTAAGCCGGTTATGTGATATAAGATAAATCAAAGAATTTGGTTTTGTTATTCTGGACACAAATTTCAGCAGCGTGATTCAGGCTTAGCCCTAAACAAACCATCAACGAGAAACTTGAGAGAATGTAAACGGAGTAGATGGTTATCTGGGAATTTACCACAGACACGAGAGAAACAATGTGCTCAAACAGCGTTGATAACCTGCTCGTGTTTGCACGATACTCCCATATTCAGGCTCGACTGTTCGCTTAGCAAAGTTTCAACGTCGGGAAGCGCTAGTCACTTACCAAGTCGGAGAGAGTGCGCCAGGGCCGCCAACATAAGCAGCAGGCTGCCGGCGACTATCGGCGCCATCTACAGTCGCGTCACGTCATCTGAAACAAATGACGTTATTCGGGTGAGAACCCTGAGATTTTTCGTTTGCCCATCACAATAAAATTGTGTCTGATTTTTAAATTATCTCTATAAAAAATAAAATTAAGGAAGATACAAAGTGAAGGATCGTGGAGACGATGTACTCCGTTGCTGAAGAGACTATATGTTTGTTTTTATTTATAATGATGGTATTACTAAAAGACAGACAAAGGAGTAATATCATTTCGTAGTGTGAATAGTTCTTGGAGCGTTTCTCTGTTGAGGCAAGATGAGGCAGCATTATCTAAGAGCAATATTGTTTGTAAACTACTCTGAATTCATAGTCATCGAACACTGAAGGAGCCTGTTCCAGACAAGAGCAATCTAATGTAACACGAGTAACAGCAGAATTCATTGACAGGACAGAAAAAGAAAAGAAAAAGAAATAAAACCGGCCCCGATGGTCTCTGCATATGTGGCTTCAAATGGGGACGCGAAGACTTAGAGCATTCTGAATGAAGAACGAACAGCTAGAAAAAAGTAACAATAGTTCGTCTTATTCACCATTTTCTAAAACGTTATGGAAAATGTGCAATGACAATTATTCCCCAAACGTATGATTTCAATTACGATAGATTTAGTGTTGACACCAAGAGACTGTGTAGGCAGTTTTTACTCGCAACCAACGAATGCAGCTTTTCACGAGTTAAACTTACCAGTGGTCATGCTTTCCCTACAACATAAACATTATTACCTAACAATTTCCAGTTACCTGTTCGCCAACACTCTCAGCCATAGCTATTCATACGTGCTTACAGCACCATTCAAACAACTTGGTCCCTGATAGTGAAGTTAGCAAACGCTGTACTTATAATGCATGTTTTGTTAAATGAACAGTAATTTATCACAAAACTAGTTACAATAGTATCAGCCTCACTTTTCATGGAATTAAATACTGAACAGTTAAACACTAGAGACGGTCATTAAGCTACTTTCTCGTATTGGTAGAGTGACCGCTACCGGCATATATACTCAAGTCATAGATACTGCGATAATGAATGTCACAATAGACATATCAGCTGAAGAGGAGTGGACATATCTAAAAATGACAGTCACATAAGATGGACAAACACATGTACAAGGAAGGTAACTGCGAAGAAAACTTGGGTAATAGCAAAAAATAAATTGATAAACGAAAGAATGAAGTAGAAAATGTTCAAGAAATTCAGGAATACAGAAATACAGGGTGTTACAAAAAGGTACGGCCAAACTTTCAGGAAACATTCCTCACACACAAAGAAAGAAAATATGTTATGTGGACATGTGTCCGGAAACGCTTACTTTCCATGTTAGAGCTCATTTTATTACTTCTCTTCAAATCACATTAATCATGGAATGGAAACACACAGCAACAGAACGTACCAGCGTGACATCAAACACTTTGTTACAGGAAATGTTCAAAATGTCCTCCGTTAGTGAGGCTACATGCATCCACCCTCCGTCGCATGGAATCCCTGATGCGCTGATGCAGCCCTGGAAAATGGCGTATTGTATCACAGCCGTCCACAATACGAGCACGAAGAGTCTCTACATTTGGTACCGGGGTTGGGTAGACAAGAGCTTTCAAATGCCTCCATAAATGAAAGTCAAGAGGGTCGAGGTCAGGAGAGCGTGGAGGCCAGGGAATTGGTCCGCCTCTACCAATTCATCGGTCACCGAATCTGTTGTTGAGAAGCGTACGAACACTTCGACTGAAATGTGCAGGAGCTCCATAGTGCATGAACCACATGTTGTGTCGTACTTGTAAAGGCACATGTTCTAGCAGCACAGGTAGAGTATCCCGTATGAAATCATGATAACGTGCTCCATTGAGCGTAGGTGACTGACGAAACTAAAATCTCTAACATGGAAATCAAGCGTTTCCGGACACATGTCCACATAACATCTTTTCTTTATTTGTGTGTGAGGAATGTTTCCTCAAAGTTTGGCCGTACCTTTTTGTAACACCCTATATAAATCAGGCAAGCCACGGTGCAGGTAAACCATGAAGCCATGGTTAAATGGCTTCAGGAAAAATGTGAAGGTATCGAAATAGAAATGGTCTTCGGCAGGACTGATTCAGATATAGGAAAGTAAAAACAATCTTCGGTGAAGTACGGTCGGAAACATTAAGAGTGCAACGGTTTTCACTGTTAAGCACTGAGGACACATCAGATAGGTGGAAACAGTACACTGAAGGCCTTTACATGGGGGAGGACTTGCCTGACGACGTGATTGATATGGAAGATGTAGGAGATCAACTGTTGAAAGAGTGTGTGGACGACGTGCGGTCGAATAATGCGGGAGGGATAGATCTGAGTCATCAGTATTCTGACTGGTTAGATGAGGCTCCTGTGCCAACCTTATCGTTTCAGAATAGCACGTGCACCCGGCGCCCTCAATTATTTGCTGAATGTATCCCAATCTCGCTCTTCGCTATAGTTTTTCCTCTCTACAGCTGCCTCTATTACCATGGAAATCATTTCCTGATGTCTTAGCAAATGTCCTATCATCACGTCCTCTCTTCTTGTCAGTGTTTTCCATATATTCCTTTCCTTGACGATCCTGCAGAGAACCCCCACATTTCTCTCTCACCTTATCAGTCCACCTAATTTGCAACCTTCTGATGTCGCACCACGTCTCATTTGTTACTGTTCTCTTGTGTTCCGGTTTCCCCACAGTCCATGTTTAACCACCATACAACTGTGTACTCCAAACGTACATTCTTAGAAATTTCTTCCTCAAGACCTGTGTGTGACATTAGTAGACTTCACTTTGCCAGGAATGCCCTTTTTGCCAGTTCTAGTCTGCCTTTTATGTCCTCCTTCTTCGTCCGTCATCGGTTATTTTGCTGACTAGGTTGCCAGAATTCCTTATCTTCATCTGCTTCTTCATTATCAATCATGATGTTAAGTTTCTCGCTGTTCTCATTTCTGCTACTTCTAATTACTTTCGTCTTTCTTCGATTTACTCTCAGTCCATATTCTGTACTCGTTAGACTGCTCATTCCGCTCAACAGATCTCCTGTAATTTTTCTTCACTGTCACTGAGGATATCAATGTCACCAGCGAATCTTAACATTGATATCTTTTCATCTTGAATTTTAATCTCGCTCTTGAACTTTTCTTTCATTTCCGACATTTGTTCTTTGACGTATAGACTGAGCAGCAGGGGCGAAAGATTACAGCCCTGTCGTATATCCCTTTTCAACTCGTACACTTTGTTCTTGGATTTCCAATCTTATTCTTCCCTGTTGGTTCTTGCACATATTGTACATAACCCGCCTTTCCCTAGGGCTTATCCCATGTTTTCTCAGAATTTCTAACATCTTGTACCATTTTACATAGTCGAACGCTTTTTCAGGTCGATTTTGGTATAGTCCTGCTTGCATTATTAGCCGCAACGTCATATCTGCCTTAACAGATCCTCAATGTTCTTTTCCATTCTTTTGTATATTATTCTTGTCAGCAACGTGGACGCGTGAGCTGTGAGTCCGAAGATAGCAAAGGCAAATACGTGCAAGAACTATAACAGAATCAGCTTAACAGTTCATGCATCCAAATTACTGACAAGAATAATATACTGAAGAATGAAAATAATACTGAGGATCTGTTAGACGACGATAAATTTGGCTTTCGGATAGGTATGGGCACCAGAGCGGCAATTCTGACGTTTCGATCAGTAGGGCAAGCAGATCTGAAGAAAAATCAAGAAACGTCGTCTTGTAAGATGATGCAAGATGTTTGAAATTCTGATAAAAACACGGTTAAGCATTAGGGAAACACGGATAATATACAATTTGTACAAGAACCAAGAGATAACAATAAGAATGAAAGAGCAAGAGTGAAGTTCTCGGATTAAAAAGGGTGTATGACGGGATGTAGTCTTTCACCCCCGCTGTTGAATCTACACACGGAAGAAGCAACGACAGAAGTAAAAGAAATGTTCAAGAGTGGGATTAAAATTCAGAGCGAAAAAGTGTCGATGATACGATTGATTGATGACATGCCTCAGGAAGAACTTTAGGACGTCTAACGACAAGAGAATATCGATTGGGAGTAAACCAGAGAAAGAGTAGTAGTAGTAGTAGTAGCAATGAGATTAACTATAAACTTAATAACAAAATTGGTGAGCACGAAATTAAGGTATCCGCTACTCTGTATGGCAATCAAGACATTTTGACGAAGGAAGGCTTTCCTGCGCGAGAGATGTCTACTAGTGTCAAACATTGGCCATAATCTGTGAAAGAAATTTCTGAGAATGTACGTTTAGAGCACAGCCCTGTATGATGGTGAATCATGGGCTCAATAAAAACCAGAAAAAGAGGAGAATCGAAGCGTTCGAGATGTGAGATGTGGTGCCAAAGAATGATGAAAATCTGGAGGACTGGTAATATACGTAATGAGGAGGTTTTTACGCAGATTGGGAGAAGACGGGAACATTATACGGAAAACACTGACGAGGAGAACAGACAGGATGGTAGACATTTGTTAAGGCATCAGGTAATCCATGATAGTAGAGAAAGCTGTAGAGGGTACAAACTGTGGAGGAAGGTAGAGATTCGGATACATCCAATAAATAATTGAGGACGTAGGGTAAAAGATAGACGGGCACAAGAGAGGAATTCCTGGAGGTCATCGATCCACTCAGAGAACAGTTGAGTTTATAAAAATTTACAATTCTGCCCATTAAAATTGTAACGCCAGGAAGGATAGCAAACAAATTTTACGTGCAGTGTGCATATAATATGCTAGAAAGAATTCATTGATTATATTTGTAGTTAATTTGGGGGTATATAGAGTACGAAATATGGTACACACCCCTGACCTCTCAGACAGCAGCTATGTTTCTAACCAGGCTAGATATTAAGTCGAAAGACCTTGGTTTACAGATACGGGTACGTCATTCCATGTTGCTTCGTCTCTATGCCACAGTTCGTCAATGGTAGTGGCTGGCAAGTGGTGAAGAACCTGTCTCAGCAACCCAAAAGCAGATATTTTCAACGGGTGAGATATGGACAACGTGATGGATAGGGCAACTCCTCTGTATCGAGACAGCCATCACAGCGTGGCCAGCATACGGCCCTACTGTATCTTGTTGAAAGGTACCATCACAGAGAGCTGGAAGACAAGGCACAGCCACCGCTCTTAACAACTCGGATTTGTAACGGCTGCTGTCCACATTACAGGCTTTGCGAACCAGAAATGACGCATTATACACTGGATGGCACTATACTGTGCTCAACTGACAACGAAAAATGTGATCTGTCCAAATCCGTTCTCCTCACAGCCTCCTCTCACGGATCACAGATATGCTACACTCAGAACTTGGAATCATCTTAAAACACTGTATGGGGCCGTTTCTGTGTCTAGTGTTATCGTTGGACGCACTACCTCTCTCAAAATGTGGTCGACAAGCTGAGATTCCGCGGCGCTCTTGCTGCAAAGTAGCCAGTTTCTTGATTCGAGATACGTATCGCGTCTGGAGATGCAAAAATAACGAATAAAACGGTTTAATATCAGAAGGTAGGGTTTTAGACGATTTTACAACGGGTTTATTTGGTTGATTAAATTGCTACGTCCTGTAGCCCTGAAGGCCCAGGGGGCATCAAAACTCTCCTGGACGGCGGAAACGCTCGTTTAAGGATATGCAAGAGCTAGGAAGGTATTGGAGATCGAACATTCCATCCAATAATGCACTTGTTATTCGTTGCGCGGGTACGTAAAACTGCGGAAGTATCTGCTGCCCCCGTAGTCAGCAAACCTTCCACAGCTATGCGGCCGCATGACGGTATGTGAAACCAGTATGAAACGAACTGTGGATGGAAAAGCAGAAGCCACATATAAATATTGCAAAAAGCTCTACAATTATGCATTTTTGTCGTGACCGCGCCGGAATCACAATGATATCAGGTACGTCCACAATCTATTAAACGCATGATTTTTGTCACAACCTACGACAATCTGTTCCGCAGTAATGCATTAGCATATCTACCAGTTTCGCTGCCATACGATAACTACAGCCCACACTGGTCCTTCGTGAGTATCTGCACTTTAATTACAACCACCCGGTATTTCGGATGGCTGATGTATCGCTGCCCACACCAACATAAGCCAGATCATCTGTAGATGCCACAGACGAAAAAGTTGACGAAAATATTGCTAGAGCAGTTTATGCCACAGATATACCACTGGCACTGTTAGAATCCAGCACTGGTAGCAAGCCTTTCAGAAGATACGACCTTACTGTGATGCGCACTTGGAGGGGGCCTTCTAGACGCTGAATGCCAACGTTTGCAGGCAGCTTTTATGCAGAAGACAAACCTAAGCTCCGTCCGAACAGGCCATGAAGACCCAACGGTATAGATCCGCCGGTGTGTCATCCTCAGCCCACAGGCGCCACTGGATGCGGATGTTGAGGAACATGTGGTCAGCACACCGCTCTTCTCAGCACTGTCAGGTTTCATGACCGGAGCCGCTACTTTTCATTCAAGTAGCTCCTCAATTGGCCTCACAAGGGCTAGGTGTACCCCGCTTGCCAACAGCAATCGGCAGACCGGATGACCCAGTAGTAAAATATGCTTGAATTCATTGTGGACGGTCGGACGGGTGTCGCGGAACATTGAATAGTTAATTTCATAATAAATACTCCGCATCCAGTAGTCTGCAAGGGGACTCGTCCTTAATAACAGAAGGAAACCTGCCAATATTTGCTCAAATGGCTCTGAGCACTATAGGACTTAACTTCTTACGTCATCAGTCCCCCAGAACTTAAACTACTTAAACCGAACTAACCTAAGAACATCACACACATCCATGCCCGAGGCAGGATTCGAACCTGCGACCGTAGCAAACCGGCCAATATTGTGCTGATGCTGTGATCGATGATATCGATGAGATATGTAATGACAAGTTATTGCTGTCCTAACCGACAGTGCTCGAAATATGCTGGATCCACACAACATTTTACATTAGAAGTGTCTGCATATCGCCAGAATAGGCTACAGAGCGGCCCGCATCAACCTACTGATAAAAGTCGTTACGGATTTGGAAGTACACCATGAACTTAACCGTGCAGCCAAAACCCATCGAGTCCACATTCGCATGACAGCCGTAAGACTCCGACTAACGCTGACAGCATTATCAGTGAGAACACCATCGCGGTAGGCCAAGATCCTGCCGCTCACGAATTCAGAATCATGCTGGTTGACATCTCTCTTTCTCATATGAACCATAACAGGATTTTCTTACAAACAAACAACATTCAAAAGCGATTTTCCATTGCGAAACCCACTCCATAAAATTTTCTTACACACAGAATACAAACTTCCCGGTCACATTAAGGTGATCAGCTGTCGAAAGCCAGAATAATCACCCTCTGCAGCTTGGAGCCCTGCGAGAAGGGCAGGAAGAGAGTCAACGAGGTTCTGGAAGGCAGCGACAGGGATGTGGAGCCATGCCGACTCCTGTGCCTTGTCCAGCTGCACTAGGTTTCTCGGTTCAGAATCGATGGCGTGGACAGCAAATCGAGTTGGCCCCACAGATTTTCGACTGGGTATAAATCCGGGGAGTTTAGTGGCCAGGGGAGGACAGTAAACTAATCATGGTGCTAATCGAACCACACATGTACAGTGCGAGCTATGTGAAACCTTGCATTGTCCTGTTTGTAGATGTCATGGTGCCGGGGAAAAACAAACTGCATATAGGAGTGGCCATGATCCCCAGCGATAGGTGCACACTTATGTCGATCCACGGTGCCTTCCAGAATGACGAGATCACCCACGGAATATCACGAAAACATTTCCCAGACCAGAACGCTCCCTCCTCCGACGGGGACCCTTCCGACGGTTTTTGCAGGGTGTTTGCTTTCAGACTTTACACGCCGGACACGCCATGTGTCCGATGCAGCTTAACACGTGATTCATCCGAAAAGTCACTTGCTGTCACTCAGTGAAAGTCTGGTTGCGGTACTGGCGTGTAAATTCCAGCCTTCGTCGTGATGAACAGCAGTCAGCCATGGGTGCATGAACAAGGTGCCTACTGTAGAGGCTCACACGCGGCAACGTTCGCTGAACGGTCGCTGAGAAGACCACAACCGTCGTTCACCACTGTCATCTATGGCCTGTGGTACACCAGTTGCGTCACCACTGGTTTTGGATAGCACCATTTTGCCATGCACGGTACACTAAAACTACGGCGGCACGCGAACAGTTCACCAACATATCCGTTTTGGAAATGCTTCCACCCTAAGCCCGAGTTGGGCGTTAGATAAATTACTTCGTTTCCGCCTTACGACAACGACTGGACTGTTTCCAGTGTCCCCCCCCCCCCCTCCCCAACAATCTAACACGTACCCACCACTGCTAGTGCTGCCGATTCATTTGTGAAACATTGACAAACATGGACAATGGTCACTGGGCTGTGTATAAGGTGATGTTCGTTCGATCGCTCGTACTTTGTGCGGTTGTGCTGACATACTAATCGTTCCCATATTTACATAAGCACGTTGAAGATTTATGAAAGGTAAACGACATCTTTGATTATAAACGTAGTTGTGAAAAGTATCACGAGGTTGTATATGAATGCACATAAACGATATAGTCACGCAAAATCGGATGACTCTTTTTAAATTACAAACTTCGTTACCGTGATTTCATAGCAGTTTCCATCTTTGTTCATTTAAGATATACAAGTTAGTAAAATCTGACGAATCTTTTTGAAACGCTCTATATGAGTGGTCGACAAACTGCGGCCCACGAGCCGATTGCAACCTCAATCAAATACTCGTGTGGCCCGCGTTTCTCAGTCGTATTTTATAACAATACGTGTCCGTCAACTATCAACTGAATCCAAAAACATCAATAACCAGGAGATTTACTATTTTGCAGAGACGAACATTTACATCTATATAAGTAAAAATATGAATGATTGATTGCACAAAATCGTAAATCTACGGAAGTTGTTCCCTGATTGCTTCGAAATTTTGACACGAAGTTGCATTCTATTACGTGCTTGTCTTTATACGCCAATTTTTTATAATATATGTAATATACAAATATGCATGTAATATACAAAGCGGAAATGTTATTATCTAAAATTCTTGATCGATATATTTCGCGTTTTACACAAAACTCTTATTAACATCTGGACAGACATAGGCTACATATTTTAACATGTATAATATATAAAGATATAAATAAAATATCTAACAGAGAAACGTTAGCAGCAGGTTAAGGGCGGCACCACCATAATTTTGATATCAAATTGATACGCGAATTAATTTAATTGATCAATTAATTACACCCCACCCACCCCCACCTCCAGAAGTGCCAGGCTGTCTATTTGTCCCAACATGAACAAAGCGTGTTTTTCTAAAGCTAACAGATGCATCCAATTTTCCAGTCACCTGCAGCTACTTGCCAGTAAATAATGGATGTTATCGATAGTTTCCTCTGTCTGTTAGTCCCATAATTTTTTCCCTCACAGTAGTGCACCGTTTTTTAGCTACCTGCACCAAGCCTGCTTCAGGCTGTTTGAAGAAAAAGAAGGCAAGTTATAACTTGCTGGTATGCCATTCTGAGATGCTTTCGGTCCTCTGCAAAACAGAGGGTGGAGTCTGAAGATAAACAAAGCCCAACCACCATCAGTCTTTGACCGTGCCTAGTTGCGTCTCTGTGATTCTTGCAATACGAAATGGTTAGCAAGTAGCGATGCCAGCGGTGGTGGTGATGGGAAACGGTCAAACTTGGTGCAATTGCCATGTAAGCGTTCATAAAAAATTTATGAGCTCGAATTGCGACAGTTATAAAATTACGTAGCAATGTATTCAAATTTTTCGAGACTGTGATCCTTTTTAACAAGAAGTGGTTATAAGTGCTTTCTTCTTGCTATTGTAGCACCCATTCCCGAAATGCTGGCTGTATTAGTGTGTCAGCTGGAAGCTGAAAGTCGCCAGCAACAGGAAGCCAAAGAGCTTGTGTTACATCATTTAAGTACATCACAGAATTCTGTGGTGATAGTTTACACGCTCAGAAAACATCTTTTTTTAAAGTATTCAAATCGTAACAAGTGCTTATAACATTTCTATTGTTCTTCTAGCATTAGAGCAGCAGCAGTTGTATGGTGAAAATCAACAGCAGCAGCAAGCTGAAGAGATTATGATACCATCATGTAAGTAAATCTACAAATTTTGTGTGATAGTTTACGTGTTCAAAAAAAAGCTCTTGTGTATTCAAATCGTAACGAATGTTTACAAAATTTTTGACCTCACTGATGCAGCGTTACAGAGGAAGCTGGCCGATTTTGAGCAGCTGCTGGAGGCCAAAATGCAGTAAAATAAGTACATTTGCAATATATTGCTGTCAGACATTCTTACTTCACCATATACAGTTGTGTGAGGCATATATTCTTAATCGTTGTAGTTATTGCTATGGAGCAAGAAGAGGGTGATAATTTAGCAGGGGTATGCAGAGAGAATGATGACCTGGAGTCATCACTTCCATCAGGTATGAACTACTTCTTTTTTTCGTAGTTATGTATAATCAGTATCTCACTGTAGGCAAAATCAGTACATATTTTTATTTCTTGTTGTTTCTTATAACCAATGTTGCAGACAACTTAAGTTGGATGGATCAGTGGCTCCACAACAACAGTGCTGGCGAGGGTGAAATACTGGAGTCAGTGCATGAGATGGTGGCTGCTGAAAGGAAGTACCATCTCCCCCTTTTGGATGAGCAGGAGGAAGTATTTGATTGGGTGGGCGAACTAGCAGAAAGATCGACTGAACTGCTCAATCCTGGAACCCAGAGTGTAAAAGGTGATTATAACGCTACTGTCAGCGTAACAGCATTTAATTATTATTCTGGAGTTCTATTGTACTTGATTGTTGCTATTTGTTTACAGCATATATTTAAAGAATCTTGAGCACTGTACTTAATTTTCTTCCATTATTCGTATGTTACAGAGATGACACCAACACCACCACCAGGACAGCTTGCTGTGGCATGGATACCTACAGTGGTGGCAGGTATCAAACACACAGCCGAGTGGCATGCACCTCAGTGCAAAGCATCACTTGTGGCCATGCAAGAGGCAGCAGAAGCAGCTGTGGCCACTGCAGTGCTGGCCCCTGTACCATCGCCTACCCTCTGGTGTCTGTGGGTGGTTCAGTCAGACCAACGATCTCCATCCTCCAGGCTGGCAACGGTGAAGGCTCCAGAACGCATCAGGTTCAACGAGCACCCTCTCTACAGCCTCGGTGTTTCCACAGGAACTAACCACCACCACCACCTCCTGCTCTGTCTCCGACTGTCCGCTGTCGCCAGCAGCGAAAGGTATGTGTGTCTCGGCGCATACCCCTCAGTGCACAAGGCGCCTCCTCTCGAATTCACTCATCCACTGGGTGGACACAGTCATCTCTGAGTTGTAGTGTTAGTGATAATGGACCTGGGCTAGCAGTAGCACTCTCCCGTCCTGACAGTGAAGAACATCAGATTAGCGGCGTCATGACCCCTCTAGAATATTCGGTGGCTGTTAGGGTTTTTTAGCGGCGTATCTCATTCACTAGAGTTGAAAATCCGACTGCGGGGTATCGCGACCCAGCCACGTTTCTATAAGTATGCCTCCTGGTGCTGGAGGCAGAGATCCTCAAAGCCCCAGGTGATCCGAGATTTAATGCCATTAAATGTAATGCAGTACTCTGTTGCGAGCTGACTCACCATCCCAAACAGCAGGGTGCTGCTGAGGAGAAAAGCCTGCACAACATCTGGTGTGATAACGGCGTTATATCTCGGAGTACATCAATTGCTGGAGGTATCGTGAATCCATCATGGGCCCGGTTTTCTGAGATGGAAGTGAGAGAGTCAGCTAAAGCACTGAGCCAAATACCACACCTCGACATCCACATTCATGTCTATAGTCTGTTAAATGGAGGGTCCAACTATGTAAGAATTTTAAGGAAAAGCACGCTTGTCTTAAGGTTCAAATTGAAAAGGATAATGCTTGTTTTGCATGGTCAATAATGGCTTGTGAGAGAAATTGCCATTACAGATACCCTCCTGGGCGCACAACAACATACACTGTACCTAAGAAAAAAATTCCCGGAGGTTGTAATTTTGATGGTATCGATTCAGGACATACCAAAATTTGAGGCAAAAAATCTTGGAATATATGTTCACATTTATGGCCTGAAGAAGTAGAAAAGCAAGCCAGATGATCAGCACAAGCATATTGTAGTTAGGATACTCCATTTTTAGAAATATGTAGGTGAGCATGATCTTCATGTAAACAGGCTGCTCTTCTCTGAAGGTGATATTCAGCAGTATGTATGCATCAAAGACATTCCATGCCTCCTTTACAGACAATTATCAAAACATGAACATAAAAAACACATTTGCTTCTTGTGTCTAAACACTTTTTCAGACAAAAAGTATTTAAAAAAGCATCTGAAGGACTGTGAATCCAAGGAAACGGTATGTGTTGTTATGCCTACAGAAGATAACAAGTTCATAAAATTCAAGAATGCTCACCACCAGAAACGATACTGGTTTGTTGTACACACTGATTTCGAATATCTCCTCGTCCCTGTCACCCGCTGTGAAGGGAACCTCTTAGCTTCATGTACCACCTTCATGCAAAAACACATACCATATGCAGCAGCTTACCAACTTGCAAGCTAATATGATTAGCTCTTAACCACTATGAATCTTATGTCGTGGATAATCCCACAGTTTAGTTGCTCACTGGTCTTGAATAACTATCATGGGATGTTGATACTGATGCAGTTAACTGTCACGTTTATCTGCTCCCATTAGATGGAAAAGCGGAAACTCCCTGTAGGGCCCACTGTCATCTTACGGGGAAGTTGTGCGGTACAGCTCACAGTGCATGCAACTTGAAGTATGTGTTATCAAGGCATATACCCGTTTTATTCCATAATATAAGCAGTTATGACTGACTTTCTAGCTGAGCAATTGGCCAAATTCGGCTGGGAGAAAAATCAGATCGGTGTCTTACCTGAGAATGTTGAAAAATATATTTCGTTGTCCAAACGAATGACGCCAAAAATTACGTTTCGCTTCCTTGTCACGCTATGTTTTATGCAGGCGACACTCCATAAACTCGTTGAAACTTAACTCAGGAGGGTATGCATATCACCCAATCTGCATACCCCAATGAGGAAAAGTTTCAGCTTGTGACTGGGAAAGGAGTTTTCCCTTAAGAGTATCTGGACAGTAATACGAAATTCGACGAAACCAGGCTGTCCAACATATCTGTATTTACCAGTACTCTCACAGGTGATACCAAAACTAGTGCAGATTATGAAAACACCACAAATGTCTGGCTGGAATTCAGCGTTCCTAATTTGGTTGCATACACAAGACTATACATGGACACTGACGTGCATTTCCTTGCGGATATTTTTGAAAAGTTCCAGAATGTATGCATGGCCATGTACTCTCTGGAACCTGAATTTTATTACACAGCACCTGGGCTGTCCTGGGACGCATTGCTCAAGAAAATGTGGCGCAGCATCGAACTTCTGACTGAAACTGATATGCATCTTTTCCTTGAGAGCAGGATCCATATAGGACTTTGCCAACGTGTCCATAGACATGCCAAGACAAATAATCGACATAGGGATGTGGGGTTCAATGCATCCCTCGATTTAAGTTATATTCTATATTTGTATGTGAACAACTTAAATGGGCTCGCCATGATGCAGCCAATGCCTGTTGGTGGGTTTCAGTGGGTGCCCAAATACGAGGTGAAGGGATTAGGTGGAAAAATTTTGGGTCTGTGGGCTGATTCCAGCGTAGGGTGCATGGTGGAGGCAGACCTCATATACCTTGTTAGTATGCATGAAACGGCAAGAAGCATTTTCCCACAGAGGTTTTTTTCCCTTAGATTTTGCCTTGATGCATATTTTCCTCTGCCCTTCAAACCGCTACCCTTCATTCAGCTTTCGACCCGATCTGTCCCTAGATGAGTGCGTTTTAATGGTTAATCGTAACTAGATGCACACAAACATAGTAGTACCCACATCTGTGAGACCTCACTTAGCTAAAACTAATCAATATGCAGAGATGGCAGTAGACCTTTAGTGTTGGCCATCATGCCAGTGTGGGCTCCTTGTTAGTATGCATGAAACGGCAAGAAGCATTTTCCCACAGAGGTTTTTTTCCCTCGGATCTTGCCTTGATGCATTTTTTCCTCTGCCCTTCAAACTGCTACCCTTCATTCAGCTTTCGACCCGACTGTCCCTAGATGAGTGCGTTTTAATGGAGCCCCTCCTCCACACTATAAAAAAAAGGTGATTGCTGTTATGTCCAGTGCAACCAGTTCTGTGGGGAAGCACTTTCCCTAAGCTGATTACCGCTGTTGGACACAAGCAGAGGTACATAATGCATTATCATAATCTCCAGCAGTGCCTCAGGCTAGTTATGGAGCGAGGTAGAATCACCCAGGCAATGTCCTTCAATCATTCCCCCTTGAGCATAAGAAAGTGCACTACCGGACCAAATTTTAAGCAGGTCACTATTTTTAATGAGAACTTTGTTGCTGTGGAGATGTCAAAGGTTTCAGTAGAGTTTAAGAAACCAATTTATTTGGGTATGTGTATATTTGACATCACCAAATTCCACATGTACCACTTCAACTATGAGTTTGCTAAAACTCATTTCGTAGAACCAAAGTTACTTTATATATGGATAAGGTAGCTTCATCTACTGGCTGAAGAATTGTGATCCATATGAAGTAATTATGTGTCATGTTAATGAATTCGATATATTGGGATACACAGCCAATAATACTTATGGTATTGTTCCTCAGAACAGGAAGGTTATCAGCTTAATGAAAGATGAGACAGACTGCCAATTGTGGAGTTTGTGGGTCTAAGATCCAAAATGGATGCATATTATACGATGGATGGAACTATACAGAGGTAGGCTAAGGGTGTGTGATGTATGGCATCACATGCCCTCAAGGTCGAAAATTATTTGTGGTGTCTGTATGGTGGTGTTCGCAGTGCTCTGCCACGACCTCCGCATATGGTACAGGAAACAAGTGTTCGATTGTGAGGTCACGAGGTGTATACTCTGCTGCAATCTAAGATTGGATTGTCATCTCATGACGATACAGCCATTTGTGATGATGGGTACAAAACCATGCCATACTTACAATAGTCACTTGAAGTGCAAGAGGATGTGGGGGAGACTGATGGTGTGATTGAGAGAGAGTGAGAGCTTGTGCTGAATAGTTTGGCTCTTTTATCATAGAGTAAATACTGTATGTATGTGATGTATGGTGTGTCTGCATGCATGATTTCATATGTGTCTGTTCGTATGGTTGTGAGGTTGTGAGTGTGTTTGTATGTGGATGCCTGAGTAAATATGTATGACTGTGTGTAAATACTTTGTTCATTTTTTTATAATAAGTACCATACTATATATATATATATATATATATATATATATATATATATGGTGTTACAAAAAGGTACGGCCAAACTTTCAGGAAACATTCCTCACACACAAATAAAGAAAAGATGTTATGTGGACATGTGTCCGGAAACGCTTAATTTCCATGTTAGAGCTCATTTTAGTTTCGTTAGTATGTACTGTACTTCCTCGATTCACCGCCAGTTGGCCCAATTGAAGGAAGGTAATGTTGACTTCGGTGCTTGTGTTGACATGCGACTCATTGCTCTACAGTACTAGCTTCAAGCACATCAGTACGTAGCATCAACAGGTTAGTGTTCATCACGAACGTGGTTTTGCAGTCAGTGCAATGTTTACAAATGCGGAGTTGACAGATGCCCATTTGATATATGGATTAGCACGGGGCAATAGCCGTGGCGCGATACGTTTGTATCGACACAGATTTCCAGAAAGAAGGTGTCCCGACAGGAAGACGTTCGAAGCAATTGATCGGCATCTTAGGGAGCACGGAACATTCCAGCCAATGACTCGCGACTGGGGAAGACCTAGAACGATGAGGACACCTGCAATGGACGAGGCAATTCTTCGTGCAGTTGACGATAACCCTAATGTCAGCGTCAGAGAAGTTGCTGCTATACAAGGTAACGTTGACCACGTCACTGTATGGAGAGTGCTACGGGAGAACCAGTTGTTTCCGTACCATGTACAGCGTGTGCAGGCACTATCAGCAGCTGACTGGCCTCCACGGGTACACTTCTGCGGATGGTTCATCCAAGAATGTGACAATCCTCATTTCAGTGCAAATGTTCTCTTTACAGATGAGGCTTCATTCCAACGTGATCAAATTGTAAATTTTCACAATCAACATGTGTGGGCTGACGAGAATCCGCACGCAATTGTGCAATCACGTCATCAACACAGATTTTCTGTGAACATTTGGGCAGGCATTGTTGGTGATGTCTTGATTGGGCCCCATGTTCTTCCACCTACGCTCAATGGAGCACGTTATCATGATTTCATACGGGATACTTTACCTGTGCTGCTAGAACATGTGCCTTTACAAGTACGACACAACATGTGGTTCATGCACGATGGAGATCCTGTACATTTCAGTCGAAGTGTTCGTACGCTTCTCAACAACAGATTCGGTGACCGATGAATTGGTAGAGGCGGACCAATTCCATGGCCTCCACGCTCTTCTGACCTCAATCCTCTTGACTTTCATTTATGGGGGCATTTGAAAGCTCTTGTCTACGCAACCCCGGTACCAAATGTAGAGACTCTTCGTGCTCGTATTGTGGACGGCTGTGATACAATACGCCATTCTCCAGGGCTGCATCAGCGCATCAGGGATTCCATGCGACTGAGGGCGGATGCATGTATCCTCGCTAACGGAGGACATTTTGAATATTTCCTGTAACAAAGTGTTTGAAGTCACGCTGGTACGTTCTGTTGCTGTGTGTTTCCATTCCATGATTAATGTGATTTGAAGAGAAGTAATAAAATGAGCTCTAACATGGAAAGTAAGCGTTTCCGGACACATGTCCACATAACATATTTTCTTTCTTTGTGTGTGAGGAATGTTTCCTGAAAGTTTGGCCGTACCTTTTTGTAACACCCAGTATATATATATATATATATATATATATATATATATATATATATATATATATATATGTGTGTGTGTGTGTGTGTGTGTGTGTGTGTGGAAATAAAAGTACCGTAAATACAATTTGCTGGATAAAAATTATAAAAAGTTAAAATGTACACCATGTGAAAAAAGTTTAAAAACTGGAGTAAAATCATCAAAAAAGTTAACTGTAAAAGTTAACTGTAAATGAAGGAAAAAATAGTTTACTGTGTTTCTTTCTTTCGCACTTCATATGCGCTTGTGAATGTAGGAGTGCATGTGCAAACAGTTTTTAATTTTTATCTGCCACTAGCTGTGAAAGTCATACTAGTTTTAAGTGAGTTTCACTCGGTTCATTTTAGTGCAGGAGTTTGGATAAACATTTAATGGCCATCTCCTTCACTGTATTATTCCATCTGCGTGAGGGCGAAAATGTTTAGAGCCACCCAGCTCAACATACAAATTAATTCTTTGTGGGTGGAATTCCACTAGTAATAGTATTAGTGTAGAGAAACTGTACCTCTGCAAGAGCTGTAATCAGTACTGCAATGTAAAGTAAAAAAATTTTCAACCAGTACAATGATTTGTAAAATCAAGAACTGCGAATAAACAAAATTGAAACAGTAACTAGAACTGCCAATTTAAAAGCAGTATTACTTCGGGTATTGTAAACACAACAATATTTGTGAATGTAAAGCTGTATTACTACTGCGAAAATTAATGCCTGAATAAAGAAAATGTTATTCGTTACCATGTCTTTGCTGTTATTTCACAAATCCCTACCCTTACAAATGTGTATAAAGGCTGTGCAAGATGCACAAGGAATTAGTTTGAAGTGTGAGGGAGGTAACGTTTAAGTTGGAAAACAACAAAATATATGTAATGATTGCATTTTCCCTATCATGCCACTTGTAAAGGCTGTTGGTAACAGGTGGTGCGTGATCATGTCTGCTTCCAAAGACATATAGCAAACATGTCCGAAATTATATCACCTGTGTTTGAAGAAAACTACAGGTGTAGGATCTGGGCACATCTACATAATATCTAAGTAGGAGATAGGTAGAGAGAAAGAAAAACACAGAATGTGAGGTAAAAAATTCATTTATTTTCATTAATTCAACTTAAAAGTAATTTTACATATTCATAAGCAGACACAACACTATTTTCACAAATCTTATAGTTGTTGAGCTGATGGATAGCAGGGCACCTGTAGGTTTCCAGGTACTAAATAGATGAAAACTTGAAGATTTGCTGCATTCTTTGACGTAGACGATGGTCTCAGGACGATCGAATATTCGAAGTGACGTCATAAGGTACTCTATAAGGTACTCTATAAGGTACACTATGGTCGTTCCAGTGGAACCCCTGAAATAAACGTGTTAATCAGTTTGCACTCCTGTGTGTTTTAACACAATTCACAACCTTGAAAGGTCTGGGTGATGCTATGAAAGCATCTTAACAATGAATTTCTACAGTTGCCATTGTAGAAATCTTGAATGTCAGCAACGACCTTCACACTCCGATTTGTCATTGTGCAATGCTCTAGGTATGAGACACCATTTCATCATTTATACAGCACACTGCACAACACCACTACAGAGAGAACTCTGCAATGTCCGTATACACAGCTTTAACACTAGGCAGCCATCTGTTCAATCTTCCCAACACAATGGATAACACCATCTGTAGACTGAACAAGTTTGTAACGCTGGAGCACTGTAGACAAAGGCATGTGTCAACCAATTTCATCATCGTACATTATTGTAGTGGACAGAGTTAGAGTGGCACAGTAAATGTCCACAGGAGGATGGCTCGGATGATACTGAGCATTCAGCTGCTGCTTGATTAGGCTTTTTCCGGCCGGAGTGGCCGTGCAGTTCTAGGCGCTACAGTCTGGAGCCGAGCGACCGCTACGGTCGCAGGTTCGAATCCTGCCTCGGGCATGTATGTGTGTGATGTCCTTAGGTTAGTTAGGTTTTATTCGTTCTAAGTTCTAGGCGACTGATGACCTCAGAAGTTTAGTCGCAAAGTGCTCAGAGCCATTTGATTAGGCTTTTGACCGACACATTCCATCCCATTCCACCTCCATAAACGGCATTTTACCACTTTTAGTTGCATTCTTGATCTCTGTCACAACAAGCCAGTCTCTGTCTGTGGGGGTTTGTATATCAATATGTAAATGCTTCGAACCACTAGCGGTTAAATTATACATTGTGTTGAAAACTAGTTGTGCACATGGCTTAACTGGTATCTACTTATCCTTTACATCCTCATTATTTTCCCGTCAATATCACTGAAAATTCTGCAATGGCGCATATGATGGGGTCCAGTACTGACCTGTGTCACACTAATTAGGACTCCCAGTGCACTTCTGTGAGTCAGGGGATGGTTAGGTGCCTTCAGTCGGCAATGACAGCTCATTATCCTGCTTCAACAAGCTGACAAGGTGTGCGTCAGGAACCCAGGGTGCCACTGCTGCGGGTCCCAAAGCGAAAGGGCTGGGACACGTCGCTGCTACAGACTCCAACAGGCTGGAGGACGTTGGATCCAGTGATGAGCAAGGGAAAAAAACCATTTCAAGCGATAATAGCAGCACAAAGACGTCATCTTCCTCACACGACAGTAAACACAGACATTAAGAAAGGGGAACTTACTCTTTCGTGGCTTCTTCCTGTTCCACTGCTGCTGTGGCTGGGCACAACTGGACGATCTCAGTTGGTGCTTCATGCTGACTGACAGACTGCAACTGAAGCTACAGAGCTGTTGGGCCCTCCTCATATTCCTGATGTGATTGGATGCTGGGTTTCTATCGGCTACTACCAATTTCATGTACCCTGGTGGTATAATTGCGTTGAGGCGTGCATTTGGGCTTTTCATTCAGAAGGACTGGGGTTTGAGTCCCAGAGAGGGCACTGCCATTTTGGATTTCACGCCAATTCCCGGGTGGGAGGTCAGTTGGGGAGCCATATCTGAAATTTTTGCCATTTTTAAATTCTCGTCAAAATTCGAAATGACCACCAATAGGGTCGGTGGGGAATGGTGAAGGGTGGGGAAAGGGAGGGGGTGGGGAAGGGGTGGTGGTAATTAATTCGTCAATTTAATTAATTTGCAAATCAATTTAACATAAAAATTGGGGTCATGCCACCCTTACCCTACTACCAACATTGTATTTATGGCTTATTGGCTTATGATTTGAATACTACAACAAAATCTGGACTTGAAAAACAATAAACAAGGCTCAAGGTCAGCGTCTAGGGGAAGAGGAGATCGACAGAGAAGGAGGGGAAGGGGTAAGGGACAGACGGAGGGGGGAGAGACAGGAAGGAGGAGATTGAGAAAATGAGGGAGGAAAATATGAACAGAGAGAGGGGGGGATGAGGTGATGGACAGAAAGAGGGCGAGGACGAGATGGACAGAGACAGGGGAGAGGAGGAGATTTCGACATTCAACCAATTCCCATCCATATTTGAAACGTGTGCTCCTCTTTTCTTTCTTTTCCATTTAACGAGACCGAGCCATAGCAACGCGTCGCCGGGAACAGCGAGCTAATAATAAGATCCGTACACATGCGGCTCGAGATGCTACCACATAATGTCAGTATTGCCTTCCGAACAAAAACGTTTGACGACCACTGCTCTATAATATCACGTACGAAAAAATAAAACAGATATGTTAATTGATACATACGTTATTGAAGTACCAAACTTGGTTCATTTTAGTACAGGAAAACGTTTGCTGGCGCCAGTGAAAATCTCGGCAGTGTAGTATTTACGTTCGAGCTTATCTTCACTATTGTCTCGACTGATGTCAGTGATTCCCACACAGCGGGCCCGTCGGAAGGCAATAAAACAATTCTTGTTATCACAGAGGAAAGAATTCAGTGTCTAGTTCACTGACCTTACAAGTGGAAACTTTCATCTACTGAAGCTGATGAAATGCTGCGTGAACAGGCATAGAGAGAGTACTGAAGAACGAATGCAACCGGGTCCGTCAGGTGCACTGATGAATCTAAGAATTCCGCCTACCTGCTTAATAGCATGTTGATAGATCTTACAGGGGCGTTTCTTCATACTATGTATTCGATAAGCCCTCTGTAGGTACCCGGATGTGTTTGGTCCCAGATGCGAAGGGCACTCAATATACCGCAAATTACGGGCTGGTGATTTATGGACGCTAAACTAGTACCCGACATAGATGCAGTTGTGTGCCACTGGGTTCATATCAGGTGAATTTACTAGCCAGGAAATCAACGTCAGTTAGCTAACACCCTCCTGAAACTAATGTAACACAATTCTGCCATTCTGACATGGAAAGTTATTCTACTGGAAGTTGCCACTGCCTTCAGAGAAGACATAAAGCATACTGGATGAACGTGGTCCGTAATACTGTTCACTTAGGCAGAAATAGTCATGGTGCCTTCGATTACTACTGGAAACGCCGTGGAAGGCCAGATGAATGTCCCCCTCAACTTAATACTGCCCACACTAGCGGTGCGATGAATGTTTCGAGCAGCTGTTCGTTTCGATGAAGGCGTAGTCGGATACGACCGTCGACTTGTGACGAAGTGGCTAGGTCAACATGAGAACAACTAAGGGTCATCTATTGCGGATCACCGTGTTCAACAGAGTGTGCTGCTCTGAAACACTTGTGCCTGCACCCGCGTTGTTCTCTGTCGTCAGATCTGCCGATCCTGTTTTCCAGAGCCCCGGACCTCAACGCTCTGTGAAGAAGCGTGGACGTCCAACACCCCGCCACCTACACTACTGGCCAGTGAAATTGCTACACCAAGAATAAATGCAGATGATAAACGGGTATTCATTGAACAAATATATTATACTAGAACCGACACGTGATTACATTTTCACGCAATTTGGGTGCATATATCCTGAGAAATCAGTACCCAGAGCAACCACATCTGGCCGTAATAACGGCCTTGATACGCCTGTGCATTGAGTCAAACACAGCTTGGATGGCGTGTACATGTACAGCTGCCCATGCAGCTTCAACACGATACCACAGTTCATCAAGAGTAGTGACTGGCGTATTGTGACGAGCCAGTTGCTTGGCCACCATTTACCAGACGTATCCAATTGGTGAGAGATCTGGAGAATGTGCTGGCCAGGGCAGCAGTCCAACATTTTCTATATCCAGAAAGGCCCCTACAGGACCTGCAACATGTGGTCGTGCATTATCCTGCTGAAATGTAGGGTTTCGCAGGGATCAAATGAAGGATAGAGCCACGGGTCGTAACACATCTGAAATGTATCGTCCACTGTTCAGAGTGCCGTCAATGTGAACAAGAGGTGACAGGGACGTGTAACCAATGGCACCCCATACCATCATGCTGGGTGATACGCCAGTATGGCGATGACAATTACACGCTTCCATTGTGTGTTCACCTCGATGTCGCCAAACACGGATGCGACCATCATGATGTTGTAAACAGAACCTGGATTCATCCGAAAAAATGACGTTTTGCCATTCGTGGACGCAGGTTCGTCGTTGAGTACACCATGGCAGGAGCTCCTGTCTGTGATGCAGCGTCAAGGGTAACCACAGCCATGGTCTCCGAGCTGATATTCCGTGCTGCTGCAAACGTTGTCGAACTGTTCGTGCAGATGGTTGTTGTCTTGCAAACGTCCCCATCTGTTGACTCAGGAATCGAGACGCGGCTCCACAATCCGTTACAGCCATGCGGATAAGATGCCTGTCATCTCGACTGCTAGTGATACGAGGCCGTTGGAATCCAGCACGGCGTTCCGTATTACCCTCCTGAACCCACCGATGTCATATTCTGCTAACAGTTATTGAGTCTCGACCAACAGGAGCAGCAATGTCGCGATACGATAAACCGCAATCGCGATAGGCTACAATCCGACCTTTATCAAAATCGGAAACGTGATGGTACGCATTTCTCCTCCTTACACGAGGCATCACAACAACGTTTCACCAGGCAAGGCCGGTCAACTGCTGTTTGTGTATGAGAAATCGGTTGGAAACTTGCCTCATGTCAGCACGTTTTAGGTGTCGCCACCGGCGCCAACCTTGTGTAAATGCTCTGAGAAGCTAATCATTTGGATATCACAGCATCTTCTGCCTGTCGGTTAAATTTCGCGTCTGTAGCACGTCATCTTCGTGGTATAGCAATTTTAATGGCCAATAGCGTACTCGTGACAATACCATTCTTCACCAACTTTCCATAGATGCTCACGACACAGGCATCCCCTGCTCACGACACACGCATCCCCCTCGAAAAAATCCCGTTCTCATGCTTTGTTCGCATTCCTTGCGATAGATGTATGGTCGCTAAAGTCAACCAGTCGTGTCACACAGTGCACGAGCAGTATCGTCCACTGACGTTATACGAAGCGACCATGCGTGACGAGATGAGCCTCTGAAATCGATATGCGTGGGAATCGGCTTTTGGCGGCGATGTGACATACGTTACGTCGCCACAGCTGTTCACACAAGCGACCCAATTAACTGCTGCTTGTGCTGACATCTGCTTCTGATGACTGTGGGCCCACTACCGAACGCTATTTATCTTGGGAATAGTCCAGCACGATTGTCTCTGTTTTGGAGTCGCTATGAGTGAATGTATACTTGAAGTCAAAACAACCCTGAGTTTCAAAAAGATTCGTCCGCTTTCACAAGGCTATAATTTATATTTGAAGGAAGATAGAAACTTGGGATAAGTTTTAATTTAGCATAGAACTACAATCTTTTCTAATTTTGAAAGAACGCTCTAGTTTTAGAAGAATGTATCTATTACATACACATACATACAACCTCCGGGCATTTTAAAAAATTACGTTTAGGATCGAAGTTTTCATTTATTTACCTTCCACAATTTTCAGTTAGTTAGTTCCCCCACCCCCCACCCCTCCCGCCATGAACCATGGACTTTGCCGTTGGTGGGGAGGCTTGCGTGCCTCAGCTATACAGATAGCCGTACCGTACCTGCAACCACAACGGAGGGGTATCTGTTGAGAGGCCAGACAAACGTATGGTTCCTGAAGAGGGGCAGCCGCCTTTTCAGTAGTTGCAGGGGCAACAGTCTGGATAATTGAATGATCTGGCCTTGTAACACTAACCAAAACGGCCTTTCTGTGCTGGTACTGCGAACGGCTGAAAGCAAGGGAAAACTACGAGGTGCATTCAAGTTCGAAGGCCTCCGACTTTTTTTCTCTGGTCTGGAAAGAGATAGAAACATGCGAATTGTTTCAAAATGAGGCCGTGTTCATTGTCAATACGTCCCAGAGATGGCAGCACCGTATGGCAGATGGAATTTTACCGCCAGCGGCGAGAATGAGAACTGTTTTAAATACCTAAAATGGCGACGTTTTCCTTACTTGAACAGCGTGCAATCATTCGTTTTCTGAATCTGCGTGGTGTGAAACCAATTGAAATTCATCGACAGTTGAAGGAGACATGTGGTGATGGAGTTATGGATGTGAAGAAAGTGCATTCGTGGGTGTGATAGTTTAATGAAGGCAGAACATCATGTGACAACAAACCGAAACAACCTCAGGCTCGCACAAGCCGGTCTGACGACATGATCGAGAAAGTGGAGCGAATTGTTTTGGGGGATCGCCGAAGGACTGTTGAACAGATCGCCTCCAGAGTTGGCATTTCTGTGGGTTCTGTGCACACAATCCTGCATGACGACCGGAAAATGCGAAAAGTGTCATCCAGGTGGGTGCCACGAATGCTGACGGACGACCACATGGCTGCCCGTGTGGCATGTTGCCAAGCAATGTTGACGCGCAACGACAGCATGAATGGGACTTTCTTATCGTCGGTTGTGACAATGGATGAGACGTCGATGCCATTTTTCAATCCAGAAACAAAGCGCCAGTCAGCTCAATGGAAGCACACAGATTCACCGCCACCAAAAAATTTCGGGTAACCGCCAGTGCTGAAAAAATGATGGTGTCCATGTTCTGGGACAGCGAGGGCGTAATCCTTACCCATTGCATTCCAAAGGGCACTACGGTAACAGGTGCATCCTACGAAAATGTTTTGAAGAACAGATTCCTTCCTGCACTGCAACAAAATCGTCCGGGAAGGGCTGCGCGTGTGCTGTTTCCCCAAGACAACGCACCCGCACATCCAGCTAACGTTACGCAACAGTTTCTTCGTGATAACAAATTTGAAGTGAGTCCTCATGCTCCCTACTCACCTGACCTGGCTCCTAGTGACTTTTGGCTTTTTCCAACAATGAAAGACACTCTCCGTGGCCGCACATTCACCAGCCGTGCTGCTATTGCCTCAGCGATTTTCAAGTGGTCAAAACAGACTCCTAAAGAAGCCATCGCTGCTGCCATGGAATCATGGCGTCAGCGTTGTGAAAAATGTGTACGTCTGCAGGGCGATTACGTCGAGAAGTAACGCCAGTTTCATCGATTTCGGGTGAGGTGTTAATTAGAAAAAAAAATCGGAGGCCTTAGAACTTGAATGCACCTAGTACAGCCGTAATTTTTCCCGAGGGCAAGCAGCTTTACTGAACGGTTAAATGATGATGGCGTCCTCTTGAGTAAAATATTCCGGAGGTAAAATAGTCCCCCATTCGGATCTCCGGGCGGGGACTACTCAGGAGGACATCGTTATCAGGAGAAAGAAAACTGGCGTTCTACGGATTGGAGCGTGGAATGTCAGATCCCTTAATCGAGCAGGTAGGTTAGAAAATTTAAAAAGGGAAATGGATAGGTTAAAGTTAGATATAGTAGTAATTAGTGAAATTCGGTGGCAGGAGGAACAAGACTTCTGGTCAGGTGAATACAGGGTCATAAATACAAAATCAAATAGTAGTAATGCAGGAGAAGGTATAATAACAAATGAAAAAATAGGAGTGCAGGTAAGCTACTACAAACAGCATAGTGATCGCATTATTGTGGCCACGAGAGACACGAAGCCCACGCCTACCACAGTAGTGCAAGTTTATATGTCAACTAGTTCCGCAGATGACGAAGAGATTGATGAAATGTATGATGAGATAAAAGAAGTTCTTCAGATAATGAAGGGAGACAAAAATTTAATAGTCATGGGTCACTGGAATTCGACAGTAGGAAAATGGAGAGAAGGAAACGTAGTAGGTAAATACGGATCGGGGGGAAGAAATGAAAGAGGAAGCCGCCTGGTAGAATTTTGCACAGAGCATAACATAATCATAGCTAACAATTGGTTCAAGAATCATAAAAGAAGGTTGTATACATGGAATTAGCCTGGAGATACTGACAGGTTTCAGATAGATTATATAATGGTAAGACTGAGATTCAGGAACCAGGTTTTCAACTGTAAGACTTTTCCAGGGGCAGATGTGGACTCTGACCACAATCTATTGGTTATGAACTGTAGATTAAAACTAAAGAAACTTCAAAACGGTCGGAATTTGAGGAGATGGGACGTGGATAAAGTGAAAGAACCAGAGGTTGTAGAGAGCTTCAGAGAGAGCATTAGGGAACGATCGACAAGAATGAGGGGAAAAAAAACAGTAGAAGAAGCAGGGGTAGTTTTGAGAGATGAAATAGTGAAGGTAGCAAAGGATCAAGTAGGGGGAAAGACGAGGGCTAATAGAAATCCTTGGGTAACAGAAGAAATATTGAATTTAATTGATGAAAGGAGTGAATATAAAAATGCAGTAAATGATTCATGCAAAAACGAATACAAACATCTCAAAAATGAGATCGACAGGAAGTGCAAAATGGCTAAGCAGGGATGGCTAGAGGACAAATGTAAGGATGTAGAGGCTTATCTTACTAGGGGTAAGACAGATACTACCTACAGGAAAATTAAAGAGACTTTTGGAGAAAAGAGAACCCAGTTCTAAACAAAGAAGGGAAAGCAGAAAGGTGGAAGGAGTATACAGAGGGTCTAAACAAGGGTGATGTTCTTAAGGGCAATATTATAGAAAAGGAAGAGAATGTAGATGAAGATGAAGTGGGAGATATGATGCTGCGTGAAGAGTTTGACAGAGCACTGAAAGACCTGAGTCGAAACAAGGCCCCGGGAGTAGACAACATTCCATTAGAACTACTGACAGCCTTGGGAGAGCCAGTCCTGACAAACCTCTACCATCTGGTGAGCAAGATGCATGAGACAGGTGAAATACCCTCAGACTTCAAGAAGAATATAATAATTCCAATCCTACAGAAAAGCAGGTGTTGAAAGATGTGCAAATTACCGAACTAACAGTTTAATACGTCACGGCTGCAAAATACTAACACGAATTCTCTACAGACGAATGGAAAGAGTGGTAGAAGCCAACCTTGGGGAAGATCAGTTTGGATTCCGTAGAAATACTGGAACACGTGAGGCAATACTGACCCTACGACGTATCTTAGAAAATAGATGAAGGAAAGGCAAACCTACGTTTCTAGCATTTGTAGACTTAGATAAAGCTTTTGACAATATTGAATGGAATACTCTCTTTCAAATTCTGAAGGTGGCAGTGGTAAAATACAGGGAGCGAAAGGCTATTTACAATTTGTACAGAAACCAGATGGCAGTTATAAGAGTCGAGGGACATGAAAGGGAAGCAGTGGTTGCGAAGGGAGTGAGACAGGGTTGTAGCCTATACCCGATGTTATTCAATCTGTATATTGAGCAAGCAATAAGGGAAACAAAAGAAAAATTCGGAGTAGGAATTAAAATCCGTGGAGAAGAAATAAAAACTTTGAGGTTCGTCGAAGACATTGTAATTCTGTCAGACAGCAAAGGACCTGGAAGAGCAGCTGAACGGAATGGACAGTGTCTTGAAAGGTGGACATAAGATGAACATCAACAAAAGCAAAACGATGATAATGGAATGTAGTTAAATTAAATCGGGTGATGCTGAGGGCATTAGATTAGGAAATAAGGCGCTTAAAGTAGCAAATGTGTTTTGCTATTTGGGGAGCAAAATAACTGATGATGGTCGAAGTAGAGAGTATATAAAATGTAGACTGGCGATGGCAAGAAAAGCGTTTCTGAAGAAGAGTAATTTGTTAACATCGAGTATAGATTTAAGTGCCAGGAAGCCGTTTCTGAAAGTATTTGTATGGAGTGTGGCCATGTTTGGAAGTGAAACGTGGACGATAAATAGTTTGGACAAGAAGAGAATAGAAGCTTTCGAAATGTGATGCTACAGAAGAATGCTGAAGATTAGATGGGTAGATCACATTGCTAATGAGGAGGTATTGAATAGAATAAGGGAGAAGAGAAATTTGTGGCACACCTTGACTAGAAGAAGGGATCGGTTGGTAGGACATGTTCTGAGGCATCAAGGGATCGCCAGTTTAGTATTGGAGAGCAGCGTGGAGGGTAAAAATCGTAGAGGGAGAACAAGAGATGAATACAGTAAGCAGATTCAGAAGGATGTAGGTTGCAGTAGGTACTGGGAGATGAAGAAACTTGCACAGGATAGAGTAGCATGAGAGCTGCATCAAACCAGTGTTTGGACTGAAGACCACAACAACAACAACAACAACAACAACAACAGCAACAGTTTCATCTTCCATGAAACTTTTGCACAATATATCTTAATGATGTGGAACGAGTCATTTTACATTCACATAGTAAAGTAATTCGTAAATATGGTAACATGACGAACATTTCTAAGTTTTTTTCTAATATACAGATGTGAATTAGTAATCCTTACCCACCAACTCTTACACATTACTATAATAGATATTCTTCTACGAAATAGAAGGAGATGTCAAGGAGAAAAGTTTTCAGTTCGTTTTCAAGTTTTTTTTAGCTTTCTGTCAGACATTTTATGTCACTGGGTGTCAGTAAGAATTTTGTTTGCAGCATTGTGCATCCCTTTTTGCGCTAAAGACAACTTTTATGTGGATAATGAATGTCATTTTTCCTTCTGCTAATGTAATTATGTACATCATTGTTCCTTTTAAACTGTAGTGAATTATTTACAACAGACTTCATAAGGGTATAAATATATTATGAAGTTAGAATACCCAACACTTTGATCAGATGTCTACAAGATGATAATGATGAGCACCATGTATTATTCTTACAGCAAGATTTTAAGCAACAAAGACTTTCTTTCTTAAAGACTATCTACTGCAGTACGTTATTCCATGCAACACTGTTGAATGAAAATATGAAAATACATCAACTTACTGATTTGTCTATTCCCAAGATTTTCATTTAGTTTAATTGCAAATGTGGCTGAACTATCATGTTTTAGGAGTACCAAAATGTGCTTTTTGCAGGTTAAATTCTCCATCAAAATGGACAGGATTTTGAATTTTCTAACCCATTTACTATTTCCAAAGCATGAGTTACACTTATCATTTGGGTAATACTGCTAGATGTGCAGAGCTGAATGAATAAGTTGTACCCTTTTAAAACTGTAGACGAGACCATTTGCAGAAAACCAGTCAATCATACGTTCAAGAGCTTTGTTAACCATTTTTCCTGTTTCTATATCTATGCTTGGACTGATTACAATACTAGTGCCATGTGCAAAAATAACTAATTGTGATTTTGTATATTAGACTGAACATAGTACTTACATATTTTTGAGAAACAACAGTGGATGAGCTTTGAAGTAAGTTATTTCTTCCCAGTCAGAATTTCGTCCCCATACTATATTGGTTGAAGTACTAAATACAACTTCCTTCATTATTTTGTTTAGATATGACATTATCCATTGGTATGCTATATCATCAATCCCTTAACACTTCAATTTATCTAAGAGGATACCGTGATTCATACAGTCAAATGCCTTAGACAGGTCATGGTAAGTACCAGCCGGCGTTATTTTTTTATTTAATGCTTGTAAAATCTGGTGAGTTAGCATGTAAATGACATTCTCTGTAGAGCATCTCTTCTGAAACCCAAACTGTGATTTGATGATGATATTATTGTTGCCGAGGTGAGGTGCTGTTCTATAATACATCATATTCTTAAAAAGGTTTGGGAAACTGGTCGACTTTTATTGACAGCTCTTTTATCGTCTTTCTTAAAGAAGGGTTTAACAACAATGTTCACTGTACCCTCCTAAAGACACGTGATAAACGTTTGACATGACTTTCATCTTGGGAAGTACCACAGCCTTATATTAGTTGCCTCCACAGCCATACGGCTCAAATCTGCAGTAAATTACGAATTCCATCAGTCACACCCTGACCATGTCATAAATCTCGATGAGACCGTACAGTTCTTCAACCATATCAATGGAAGTGTTGAACACTAGATTTCTGGGATTACTCCAGGATCCACAAGATTGAAGTGACCAAGGTACAGATGTGCTGGCAGAAGTACAGCTGTGAGGACGGGGCGTGAGTCGTGCTTGGGTAGCTCAGTTGGTAGAGCACTTGCCTGCGAAAGGCAAAGGTCCCGAGTTCGAGTCTCGGTCCGGCACACAGTTTTAATCTGCCAGAAAGTTCCACTTGTATCGCTTCCACTATGAGTTTGCTACACCTCATTTCGCATAACCAAAATTATTTTATATGGATGCAGATAGCTTCATCTACTGGGTGAAGTACTGCGATCCATATGAAGTAATTAGGTAGTGTCACGGTAATGAATATGAGTCATCGGGACACGCAGCTGATAATCCTGATGGTATTGTTCCTCATAACAAGAAGGTTATCGGCTTAATGAAAGATGAGACGGATTGATTGCCGACTGTGGAGTTTGTGGGTGTAAGATCCAAATTGTATGCATATCGTACAATAGAGGGAGCCACCCAAGGCGGGCTAAGTGTGTGGGACGTGCGTCATCACATGTCCTCAAGGTCGAAGACTACTTGCAATGCCTGTACGGCGGAGTTGACGGTACTCCACCAAGAGCTCCGCATTTGGTACAGCAAACTAGTATTCGATCGCAAGATTCCATGGTGCACACAGTGCTGCAGTACAAGGACCGACTCGTGACGATAAAAGAGCCATTTGTGATGGTGGGATCGCAACCCTCTCGTACTCTCACAAGTGCGAAGGGGGTGGGGGACTCCTATGGTGTGAATGAGAGGTAGTCAGTGAGTGAGTCACTGGCTGAGTGAGACCTTGTACCTAATAGTACCGCTCTTTTATCATACCGTAGTTTAAATATTCTATGTGGGATGTATGGCATGCCTGCATGTGTAAGTGCTTATGTGGGTCTGTGTGTATGCTTGTGAGTGTGTTTGAGTGTGGATGTCTGTGCAAATGTGTTTTACATTCGGATTGTCCTGTTTGAATGCTACAATTAAATTAGCATTATCCCTCACCAGCTGTTTTGGGATTCTGGAACGTGTCTGACTCAGATAAAATACGTCAACAGGCATATGGTGACCGAAACAGAAATATGCCTGATTTGATCTTGGTTTTCTACAGCAACATCGTCAAATATGAACATTGCGATTGGCTTTACTTTTTCTGGTGGGAAGATAAACCTGCTCTCACTGAATGTCATGTGTCACACCATCAACACCCTGCATAATCTCCTGTAATAGTTGGTATTTGGGCTGAAACAGTGTTTTTGAAAATACATGCTCAAAGCGGACTCCATCCGGATGTGTTTGCAGCGACATGAGAACATTTGTCTTGCTGCAGTTGGATGGACCTACAATTATTGCACGTATGCGGGAAGGAGCGCGCTATTCTTCTTCCGGTCTTCTTGTGCACCGTCACAGCTCCAGTCACTTACAACAGTCATGATGCTTCACCCGCCCTGTCATGATACCTATTACGTTAGGTACAGGCGTGCAATGGGCTCTTACGGAGTAGTTAGTTAAATGACATAATTTTCTGCTGTTGCAGAAGCCTCTTCCGTGGCTTCTTCGTATACCGTTGCTGCTGTGGCTGGACGGCGCTGGACGATCTCGACTGGCGCTTTATTCTGGGTGACTGACTGCAACTGAGGCTGCAGAGCTACTGGGTCCGCCTTATATCCCCGTTGTGGTCGGATGCTGCGTTCCTATTGGCTACTACCAATTTCAAGCGCCTCTGGTGTTATAGCTGTGTTATGGAGGGTACACTTGGGCTTTCCATCCAGTAGTATGAGGGTTCGAGTCTCGGAAACGGCACCGCCATTTTTAATTTCCAGTCAGTGCCAAGCGCCTCTGGTGGTTTAATTGCGTTAGGGGGGGAGGGAGGGGGGCACTTGTGCTTTCCTCCCAGGAGGATCAGGGTTCGAGTCCCAGAAAGAGAACCACCAATTTTAATTTCCCGACAGAATTCAAAATTTCCGCCAATAGGGTTGTTTGCGGTTGTGGATGGGTGGGGAAGTGGGGGGAGGGGCACACGAGCAGGCTGAGAAAAACACGTGACGTCATTGGGGGGTGAGGGTGGGCGTGTACGGGGATGGGCATGGACAGAGGAGGGGGTGGTCGGGGCGGGGGTGATTAATTGATCATTAATTTTAATTTTAATTACCCCCAGCCTCAGTTGCACCGTTTACCTAGAATTTACCTAGGTTTCAGTCGGGATAAACCAACCTTCTTCAGAATAAAAGTAACTACCGTTTGTCCATAGCGGAAATCGTCAAGCTAAAACTACGAATCCATAAATTATCGTCGGGGTTGCACCGTTTACCTAGAATTTACCTAGGTTTCAGTCGGGATAACCCGACCTTCTTCAGAATAAAAGTGACTACCGTTTGTCCATAGTGGACATCGTCAAGCTAAAACTACAAATCCATAAATTATCATCGGGTTTTTCCGACTGAAACCAAGGTAAATTCTAGGTAAACGGTGCAACTGAGGCTGTTAGTTATTAAAATTAATATTTATACAGTTGCTGACAGGGCCGCCAAATGTTGAAAATAATTCGTTAATCAATTTCATTAATTTGCATATCATTTTGATATCAAAAGTGTCCTGACGCCGCCATTACCCTAATATTATTTAGTGCTTTTTAACTCTGATAATTGGCATTTCCTAACGACTTATATGTGATAAGCTTAGAGCTGCACAGTCGTCATATGCTAAAGAGAATCTGATGTACGATTGTTACAAGTAAAGCCAGTCATAGCGTAAGTACCAATATCAGTCACAAGGAAAACAAGTCCGTCACAGAGTTCCCCTAACTGAATTAGCGAGATAATGTACACGACGATGTTAACAGTAAACAAAGTACTAGCTGTTAAGTGTGTCATTGGGCTGCACGGAAGCTGAATGCCGACCAGAGAAAATGGACCTAGATGACCGGCAGAGGGCAAGTATCGACGCAGCGCCACGCTCGCACAGTGAGCGCACCGCTCGTGTCACCACGTGAATACGCTAGCCCATAGTGTTTCTCGCAGCCTGTATACACTGAGGTGATAAAAGTAATGAGATTCCTCCTAATATTGTGTTGGACCTGCTTTTACCCTGCTTAGTGTAGCCACTCGACGTGGCATGGAATCAACAACTCGTTTGAAGTCTTGAAATCGCCTGCAGAAATAGCGAGCTTTGCTGCCTCTACAGCCGTCGATATTTGCGAAAGTGGATGGCCAAATCATTCGCTCGAATGGTCCAGAATGTTCATCAAACAGTTCGCGAACAACTGTGGCCCAGTGACAAGGGGCATTCTCATCCATAAAACTTCCATCGTTGCTTAGGAAAATTAAGTTGGTGAAAGGCTCCAAGTAGCCAAAAATAACCACTTCCGGTCAATATTCGCTTCAGCTGCAGTTGGACCAGAGGGCCCAGTCCATTCCGTGCAATCACAGCCCACACCATCAAGGAGCCTCTACCAGCTTGAACAATGACTTATTGACAATTTGGGTCCATGACTTCGTGGGGTGTACGCCACACTCGTACCCTACTTTCAGCGAAATCGGCCACCGTTTTCCAGTCGTCTTAAGATCCAACCGATATTGTCACAAGCCCAGGACAGGTGGTGCAGGCGATGTCGTGGCGTTAGCAAAGGCACTCGTTTCAGTCATCTGCTGCCATTAATGCCAAATTTCGCAACACTGTCCTAACTGATACATTCGTCATAGTGCCACATTCATTTCTGCGGTTATTTAACGCAGTGCTGCTTGTCTGTTAGCGCTGACATCTCTACGCAACCGCCGCTGCTTTCGGTCGTTAAGTGAAGGCCGTCGGACACCGCGTTTTTCGTGGTGAGAGGTAATGCCTGAAATTTGGTATTCTCAGCACAAGCTCTACACTGTGGATCCTGGAATACTGAATTCTCTAACGATTTCCGAAGTGGACTGTGCTCTGCGTCTAGCTCTAACTACCATTTCGCGTTCAAAGTCTGTTAATTCCTGTCATGCGACCATAATCACATCGAAAATCTTTTCAGATGAACCACCTGAGTACAAATGGCAGTTCCGCCAAATGCATCACCTTGTTATACAAAGCGTACGCGAAAATATCATCATCTGTATTCGTGCATATCGCTATCCAACTCGATTTATGTCGCTTCGATGTAAATGCGGCCACCCAGCGAACGGCCAGTCGCGTGTCATATTGGCGGCCACTATCACAGCTGTACTACGTACTATGGGATAACAATCTCGTTTTGTACTTGGTTCTGCTCCCTAGTTGCGCTTCGCCTTGTTTCTCTCTTTGTTCTTGGCTTGTTGATATCGCTGTGGCGAAGGTTTTCACTTTGCATCTCGTTGTTGCATAGGTTGCTCTGTTCTTGCCCCAGTCTGTGTCTTTCCTCCTGTCAATCAGTTGTGTTTAGCTCGACTACCGCTCGGTGTCATGTTCCCTTCCAAAGATGGTCCTTCCGCCCTGTGGTTCAAATGGCTCTGAGCACTATGGGACTTAACTTCTAAGGTCATCAGTCACCTACAACTTAGAACTACTTAAACCTAACTAACCTAAGGACATCACACACATCCATGCCCGAGGCAGGATTTGAACCTGCGACCGTAGCGGTCGCGCGGTTCCAGAATGTAGCGCCTAGAACCGCTCGGCCATCCCGGCCTGCTTTCCGCCCTGTGGCTTCACCCGTTTCTCTCCTGGGTCCTGACGCTTGTGCTGATAACCTACTACTCGCGGGTGTAGCAGTAAGCTGTTCGTTTTCCTCCATTGATCATTTCGTAATGTTATTTTTGGTAACATGTAATTTATCGCATGTAGTTAATGTAAAAGAAATGCTGATTTAAAACATGTGGTCGTTGTTCTAAAATAATCTGAGCCACAAGTAGCATATAACGCAGCCCAGATTTTCACGTACGAAAACTCTTTGCTCATTTAAGACTGACGCGAGACATGACTTGGCACTAAACTGGACGTGGTGAGCTGATGGTAGTCAAGACCGCTTTTAAGGCTACAAAGAGCTGTTATCAACATCTCACTAAGTTTTAACGAGGTCTTGTAATAGGGCTACGACGAGCTGGACGTTCCTTCTGCGATATTGAAAAACGCCTTGGCAGGACGGCCACATGGCACCATCGAGAGGGAAGACCATCGTGTTCGGCGTGTGGCTCTGGCGCATTGTAGTGTATCTGCAATAGCAATTTGAGCAGCAGATGGCGCCACAGTGACAAAACGAACTGTTACAAATCGGTTACTTCAAGGACGCCCTTGACGAGCATTCCACTGACCCCAAACCACTGACAGTGGCGACTTAGTGTAAAGCAAGAGCTCATTGGAGGGCAGGATCAGATGAAAGCTGCTTCTGGCTCGGTGCAAGAAATGTCCGTGTGTTGGTTAGAAGGAGGCCAGTCGAGGGGCTGCAATCAATTAGTCAGCGTGTTAGACCCACTGGACCTACCTTGGAGTTATGGTCCGGGGTGCGATTTCGTATGACAGCAGGGGCACTCTAATGGTTATCCCACGCAAGCTGACTGCAAAACTGTACATGAATGCATTGTTGTTGTTGTGGTCTTCAGTCCTGAGACTCGTTTGATGCAGCTCTCCATGCTACTCTATCCCGTGCAAGCTTCTTCATCTCCCAGTACCTACCGCAACCTACATCCTTCTGAATCTGCTTAGTATATTCATCTCTTGGTCTCTCTCTACGATTTTTACCCTCCACGCTGCCCTCCAACACTAAATTGGTGATCCCTTGATGCCTCAGAACATGTCCTACCAACCGATCCCTTCTTCTAGTCAAGTTGTGCCACAAACTTCTCTTCTCCCCAATCCTATTCAATACTTCCTCATTGCAATAGTATCGAAGGAAATTGACGGAGATCCGAAATGTGAAATAATTTGGGTGAAAGTCACGGTTAAAGCAGGCTCAGACATGGTAATTGGATGTCTGTATAGGCTCCCTGGCTCAGCAGCTGTTGTGGCTGAGCACCTGAAGGATAATTTGGATAATATTTTGAGTAGATTTCCCCACCATGTTATAGTTCTGGGTGGAGATTTTAATTTGCCGGATATAGACTGGGAGACTCAAACGTTCATAACGGGTGGCGGGGACAAAGAATCCAGTGAATATTTTTTAAGTGCTTTATCTGAAAACTACCTTGAGCAGAACCGACTCGTGGCGATAACATATTAGACCTTCTGGTGACAAACGACCCGAAGTATTTGAAACAGTTAACGCAGAACAGGGAATCAGCAATCATAAAGCGGTTACTGCATCGATGATTTCAGCCGTACATAGAAATATAAAAAAAAGGTAGGAAGATTTTTCTGTTTAGCAAAAGTGACAAAAAGCAGTTTACAGAGTACCTGACGGCTCAACACAAAAGTTTTGTCTCAAGTACAGATAGTGTTGAGGATCAGTGGATAAAGTTGAAAACCATCGTACAATATGCGTTAGATGAGTATGTGCCAAGCAAGATCGTAAGAGATGGAAAAGAGCCACCGTGGTACAACAACCGAGTTAGGAAACTGCTGCGGAAGCAAAGGGAACTTCACAGCAAACATAGCTAAAGCCTTGCAGACAAATAAAAATTACGCGAAGCGAAATGTAGTGTGAGGAGGGCTATGCGAGAGGCGTTCAATGAATTTGAAAGTAAAGTTCTATGTACTGACATGGCAGAAAATCCTAAGAAATTTTGGTCTTATGTCAAAGCGGTAGGTGGCTCAAAACAAAATGTCCAGACACTCTGTGACCAAAATGGTACTGAAACAGAGGGTGACAGACTAAAGGCCGAAATACTAAATGTCTTTTTCCAAAGCTGTTTCACAGAGGAAGACTGCACTGTAGTTCCTTCTCTAGATTGTCGCACAGATGACAAAAAGGTAGATATCGAAATAGACGACAGTGGGATAGAGAAACAATTAAAATCGCTCAAAAGAGGAAAGGCCGCTGGACCTGATGGGATACCAGTTCGATTTTACACAGAGTACGCGAAGGAACTTGCCCCTCTTCTTGCAGCGGTGTACCGTAGCTCTTTAGAAGAGCGTAGCGTTCCAAAGGATTGGAAAAGGGCACAAGTCATCCCCGTTTTCAAGAAGGGACGTCGAACAGATGTGCAGAACTATAGACCTATATCTCTAACGTCGATCAGATGTAGAATTTTGGAACACGTATTATGTTCGAGTATAATGACTTTTCTGGAGACTAGAAATCTACTCTGTAGGAATCAGCATGGGTTTCGAAAAAGACGATCGTGTGAAACCCAGCTCGCGCTATTCGTCCACGAGACTCAGAGGCCATAGACACGGGTTCCCAGGTAGATGCCGTGTTTCTTGACTTCCGCAAGGCGTTCGATACAGTTCCCCACGGTCGTTTAATGAACAGAGTAAGAGCATATGGAGTATCAGACCAATTGTGTGATTGGATTGAAGAGTTCCTAGATAACAGAACGCAGTATGTCATTCTCAATGGAGAAAAGTCTTCCGAAGTAAGAGTGATTTCAGGTGTGCCACAGGGGAGTGTCATAGGACCGTTGCTATTCACAATATACATAAATGACCTTGTGGATGACATCGGAAGTTCACTGAGGCTTTTTGCAGATGATGCTGTGGTGTATCGAGAGATTGTAACAATGGAAAATTGTACTGAAATGCAGGAGGATCTGCAGCGAATAGACGCATGGTGCGGGGAATGGCAATTGAATCTCAATGTAGACAACTGTAATGCGCTGCGAATACAAAGAAAGATAGTTCCCCTATCATTTAGCTACAAAATAGCAGGTCAGCAACTGGAAGCAGTTAATTCCATAAATTATCTGGGAGTAGGCATTAGGAGTGATTTAAAATGGAATGATCATATAAAGTTGATCGTCGGTAAAGCAGATGCCAGACTGAGATTCATTGGAAGAATTCTAAGAAAATACAATCCGAAAACAAAGGAAGTAGGTTACAGTACGCTTGTTCGCCCACTGCTTGAATACTGCTCAACAATGTGGGATCCGTAATAGATAGGGTTGATAGAAGAGATAGAGAAGATCCAACGGAGAGCAGCGCACTTCGTTACGGGATCATTTAGTAATCGCGAAAGCGTTACGGAGACGATAGATAAACTCCAGTGGAAGTCTCTGCAGGAGAGACGCTCAGTAGCTCGGTACGGGCTTTTGTTAAAGTTTCGAGAACATACCTTCACCGAAGAGTCAAGCAGTATATTGCTCCCTCCTACGTATATCTCGCGAAGAGACCATGAGGATAAAATCAGAGAGATTAGAGCCCACACAGAAGCATACCGACAATCCTTCTTTCCACGAACAATACGAGACTGGAATAGAAGGGAGAACCGATAGAGGTACTCAGGGTACCCTCTGCCACACATCGTCAGGTGGCTTGCGGAGTATGGATGTAGATGTAGATGTTATGTGATCTACCCATCTAATCTTCAGCATTCTTCTGTAGCACCAGATTTCAAAAGCTTCTATTCTCTTCTTGTCCAAACTATTTATCGTCCATGTTTCACTTCCATACATGGCCACACTCCACACAAATACTTTCAAAAATGACTTCGACACTTAAATCTATACTCGATGTTAACAAATTTCTCTTCTTCAGAGACGCTTTCCTTGCCATTGCCGGTCTACATTTTATATCCTCTCTACTTCGACCATCATCAGTTATTTTGCTCCCCAAATAGCAAAACTCCTTTACTACTTTAAGTGTCTCATTTCCTAATCTAATTCCCTCAGCATCACCCGACTTAATTCGACTACATTCCATTATCCTCGTTTTGCTTTTGTTGATGTTCATCTTATATCCACCTTTCAAGACACTGTCCATTCCGTTCAACTGCTCTTCCAAGTCCTTTGCTGTCTCTGACAGAATTACAATGTCATCGGGGAACCTCGAAGTTTTTATTTCTTCTACATGGATTTTAATACCTACTCCGAATTTTTCTTTTGTTTCCTTCACTGCTTGCTCAATATACAGATTGAATAACATCGGCGAGAGACTACAACCCTGTCTCACTCCCTTCGCAACCACTGCTTCCCTTTCATGTTCTTCGACTCTTATAACTGCCATCTGGTTTCTGTACAAATTGTAAATAGCCTTTCGCTCCCTGTATTTTACCCGTGCCACCTTCAGAATTTGAAAGAGAGTATTCCAGTCAACATTGTCAAAAGATTTCTCTAAGTCTACAAATGCTAGAAACGTAGGTTTGCACTTCCTTAATCTAGCTTCTAAGTGAAGTCGTAGGGTCAGTATTGCCTCACGGTTTCCAACATTTCTACGAAATCCAAACTGGTAATCCCCGAGGTCGGCTTCTACTAGTTTTTCCATTCGTCTGTAAAGAATTCTTGTAGTATTTTGCAGCTGTGACTTATTAAACTGATAGTTTGGTAATTTGCGCATCTGTCAAAACCTGCTTTCTTTGGGATTGGAATTATTACATTCTTCTTGAAGTCTGAGGGTATTTCGCTTGTTTCATACATCTTGCTCACCAGATGGTAGAGTTTTGTCAGGACTGGCTCTCCCAAGGCCGTCAGTAGTTCTAACGGAATGTTGTCTACTCCGGGGGTCTTGTTTCGACTCAGGTCTTTCAGTGCTCTGTCAAACTATTCACGCAGTATCGTATCTCCCATATCATCTTCATCTACATCCTCTTCCATTTCCCTAATATTGTCCTCAAGTACATCGTCCTTGTATAGACCCTCTATATACTCCTTCCGCCTTTCTACTTTCTCTTGTTTGCTTAGAACTGGGTTTCCATCTGAGCTCTTGATGTTCATGCAAGGGGTTCTCTTATCTCCAAAGGTCTCTTTAATTTTCCTGTAGGCAGTATCTATCTTACCCCTAGTGATACTCGCTTCTACATCCTTACATTTGTCCTCTAGCCATCCCTGTTTACCAATTTTGCACTTCCTGTCGATCTCATTTTTGAGACGTTTGTATTCCTTTTTTCCTGCTTCATTTACTACATTTTTATATTTTCTCCTTTCATCAATTAAATTCAATATATTTTCTGTTACCCAAGGATTTCTACTAGCCCTCGTCTTTTTACCTACTTGATCTTCTGCTGCCTTCACTACTTCATCCCTCAGAGCTACCGATTCTTCTTCTACTGTATTTCTTTCCCCCATTCCTGGCAATTGTTCCCTTATGCTCTCCCTGAAACTCTGTACAACCTCTGGTTTAGTCAGTTTATCCAGGTCTCATCTCCTTAAATTCCCACCTTTTTGCAGTTTCTTCAGTTTTAATCTACAGATCATAACCAATAGATTGTGGTCAGAGTCCACATCTGCTCCTGGAAATGTCTTACAATTTAAAACCTGGTTCCTTAATCTCTGTCTTACCATTATATAATCTATCTGATACCTTTTAGTATCTCCTGGATTCTTCCATGTATACAACCTTCTTTTATGATTCTTGAACCAAGTGTTAGCTGTGATTAACTTATGCTCTGTGCAAAATTCTACCAGGCGGCTTCCTCTTTCATTTCTTAGCCCCAATCCATATTCACCTACTACATTTCCTTCTCTCCCTTTTCCTACTATCGAATTCCAGTCACCCATGACTATTAAATTTTCGTCACCCTTCACTATCTGAAAAATTTCTTTTATTTCATCATATATTTCTTCAATTTCTTCGTCATCTGCAGAGCTAGTTGGCATATAAACTTGTACTACTGTAGTAGGCGTGGGCTTCGTATCTATCTTTGCCAAAATAATGCTTTCACTATGCTGTTTGTAGTAGCTTACCCTCATTCCAATTTTCCTATTCATTATTAAACATATTGCAGCATTACCCCTATTTGATTTTGTGTTTATACCCCTGTAGTCACCTGACCAGAAGTCTTGTTCCCCCTGCCACCGAACTTCACTAATTCCCACTATATCTAACTTTAACCTATCCATTTCCCTTTTTAAATTTTCTAACCTACCTGCCCGATTAAGGGATCTGACATTCCACGCTCCGATCCGTAGAACGCCAGTTTTCTTTCTCCTGATAACGATATGAATGCATTACTCTAGATTAATTATTTTTGGGTGTTACGATAGTTGTTCCGTCAGTGCAGATGTAGGACGTTTGTTGTTCGCCAACAGTGCAGGGTTGGAACATCCAGTAAGCTCAGATTGTTTGGTCAAGTTTTGGCGCCTTCTGCGGACAAGATGGTTCGCGCGGCGTGTGCTCAGCTGCGGCGGTGCCGGCGGTAATTCCGGGCTCCGCCGGCTGTAAAAGCCCGCAGGCGGGGAGACGCCGATACGCGGGTGATTAATCGGCGACGGCGGGCCACGCTGCCACAGTGTGGAGGGAAAGGGCTGCGCCAATCCCCCGCGACAAAGGCGGCTGGGCACCAGTGCACGCCGCGCGGGCCAGATTACCAGCCGCGAAGGAGGGGCAGGCGACCCTGCTGAGAGACAGCCGCGTCCACCACATGTTTGCTTTGTTTGTCGCCTGAAGCAATTCTTTTCCTACCGAATCTTTTTGTCAGCATCAGTTAGGCCTCCGAAAAAAAAGGGCGTTACATTTGTTCTTATGCAGGGCGTCCCGTGTTATTGCTTTGAGAATCTACTAGTATCCTATACGTTCAATTACAATGTAGGAGACCGTCCAAAGTTATGTCATTAGAAATATGAGTACGAATGAAATCGAGCATGGTTTTGTAGGATGAACAATCTAGCTTTCGCTCGAAATGGTGGAGCAAAATAATAATTAATAGATGAAGGACACCAGGACAGGCGAACAGTGATTTTACTCATCGCCTTTCTATATGAAAAGAAAAGGTTACTTTTAAAAAAGGCGTCAGCGATTTACATTACATACATTTGCAGAACTACAAGGGGCGTTCAGTAAGTAAAGCAACACTTTTTTCATGAAAGCAGGTTGGTTTTATTGAGGGTTCCTATAGAACACATTATTCCCCACGCTCCTGGCTCCAAAACCTTGTTTTTCATCATAATCTCCGTTCAATACGACGGCCTTACGCCAGCTTACTGGGAGGGCCTATATGCCCGCAAGGTACCACTCTACTGGTAGACGTCGGAGCCAGCGTCTTGCTACATCAGTAACCTTCCCATCATTCACTTACTGCTCCCCGCGGAGTGCATCCTTCATTGGGCCAAACAGATGGCAACCGGGAAGTGCGAGGTCTGAGCTGTAGGGTGAATGAGGAAGAACAGATCAATGAAGTTTTGTGAGCTCCTTTCGGTGCGCTTGTATGAGGCTTTGCGTTGTCATGCAGACGGAAAAGTTCTTTGGCATTTTTATGGCAACGAACACGCTGAAATTGTTTCTTCAGTTTCCTGAGGGTAGCAGAATAATTTCAGAGATGATCGTTACACCATGAGGGAGGATATCAAACAGGATACCCCTTCAGAGTCGCAGAAGACAATCTCCATGACTTTAACGGCTGAGGATCTGAGGGTGCAGCTTTGAATCTTTTCTTTGTAGGATAAGTGCCACTCAATAGACTGCCATTTTGTCTCCGATTCGCAGTGACGAACCCAAGTTTCATAGGCTGCGACGATATTCGACCAAAAATTGTCAACTGTCACGTCAGACTCGTGACGCGTAAGCAGTTACGCACAGATGGTCCTTCGTTGCTCTTTATGATCTTCTATTAGGTGGCGAGAAACTCAGCAGGTACACGCCCTCACGTACCCCGGCTGGTGGGCAAGTGTGTCAGCTTTCCCAGCACAGACATCCAGTTGTGCAGCTAGGTGCTTGATTGTGGCCCGTCGATTATCTCAACTGATCGTGTGCGCACGTTCCAACATTGCAGGGGTCACAGCTGTGTACGGAGGGCCAACACGTGGAAGATGGGACACGTTTGCGCGATCTTGTTCCGACGATAACACACGCCTCGCCTAACGACTCACCGTGCTTTTGTTAACTGCCAGGTGTCCGAAGACATTTTGCAAGCGCCTAAGAATAGTTGCGAACCTCTGATTTTCCGACAAAAGAAACTCAATGACAGCTCTCTGCCTAGAACTTACCTCAACTACGGACGCCACTCTTAAAGTTACGTATAGTGCAGCCACCTGTCGTAACTTCATGAAACCATAGTGGCTCAAGTGGGAATATTTCACAATGTCCCACAAGAAATTCCGCATTTTTCAACCGAAACAGGTCGAGGAAAAAAAGTGTTGCATTACTTATTGAACGCCCCCTGTACATGTTAAGTAAAATAATTTTAATTAAAGGTAACTGTGTATATCATTCACTTTACTTATGGGCATACAATTATCACGAAATTATCTACCCTTATCACAAAATCGAGGACATTAGAGGCGATGAGAAAAGCGAAAGCAAGTACAAACAAGAGTGAAATCCAGCAATTGAGATGTCCCAACGAAGAGCAGTTTCAGGTTGTCCATATTCGCAACTGTGTATACATTTAATGTACTGCATAACGGCAGTAGTCGCCGCAGTGCTTGTTCCTTCGGACATGCACGGATATCAGAAGGAACTTTGCATCGTAACTCGGAATAACATAGGCACTGGAATATCGTTTTCTTGGGTACGTGTCGAGTGTTTGGGATCCTCACCAGTTCGGATTAAAGAAAGATATCGAAACAATTCAGAGGCGGGTTGCTAGATTTGTTACCGGTAAGCTCGAACAACATGCAAGTGCTACAGAAATGGTTTGGGAACTCAAATGGGAGTCCCTGGAGAAAGGACGAAGTTCTTTTCGAGTGACGCTACTGAGAAAATTTAGAGAACGGGCATTTGAAGCTGACTGCAGTACGACCCTACTGCTGCTAACATAATTTTTGCGTGTGAGGACCACGAAGATGAGATACGAGAAATTAGGGCTCGTACGGAGGCTTATAGTCAGTTGTTTCCCTTGCTCTACCTGCAAGTGGAAGAGGAAGAGCAGGAAAGGAGACGACTAATAGTGGTTCAAGGCACCATCAGCCACGCAGTGTACGGTGGCTCGTGGAGAACTATGTAGATGTAGGTGGTGGTGGTGGTTAGTGTTTAACGTCCCGTCGACAACGAGGTCATTAGAGACGGAGCGCAAGCTCGGGTTAGGGAAGGATTGGGAAGGAAATCGGCCGTGCCCTTTCAAAGGAACCATCCCGGCATTTGCCTGAAACGATTTAGGGAAATCACGGAAAACCTAAATCAGGATGGCCGGAGACGGGATTGAACCGTCGTCCTCCCGAATGCGAGTCCAGTGTGCTAACCACTGCGCCACCTCGCTCGGTGTAGATGTAGGGGTAGGTGCTTCATGTGAATACGGCTTTGTCCAATTCCTTCCCTGCCCTTCCCACAATCCACCATACGAAATGACATAGTCGTCGACGGTAAAATAAAGTCTAGTATTCCTTCTTTCTCAATTAACATCCAAGAACGCGAATAATGAATGGTAGCCGTAGTCTAGGAGTCAAGTCAGTGTTAAGAGGGGGTGTAACCGAAAATGTGACCATTTATTTAAAAATTCGTTACAGCTATAGTTATTAGTGTATAAATCTCAAACTTTGCATGTGTAAAGAAAAAGACCTATATTTTAACGGCAGGACGTAATAAAAGATGTAGGATTAATATTTCGTCAGAAATTTGAATTTTTAATTTTTATTGTCTTTTTATTATAAAAAGCCATAACTCAAATTCTAATCATGCAGTGAATTTGAAAACGGTATTGTAGAGTCCTAAGAAGTTTATAAGATGACTGAACTACATTCATTAATTTATGGTACAAATTTTATTATTAACACAGTTTTGAATTTCACACATCCAAAAATAAAGTTTTTTTTTCTACATTCAGTCCTATAAAAATCAGGATGTAGTTGCAGGATCTCGTGTTTTTTTGATTTCCAACGAAACATTTTCATAGCATTAGCGCATAATCTTTTTGAGAATAGGCTTCTAATAACGCAAAAAATTTAAAACCGAAGAAACGGGGTTCAAAGATTTTCTTCTCATACTTCTACATGTAATAAATTTATCTCACTTTTAATATCCTCCATACTGATACTTCTCATCTTCAAGATTTCTCTTTTTCCCCTTTGAATTTGCTTGACCTGTATTTTTAGGTAAGACAGTGATCGTCAGTTTGCTTGGCCCTGCTCTCATTGATGGTGTAAAATACTTTCGTTGTAAACACACCTCAATCTATTACAGTTCTCTTCAAAACTTTAATGCTGCCATTATTTCCGTCATTAAAACATACACACCTATTTTGGGTGCTTCAAGTCCACGAATTGTCCTTTTTGGGCATCTATTCCAAATTAAATTATTCCCTTAAAGACACTTCCTTAGTAAATCAAAAAACCTGAATGTGGGGTTAATTGCATTCATAACAGGTTCTGGTAATGAGTGTGTATGTGAATGCGTCTCATTTGTTCTGTTGTACTTACACCAATCGTCTTTCGGACCGAACGAGGTGGTGCAGTGGCTAACACATTGGACTCGCATTCGGGAGGACGACGGTTCAATCCCGCGTCTGGCCATCCAGATTTAGGTTTTCCGTGATTTCCCTAAATCTCCTCAGGCAAATGCCAGGATGGTTCCTTTGAAAAGGCACGGCCGACATCCTTCTCCGTCCTTCCCTAATCCGATGAGACCGATGAACTCGCTGTCTGGTCTCCTCACCTAAACAACCCAACCCCAACCCGTCTTTCGGACACAGATTATGCAATGGTGTTTCGTCCGTGGATAGTTAGTAGAAAAAAACTGCCCACAGAGCACGCCTCATTGTCTCTAAATTATTTGTGTTTTTCCTGATAGCTCTCCCGGAGAATCAGTTTCTTTCAGCGTAAGCCTGCCTTTTCCTCCTAGTGGTTTTCCATCCGCAAGCGCTTCAAAACGAAAATAAACCACATGCATGAAGCTTTTCAGCCAAAAAATATAGATGTCAACCAGAGATATCGAAAGAAAATAGCCTTTACACTCACAAAAATTTTGCTGAAGCAGTCAGTTTCCCAAATGTCGGAAAAAGGTGGGAGTAGCTACCAATGCACATTAAACAGTTTAACATTTCAAAGGCATCTATAATGCTGCTATCATGATAAAATTCATACACAACATAGATCAAACTCTGTAGATTAAGAAAATAATATTTTTTGAAAATTCAATTTTTTGTACACAAATAGATTACTCCCCACCCCCTTAAAGTGATGGATTCACGAGCGAGGTCTGCTACCCGCGTCTTCACTTTCTCCTTCTGTGCTGCTCATGGATTTCTTCCAAAAGATTCTTCCGTGGTGTGATGACTGAGCTGTGCAAACTGAGAGTGTTGTCAACCTCGACAGATAATTCTCGGAGTCAGAGAAGAATGTAGTAGTGACGGTCTTCCGAAGGGCATGACAATGGGAGATGATACTTATGTGGCTCTGTACAGACCTGTCGAAGTACGACGAAAGCATAGCGCCACTATATACTTCTGTAACAGAAATTAATCTCTCACTTGAATAATTACTGTCCTCGGATTTCTGCTTCGTAATGTCTGTGCTGCCATATGCTGAGAGACAATGAAACACTTCCACAGATTTTCGAAACAACCTGCAAGAAATCTTGCAGCGGAGAATTTGTTTACTATACAAATATCAGTTTCCGTGTTGCACTGGAACCAGGGAAGTCCTTTGGGTATGGAGTTTTAACCCATCCCTGTTATAGAGTACATCTTGCACCAAACGACTTTCACTTCCTTGTCTAGAAACTTTGGTGGAACCGATTTTTCAGATGATGATGATGTTAGAGATAGGATGTAAAGGGGTTGACTGAATAAGCACTACACTTTCCTAACGATGACATAAAAAACCTTGCTCTCTGGCTCACAAAATATGTAAACATGAATGTTGGTGATGTGGAGAAGTAGCTAAGATTACCGGATGCAATTATGGTACCCTAAGCCTCTGCGGAATTAGGACAAAGAACGGAATATTTCATATTAAAATGAAGTTTAAAAGAAGTGGGATCATTAGGCGAGCTCGTTTAGCTCTCATGGTAAATTTTCACCCTTTCACCTTGTATAACAGAATAAACTACGAGTGTTATACATCAGAAAACAAAACTTTACGACTATCACTTACTAATCATTGTGCCGTATCATCTAGCTAACAGGAAAAAGATATCCTCATTCAAGGCAATGGAGATTCAGTTCGGTCGAGACGGAAAAGACATTCCGAAACCTTCGATGTATATTTGAATAATTCCAGCAACTCTTCTCATTGTCGCATCACACTGCAAGATTTCGTTATAGCTTCCGTATCACATCAATACCACTCAGGAGCTGGTCAAACGAGAATTTTGTAAACGATGTTGTTCAGACTTGCTCAGCATTTTTCGATAGAATCCAGTTCTACCATATTCATATATCCTGAAGCATTTTAGCACCAGCTTCAAATTAGTTCATGAAACTATAGAAAATCTAAATCAGATGACTGGACTGAGATTTGATACTCGCCCCTCCCAAATACTCTATGTTCTTTTGGTTGGATTCTAGGTGTTTTGTTTCACGTATAATCTTGCTTATGGTATACAATGAAATTTTTGTAAAATCTACATGAATTTTTGAGGTACTTATGTAACAACTGAGAGCTGGTTATATACATCTGTCATTAATCGTACTCTTCGACATCTTCCTCGTCATTCCCACTGGATTCATACGGACTCTTACAAAGGTGGACGTGTACATGTTGTAAACATTAACGAAAACCCTAAAAACTACCTTCACTTGTCTCCAAATCAGTAGGTAAATACAGCCAGTATATTTATTGGAACAGTCTGAATAGAAATTCTGTTAGATTCCATAATTCAGTTCGTATCAGTTACTTCTCTCAGAAAGATAGAATTATTACAATTATTACTTAGGCAGTGTCTAACTGTAAGATCAAAAACACACATTTGAATGGAAAATACACGAAATTAGAACCTTAAGTTTTAAATAGTCCAAGAGAATTCATTCTTCAGAAAAACTCGTCTCTAAGCACCTTCATAAAGTAGTGTCTAATGATAGTGCATTTTGACGTGCAGTTAGCCGGCCGCGGTGGTCTAGCGGTTCTAGGCGCTCAGTCCGGAACCGCGCGACTGCTACGGTCGCAGGTTCGAATCCTGCCTCGGGCATGGATGTGTGTGATGTCCTTAGGTTAGTTAGGTTTAAGTAGTTCTAAGTTCTAGGGGACTGATGACCACAGATGTTAAGTCCCATAGTGCTCAGAGCCATTTGAACCATTTTGACGTGCAGTTTTCAGAAGTCAATACTTACGAAAAGCTTTCAATGCTATTTATTGCACGCATTTTAGTCTACAAAGATATGTAGATGCACGTTGTGGAGTCTGCGATGGGGATGTAGATTCTCTTCTAACATAACACCTATACAATGAGGTTTAAATGAAACGCAAGTAGATGACTACCTAAATAATGAATCAATTGGATTATTTCAGAAATATGTATTACCTCATGACACATACACCTTGCCATGGTGGAATGTCTTGCGTACCTCAACGGTACAGACAGACGTACAGTATGTGCCACCAGGGCTAAATAGTATCTGTTGATAGGGCAGACAAACGTGTGGTTCCTGAAGAGAAGGAACAAACTGTTCAGTAGTTTCAGGGCAACAGTATGGATGATTGACTGCTCTGGCCTTGTAACATCAGCAAACATGACCTACTGCGCAAGTTCTGCAAACGGCTGAAAGCAAAGGGAAATTACAGCCGTTGTTTTTCCCAAGGGCATGCAGCTCCACTGTAAGGTTAAATGATGATGGCATCTCTTTAGTCAAACATTCCTGAGACAAATTGGACTCCCATTCGGATCTCTGGGTGGGGACTGCTTAGAAGGACATCGTCATCACGAATACCAGAAGTAACCAGGCAGAAGAATGGTTGAAATGGCTCTAAGCACTATGGCACTTAAAATCTGTCATCAGTCCCCTAGATTTAGAACTGCTTAAACATAACTAACCTAAGGACATTACACACATTCACGCCCAAGGCAGGATTCGAGGAGGAGGAGATTAGTGTTTAACGTCCCGTCGACAACGAGGTCATTAGAGACGGAGCGCAAGCTCGGGCGAGGGAAGGATGGGAAAGGAAATCAGCCGTGCCCTTTCAAAGGAACCATCCCGGCATTTGCCTGAAGCGATTTAGGGAAATCACGGAAAACCTAAATCAGGATGGCCGGAGACGGGATTGAACCGTCGTCCTCCCGAATGCGAGTCCAGTGTGCTAACCACTGCGTCACCTCGCTCGGTGGCAGGATTCGAATCTGAGACCGTAGCAACAGCGCAGTTCCGGACTGAAGCGCCTAGAAACGCTCGGCCACAGCGGCCGGCAGAAGAATGTTGGATCCCTTAATCGGGCAGGTTGGTTAGAAAATTTAAAACGGGAAGAGGATAGATTTAAATTAGATATAGTAAGAATTAGTGAAGTTCGGTGGCAGGAGACAGAAGACTTCTGGTCAGATGGGTACAGTGTTATAAATACAAAATCAAATGGGGTAATGCAATAGAGGGTTTAATAATGAACAAGAAAGTAGGAATGCGTGTGAGCTACTGTGATCAGCATAGTGAGAGCATTGTTCTAACTGACATGGACAAAAAGCCAACACCCACCACAGTAGCACAAGTATATATGTCAACTGGCTTCGTAGATCACGAAGAAATTGAAAAAAAAAATGTGTGATGACATATATCAGACTGTAGGAAAATGAAGAGTAGGAAAAACAGTAGGAGGATGTGGATGGGAGAAATGAATGAAGGAAGAGGATACCTCGTAAAATTTTGCACAGAGCATAATTTTCTCATTGTTCTTGGTTTCAGAATCATGAAAGTAATCTGCATGCGTGGAAGGGACCTGGTGACACCGATACGTTTTCGAGTGATAATATAATGATAAGACTGAGATTTCGGAACCAGATTTTAAACTCTAAGATATTTACAGACACAGACGTGGACTTTGACAACGGTTTACTGATTATGAAGTGCAGAGTAAAACTGAAGATATTAAAAAAAAGGCAGGAAATTAAGAAGGGACCTGGATAAGTAGAAAGAATCAGAGATTGATGAGAGTTTCAGAGGGCGCATAAGGGAACGTCTGACTGAGACAGGGGGAAGGCATACAGCAGAACACAAATCGTTAGCTTTGAGAAATGAACTACTGAAGACAGAAGAGAATCAAATGGGTTAAAAGGCAAGTCTGATTAGAAATCCTTGGATATAAAAAGGGGTAATGAATTTAATTAATGAAAGGAGAAAATGTAACAATGCAGCAGGGAGAAGGAGTAAAAACTTTGAGTTTGCCGATGATATTGTACGAGGATTGCCCAGAAACTAATGCAAGGCATTTTTTCTTCACCAATTCTTTATGGAACATAAAGAGAATTGCACACGCGAAAGAATGGTGTCTTCATCTACACACCCTATTTTTCCACGCAATCTCCATCCCGTTCTATGGCCTTCCTCCAGCGCGAAACAAGGGCGTGTATGCCCTGTCGGTACCATTCCTTGTCCTCGTGTCGGAGCCAGTGCTTCTCTACGTGAACTTCCTTTGCTGACTGACAGATGCAGCGCCAACTGACGAGTTGTAGCGCGTCAGTCCTCGCGAGTGACAACATCGGCTCGCTGGAACATGTCAGATGTGACAGCCGAGCATGGTCTTCCCGACTGCCGCAAATCGTGGAGCTCCGCCGAACCGTCTTCTGATGACCTCATCCCCCGTGCCCAGCAACTAACTGTACTTCTGTCTACAGCAGATGCTACATAGACTTTGCCCAAGCGTTTGTGAATATTCCCGACAATTTCTTTCCCTGCAGTGAGAAATTCAATAACAGCGCCGGCCGGAGTGGCCGATCGGTTCTAGGCGCTGCAGTCTGGAACCGCGCGACCGCTACGGTTGCAGGTTCGAATCCTGCCTCGGGCATGGATGTGTGTGATGTCCTTAGGTTAGTTAGGTTTAAGTAGTTCTAGGTTCTAGGGGACTGATGACCTTAGAAGTTAAGTCCCATAGCGCTCAGAGCCATTTGAACCATTTCGATGACAGCACGTTGCTTGGAACGTACATCACCTACGGACGCCATTTTGAAACTGTCCCACAGCTACACCATCTGTCGGAAGTGACGGAAACTTGGCACGCTCACTCAGGAGACTTCAAATAATACATACGTAACGCTTCGCATTCGTGGCATTGTTTTCGGCTGAGAAAAAAAAATGCGGTGCATTACTTTCTGGGCAACCCTCGTAATTTTGTCACAGACAGCAAAAGACTTGGAAGAGCAACTGAACGGAAGAGGCAGTGTCTCGACAGGAGGATACAAGACGACCTTCAATAATAGCAAAACAAGCGTAATGGAATGTAGTCGAATTAAATTAGGAATGTTGAGGGAATTAGTTTAGAAAATGAGACACTACCATACGGGATTTTTTATTTGGGCAGTAAAATAACTGATGGGCGAAGTAGAGAGGATATACATGTAGACCGGCAATAGCAAGAAAAGTGTGTCTGAAGAAGTTAACACCGAATTTAGAATTAAACGTTAGTAAAACTTTTCTGAAGACATTCGTCTGGACTGTAGCGTTTTATGGAAGTGAAACATGAACGATATGCAATTCAGACAAGAAGAGAATAGGAGTCTTTGAAATATGGTACTAGAGAAGAGTGTTAAAAATAAGATGGGTAGAACAAGTAATTAATGCGGAGGTCCGATCCCGTCCGCATTGCTACTTTGTGCCAGGAAGGGCTCTCAACAAGGGAAGTGTCCAGGCGTCTCGGAGTGAACCAAAGCGATGTTGTTCTGACATGTGAAGTACTCGGATGACGTAAATGGTTGCTCAATGCCCGTGAAAAGTAGGGATCTGTGTTTGAAACGGCTCTGAGCACTATGGGACTTAACATCTTAGGTCATCAGTCCCCTAGAACTTAGAACTACTTAAACCTAACTAACCTAAGCACATCACACACATCCATGCCCGAGGCAGGAGTCGAACCTGCGACCGTAGCAGTCACGCGGTTCCGGACTGAAGCGCCTAGAACCGCTCGCGCCACCGCGGCCGGCTCCGTGTTTGAACTCCAGCCCGATACACATTTATCAAATACATTCAAAATGGATTAAGACTGCTACCCTGTAATCAATATTGCAAGTCAGTCACCGTGGAAATAGTATGCTTGTACTTATAGAGGCTCTAAGAAAAATATTCAAACAACTGGTCATCTGAATATCACTCGCAGACAGGGAGATACTGAATATAAACGAAATTGTATCTGTTCAAGTACTTTGCAACTAAGTAAACTCTTTTTTTGTATGGTTGTCTTTTGCGAATCGTAAACGAGACAGCTAAATGAGAACCTTAGTCTGTTACTCGTGTTACCGGAATACGTGGGCTATAGGTAGGAATGAGGTCGAGGAGACCCGGTGTGCTGTTGCATTTATGTTCTACGGAGAAGGGCTGACCTCATTAGCTGGCCTCTTTCCCTCTTCCCCCCCACCCCCTTCCCGTAGAGGTGTTCCCGCAGGAGAACTGCAAGGAAAGAAACTGTCAGATAAGAACGTTGGCCGCGTTTCCCCATTTTTGCGAAAGTACAGAGAATACCCACCGAAGCTAATCTCGTGTCAGTCCACTCTTTTCACTTTTGCGATACTGCAGCACGTTTATTCAAAATCACACTTCACGGTATGGCTACAAAGTACAGGATACTGCAACTACCGTTTCACAACCGTTGCGGTACGAAGACAACCATTAATACGAGGTACAGACACATACAAGAACCGCATCACTTTTCGTTTTGATTTTGAAGATTTGACGGATCTAGATTGAATTTAGGGATGCGCACCGTCTCATTGTTCGCATGAGAGATATTCTGGTGGTGCTATGTTTTGGAAAAGATTGTCAGTACCAGACGCAGCTTGGAGAACAGTGTACTCATTGGACGACAGATAGCGTAAGTGATTTGCATTGTTAATGACGGACATCAACAATGAGGGATGAGAAGAATATCAGACGATACAAAATTATTGTTTTAGTGAACTCTAATTTTTGAAAGCTATCTTCCAAAAAAATATGAATCGTAATGGAGGTATAGACATTCTTGGGTGTTTGAAAGATGTTGGAGGATTGTTAAATGTATGGTTCTTTTTTTCGGTACTGAAGAAGGAAAGGTGTGTAAAAACGACAGTTGTATATCAAGGAAGATGGTACTACTAACTTAATAGTAACGTTCTTTTTAATGAAACTTAATCTTGATTTGTAATGTTTGGCCTATTATCGCGTTAGTTGTGGAGAAAGCTGAGTGGAAATTGCACTTCTGAAGTTCATTAGCTGTAATGTTCTGGGGAAATAATTTGAATAGAGATAAAAGCTAAGTCATATAACCGAAAATTATGTCGTAGCACAGGTTTTTCACCTACATCGACTTTATTAACCAACAACCAATAGAAAGAAAATGGAGCCCCATTCCGCAGTGATAGTTAAAGGAATACGAAATTTCTCTTTGTGTAGCAGGGTAAAGTCGCACACGAAAAGAGGAAATAGGGCAAAAATTCCCTATTTTATAACTGCATTATTACACAAGTTACACACTGGTCATGAGTCCAAGATCGAACATAAAACTTCGGAACATTGTTTAGCAGAATTACAATTTTTTTTTTTTTTTTTTACTGCCAGTGAATGACAACAGACAAGTTCCATAAAACCAAACCAGCACAGCCGTTTGCAAGTGTCCAAAAGGGGACTGGCTGTGTGTAAGACCCTATGCTAAACAGGACTAACATGGGATACTTACATCCCCCTTCATCGACAGGTTGGTTGGTTGGTTTTTGGGAAAGAGACCAAACAGCGAGGTCATCGGTCTCATCGGATTAGGGAAGGACAGGGAAGGAAGTCGGCCGTGCCCTTTCAGAGGAACCATCCCGGCATTTGCCTGGAGCGATTTAGGGAAATCACTCATCGACAGGCTTATAGCCTATGTTGACCTCAGATTTCAGACCAGCTTTTCATCGGACAACATGCTTCCAGTAGGATAATAACGGAGAGCAAGTTTGAGGAATCTCGTGCTATCCACCCTCTGTAAGTGGTCTTTCAATTTACTCTGCTGTGAGATATTGTCATTCAATAAAAATAACTTTTATTGCTATCTAATTTCTTCATTTATTTTCCTGTAATTTGGGGAGCTCTACAGAAAACTCATTTCTCATTCCTTGTAAGGTGCCTCTTACGTGAGGAAGACAAATGGATCCAATGGCTCTGAGCACTATGCGACTTAACTCCTGATGTCATCATTCACCTAGAACTTTGAACTAATTAAACCTAACTAACGTAAGGACATCACACACATCCATGCCCTAGACAGGATTCGAACCTGCGACCGTAGCGGTCGCTCGGCTCCAGACTGTAGCGCCTAGAACCGCACGGCCACTGCGGCCGGCTAAGGAAGACATTTTTACCAGTTTTAATAAATTATTGTCTCTTATTGATGTATTCACGATAGTTAGGAAGTGATGTAGTCCGTAGCCGACCAAGAGTCGGAGAGCATTTCCCACGCTGGCTGGCTAGGTGACAAAGCAACCATATGTCGCGCGCAGTGGGGTGGGGCTCGGCGCTGGACCTTAGCAACAAGCGTCAGCCTGGGAAATATACATGACGGGAAGTACCGCCATCTTGACGCCAAAGTCACCGATTTTGTTTATTTGTATTAAATAATTAAAGTCATTGATGACAACATGAATACTAGGAGGAGCTTCTGGATGTTTAAAGCTATTTATCATAATTTTGCCTCGTTAAAATTCACAACCGTTCATTAACAAATGCATATCCTCGCAAGTACGAACTTGATCGGAAATGCACGAACTGTGACGAAACTGGTAAGATACGGACTGCGCGCCAAAGTCGGCAGTCGGCGTTAAGAGCTCTTCCTGTTTTGTTCGATGGTAGCCATGCTCTCGGTTACGAGTAGTTAGTGACATGAGTGTTCCATTATTGATCTAATAGGAATAAAAGTGATATTACGGCATTCTGAATGTTAATTTCGAGTAAATATATACCCCAAAGTTGATCGACAGCAATTTCAGATAATTAGCTTCCACCGACAGAGACATTCAATCGCCAATGAAGAATCTGCACGGGACGACATTTACGAGAGCTACACCGCGCACAGGTAGGAGGAAATCCACTCGACCCACCAAGGCGGATCAAGGAAGGTCCGACTTGCACTCGCAAATTCCGGGTGGAAATGCCGACCAGTTATACTGTACGTCATATATACCATCCTCTACGGACTCGCGGCTATGCTGAGTAATAAGAGTATCAGCTTAGAAGCGAGGAGATCTCGCAGCCTGTATTTTATTTCATTCACCCACATACTGCCATAGTTTTATGTAGCTTAAACAAAGCCTTCTCTTGTATTTTACTTTTCAGTGTATGTCAGAATTTCCGCAAATACATTGTTGGAAAAAAGTCGTAGCACCAAGAAGGAACTGTGCGACATAAAAAAGTTGGTTGGCGCGTTTGTATATCTGAAAGATGATGTCTGTTCAGCTTTTACGTCAGTCGCGCAAGAGTGACGCTAGCAGCGCCACTACAAGGATGCAAATCAAGCTTGCTTTAAATACGTGCTTTAACGGTCGTTACCTTTGAGACTAGGAGTGATGGGTTCGTGTTAGTCAAGAATGCCTGTAATGCGACAAAGATGCCATTATCAGCACCTCCCCGAGTTTAAACGAGGTCGTGCAATAGGGCTACGAGGAGCTGAATGTTACTTCTGCGATATTCCAGAAAGACTTGGCATGAATGAAGCCACCGTACGCGACTGCTAGCAGCCATAGTCACGAGAATGTATGGTCACAAGAAGATCGGGCTCTGGGCGGCTATGTTTCACTACCGAGAGGGAAAGCCATCGTGTTTGGTGTGTGGTTCTGGTGCCTTTATACCGCGTCTGCACCAGCAATTTGAGTAGCTGTTGTCACCACAGTGACCTGTTACTAATCGGTTGCTTGAAGGAGTGCTCCAAGTCATGTGCCCTGTAGCGTGAATTCCACTGACCCCAAACCACCGCCATTTGCGACTGCAGTGGTACCAAGTGAGAGCTCATTGGAGGGCAGGGTGGAGAAACTGGTTTTCCTTCAGTGCAACTGATGGCCGTTTGATGGTTAGAAGGAGGCCAGCTGAGAGCCTGCAACCAACCTGGACCTACAACTGGAGTTATGCGATTTCGTATTACAGCAGGAGCACTCTCGTGGTTATCCCACACACCCTGACTACAAATATGTATGTCATTCTCGTGATTCGACTTCTTGTGCTACCATTCATGAATAGCATTCATGAATAGCATGCCAGGGCTGTTTTCCAACAGGATAATGTTCGTCCACGTACCACTGTTGTAACCGAAATTGCTCTACATAGTGTCTTTTTCACCTGGTCGACGTCATTAAAAGATACTTCACAACTTAGGTACGTAAAATTGGAAAGCTGTTGTACAGGATCATTGTCTTTTATACCCGGCTCCGCAGCGGAAGTCGCTGACGCACGTCTGTAGTGTTGTGCTCGACTCGGAGGTACGCCGACTCAAATCCCGGAAGTACATAAAAAATTTTCTGCCAGCATTTGGCCAGTCAGGGCAAAATAGGTGGTGATGTAATTTTCTGATTATCGGTCCTTCCATCAATGTACTGCATTAATTTCCAAATGTCTCCGCAGTGTCGCATGAAATGAGGGCATCTGACACTGTTGATGGTGATTCGTGAAGATGTCAAGCTCGGCGGCACCCTCCGTGCTATTTGCGAGGAGTAAGCTATGTGACAGACAGGCTTCACCCTCTCTCTCCTTCTCTCATCATCATCATCATCATCATCATCATCATCATCATCATCATCATGACCACCACACAACACAAACGTAACACAACACTATACATGCATCCGTTGTACTCACCTATACTCTACAAAATATACAGGGCTATTACAAATGATTGGAGCGATTTCATAAATTCACTGTAGCTCCATTCATTGACATATGGTCACGACACACTACAGATACGTAGAAAAAATCATAACGTTTTGTTCGGCTGAGCCGCACTTCAGGTTTCTGCCACCAGAGCGCTCGAGAGCGCAGTGAGACAAAATGGCGACAGGAGCCGAGAAAGCGAATGTCGTGCTTGAAATGCACTCACATCAGTCAGTCATAACAGTGCAACGACACTTCAGGACGAAGTTTACATCTACATCTACATCTACATTGATACTCCGCAAGCCACCCAACGGTGTGTGGCGGAGGGCACTTTACGTGCCACTGTCATTACCTCCCTTTCCTGTTCCAGTCGCGTATGGTTCGCGGGAAGAACGACTGTCTGAAAGCCTCCGTGCGCGCTCTAATCTCTCTAATTTTACATTCGTGATCTCCTCGGGAAGTATAAGTAGGGGGAAGCAATATATTCGATACCTCATCCAGAAACGCACCCTCTCGAAACCTGGCGAGCAAGCTACACCGCGATGCAGAGCGCCTCTCTTGCAGAGTCTGCCACTTGAGTTTATTAAACATCTCCGTAACGCTATCACGGTTACCAAATAACCCAGTGACGAAACGCGCCGCTCTTCTTTGGATCTTCTCTATCTCCTCCGTCAACCCGACCTGGTACGGATCCCACACTGATGAGCAATACTCAAGTATAGGTCGAACGAGTGTTTTGTAAGCCACCTCCTTTGTTGATGGACTACATTTTCTAAGCACTCTCCCAATGAATCTCAACCTGGTACCCGCCTTACCAACAATTAGTTTTATATGATCATTCCACTTCAAATCGTTCCGTACGCATACTCCCAGATATTTTACAGAAGTAACTGCTACCAGTGTTTGTTCCGCTATCATATAATCATACAATAAAGGATCCTTCTTTCTATGTATTCGCAATACATTACATTTGTCTATGTTAAGGGTCAGTTGCCACTCCCTGCACCAAGTAACTATCCGCTGCAGATCTTCCTGTATTTCGCTACAATTTTCTAATGCAGCAACTTCTCTGTATACTACAGCATCATCCGCGAAAAGCCGCATGGAACTTCCGACACTATCTACTAAGTCATTTATATATATTGTGAAAAGCAATGGTCCCATAACACTCCCCTGTGGCACGCCAGAGGTTACTTTAACGTCTGTAGACGTCTCTCCATTGATAACAACATGCTGTGTTCTGTTTGCTAAAAACTCTTCAATCCAGCCACACAGCTGGTCTGATATTCCGTAGGCTCTTACTTTATTCAACAAAGATCCACCAACTGCTAACTCCATTCGGCGATGGTATGCGCACTTTAAAGCTTCTGGATGCCTCTGTAAGGGGAAATCAACGGGTGAGCGAAGAAACGGTTGAACGCGTGCGGGCAAGTTTCACGCGTAGCCCGCGGAAGTCGACGAATAAAGCAAGCAGGGAGCTAAACGTACCACAGCCGACGGTTTGGAAAATCTTACGGAAAAGGCTAAAGCAGAAGCCTTACCGTTTACAATTGCTACAAGCCCTGACACCCGATGACAAAGTCAAACGCTTTGAATTTTCGGCGCGGTTGCTACAGCTCATGGAAGAGGATGCGTTCATTGCGAAACTTGTTTTCAGTGATGAAGCAACATTTTTTCTTAATGGTGAAGTGAACAGACACAATGTGCAAATCTGGGCGGTAGAGAATCCTCACGCATTCGTGCACGAAATTCGCAATTCACCAAAAGTTAACATGTTTTGTGCAATCTCACGGTTTAAAGTTTACGGCCCCTTTTTCTTCTGCGAAAAAAACGTTACAGGACACGTGTATCTGGACATGCTGGAAAATTGGCTCATGCCACAACTGGAGACCGACAGCGGCGACTTCATCTTTCAACAGGATGGTGCTCCACCGCACTTCCATCATGATGTTCGGCATTTCTTAAACAGGAGATTGGAAAATCGATGGATCGGTCGTGGTGGAGATCATGATCAGCAATTCATGTCATGGCCTCCACGCTCTCCCGACTTAACCCCACGCGATTTCTTTCTGTGGGGTTATGGGAAAGATTCAGTGTTTAAACCTCCTCTACCAAGAAACGTGCCAGAACTGCGAGCTCGCATCAGTGATGCTTTCGAACTCATTGATGGGGACATGCTGCGCCGAGTGTGGGAGGAACTTGATTATCGGCTTGATGTCTGCCGAATCACTAAAGGGGCACATATCGAACATTTGTGAATGTCTAAAAAAACCTTTAGAGTTTTTGTATGTGTGTGCAAAGCATTGTGAAAATATCTCAAATAATAAAGTTATTGTAGAGCTGTGAAATCGCTTCAATCATTTGTAATAACCCTGTACGTACAGTACATCTCTCACATATACACAAGTCAAGGAGACAATATGCACGCCGGCCGCGGTGGTCTAGCGGTTCTAGGCGCTCAGTCAGGAACCGCGCGACTGCTACTGTCGCAGTTCGAATCCTGCTTCGGGCATGGTTGTGTGTGATGTCCTTAGGTTAGTTAGGTTTAAGTAGTTCTAAGTTCTAGGGGACTTATGACCGCAGATGTTGCGTCCCATAGTGCTCAGAGCCATTTGAACCATTCTGAACAATGTGCACGGAGGAAGAACACCCTCTCGGCTAGGCAGTGCGACCCAGCCACTGGGATTTTCCAGCCAACAATGCCAAACAACACTTAACCATCGAATGGAATTTTCCAGCCAAAATTGTCAACCAACACTTAATTTAATCTAGCTGTTGGTATCTTAGATCTAATAAAATGATTCTCTTGCCGTGCCATAACTTCAGTGAACACGTACAAAGAAGGGCAGCACGAATGGTCACAGGATAGTTTGACCCACAGGAGGGCGTGTCAGAAAGGGTGAAAAACCTTAAATGAAAGGCACTTCAAGATAGACATTAATCATCTCATGAAAACCTGATAACAATGGTTCAAGAACAACAGTTAAGTGGGGAATCCAGTAACGTATTACGTACCCCTTTGTACCGTTTCTAAAGGGGCTATGAAGACAAGGGAAAAGTAGAATAATTAAAGTACGAAGAGAAGGTTTGAAGTAGTCATTTTTCCCGCGCTCTACACGCAAATGGAACGGAAAGAAACAGTAACATCCATAAAATGGGAAGTACTCTCTGCCATGCACTTCGAAGTGGTGTAGCAAATTACTGATGTAGATGTCATGCCATCTTTCTATGTCTTAAATAGTTCACGTAGCCAAACCACGGGGAAACCGATGAGACTTTTCAACGAGATTTCGCCAGATACTGTACTTCGTGCACAGATATTTGTACAGTGTATCGACAAATCAATTTCAAGGTCAGTTGGAGCCTGAATCTTGAGCACAGGTCATCCATTACGAAAGTTTTGTCCTGCAGTGGAGTGTGATCTGTTTTGAAGCTTACTGACAGATTAAAACTTTCCGTCAGGCGCTGATTCAATCCTAGAACCTTCCCGTTAGCGAGCGATGCTCTCACCGCGAGAGCGTTTCACGCCCAACTCATGACCTACCCACAAAGATTCAGCTCTGCCATTAAGCTTCAAGAAAGCGCACTCTCCGCTGAAGAGCGAAAGGTTCTACCTGGAAAACAACCCATTGTCCAAGTCGTTCCTGCGTGACACTGACTTCTAGGATTGCTGAGGAATAGTATGCACGAGAGATTTTGTGTAGTTTGGAAAGTTGCACTGGCAGAATGGAAGTTGCGAAAACGAGGAACTGGGTTGTGCCCGATTGATCAATTGGTAAGAGAATTTTTCGCAAAGCACAAATAAAAAAAATAGTCATAGGCCAAGATGTAATAATGGAACGCGAGGAAATATCTACTTACCTTTAACATTCCATGCCTTGCGTCATTTGCCAAAATTAGGGGCGTCGGACCACATTATACGCCTCCAATCAAAAGCCGTCCATATTATGTGTTGTTTGGTCCACTGAAGACATGCATCTTTACAATGAGGTGAGAAAAATTATGGGATAGCGATATGCACATATACAGATGACAGTAGCATCGCGTACACAAGGTATAAAAGGGCAGCGCATTGAAAGAGCTATTCTCTGATTCATATGAAATGGTTTCTGACGTGATTGTGGTCGCACGACGGGAATTAACAGACTCTGAACGTGGAATGAAAGTTGGAGACACATAGGACAATCCATTACGGAAATCGTTGGGGAATTCAATACTCCCACATTTTGAGTGTCAATGGTGTGTCGAGAATACAAAAATTCAGCCATCACCTCTTACCACGGACAACACAGTGACCGAAGGCCTCCACTTAACGATCGAGGGGAGCGGCGTTTGCGTAGAGTTGTCTGTGCTGAGAAATAACCGAAGAAATCAATGTGGGACGTACGACGAACGTACCCTTTCCGACAGTGCTGCGAAATTTGGCGTTAACGGGCTATGGCAGCAGATGACCGACGCAAGTGCCTTTGCTAACAGCAGGAAATCGCCTTTAACGCTGCTCCTGGGGTCCTGACAATATCGGCTGGACCCCAGACGACTGAAAAACCGGAGCCTGGTCAGAAGAGTCCCAGTTTCGGTTGGTAAGAGCTGATGGTAGGGTTCGCGTGTGGCGCTGATCCCACAGAGCCATGGAGCCAAGTTGGCTCTGAGCACTATGGGACTCGACATCTATGGTCATCAGTCCCCTAGAACTTAGAATTACTTAAACCTAACTAACCTAAGGACATCACACAACACCCAGTCATCACGAGGCAGAGAAAATCCCTGACCCCGCCGGGAATCGAACCCGGGAACCTGGGCGCGGGAAGCGAGAACGCTACCGCACGGAGCCAAGTTGCAACAAAGTACTGTGCAAGCTGCTGTTGCCTCCACAACTGTGTGGGCTGTCTTTATGTGGAACGGACTGCGTCCTCTGGTCCAAATGAATCGATCATTGACTTTAAATGATTATGTTCGGCTACTTGGAGACAATTTTCAACCGTTACAGTCCCTAATGTTCCGCCGGCCGGTGTGGCCCAGCGGTTCTAGGCGTTCAGTCTGGAACGGTCGCAGGTTCGAATCCTGCCTCGGGCATGGATGTGTGTGATGTCCTTAGGTTATATGGTTTAAGTAGGGACTGATGACCTCAGATGTCAAGTCCCATAGTGCTCAGAGCCATTTGAACCCAATGTTCCCAAAGAAGGGCGCGCCGTGTTACCGGTCCGCAACTGTTCGCGATTGCTTTGAAGGACATTCTGGGCAGGTCGAGCGAATGCTTTGGCTATCCAGATCTCCCAACATGAATCCCATGAAACACTTATGGAACATAATCGAAAGATTAGTTCGTGCACAAAATCCTGCAATGACAACACTTTCGCACTTATGGACGGCCCGCATCTCGTGGTCGTGCGGTAGCGTTCTCGCTTCCCACGCCCGGGTTCCCGGGTTCGATTCCCGGCGGGGTCAGGGATTTTCTCGGCCTCGTGATGGCTGGGTGTTGTGTGCTGTCCTTAGGTTAGTTAGGTTTAAGTAGTTCTAAGTTCTAGGGGACTTATGACCACAGCAGTTGAGTCCCATAGTGCTCAGAGCCATTTGAACCATTTTGAACTTATGGTCGGCTATAGAAGACGCATGGCTCAATATTTCTGCAGGGTCTTCCAGTGACTTGTTCAGTCCATGCCACGTCGAATGGCTGCACTACACCGGGAAAAAGGAGGTCCGAACAGTATTCGGACGTATCCCACGATTTTTGTCACCTCAGTGTAGTGTCGCTGTGAGCAACAACCTCATGCAAAGCCCCCGACTTCAAACGTCCATTTGATGCAGTTCCCTTCTCAGTCTTCGCTGGGAAACTGAGTTGCACCTGCTTTCAGTGCCACCATCTGTTCCTGTCGGATCTAAAACTGATTGCCATTAATAAAGAGTGACACTCATTTACAATCCCTGCCGGTTAGGATCGTTTTTCGACCACTGTTCTTACACAGTATACGTAGCTGCGATTGGTATGCCGTTGACTGTAGACCCTCTGGACAGTCTGTGTTCATACACCAGCAAATCCCGCACGTTGAGTCACAGTGTGGTCATGGGCACGTCTAAACACCATAGCTCCTTCCTCCCATTCCATCACGTCTCCGTGTAGACCCACCATATGTGTTGATTCCATACAGCCGACCGGAACATACAAGTCAGATTACTGCCATGGCTTACGTCAGCAGCAGAGGATCACATGAGCACCTCTTATCATCTACACCATCTACAGTCCCTCCAAAGCGACTGGTGCGTCAAGAGTGTGACTAATATTTCATCCAGTGAGCTTATATTGTGCACATTTTGAGAATAACTGCAACCAGTACGAACAAGATACGCGCCAGCGCGAAAGGACACATAGCGTGATATACATATCTTTTTTAAAAAAAAGGAGAGAGAGAAGGAGAAAAAAGGAGATATGGAAGCAGATAAAAGTATGGCGTGTAGCAGGCGTGGTTTTTGCATATATGAGCGGCGAGTTATAGCGCCGAGGTTGGTTCCGCGGCGGGCAGCTGAAAATATCTCCAGGGGAGGAGGCCGGAATGCGCTGGCGGGCTGCCCGCACCGCATATGAATGAGGCGAACATTAATACGGCCGCCGTCAGCCGCCACTCACGCTTTTTGATATCGCGAGAACTGACCTCTTTCCTGGCGACGAGGAGGGCTCCGAAGAAACGCGCGATAAGATCTCACAACGAACACTGTAATAGCACGGAAACAAATACTCAAACGTCATTAGCATTATCTTACACTAGCCTCTGTTCTCGAATAAATAATGAGAGTTGGCAGTGTACACGGCCAAAACGTTTGAATATCTCTCAAACGATTGCTGCAACAGGTTTATGGAAGTCTCCTGACCAAAATATGTGAGACAGGCAACGGAGTTTCGCCACAGACGTTACGGCAGCTAACACGTAACACGGCTGAGTGTGTTAGCATAAATGCTTCAAGAAACGCGGGTAGAGTGGGTTCTGGCAAAGTTCCATCAGCGCATGTCAGTGGGGTGTAACTCTTCAGAACAAGCAAATGTGCTAACGTAGACGCAATTAAAGCCGCATAATTATTACACGTTTCATTAGCAAGTTCTTAACACATGTCGTACTATAATATTTGCATAATAATTGCTTGTCTACCGTGATCTAAAAGTGAAAAAAAGGAAAAAAGTGTTTCTGGAAGTATACCACGAAAAGGAAGCTGTTTAGTAGCGACTGTCGGTGAAAGTCCATGACACTAAATTCGATACTCCGCGTGTTTTATAATTGTGAATATTTTCAAAATAGTTCGGAACCACATAGTTTTAATAATTCGGACCTACATCGTTCTATTAGCAATGTTTATTTAATGTAAATGAGAAGTAAGATGTTCTTAGATCAACTTATTTTCGTTGATATTCAACGCTAACGACTGTTGGAGGCTACTGGGATTCCGACGTAACTGCAGCTTTTTAATGAATCCTGTCATACCTGTCTCACATTCTTCTGAGATTAACCGTTTCGATTCTTATTCCAAGAGTGTTTAATCTTCTCCTTACTCCGCACAATAAGGAGGAAGTCTGAACCCACCTTTAACTCAATCTTCACTATTTTCGCTGCATCCACTAACCAAAAGAAAATCATCGCTCATGGTATTCAACTATTTCTCCTATACCACTTTTTGTTCCCATTTTGTTACAGTTATTCATTCAAAAGTTCTGCAGTCATCTGTGCTGAAGAATTTCAACTGATCAATCTTGAGCTGTTGTATAAATGTCGCTCAGCTTACAAGCCGAGGAACAATCCTTTGGCACGAATTACCCACTGGAACTTATGCCAATATTACGATCTGATGGTGGCAAGGAACTGATGAGAACAATAGCAGAAATGTTTCTCGAAAACGAACACACAAACTTAGTGTGGGGCTTCCACCTTCAAAAAGATCGAATGATGGAACACAATACACCATACACCACAACTGCGGAGAAAAATAAAGTATACACGTACATTATTGACTTGGCAATTCAGATGCTAGCAGAGTTGACGAGAAACAACCTGAAAAACTTGTAAGATACGAGGAGTAGAAAACTCAACTACAGCGACTCTGGCATAAACTAGTGAAGTAGTTCCAGTACTCGACACATTGGGAACAGTGCCAAGAGATCTTAGAGGGCACTTCAAACTAGACATAGTGGACGGTCAGCGTTATTATCAGCCGATAGATATCGCAGCCCAAAGCGCCTGGGAAGTGACCGATTAGGAATAAAATACGAAATCCAGCGTAGTCATCCCATCTGTTGTGTTTACTGTCGTACGAGTAAAGTTCGTTCTCTCAAAGTCACCATTATATCTGTGATAAACGTTATAACTTCCTTATATACGCCTTCCTTTTCCTATTTAATATAGATGCCATTTTTCTGTGTCTTACATTCCGTTGTTGTTCGATACCTTTTCGTTAAATGCATAGTACCATATTTTTCATCTCGTCTAAGGGTGAACTGTGTATCGTCTGCCTCTCTGTAGCAAACTAATATTTTGACATGTTGTTGATACAGTATAGAAATTTCGAAGAACTTTCATCGCCCTGGAAATGTTCTAAGGTCATCAGTTTAGATTCCTTGCCGAACAATCGCAGAATACTATCATTTATTTATTTAACCCGATCTAATTAGGGCCAACAAGCCCTCTTTTACATCGGACCAGGGTTTCACAAGTGTTGTTGTTGTTGTTGTTGTTGTGGTCTTCCGTGTAAAAACTAGTTTGATGCAGCTCTCTGTTCTACTCGACCTTGTGCAAGCCTCATCATCTCCGAGTAACCACTGCACTCTGCATCCCTCTGAATCTGCTTAGTGTATTCATCTCTTCGATTTCTACCCCCACGCTTACCTCCAGTGCTAAATTAGTAATCCCTTGATGCCTCAGAATGGGTCCTAACAAACGATCCCTTCTTTTAATCAGGTTGTACCACAAATTTCTCCCCTGCCCAATTTTATTCAGTACCTCCTCCTTAGTTGTTGTGGACTGACAAGACAGCCAGTTCACAGTGACGCGTAACCGAAAGGCACGCGCTTAAACTCACGCAGGCTGGCGTGAGGTCTGGAACAGGACACGTAAAGAATGCTATAAAGAAAAGTACGTAGCTGCTGGAATACTTAACTTTAATCCACAATTGGTGACATTGGTCTTGTTACTGTACATGCTTCATTAGATACATAGCAAAGGATAAATGGCGCCTTGCTAGGTCGTAGCAATGGACTTAGCTGAAGGCTATGCTAACTATCGTCTCGGCAAATGAGAGCGTAATTCTCCGTGAACCTTTCCTAGCAAAGTCGGCTGTACAACTGGGGCGAGTGCTAGGACGTCTCTCTAGAGCTGTCGTGTGGCGGCGCTCGGTCTGCAATCACTGATAGTGGCGACACGCGGGTACCTCGTATACTAGCGCACCGCGGCCGATTTAAAAGGCTACCACCTAGCAAGTGTGGTGTCTGGCGGTGACACCACATTAGTTACGTGATCTACCCATCTAATCTTCAGCATTCTTCTATAGCACCACATTTCAAAAGCTTCTATTCTCTTCTTGTCTAAACTGTTTATCGTCCATGCTTCACTTCCATACATGGCTACAGTCCACACAAATACTTTCAGAAAGGGCTTCCTGACAAATCTATAATCCATGTTAACAAATTTCTCTTCTTCAGAAATGCTTTTCTTGCCATTGCCAGTCTACATTTTATACCCTCCATACTTCGACCATCATCAGTTATTTTGCTCCCAAATACCAAAACTCATTTACTACTTTAAATGTCTCATTTTCTAATCTAATTTCCTAATTATCGACTGATTTAATTCGTCTAAATTCCATTATCCTCGTTTTGCTTTTTTATGTTTATCTAATATCCTCCTTTCAAGATACTGTCCATTCCATTCAGTGGCTCTTTCAAGTCCTTTAGTGTCTCCGACAGAATTACAAATTCATCGGCAAATCTCAAACTTTTTATTTCTCCTCCATGGACTTTAATTCCTACTCCAACTTTTCTTTCGTTGCCTTTACTGCTTGCTCAGTATTCAGGTTGAACAACATAGTGGGTAGGTTACAGTCCTGTCTCACTCCCCTCGCAACCACTGCTCTCCTTTCATGCCCCTCGACTCTTATAACTGCCATCTGGTTTTTGTACAAATTGTAAATAGTCTTCCGCTGCCTGTATTTTACCCCTGTCACCTTTAGAATTAGAAAAAGAGTACTCCTGTCAACACTGTCAAAGGCTTTCTCTAAGTCTACAAATGCTATAAAGGTGGATCTGTCTGTCCTTAACCTAAGTCGTATGAGAAGTCGTAGGGTCAGTGTTGCCTCGCGTCTTCCTACATTTCCCCGTAACCCAAACTGATCCTCCCTGATGTTGGCCTCTATCAATTTCTCCATTCAGTTTCACACATACAATATCTATTGTATCATAATTATCTAAGAAATAACAGTTTTAATATGACAATTAGTTCAAATGCTTCAAATGGCTCTGAGCACTATGGGACTTAACATTTGAGGTCATCAGTCCCCTAGAACTTAGAACTACTTAAACCTAACCAATCTAAGGACATCACACACAGCAATGCCGAGGCAGGATTCGAACCTGCGGCCGTAGCAGTCGCGCGGTTCCGGACTGAAGCGCCTAGAACCGCTCGGCCACCGCGGCCGGCATGACAATTAGTATTTAAATGATTGAAGTGTCTGAAGCGGCAGTGTGAATGAATTATGCTACGAAATAACAGAGTTAATACTGGCATCACTTATACTACTGCAGCTGCTGCCACTATAAGTGAATAATAATAATAATAATAATAATAATAATGACAATAACAACAATAATGATAGCAGCGGATATAATATTTATAGGTCTACAAAACAGATGTTTTCTGGTGCAGTGAGTTTTGGGATAAGGAAATTTAAGCAGACTAAATAGGCTGAGAATACCGGGAAATGAGGAAGATCAGATAGGAAAGGGGAATGTACAGGGTAACAAGTGCGTTCGGGGACAATGGTAATCGTATTGTAGTAGTAGTAGATATGTCATTACCTTTCTTCTGAAGCTCGAGATGTTATTTAGATCTGTAATATAATGCGGGAGGTTGTTCCAGAGTAGGATTCCTGCTACTGAAAAGGAGTTCGAGAAGCTGGCTGAACGATGGATTGGGACAGAAAGGATATGGCTTTGAGAGGAACAGGTGTTTCTGCTACGATGTTCAGGCAAGAGCGTTAAGGTCGAGAAGACTAAGACACATATCTCAGGAGTACCAGTCCAACCGAACTATCTCACTGAGTCGAATTTATAGACAATATCACTAAATTTTCTCCAACTATTTTAACAACAGTAACGTTTAACATAAGAGACAGATTATGCCAACAGCATTCAGGAACAAAATACATACAAGCTGAAATAATATTGGAAACACAAATGTCGCATCAGCGTCTGTACATCACAACCGCACTTATTAAGAAAATATTATGCTTAAGAGAAACATTTACATATTAAATACGAGTTTGTAGTGCTGTGAATTGTGGCCAATGGAAACTGAACTGCAGCATCTCATGGCCAGTAATGAGGAATGTATAAAGCAGCCAACGTGTAATGCATTGGATTTTTATAATGAGTCAGTTTACTAGTGGAAGTAAGAATGACCAAATACAATAACTTGAAATTACGTTAATTTTCAAGTGACCGTGAAAAATGGGATTTTGTTCACTGAGTTGGAATGGTTACTTGACCGACAACAAAAATTAAAGAAACGTGTATCGCTTCTTGAATTGCTGAATTTAGTGAAACGAGTGCGGGCTTTTACAAGACATGCTCGTACAGAACAACGCGCAGCGCGCTAACATCAAACAGGGAGCCGACAGTGAGACAGACCCAGTTTGAAACCGCGCTGCGGCTTAAATCGTCGGCAGACGGACCGTGCTGTCGAACGTTAACGCTGAGCGTGCCAAGTTCAACGTGCTGCTGAACGCTCAGGAACGATGCGACTTGTGCATACGGTACGTGGGCCCCAACGTGGTATACGCGATCGCAACGCACTCCAGCAGCAGTTGAAGGATGTTTCTAGTAAATCGCACTGTTTACTCAACGGACACGCGTAAAATTCCCACGTTAGCTCTATTAAAACGCACATTTCCTCCATCGTCCACGAAAAGGAAAGTACCATGTCCAATCAATAAGCACACAGGCTTATAAAAGTTCCATTACAAACAGCGCGGTACAAATTTGGAATACTTCTCTGCATAAGTTAAACATTATTTCATCATTCCCACATTTTAGTAAAACCCCAAGGTCAGTCTTACTTGATCACTGTTCCTAGCCAGTAGCAGAATCTTTGTAACATGTGAATTACGAGGCGTAAAAGAAAAGGAGCAAAATATCTTTATACAAGTAGCGCAAGCTATCCTGTAGATTAAGCTAATCGAACAAAGTCACCCCCTCAAAACAAGGTGAACTTATATTTACATAACATCAAATATTATAGCATATACTTATATGAAACTAATAATAAAGTATCAGAACCTAATAAAAACCCGAATGTTAGGAAAAAAGGATTTAGAAGTGTTAAGACGCGAACCACCGCCCCAAACAAAATGTCATTCATGGACAAAGACGCTCCCCATCACGCTAAACCAACGACTCCCTGCATGTACTTAACCATATTGTGTTACCCCTTGCTAAAAACGTTAATCGTAGATAATTATGTTACTAACTGAAATTTAATTATAAGAAATTGTAACAGGAACAATGCATTTTTGGTGGATCTGCAGTGTGTCGCTGCCTTCAAATAGCCTACTCTCATAATACGCAAGTTACAATAATTCTTTTGCCACGAATATGATGTTTCTCATTATTTTATTGGAACGAATCACACAACTAACAACGGATTTTCCAATGATCTCAATTTTCTGGTGCTCAGAAACTGCATATATACATATAGGCTTGAAATGAACGCCAATATGGCGCCTCACAACTCTGTACTGAAGGGAGACGGCGTGCGTGTGACGTAGGTGGCGTTGTGCCATCTCACTGCTCAACGCTCAGACGCACGCTCAGAATATCTGACATGCCAGATATTGCTCTGCACGTTCGGAAAGACTCCCGAACGTGCTATTCCACGCTATGACGTCAGAAATTCGGCACGCTCAACGCTCAACGTTCGGATGCACGGTCCGTGTGCCGACGGCTTTAGACACCGCTCGTCTGTTACAACGGACAGCGTGAGTGTGGTTTTTAGGTGGGTATCCCCGTATCATGAAATACAAAACACAGTTAAAGTACGTTAAGACGCAAAACAAGGACTACGAAATTCACAGGTAGATGGCTGACAGGTAGTTAACTGACGATTGGAGTGAATGGACAGGCATCCGACTACGCTAGAAAAGGGAGAGAATTTGCAGACTTACGGTTCTAATAAAAGATGAAGTCCCGCGTTCTGGTCCTAGACAGGTGAGTTGGGCCATACCGGCCGCAGTGTCCATCCTCTGCCAGTGGCAATCATTGGATGCGGGATGGACGCCATGCGGTAAGCAACAAGCTCTCCCGCTCGTTGTGGGGTTTCTTGACCTTCGATCCGCTACTAATCGGTCGAGTAACTCCCCAGCTGCCCTCGCGAGGCAGAGTGCACTCCGTACCACTCATCCTACTTAGTGAAAATCCATGGCAGTACCGCGAATCGAAACCGGGTCCGTCGCATGGCAGTCAGCCGGGCTGAGCAATCAGCTACTGTTCTAATAGAGGTCATTATAACCGAGTATGTAGTACTAAGACTCTCTAACCATCCCAAGCTAAAATGATTGTGAATCATTCTCCTTATGTCTGTGTCAATAAAGTAGTGTCATTGCTTTAGACTAATGGACAGCTAATGAGTCTAGGTACCGCATCGACAAGATTACGATAATCAAATTCGATGCTTTTGATTCCCGATACCTTATTTTTCATGTATTTTACTAACCAAAGTCATGTATTGTATTGACAACTACCTGACAAACCCGACATTGCTCAGGTATTCATTTTGCCAATTTTCTACTAGAAACTAAATCTCATACGTACTCCTGCAATAGATTCGGTGTGAGAGGCTCCCGGAAAGTTCACGTACGCTGGGCGCAGCTGCTTCCGTGTCTACAACGCGATTTTGTAACCGTCTCTATAGAAGCGCCTTTTTATAGCTCTATAGGCAGCTATTGTTTTCGCCTACAGCCGTTTGCGTATCGCAATTGAAAGCTGTCAAAAGAGCTACCATGTATCAGAGAATTCCTTAAGTTGACTCGACTGTACGAGTGTCTTAGAGCCAGCCGTTGAGGCCGAGCGGTTCTAGGCGCCTCAGTCCGGAACCGCGCGACTGCTACGGTCGCAGGTTCGAATCCTGCCTCGGGCATGGATGTGTGTGATGTCCTTACGTTACTCAGGTTTAAGTAAATCTAAGTCTAGGGGATTGTGCTCAGAGCCATTAGAACCAGTTCAGTGTCTTAGTAGTAAAAGTATAAGTGTATTAATATTTCATGCATGATTCGGCATTATTTCACACATCTCAGTGTTGATGACGTCACTTCTCTTGAACTATATGTCGTATAATGATATATTTGCGTAGTTGCATTCAGCAGCATATGTGGATACGGTTTGCGAAATTTTCTTACAAATGGGGTGAGTAGCACTGAAACAATAAATTTCAAAGTCATGCATGCTGCGGCAGTTTTTCTCGCAGCTTATTGTTTATGACGTCACATCTCGTAAACTATGATACGTAGGTGGTTCTTACCCCACAGTTATTATTGTCTGACACTAAGGGATTTGACTGAGCGATATTTCCGCCATTTGACTGTATAACTTCTTTATTTTATATTATTTTCACGGCTTCTGCCTTGCGCCATTGTCAAGTACAACAAAGTTGCATATGATTAGACTTTGTTAAGTTAAGTCATCGTCAGGAGCTATTGAACTGGGTATTCCAATATGTAGATAAGTACAAAATCATTGAAATGTATCGTAGCCAGGTAGGAAACATGTCTTCCATCCATAAAAGTACTAAGCCACAGAATGAACATCAAAACAGTAGTTACATGTGCAGCGAACATGATCTGAAAATATATTACGGTAGTTACTGGTTGACTAGTGATCAAAGTTGATGTACCTGAAAATGCCTTAAGGCTGAAATTATTATAGTAATACAAAATAAAGAAATTGTACACTCAAATGGTGGAAGTATCATCCAAACAACTGTGGCCCAAAAATATCAAAATATTACTAAGGGATATGCGTTCTAAGTTTGGCTGAAATCAAGCCAGTGGTTTAGGAGTAGTGAGGAGGAGATGTCGAACATACATAACCCCCGCCCCCCTCACATCTACATACGTACATGCAGTTTTACAATATGAATGGATAAAGTTCGTAGTTCTTTTGCAACAAAATTGTATACAGGGCTTAGGTTGTAATTATACGTCCTCAGAGAGGCGTAGATTCTCATGAACTTGCGTAACTTCATGCCGGGTGGCCGATTACACAACAGTGTAATTTTCGTAGACAAATTGTGCTATTAGAGCACGAGTAAGGGGCGGATGTCGTCACCAGAAGCAATTTAAACGCACCCTTTCCAACGACTACCTCTGACAAACCTAGCTCGTGGAAGCCGACTGACTACAGCAGACAAATTGCGACAATCAACTTGTCCTGCAGTCGACAGCAGTATCCAGTGACTCAGTAAACGATTCTACGAAGGGGCATTAGCAACGCGGAAGTTGACCCGAGAAACTCATTAAGCCACGTGCTTTACGTTTGGTGCTCTCCATCATTGCACTCACGGTTCAAACGACCCACTCTCTACTTTGCTTAGTATGAGCAGAACCTCAGTCTAGAGCGTAAAAAGTTGTAGCAACATCAAGCACTTGATAGAATTCCGACGATGGAGAAAGGCGTATCGAAACATTACGCTTGTTGGTGCACAAACGACAGATATTTACCTCGATAGTTTCACAGTTAAGGAAATTCATTACTGAATTCATAACTGAATAGCTCTGTAACGGATCATCAGAAGAGAATAAGTCATAGTTTCCGTGCGTTACGTAAGTATGAAATCCTGCATAATCTGTGCTATAAAAACAAGTTTATTTCTCAGGAACAAATACGTATTTCTACCACCTACATAGTAACAAACAGTCATAACTATTCAGGAGTATTTTTGATCGCTCTCTCTCTTACCTCTATTAAATTTTGGACATTAGTTTTATGCGTTTTGTTACTAGATTTAATATCAGGACAATTACAATCTTCCTAAAGTATATTAGAACTTACCAGTTTTTACTTAAATAGCGACACAATAAGTTATGGGTATCAAGTGCAAACACATGGACAAAGAGTAATTCAAAAACCAGAGGTCTAAACGATATATTTTTACAGTTCATAGCTTTACTTCCTATTCCGATATAACCGGATAGTTAAAATGTTTGTTACTAATAATGACAGTTAAAGAGTTTTAATTTCCAGCCAGACTTCTGAAGGCACTATAATTTACAAACATTAATAGCGGTTTTCATCATTGCCCAAATATGTAACAACACAATGCAGTGTTGGTAACAATAGGTAACCATGAACGAAACAATTATTATTCACAAGAAGTTCTCTAGCTTTCACCTCGGTGAACACACTGAAAACGCTCGACGTTCCGATGCGTGTTGCTCATCATCATCATCATCATCATCATCATCATCATCATCATCATCATCATCATCATCATCATCCGGCGATGGTTAGAAACGTCATCTGATGCCGTCTTGCCTCTTCGCCGAAAGATGATGAAAGCGATATTAATCGAAACGTCGCATCTTTTTCACGAGGTTACTCGGTTGGAATCTCGAAAAGTTTATATTAATTCAAATGAGCTGGCAAGATACCAAGATCATGCGTTACTTACCATCAGTCAGTTTCTAAATTTATCTCTTGGGCTCAGATCAAAACGCTATTTTGAATTTGAGCTGATGCAGCTCTACTTTCTTGGAAACGAGCAGAAAGTTGTCGATTTGTTTTACAGTTATTGCAGGAGTAGTTACCTTTTACATAGACAGCTCTGAAGCAGTCTAAGAGCAACTGCCATTTTTTTATTTTTATTTTTTACAAATTCATCCACAAGTACAAGTTCTTTTCCTGCATGAGCAAGCAATAAAGGAAATCAGTGTGACATTTGAAAAGGCAATTAATGTTCAGGGAGAAATAATAAAAGCCTTAATGTTGGTCGACGATATTGTAATTTTGTTCGAGATAGCAAAGGACGTGTAAGATCAGTTGCATGAAATGTGAGTTGTATTGAAAAGATATTACACGGTGAATATCAACAAAAGCAAAGCAAAGGGTTACGAAACGTACCCGAATTAAATCAGGCGATTATAAGCGAATTAGATTAGGAAATGAGACGCTAGAAGTAGTAGGGCGGCGAAATAACCGACGAATGCCGTAGTAGGGAGTGTTTATATTGCAGACTGGTAATTACAGAAAAGCATTTCTGAAAAAGATACGACCGTAACAGTGTGTATAAATGTGTTAGGACGAAAAGCAGTTCGGAGAATAAATGAAAAGAAGCTTTTGAATGTGGTGCTATAGAAGAACGCTGACAATTAGTTGGGTATGTAGGATAACTACTGAAGAGGTAACGAACCGAACAGCCGAGAAAAAACATCTATGGCTCAACTTGACTCAAAGAAGAGATGTGTTGGTAGGGCACATCCAGAGGCATTAAGAAATCGTCACATTAGTACAGGAGGAAAGTGAGGGTGACGTCCGGGGTACAAATTATTGTAGAGGGTGACCAATGCTGTTATAATAAGCTAGTTCAAGTGTAAACGTTCACTAGTTGTAGGGACTTATATAAGACTCTATAAGGATAGATTAGCATGGAGAGTTGCATCAAGCCAGCACTGCGTTACTATACAAACTGATTTTGGGTAAATTGAAAACGTAACTGGAAAAGCTGAGTATCTGTTTTTCTTATTTATAAATTAAGAAGCCAATACCATTGTGCAATCCTATAAAATGTGTAAGTAGGCTGTTTATGTTTTCTTATTGGCAACGTTACATAGCGCTCTGTGTGAGAATCACTGGCTGTGCTGTGTGCAGTCTGTGGCTGGTTTGCATTGTTGTCTGCCATTGTAGTGTTGGGCAGCGGCAGCTGGATGTGAACAGCGCGTAGCGTTGCGCAGTTGGAGGTGAGCCGCCAGCAGTGGTGGATGTGGGGAGAGAGATGGCGGAGTTTTGTAATTTGTCATGAACTGCTATATATATTATGATGATATTAAGGTAAATACATTGTTTGTTCTCTATTAATAATCTTTCATTTGCTAACTATCCCTATCAGTAGTTAGTGCCTTCCATAGTTTGAATCTTTTATTTAGCTGGCAGTAGTGGCGCTGCTGTATTGCAGTAGTGGGAGTAACCAAGATTTTTGTGAGGTAAGCGATTTGTGAAACGCATAGGTTAATGTTAGTCAGGGCCATTTTTTTTGTAGGGATTTTTGAAAGTCAGATTGCGTTGCGCTAAAAAAAATATTGTGTGTCAGTTACAGCACAGTCTTGTATAAATTGTTCAAGGGGGACGTTTCATATGTCGACCCTTAGCCGAGGATACCTCACGGGAATCTTCTGATTTTTCTTGTAGTTCGTGTTATTAGTGTAGATTTTGTTTATTGCTGGCGCGTAATTGTAGAGAGAATCTCCTTTGTAGTTGCAGTCTTTCACTGTTGTACAGTAAAACAGGTGTGGCACGCATGTAGATTTGCACCAAGTATTTCGCAGCTGCGCTTGCAATTAAGCAGACATTATATCCATTGCTATTTTATTTTGCTCTTCAAATTGTGCTTTTCTGTGTTATCGTGTGAAATATTGTGACAAGTATGGCGTGTGAAAAACGTAATACTAGGCTCCAAAGTAAACTGAGAAATGACAGTGAAGACGAAAGCAGTGTGTTAGCGCCACCGAGTAATGAATTAACTGATGTTCAAAGTAGTAATTTGGTAATTGTGCATAGGGAAATGGAGCGGGCTGCAAACAATGGTGTAGACAGTGAAACAGGTAGTTGAACAGGGAAGCATTATCGATCGATCGGTCGGCAACAGCTCGCCTCAGGAATCCGAAATGACAGGACACAATTTCGCAAATACTGTAGATTCAGGTTTTGGGTCATCACCGTTTTCTCAAATAAGTCAAGACACATTTTCTGCTTGTCAAAATGTGAATGTTGCCGGTGCAAATGCACTGCTGAAAAGCGTAGAGAAACAGATTCCAGACACTAATACATTATTATTGCAATTAATGCAACAAATGGAACAAAATCAGAGACAAATGGGACAAAATCTTAAAAAGTTAGACACAATGGAACAACACCAGAGACAAACACAGCAACAGTTAGACACAATGGAACAAAATCTTCAAAAGTTAGACACCACACTTGAACAAACACGTGAAGATTTAACTACTGAGTTACATAACATTGAATCGAAATGTCAAAAAGTCTGTAATGACGTAAAAACACACATTTGTGAGCATTTCCAACCTAATTTTTCGCGGCATGAAAATGCATTACAGAATCATGAAGCAGCCATAAAAGAACTGCAAACCAGCCACAGACTGCACACAGCACAGCCAGTGATTCTCACACAGAGAGCTATGTAACGTTGCCAATAAGAAAACATAAACAGCCTACTTACAAATGCTCTTCTTTCTACTGGCGGTAACTGGAATTACTGACAATTAATATTTCATGTTTGTTTCCAGTCATCCGCTAAAATGAAATTGGGAGTCCCAGATGAATAACGCAGGAGGTGTAATGGCGGAATTGTGTACGATATGATTCTCAGTGCCCTGTTCACAGCTGCAAAACGTTTCTGCTTGAGGACAAAGAGAACGCAGTCTATACAGTTCGGATTTTCCTTGGTGAATAAATTCCTGAGCTGTCAACCAGAGCCATTACACCGGAGTCCACAGGAAACTAGAACGTCAAGTGTGTAAGTTTTCCGATGCAAGTCACGTCCAAGATCTTCACAGATTTAATGCCCGTACCAGTGAGATCCGCGTACGTTTTAAGCTGGAGACGGAAACTTTGGAAACTCATAAGAGCTGAAACTTTCGCGTTAAAGCGGTGTAGTCGTAAATAACCAAGTTTTTTGGAAGTTTGAGTTGAGCTATTAAGGAACGTGAGCGGCGGTTTGTGCAGACCGTAAGAGGATTAGGCGGGCGCGGCGTTTTGCTTTATTTTATCTCGTACATCCTGTCCTCCGTTTTGTCCTCCCTCCCCCATCCCTCCCACCCCCTATTCAGTCTTCTTCGCGTCTTTTCATTCGCGTGGCTTTGTGCGCGGACACGAGCGCGCAGGGCCACGATTCCTCTGGGTAAGGCGACGTAACGGAACGCGGCCGTCGCCGAGGTATCCCCAGCAGCGGAGTGCGATAGGCATCAGCAATTAGCACGCCACTCCGCCCCTGGCGCCTATCTGCGCGGACGGATCTCCGCGGAGGAAATGCCTCCTGACAGCGGGCTACCGCCGGCCCGGCCCGGGCCGCGCTACGCAGCGGCCAGCCTGCACTTGCCACTTGCTGTTTCGCGGGCGGTGGGTTCACAAAGAACGAATGCGTTCCGATAGTCTACGACGACTGAACGTCTACCAAATGGCTTGACAGCTCTCGGCCCAGCAACTGGGAGTCCCATCACAACCGACCAAAGGCTGTAATGATGCAGATGTTACGGTGTATCACAGAGTAGTTTCCCACCTACCCCTGTGTGTCATTGTATGTAGGGTGTTTCAAAAATACATTTACAAATGCAGGTTCCTTACACCAAAAGCAGGAAAATGTTCAAAAAAACAAATATCCAAAAATCCTTCGTTTTCTAATTATTAGTGGAAGTTAACAATTCATGTGATTGGAGCTCATCTACACATAAATCCCAAATGAATGTTCGTACCGTATTCCTCTCCCTTCTAAACACACATGCTCTCGTTGAATCATGAACTGATGCATCTTTTTAAATACTTCCCGAGAGTTTCAGACGATTTTGCAGGTCTCCATGAAATCTCCGTGAACACTTTCTGCATCCGGGCGGTCTTCCGCATAGACCAATTGTTTAAAGTGCCTCCATAGATAATAATCCAAAGCAGGGCTTCCCAATGTGTAGTCCGCGGACCCCATAGGGGTCCGCCGGGAATTTCTAGAGGGTCTGCAGCCACCTTTCACCAAATCGTGTAAAATAATGAGTAAAATTATTGAATAAAAATGAGAAAATCAAATTTATCACTATTTTTTTATTTCGTGTGAAAAACATGTGTACTTTTACTTCAGGTCATATTCCCAAGCAGCCTTTGCGATTCCAAAGTGAGAACGCATACACAGTTTAGTGCAGGAGAATGCGGCTTCTCTGATCGACAGTTTCGCAAGAATATGGGGGTCGTTTGTGCGCTGGCTCACGGCGCTAGATGCGCTGAAACCTTTTACGGCTGCGCAGAGGGAGCTTTGTCGGCCAGTCACAGCGCTCGCTGGCACGTATGCGGCCCCAGACATCATTAAATGTTAAACTTGCTTTGTCAGTGCACTACCTATTTCATAAGTCGATTTTTGACCAGTTTATTACTTCAAACATGGATCCGTGGCTGAAGTCAGGATCATTGAAGAAGGGCACGGTTTTTCCATCGCCTTCACAACAAGGGAAGTTTCCAGTTGAAATGAATGATGAGGGAGGATTACCAAAGGAAGAACAATCACAAGAAGCTCCAAAGACTATTGATACTTCCCGGGGGGGGGGGGGGGGGGGGAGAGGCAGGGGGTCATTGGGAACATAGCACTTGCATTAAGAAGCTTTCAGTTCCCATGGGTTTCGCTCTGAAATTTAAAGTTACTGTGCTCTTGACTGACTAGGGGTCCGCCATGGATTTTCGACTGTAGAAGGGGTCCGCCAGCTGAAAAGGTTGGGAAGCCCTGATCCAAAGCATTAACGTCGAGGGAATGTGCACGCCACAGAACTGTTCCTCCCCTGCCTATGCATCTCTCTGTAGATACCAGCCAGTGCATCTCGAACAATGAGGCTGAAATGTGCTGGAGATTAAATGAGCATAAACCACATGTTATGTGCAGGAGCACATCTAGTAGGTCTTCGAGGGTGTTGTGGATAAGTCCTTAAAGCACCTGCAAGACGTATTGGGAGAATGTAAGGCCGTAACAGACAGTCACATACATTCTCACCCCACACATTAATCTTAAACTGATCTGATGTCTAGCGTGCACTGCAAATTTGTTACTCCATCTCTACACACGTTGCCTCGTCCGTCTACAAAACTGAAGAGACAAACAACGGATTGGCAGTTTGTGCAACGAACCGTTGGCAAAAGCTCACTCGTGGTGGGTGGCCGTCACCTGCACACGTTGAGTATGATATGGATACACGAGTTACTCGTGAAGGATCCTCCATGTTTAACTTGGAGATCTACCACATACCAGATCCGCTTGTCTAGCGCTGATATCCCGCTCTTATCAGCCCGTACAAAGTACTCTTCCTGATCAGATGTACGAGCAACACATGGTCTTCCTCGATCAGCAGTGTGTGGCGCTACGGGTCCTGTCAAGCCAACGCGACGATACACAACACCAGAGGTAGGATGACATGACTATATTCGGTCTGGAAACGCCGTCTGATACAGTCGTGTAGCCTCGGCCCATTATCATTCGGACGGCCGTGCATAAAAATGTCTGCCTGGTCCCAAATTAATATCCTTCGCATGTTTGAATGGGCCACTTCCAGTTAACTCACTGCTTGGAGTATATGTACATAATGGACACGTTGAAGATAGACAAATGACGAACGTAAACTAGTCTCCCTGGCAACACAACGTTACCAAGGATACAATGAAGCCGGGTGCAGAAATAAGTGAAGTAATTTTGGGTTGAACTTGGAAAGCCGTTGAACGTCAGCTTTCATTAATGAAGCTTCGAAAACGAAGGATTTTTGAACATGTGTCTATAAGAATTCCTTCCTTACAGGTTTCTTGAAATTACTGCAAGCAGTCGCCTTTTCTTTTCTTCTGATTTTTTTTTATTATTATATTGCCGATTTTGAACCGCGTAGTGATTCATCATCAGATGGTACATATTTATTAATTGTCTTCAGCATCATGCACCTGTTGTAAGATGTATAAAAGAAACACGTAAGCACTGAGTGTGGCGAGAATTACCCACATACCCGTTGGTTGGATGTTGGCGCACACAGTATTCTGGATAACATAGTGAATGTTTTCCAGTAACGTTCATTGTAAACACGTTCCACATGCTTTACGAAACGTAAATAAACCCAAGAGTATGGCTAAAATTATATCAAAGAGTTGATGTTAGGACAGAGAGTCTCTTTCTTCAGCTCTTTTAATACACAGTGGGAAGTATATGTATCTATTTATCTATTGTAAAGTAACATGTAGCTATATGGTAAAATTGACATGTGCTAGTTATAAAATCTATTAAACAATGAGTTTGGAAGAGAACACAACTATAATTTTAGCACTGTAATTTCGACTTATATTTCATTTGTCTTTTGTTTAACTAACATCGATCAACACTTATGAAATTCACAATAAACATCTCAGCATAACTTTTTTTTTAAATAATCGACTGTTAAGCTAGGTGGTATGTGGAATGAGGTTTGTGTGTGTGTGTGTGTGTGTGTGTGTGTGTGTGTGTGTGTGGCGGCGGGAGGACCAATCACACAGAGGCCACAAAACGATGCAATGAAGCTTACTTCTCCGTCCCCAACTCCCTACTTCCAAAAAATCTCTACATGGAGGTGACGATTTAATGCTATTGGCAATATTATGGACGAGAACATCGCTTATTTTGCGAAAAAAAACAGCGAACACAGAAGTAACCTACCACCCTCGGCGTTCAAAATTCGCTTTAACAAAAAGGAGGTGGTCAGAGCAGTGTCTCTTCAATTCGTCAATCTCTTCGCGTCAAGCAGAATTGAAGAGCGACTCAGTATTACTGGATGACAAAAGCCTTTCTCACGCTGGCCAGGCGGCGGTGCAGCGACTCAACCTCTCATGTTCATACGGATAAAGCAAAAATGTAACACTCAATGATTCTCTGGGACAGCAGTGGCGGCACGGCATCCACCGCCCTCGGCTAGGCCAGGCAACGTCTCTGCCCACAAAACCACGAATCAGGCAGCAGCCTCACTTCCACGAAAACCCTCCATCTCCCTCGGGAGCCTCGGTTCTCCTAATGAGATACACTGATTGCCTTCTGCCAACAACAGGACTCTGAGACCACAAGTATGTGCACCTTCCCAGTGATAAAAACACAAAGCCTTGCTGCCAAGCCCACATGTACAATAGCCTCAATAAAATAATCACCAAATAGTGGCAGAATACGGCACAATATTGTTTTGCACTGTTTGGTAGTAACGTCACAATTCTTCGTTACATGGTCAAACATTGTATACCGCTGATCGAACTAAATCATAAAAAGTGTTTCATGAAACATAAATAATATTGCAGATATCCTTTTCAGGTTTCCCGCCGGATCGTTTGTGTAAATCCCGCAATATTTCATCGATGCAAATGCTCGACAACTTCAGGTCGTGGTAGTTGGTGCTGTCACTGTTGCAAGACGCGACTGATAGTCACTTCTTGTAGCAGTGACAGCGCCAACTAGCACCACGTGAAAAAGTCGAGCATTTGCATCGATGAAATATTGCGGGATTTAGACAATACGAACCGGCGGCAAACCCGAGAAGTGTATTTGCAATAGATCCGTCGGGAAAATTTGAAAAGTCACATAAATAATATTCACTGAATTATGTACACTAACTTGAATACTCAAGAAAAGGTTGTTTCAGTTGTTCCTATTTTACAATTCTAATCAACTGCTTAAATCCATATGGGAAAGTTGTTTAATTTTGAGAAATCATTTAAGTAAGAAAAATATGACTACTTTGACGATGTAAATTTACAAAAGAATAGTTTTGTGTTCCAAAAACATGAAAGAGATACAAACTGTTTGTTAATGATTACCTTACAGGCATATTACATGGAATATATTGCCGGCCGCGGTGGCCGAGCGGTTCTAGGCGCTTCAGTCCGGAACCGCGCGACTGCTACGGTCGCAGGTTCGAATCCTGCCTCGGGCATGCATGTGTGTGATGTCCTTAGGTTAGTTAGGTTTAAATAGTTCTAAGTTCTAGGGGACTGATGAGCTCAGACGTTAAGTCCCATAGTGCTCAGAGCCATTTTTTGGAATATGTTTCTATGGTATATTAATGTTAAAGATTATTAATTTCAAGTGCAATTTCTAGCACAGACATCGATGATTCGCAGAGTGTGTTGAGCACCTGCTTAAACAATATTGCTGGTTCTCTGGGCGATGGAGAAGATCATTAATTGAATTTTATGGCAATTTCTCAAAGCGAAAACAGAAAAAAGTTTATTTTCTTTTGGGTATTCTTCCTCAAATGAGGCGACGTCGCAGTTATTCGCGAAATTAACGACAGACCCCTCTTGGACAACCACGTTAACTTAGTGAGGACATCTGTGTACCTCAATGAGTCACAGAGTAGCTGACGTGAGCTATGCTTCTGGTAGGGTAAGCCCTTACTGACTGGTCTGCAGGTGAGAACGCTCCCTTCTTTGGAGTATGCGGGAGGAACCAAAAGGGCCATAACTCATTTTAAGTCTCACAGTGCTTCCACGTATTTTAGTGAGACTTCTGCTTTCTTTTCTATTGCCCTCCCTAGGTCAACTCTTACTTTTTTCAACCTCAAAGGTAAGCTACTAGGTTTCGAGGCCCGAGGGTGTTTATAATTTTCCTTTTCATCTTCTACTTCCCCAGATTTTACTGGGAGAGAGTCCTTTTCCCAAAGTGACGGGTAAAGACTAACGATCTGCAAGGCGATGTGAGACCACATGGTCACCACTGAGGCTTAAGAGCGGAAACAGCAGCCCTTCCCGCGGGGTTTTATACATGGTAAGAGAAGGAAACTCCGAAAATAGCCGCAACCGTATATTGGGTAGTTGGTGGTTGTCCCGGTCACATAAAAGAAACTTCACTCATAAGCCTCAAGTAATAAGAAACCCAGACAGATTTAACGGATACAGTCTCGGTGAAGATAAGGTCAAATGAATTGAAATAGCAGACAGACCTAATTTAGAAACCAGAAGTGTCAAGCATATGCATAAGAGAAGTTGAACTACGGAATAAATAACAAAAAAAGGAAGTTAACTGTAACAGTACTAAGTGAAACAAGAAAGAAATTACGAGGAACAGAACAGTACAAGAATATACATTGTTACGCAGCGGTGTGGAACAAACCGTGACAGCTCAAGCAGAATTGCCTTAAAGGTAGACCAGGAATGAAAGAAAATGGTTCAAATGGCTCTGAGCACTATGGGACACAACATCTGAGATCATCAGTCCCCTAGAACTTAGAACTACTTAAACCTAACTTACCTAAGGACATCACACACACCCATGCCCGAGGAAAGATTCGAACATGTGACCGTAGCGATCGCGCGGTTCCAGACTGAAGCGCCTAAAACCGCTCGGTTACCACGGCCGGCAGGAATGGGAGAAAACTATACTAGCGTATACCTTTTGCAGTGAGAGACTAATGTCAGTTCGTTTTTAAAATACCTAGAGAACATATGCCGGTAGTAGTGTTTATAGTCCAGAAGAAGAGAGAAAAATGGCTCTGAGCACTATGGGACTCAACTGCTGAGGTCATTAGTCCCCTAGAACTTAGAACTAGTTAAACCTAACTAACCTAAGGACATCACACACATCCATGCCCGAGGCAGGATTCGAACCTGCGACCGTAGCGGTCTGGCGGTTCCAGACTGCAGCGCCAGAACCGCGCGGCCACTTCGGCCGGCAAGAAGAGAGAAAATGGAAAAATTTCACAAAAATTCAATCTCTCATCAAAGCGGTTAACAAAACAGGAAATGATACCTTTGTGGAGACTGGATGCCCGAGTTAGGAACATTCCTACCAAGGTCACTGTAGAAAAGATCGGGCAAGCCAGAATTAAAACTAACGTCGTGAAGATGAGAGAATATTGCGCATGTAATGCCTTGAAGGTAAGTAATTCATTTTACAGGAAAAGAGATATTCATAAGTACATTTGGGGCAACAGAGCTTCTAGATCAGTCATAGACTATACGGTAGCCAATAGAAAAGGAGTGTCTCTATTGAATGATGTAACAGTGTACAGAGGATGTGATATACACCTAATTGCTGGTTGTGTCCACGTGCGGCACTGATAACAGCAGCGGCGCGTCGTTGCGTGGAAGCAATGGGGCCTTGGTAGGTCGTTGGAGAGAGTTGACACCACATCTGCACACACAAGACACTAATTTCCATAAAATCCGGGGAGGGCAGCGATGAGCTTTGACGCCACGTTCTATCACATCCCAGATGAGTTCGAACGGGTTCAGATCTGGCGATTTGGGAGGCCAGCACAACAACTGGAAATAGCCACGGTGTTCCTCGAACCCTCCATCACACTCTTGCTCTTGTGACATCGCGCATTATCTTTCTGAAAAATGCCACTGCCGTCGGGAAACATGATCTTCATCAAGGGATGTCCGTGGTCTGCAACCAATGTACGATACTCCTTGGTTGTCGTGGTGTCGTGCACGACCTACACTGGATCCATGAATGTCCACATGAATGTTCCCAACAGCATAATGGAGCCGCCGCCAACTTGTCTCTGCCCCGCAGTATAGATGTCAAGAAACTGTTCCACGATTCGCGCCCTTTCATCGACTTGATGTAGAAGGTATCGTGATTCATGCAAAGCTCCACCACTGCGCCAACGTCCAGTGCCGATGGTCACGTGCTCATTTTAGTCGTAGTTGCCGATGTCGTGGTTTTAACATTGACATGTGCATGGGTCTTCGGTTGTGGAGGCCCATCGTTGCGACTGCTCAGTGCACTGTGTGTTCAGACACATTTCGCCGCCTGTACTGTTTTACCAGTCTGCCCAACGTACGACGTCCGACATCTGTAATGAGTGGCGGCCGCCCAAGCCCATGGCGTCTGGACGTGGTTTCACCTTGATTTTGCCACATGTTGAAGACACTTACCACGACACTCCTCGAACACACGACAGTTCGTGCAGTTTCCGACATGCTCGTGCTGAGCCTCCCGGCCATCACAATCTGCCCTCGCTCAAACTCAGGTCGACTGCGCGCCTACCCCATTCTACACGCGGACAGCAGGCTCACTGATACTACAAGCACTGTTTGTGTCTCTGACAAGCAGCCATTCCTTGCCAGATGACGCTGCTATCGGCTGGACGGGTTTATATCGACAGTAGATCGATGGTCGTACTGTTCTGGCTGACCCAGTATATACAGCGACCATTAACTGCTGAGAGCCAAAATAATGTATTCCTAAGAACTAGATGGTGAAAACTCAGAAACAAATTAATACTAGGAAAGAAAATTACACTGTCGAAAGAAAAATAACTATGAGACCTCTATCAGCAATGATTAAACCGATAATCGGTAGAAAACGAAACAGATAAGGATGTTAATTAAGAATGGCAGGGGATAAGGAATTGTACTAAAAGAGCAGTGGGTGAAGTATCGGGTAAATAAACCACACGGAAACGAATAAGAGGTTTGAGAGTATGTAATGACGAAATAGAAAAGACCCTCAGGGAAAAGCAATCTGCATATGAAACATACCTATTGTTAAAAACAGTGCAAGATAGACAACAGTATACAGTCACTAGAAATATTGCGAAGTCTCTAGTATTAAACACACACATATATACAGTTGAGAAGAATCCGTCAGCGAAGTGGAAAACACTATACATGCGGGAGACAAGACGTTATCTGCAAATTATTTAAGAATTTAAATTAACCAGTAAGAGAAAACGTCCGAATAGAAGTGATAAAACATGAAGAATGGATTGATCATTATTAAAGCATATGTTTTAATCCTGAGGAGAGTTAGTAGCAGTAATAAGAAAAAAGAGGGCATAAATATCGAAATCATAAAGAATGAAGGACTTTTATTCAAACTCCGCTTTCTTCATCTATTAAACACCTACAGTCTTATAGTGACCACCCCTGATACATGGTTAACGGCAACTGTTTTTTCTGTGTTTAGAAAGGTGAATTAATTACGCCAATTAACTATAGAGTATAACTGTATTAAATCAACGTATCGACTATACGCTGGAATGTTAAAAACAGAGATAAAGGCAATGGCAAGAAGAGCACAATTGATTTCGAAGAGGGTGAGGTTGTATTGGCAACGTACTGACCAGCAAACAGCTAATAGAGAAGAGAAGGGAACGCATTTTGCCCACCTAAATGGTGTTTGTAGAGCTGGATAAGGCCTTCGATAAGGTAAATAGGTAGGAACTACGGTACATAATGGCTAAACGTTGCTACCTTGAAGTCATAATAGAGTGTATAAGAAGTTTATATAAAGGCACCTGCTTTATTGAACTAAGCAAACGCATCATTTGTCTGCAGCGGAACAGCGACCGTTAAAAATTAAACTGTAGAGCAACCAAAAGTCGCATGTAACTTTTTCTTTATCTTTACATGTTTCATGTTTTGTAATGTGTGATCCTCGGCTAAGTAGTTTCTTAAGATACTCACGTTCGTCGAGCGAAACGTCATTTTTTCGAAATTTGTGGTAAGCTTCTATGGGACCAGTCTGCTGAGGTCATCGGTCCCTAAGCTTACACACTACTTAATCTAACTTATGCTAAGGACAACACACACACACATGCCCGAGGGCGGACTCGAACCTCCGAACCGTGGCAGAGCGCCTAAGACCACGCGGCTTCCCCTCGTGGGGTAAGGTGTAAAAATAAAGAAGAAGTTACATAAGACTTGCTGATGCTCTAAAATTTTAATTAGCTTCTTACAATGGGGGAAATATAGTCATTAACCAGGGAATAAACCAATCGTTGTGTTTTATCACCCATGCTTTTTAAGCTTTTTAACATTTATATGGAAGGTATCGCACACAGATGAACGGAACGTCACCATCTCTTATTAAGTTAAGCAGAACTTCTTTAAATACGTTAGCATATACTGCTGACTTTGAGAATATGCAGAAAACTGAGTATCATTTTAAATAACTATTTATTTATTACATAGGATACGTAAAGAACATAACTTTAAAATTTCTATTTCAAAATCAGTAACCATGGCATTCCAGAGCAAACACGGAATTAGAGCGTACATTATTTTGAATGACAGAGTTTTAAAACAGATTCAATATTTTCATTATGTAAGCTGTGATATCTCGTACAATTCCAGTGAGATATAAGTAAGACGTAAAGAAGATACCAGGCAATGTTTTGGAACTACTCGTTATGTGAAACAAAAAAGTTTAGTGAACGTGGGGTCTAAAAGGCATACCGTAAGATATACGAGCACTACTTCATCTTCGATGCTGTAAAACAAATCTCTTCTACTGCAAGCCCTTCGCTTTACATATTTCGGTAGGAGGTTGTATGGAGCAAGCCAAGAAAAAACTGTCCAGTAAGCACGGGCTCTATAGGTAACACCGTAACAGGTATGGGCACTGGTTCATTTTCGGCAACGTGGAACACATCTCTTACACTGAACAAGTGCTCATAGCTCTTAAGGTATGCATTTTAGAGCTCATTTTTACACAAGATCCGCACCTTCTAGACAACTATCAGTCTCCCCTCAGGCCACCAACGTTAATACCAAGATTTTCTGCATTGCAAGCACTCCCCTACTATGAAATTAACTTCTCCATAACATAACAGAAGGTAAGAGTTTTGGTTTCTCCTACAACATGGGCAGTACTCCGTTCATTCGTTATATACGTCGTAATCCAGTCTAGATATTGTTGGCGAAGATCTTAAATCAGTTTTAACTTTTTGCCTCCTTTTTCGTCTTCTCCTTATTGTCGTGTCTTTTTTATTTCTATTATTTTTGTTAGTTTTGATTTTATATTATACACTGAAGAGCCAAAGAAAGTAGTACACCAGCCTAACATCGTGTAGGGCCCCCGCGAGCACGCAGAAGTGCAGCAACACGACGTGGCAGGGACTCGACTAATGTATGTAGTGCTGGAGGGAACTGACACCATGAATCCTTCAGGGCTGTCCATAAATCCGTAAGAGTACGAAGGGGTGGAGATCTCTTCTGTACAGCACGTTGCAAGGCATCCCAGAGATGCTCAATAATGTTCACGTCTTGCGAGTTTGGCGGCCAGCGGAAGTGTTTAAATTCAGAAGAGTGTTCCTGCAGCCACTCTGTATAAATTCTGGACATGCGGGGTGTCGCATTGTCCTATTGGAATTGCCCAAGTCCATCGAAATCCACAAAGGACATGAATGGATCAGGTGATCAGACAGGATGCTTAAGTACGTGTCACCTGTCAGAGTCGTATCTAGACATCTAGACGTACAAGGGGAGGGGGGGTCCCATATCACTCCAAATGAGACTCGTCTGACCAGGCAACATGTTTCTATTCATCAACAGTCCAATGTCCGTGTTGGCGGGCCCAGGCGAGGCGATAATCCTGGTGTCGTGCAATCATCAAGGGTACACGAGTGGGCCTTCGGCTCTGAAACGCCATATCGATGATGTTTCGTTGAATGGTTCACACGCTGACACTTGTTGATGGTCCAGATTGAAATCTGCAGCAATTTGCAGAAGGGTTGCACTTCTGTCACGCTGAACGAATCTCTTCAGTCGGCGTTGGCCCCGTTCTTGCACGACCTTTTTCCGGCCGCAGCGATGTCGAAGATTTGATCTTTTACCCGATTCCTGATATTCACGGTACACTCGCGAAATTGTCGTATGGGAAAATCCGCACTTCAGCGCTACCTCGGAGATACTGTGTCCCATCGATCGTGCGCCGTCTATAACACCACGTTCAAACTCACTTAAATCCTGATAACCTGCCATTGTAGCAGCAGTAATCGATCTAACAACTGCGCCAGACACTTGTCTTATATATGCATTGCCGATCGCTGCGCCGTATTCTACCTGCTACATATCTCTATTTGAATACGCATGCCTACACCAGTTTCTCTAGCGCTTTAGTGTAATTATTGTACGTAAGAATATTATTGTAATAGAATTATTGAGATCCTTGACAGACAATACCACGACAAATATCTTCCATCAGGTATGCAAGATAAATGAAAAAAACTCTCAGGCTTTAAGAATAGTGAAATTATTCCATTTCCAAAGAAGGCTAGTGCTAAGAGAAGCCAGTTGTACCACAGCAAAAGTTTAGTGAGTCACAGTTGCAAAATACTAACACCAATTATTTACAGCAGAATGGCAGACTGGTAGAAGCCAACCTCGTGGAAGAAGTTTGGTTTCCAGAAAAATCTAGGAACACGCGAGGTAATACTCACATTACGACTTACCCTAGGCGAGACACTGAAGAGTCTGTACATTTCAAAAAATTTAGCGAAAGCTATTGATAATTTTAACTGGGATACACTCTTTGAAACACTGAACGTAGCAGAGATAAAATGAATGGAGCAAGAAGTCATCTAAAATTTGTACAGAAACCAGACTGTAGTAAAAACAGTCGATGGACATGAAACGGAAAGAAAAGTCGAGGAAAAGGGTGAGTTCAGTTTGAAGCCTATCCATGATATTATTCAATCTGTACATTGAGCAGATACGTAGAAATGTTGAAAGGGAATTAAAGTTCAGGTGTGAAAATAAAATTTTTGAGATCTGGTGATGACATTGTAATTCCGTCATGGACAGTGAAAGATGAGAAAGAGTAGTTATTCGAAATGGATAACTTATTGAAGCGAGGTCATAATGTGAACACCAAAGAAAGGTAAACAAAGTAATGTAACGTAATCGAAATAAATCAGGTGATGCTGAAGGAATTAGGTTAGAAAGACAGTAAAAGTACTAGATGAGTTTTGCTAAGTATTTGATGGTAGCCAAACTACACATAATTTAAAATGCAGACTGGCAATACCAAGAAACGCATTTTGTAAAAAGAGAAATTTGTTAACATGGAACACAAATTGTAGTATCAGGAAATCTTTTCTGAAACTATTTGTCTGTAATATACCATTGTACGTAAGTGAAACGTGGACGATAAACAGCTGAGACGGGGAGAAAATACAAGCTCTAGAATGTGGTGATACAAAAGAATACTGAAAATTAGATGGGTAGAATAGATAACTACGGAAGAGGTACTGTATAGTGTTAGGGAGAACAGAAATTGATGACACAGCTTGACTAAAAGGAGGGATTGGTTGACAAACACATGCAGAATGCAATCGTCCCTTTGGCATTGGAGCAAAGCGTTAGGTATAAAAATCATAGGTTACCAAGGTTTGACTTCAATACGTAGGTCGAAATGAACATTCGATGGAATATTTATGCAGAGATGAAGGGGCTTGCATAGGGTAGACTAGCATGGCGAGCTGCATACAATTAATCTTCGTACTGAAGACCAAGAACAAAAAATTGCTAATGGAAGAATATCCTCTTCAGAATGTAAAACTGTTATTTTACTTATGACGGTGACATTAATTTTCACTTGAGTCATGAAAATCGGCAGTAGAGGAAAAATAAATTATCTGTTGTGCTTTACACATCTTTTATATCCTCTCCAGTTTATTGATAATCAGTTATTTTGCTAAGCAGTCATTATGGAGCATACAGATATCTCTCAGGGAGCAAAGAGTCTAACGGTAGAATCAGATGGTAACGTATAGTGAGCTGAACAAAAAGCTACAGTATGTAAAAAGACATCAGCATCTTTACACGCCCCACAAAACGAAAAAGCACTTCCACTATTTACCCGAAAGAGAAACTTGTAGAAAAACTTGTACTTCCAATTGTTGAGGATTGAGAATAGCGACATTGTCCCGCAATACCTTTCTTACGAGAGCTCACGGCATTTGGAACCGGTAATGAGCGCCTGCGAACGGTATATGTATGAAGTTCGAACTGCTGATCATATTTCATTATTTCATGCATACCTGCCCTGGCTACATGGAGACGTCTGCACCCTCTGCCTGTTCTACCGTCTTATAAACGTATACAGTCCTCCATCTCTCTCCTCGACATGAGCGCTCTTTTCAGAACAAAAAAGCAGAAAGAATTCCTCCCAAAAGTGTAAAATTCTTTACACCCCACTCGCCTTCCCCAATTCCTTTCCAACAGCAGGAACCCGACTACGATCTCTCTGACTGCATATGAGAACTGAATGACAACTCCAACTTCGAAACACAACAAATTACACGGCTACTGAAACACGTCTGCGAGTAGGTGCACTTTAATTATAGCCACCCAGTACATGTTTATCTGCTACTCCTGCTTCCTCTTCCTTGCCTTATCCTGTGTCTGTGCGGGGTCTGCATGTTAATTCGGATTTGACAATATTAGTGGTGGTGGGTGGCGAGATGCCCTTCAAGTCGCCACCACTTTCCGCTGGAACACAGTCTGTGTACCCCAACTGTCTGTGTCCAGTGTCGTCTCCTGTGCTTGTGTTAGAACGTTTTTCATAATGTTTGCGAATCGTGTAACATGGTCTGGGTACCACAGCCCGGTATTCAACTAGTCAGATGTGGGAAACCGCCTAAAGCCACATCCAGACTGGCCCTCGTACCGGCTGTCGTCGGTAATCTGCTGGTTGGATTCAATCATGTCCCGGGAAAGGACTGTTTAACGCGCTCGGCTATCGGGAAGGACCTTTGTGTCTGCTGTTACCACTGTTATTATTATTATTATTATTATTATTATTATTATTAGCAGCGGCGGCGGCAGCAGTAGCAGTCGTAACGGCATTATCAATGCTATTTCTTAGAAGATACATTCAAAATCTTGTTCCATATCATTTAGAGTTCGATTAGTACAATTGAGCTCTATTTATCACATTAAAAATACTATAATTTTTATGTGTCGTGACTGTGGTCTCTGTGCGTCCAAGCTCCTCATCTATGCAACCTACCTCCATTACTGCTTACTGCATTACTGCTTACTGTATTCGTCCCTTGGCCTTCCCTCTACTACAAAACTGGCTATTGCTTGCGGCTTCTGGACATGCCCTATCAAACAGCCTGTTGTTTTTTTAAGCTGCACGATAAATGTCTTTTTTCCCCATTGTGGTACAGTACCTCCTCATTAGTTATTCGATGTACCCATCTAATCTTCAGGATTCTTCTGTAGCACCACAGTTCAGAAGCTTCTATTCCCCTCTTGTATGCATTGTTATAGTCCACATTTCACTTCCTTACAAGGTTGAACTCCAGGTAAATAACTTCAGCAAACAATCCCTAACATTCAAACTTGTATTCGAAGTTACGAAATTGCGCTTACTGAGAAATGATTTTCTCGCTAGTGCCAGTACGAATTTCATACACCCTCTACTTCGGATATCATCAGTTACTTTGCTTCTCAGGTAACAAACCTGATCTACTGCTTTCAGTGTATCATTTTGCAATCTAACCACCTCATCAATGCCTTATTTAATTCGATTGAAGTGCATTACCTTCTTTTTCTTTTGTTGATATTCATCAAAGAACCTCTTTTCAAGGCACTATCCATTCCGTTACAGTGATGCTCCAAGTCCTGTGCTGTGTCTGACAGCATTGCGTTATCATGAGTTAAGTGATGGCGGTCAGTATTACTCCGCATGTTGCTACAGTTCTTCGGAATCTACACAGGACGATTTCTGTAAGTTTTACATTCCTCTGTGTATAATTCGTGTCATAGTATATGGCGTAAGAAGTACTGTATGTCCAGAACTGTAGTCCGATGCAAGACAATTCTGAATGATCCAACTCCATAGAGTTAAATAAAGAGATAAATAAGAAATAAACATCTTCTGATGCCGATTTCCAATAGCCGCTAAGCGTTTAATTAAATGGATGAAATATGTCCTGAATCGTAAAACAAAAAAAAAAAATGGTTCAAATGGCTCTAGGCACTATGGGACTTAACACCTCAGGTCATCAGTCCCCTAGACTTAGAACTACGTAAACCTAACTAACCTAAGGACATCACACACATCCATGCCCGAGGCAGGATTCCAAACCTGCGACCGTAGTAGCAGCGCGGTTCCGGACTGAAGCGCCTAGAACCGTTCGGCAACAGCGGCCGGCTGTATTGTAAAAACCGAATTCGATTAATAGCCACCGTCACTGTGATAAACAACGTAACTGTGTATTAACGTCTGACACTTCTACTCTTGACCAAGGATACCAGTTCGCTCTATTAATATTCAGCAGTACTGTTTAATAACACTGTCATGTTAATGTGATATGACAGAATATGACTCGGAAATAATATATAGACTTTTATATTGTGGTGATGCTTACCAACCGAAACCCATAGTGACAATACATAGAAGGGTATGAGACAAGAATTTCACAAAAATGAATGAATTCGTTTTACCTGACTACCTGTCGCAGAAGGCCGGTAGGGTGATACGGAATATTTGTCTCACGGATTCGATGTCAGTCGGATTCCTCTCTTCGGATGACAGGGACGGCACCCCGAGCCCGACGGCGCTGGTGCGGGGGGGCACGCTGACCTCCCGCCGAGGGCAAACAAGATAGCGAGCAGGGCGGGGCAGACCGCCACGTGCGGCGTGGCGTAGGGCTTCAAGGGCCGCGCGTATCGCCAGATAGCCTCTGTCAACTGCGCTCGCTGCGGCCACATAATTACTCAGCTATCTGTCGCTTTTGTGGCTGCGGGCCGTTTGTTTGTATTGCCTGAGCCCTGGCTTGAAGTCTGTATGATATTCCGGTCTATTTGGTCAGAAGGTGGATAGCTGAAGGTAAAACGTTAGGAGAGTGATCGACATCGCTCTAAGCTCTTCGCACTGCGTTCACAATAATTTGCTCGCTTTCCTAATTAATACCATCCACATAATGCGTTGGTACCACCTTCCAGCCATTTGCCATCGCTTCTAGGTAAGTGATAAAGTGCTAACGCTGTATTCTCGTTTGCGTGGGAACCATGTGCCGCATGCGCTGCGGCCCACTAATCACACAGTGGCAGGTGTCGTGTCGACTTTACCCGAACTAGACAAGTTTTGATTCACCTAGGAAAGAAATCTGAGAAAACTGTTGAACCACAAAGCACATCAGACTTGTGTGTCAGTTACATACGCTAACGGATCTGTGCTCAAAAGCAAACTGTGCAAAAGCAAACTGATCAAAAGCATCCGGATATCCCTATGTAATGCGGAACTGACCATTACATGCCACGGGAGGCTGACCTGCCAGTATTTGAAAGAGGCATCTAGCAGTGCATTGTCAGTAGAGAACCAGTGACAGCAGAATGGTTCCGTCAGGGATATCAATGACGTGTACTACTCATTGGATGTCACCTGAATAATAGGTACCTTTGTCCGCGCGGGATTAGCCGAGAGATCTAAGGCGCTGCAGTCATGGACTGTGCGGCTGGTCCCGGTGGAGGTTCGAGTCCTCCCTCGGGCATGGGTGTGCGTGTTTGTCTTAGGGTAATTTAGGTTAAGTAGTGTGTAAGTTTAGCGACTGATGACCTTAGCAGTTAAGTCCCATAAGATTTCACACACATTTCGGGACCTTTAAACCCCTCTAAACCTGCCCGAGTCGACAACTGTTGATGATATTGTGAGGTGGGAACACGGAGAAACAACCGCAGCTAAACCAAGCCAGGCAGATTTCATGAACTGATGGACAGGGACTGACAAGCATTGCCGGGGGTGCTGCAAGAATATCACCTGAAATCAGCGGAAGGAATCACTCAGGAGTTCCAGGTGCTACCAGCAGGCCACCTACCGCAAGGAGTTAAAAAGAACGGGATACAATGGTCTAGTAGCTGCTCATGAGGCACAGGCTTCTGTAGCCGATGCTAAGCGACACATGAGTTGGTGTAAAAAGCGACGCCACTGTATAGAGGGTGCTTCTGTCAAGATGGCATAAATTATGGTTTAAAACATATTTAACGACAATCTGTTTCATTTACCCTGAGAACGCTCACTTATGAATGCTGTCTGCTGTCGTACTTATTCATGAAGCAACTGTTACTTACATTTATTATAAAAGATCTGAGCGTAAAAGACTTTCTTTACTTATACATTGTTGTAATATATTAGTTTAGTTAAGGAAGTGGTCAACTTGAATCAGATCATGTCTATAGAGCTTGACGACGATGTGAGTATGTTCTTCAGCCAATGGAAAAGCCGATAGTAGTGGAGCACTATGGGAGTCAACTGGACACTGGGGCTTCTCGGGTGAAGAGCTCAACGGAGCAATTCTGGACACTTTCGAGCCTTGGGAGAAGTTGTAATCACGTACGGGTGATTAGCTCAGAGAGCAAATAATAACAATAATAAATGTCTTTGACCGTCTTGATCGTCTTCATTCCCCCCCACCTGTAGCCTGACACATATTTTTACATGCAGTAAATTACATTTACCTATGAAAGTCGCTGCCGGGAACCAAGCAGCGCTGACGACGTATTTTACGGTTGATACTGTTTCACTTGCATAATCTAACAGTAGTAGATACCTTCGCCTACTTTTGTATGCAGCATATCACATTTTTATTTATCGATTCTTCCGTCGCTTCTTGATAGAACATTTCCATATTGAGAGTTGAATAACACTTAGGCGGTTTTTTGTTGTATTGATTTTTATTTATATGAACTAGTTTTCGATTTATTAGGCCATCTTCAGATAACTACTGGTTATTGTTATTAGAACCAGTAGTTATCTGAAAATGGACTAATAAGCTGAAAACTAGTTCATAAAAATAAAAATCAGTACAACAAAAAACCACCTAAGTGTTATTCAACCCTCCATATCACATTTATTTACGTTCAGGATCAAGTGCAAGACCTTGCACTTCTTGAAGTATTGGCGTTAGTTTCCTAATTGTTTAACACTGACGGCACGCGCGTGTGTGTTGTATGCATGGAGCTGTGATATAAAATCTCACGTGACTGCAAAGTTTGTATGTAGTTTAGGAGTTTATTTTCTCATTATGTTAGTGGTCTACATGATCAGCGACAGGCTGAAGCCGATACAGCTGTCTGTCTAAAGGAATGGCACTGTCACATCGTGTTAGGAATCGAGTTGGATGCTTCCGATCTGTGTGCCATAGGAGTTTAAAACACTGACGTATTTGGAACACAAAACACATTAAGCAATACGTAATTATTGAAACTACCTGGCAGCGTAAGACTGTGTGCTGGACCAGGACCCGAACTCTGAACTTTTGCCTTTTGTGGGCAAGTGCTTTACCAACTGAGCTCTCCGAGCACCACTTATGACCCGTCCTCACGGCTTTAGCTAATTGCGACAGTAGCTTACCTCCTACCTTGCATACTTCCAATACGGAGTCAAAACTTCATTCAGGAATGTGTAAGTGTGATAGCTCAAACAAGGAAAGGTACTACACAATGCACAAATGACGAGAGGAAATACTATTAATGGAATGGATGAAATCATTGTTGCGCATAGATTTTCGATGCGATCTTCTCATAGACTACAGCATCTGTATGGAGATTCCAGTGTTATCTACTGTAAACTGTAATGGGCTTTAAGAACTATTGGGCTCGAAATTACAGATACGTCTATCGATTTCATCTGCATATTGCAGTTCTAGCTACTACGAAGTTGCTGAATCCATTCTCAAATCTGATCCAAAGCTCAAATTTTTGTTTGATGAACGATCCAGCGCGATCAAGCATATTTTACACTGAATGGTGTGCTGGTCAACTTGGGAAAAGAGTGTCATCCTAAGACCCCAATTTGCATATCATATCCGTGATACTCTCTCCTCTACTTTGAGATAATACAAAATGAGATACCTTCTTTGAACTTTCTTCGATATTTTCCGTCAACTCTATTGGTAAAATGTTGATGGAACGGAATGGATGGGATCTATGACTAATTGTTTAATATGATGTACATGAACGTGAACTGAGCCACACCATGATGTTGAAATGGAAAACTGAATTTTTTGAAGCAACTTTCGAGACCAAAATGAATGTGACATCCAGTGTCTGTATGATGCAGAGAAGAAGCCTGTGGTACAGGGGCTGTGAGATGCTCCCTACATGTATGGAGGATAAAGAACGCACACCAGATGAGGGGGTGTGGGTTGGGCTGGCGGTGGCACGACCCTGATTCCATAGCATCATTTGTAGCTGCTGGTGCACTGTGGAGAACAGCTGGACTTTGCAGCATGCATTAGCTTACGTAGACAACGATGTCTTGTGCGTCCAAGTTTATATAAATATGACTCTGACAAACTACTACACACACGCCTAGAAGAGGGTGGTAGTAATTGTTAAAAGGAGGTCATTGTTTTAAAATATAGTGCAATTTGTTTAAAAAATGAATTCTGCATCAATCAGTGTAATTATTATGTAGTAAGAGTGTATTTTGTTTAAAATTGTTTGTGTAATCGTTACATAGAAAGAGTGTACTTCATATAAAAAAGGTCTCTCACAGACAGTTGGGATCGATCTGACATCTCGTTTATCCTTGTTCAAACAATAATAAATCATCCTGCATACGCCACCAGTGTGCCAGATACCCCTCCCCTATTAAATCACTTAATGCACCGTAGTATTAGGTGCAGGTGTGTGTCTGAACTAGGAAGAGGAGGAGCATCGACAAGGAGCTCATTGGAGATGGTGCACACGCTCAGACTAGGGGAGGATGCAGAAGGAAAGTGGCTGTACCCTTTCGAAAGAACAATCCCAGTATTTAGCTACACACGGATAACCTAAATCAGGCCGACTGGCCAGATGGCCAGATGTGGGTTTGAGCCATCGTCTTCCCGAATACCAGTCCATCTTTGAACCTGGGGAGAGTGGGACGATGAGTGGGGGAGTGTCAAGGGCAAGTGGGCTAGTTTCACCATCATGGATTATGATGTCAAGTCCTGCGATCTTGGTTATGCTTTATTCTTGGGCGGTAGTGGAGTAGGGTCAAAATCCTTCTCTTGGCTATCAGTTAATCCAGACAGGTCTTACACCCAAGAACTCTTCTTGGGCCACAATAATTCCACTCTCAGCAAGGGAATAAGGATTGGGTTACAGGAGGGCAATAAATTGGCCTGTACCATATTGTGTATATAAAAAAAAGAAAGGTCCAAATGGCTCTGAGCACTATGGGACTTAACTTCTGAGGTCGTCAGTCCCCTAGAACTTAGAACTACTTAAACCCAACTAACCTAAGGACATCACACACATCCATGCCCGAGGCAGGATTCGACCCTACGACCATAGCAGTCGCGCGGTTGCAGACTGTAGCGCCTAGAACCGCTCGGCCACTCTGGTCAGCCATATTGTATCCTTAGTGACTCACAGAGATGGGGAGGAAGGTCATAAATCAAGGGATGGGAGAGGTTAATAAATCAAGGGACGGGAAGTAGTGTCATAAATCATGGCAGGGGGATGGGGTGACAGATTGGCATATGGGGGAGGAAGGGACATAAATCACTAGACCAGTATCCTCATATACCCCACACTAATGTAACATATACAGGGTGGTCCATTGATAGTGACTGGGACAAATATCTCACGAAATAAGCATCAAACGAAAAAACTACAAAGAACGAAACTCGTCTAGCTTGAAGGGGGAAACCAGATGGCGCTATGGTCGGCACACTAGATGGCGCTGCCATAGGTCAAACGGATATAAACTGCGCTTTTTAAAATAGGAACCCCAATTTTTTGTTCCATATTCGTGTAGTACGTAAAGAAATATGAATGTTTTAGTTGCACCACTTTTTTCGCTTTGTGATAGATGGTGCTGTAACAGTGACAAACGTATAAGTACGTGGTATCACGTAACATTCGTCATACCTTACCCGTGTTAAAATGGACCATTTACCAATTGCGGAAAACGTTGATATCGTGTTGATGTATGGCTATTGTGATCAAAATGCCCAACGAGCGTGTGTTATGTATGCTGCTCGGAATCCTGGACGATCTCATCCAAGTGTCCAGACCGTTCTCCGGATAGTTGTGTTATTTAAGGAAACAGGAAGTGTTCACCCACATGTGAAACGTCAACCACGACCTGCAACAAATGATGATGCCCAAGTAGGTGTTTTAGCTGCTGTTGCCTTTAATCCGCACATCAGCAGCAGACAAATTGAGCGAGAATCGGGAATCTCAAAAACGTTGGTACTTGGAATGCTACATCAACATCGATTGCACCCGTACCATATTTCTGTGCACCAGGAATTGCATGGCGACGACTTTGAACGTCGTGTAGAGTTCTGCGACTGGGCACAAGAGAAATTAAGGGGGCGATGACAGATTTATTGCACGCGTTCTATTTAGCGACGAAGCGTCATTCACCAACAGCGGTAACGTAAACCGGCATAATATGCACTATTGCGCAACGGAAAATCCACGATGGCTGCGACAAGTAGATCATCAGCGACCTTGGCGGGTTAATGTATGGTGCGGCATTATGGGAGTAACGATAATTGGCCCCCATTTTATCGATGGCAATCTAAATGGTGCAATGTATGCTGTTCTAGCGATGTTACTACAAGATGTTTCATTGCATGACAGAATGGCGATGTACTTCCAACCTGATGGATGTCCGGAACATAGCTCGCGTGCGGTTGAAGCGGTATTGAATAGCATATTTCATGACAGGTGGATTGGCCGTCGAAGCACCATACCATGGCCCGTACGTTCACCGGATCTGACGTTCCCGGATTTCTTTCTGTGAGGAACGTTGAAGGATATTTGCCATCGTGATCCACCGACAACGCCTGACAACATGCGTGAGCGCTTTGTCAATGTATGTGCGAACATTACGGAAGGCGAACTGTTCGCTCTTGAGAGGAATGTCGTTACACGTACTGCCAAATGCATTGAGGTTGACGGACATCATTTTGAGCATTTATTACATTAATGTGGTATTTACAGATAATCACGCTGTAACAGCATGCGTTCTCAGAAATGATATGTTCACAAAGGTACATGTATCACATTGGAACAACCGAAATAAAATGTTCAAACATACCTAGGTTCTGCCCTTTAATTTAAAAAACCTACCTCTTACCAACTGTTCGTCTAAAATTGTGAGCCATATGTTTGTGACTATTACAGCGCCATCTATCACAAAGCGAAAAAAGTAGTCCAACTAAAACATTTATATTTCTTTACGTACTACATGAATATGTAATAAGAAATGGGGTTCCTATTTTAAAAAAACGCAGTTGATATCCGTTTGACCTATGGCAGCGCCATCTAGCGGTCCAACCATAGCGCCATCTGGTTTCCCCCTTCAAGCTAGACAAGTTTCGTTCTTTGTAGGTTTTTGTTTGACGCTTATTTCGTGAGACATATGGCCTGGTCACGATCAATGGACCACCCTGTATATTGTTTTTGAATCTCTGTGGCCAAGTACTGGACAGGTTGAATCTTTGTGCAAATATTCACAAATTGTTCAAAATGATATAAACTAATTTGTTACTGTGGTCTTCAGTCCAGAGACTGGTTTGATGCAGCTCTCCATGCTACTCTCTCCTGTACAATCTTCTTCATCTCTGAGATGATTTTTACCCCCCACGCTTCCCTCCTATACTAAACTGATGATCCATTGCTGCCTCAGAATGTGTCCTACCAACTGATCCCTTCTTGTAGTCAAGCTGTGCCACAAATTCCTCTTCCCCCTATTCTGCTCAGTACCTACTCAATCGTTACATGATCTACCCATCTAATCTTCAGCGTTCTTCTGTGACACCACATTTGGAAAGCGTCTGTTCTCTTCTTGTCTAAACCATTTATGGTCCATGTTTCACTTCCATACATGGCTACACTCCATACAAATACTTTCAGGAAAGACTTCGTTACACATAAATCTATACTCAACGTTAACAAATTTCTCTTCTTCAGGATCACTTTCCTTGCCGTAGTCAGTCTACAATTTATATCTATTCCCGGGACCTTGTTTTGACTTATGTCTTTTAGTGCTGTGTCAAATTCTTCACCCAGTATCGTATCTCCCATCTCATCTTCATCTACGCCCTCTTCCATTTCCATAATATTGCCCTCAAGTACATCGTCCTTGTATAGACCCTCTATATAGTTCTCCCACCTTTCTACTTTCCCTTCTTTGGTTAGGACTGGTTTTCCATGTGAGCTCTTTATATTCATGTAGGTGATTCTCTTTTCTCCAAAGGTCTCTTTAATTTTCCTGTAGTCGGTATCTATCTTATCCCTAGTGATTTCATCTTCATCAACATGCAAGTCGCCACAATGGTGTCATAAAAGGAATTGCACCAGGCGACCAGTCTACATGACAGGAGATCCTAGCCACATGACATTTCATTTCAGTAGATGAATAGTGTACCCATTTCATGTCATTCCACAGTTTGGTGTGCCACTATTATTGTACAGCTGATGCCAAATCGTATTAGCGATTGCTTATACATCTGTTCCATCTAATTATTTTTTTAAACACCATTGGCATGTTCTGTAGATAATATGGAAGAGTTCACCAGCAGGCTGACTTCGACCAGTAAAGTCAAATAAAGTGTACTTACAATAAAGACTAATATATGAAGAACTTGAGCAAAGGTTATGTGTGGGGTAGTCTTAAAAATGTGGCTCTTATATGTACTGTTAGTGCACTCTTTGGAGACCCTTGGCGTAGTGTCCAATGGTGACTAGCCGAGGTTATACAAATCGACAGTACTCGGGCGTTACCCTCACTGCCAGGCTAACCTGATTTCAATAGCCGACAGCACTGAGTTTACCATGCCATCTGCTTTTGTTTACGAAAACAGACGTTAACGATACACGAAATCAAACTCAACTCAGCGAAGAGAGCACAGAATGTCGACAGTACACATTGGATAGCATACTGGGATAAGTTTGGTACTGACCCAGAACTAGATAATACTGCTTCATAACTGCACACTGTCTTGCGACTTGTATTAATTCTCCTATTCCTGTCAGCTACAGCGCAGATTGTCTTCCTGGAATCCGCGTTTAATATAACATGAAGCGCAAACTGCGAGTCTTCGTTGAAGTTAATTTGAAGCATGTACCGCGTAAACTAAAACATTTAAGTTGCTAAAAAGTTACATTTTCAAATGGCGCGCCTTCATGCGAACGTCCGGAGAGGAACAAGGAACAGCCTTCACTACAGCACCTGTTGAACAGAACCAAATCGTTTTTCGGTAGAACGATAGCAGCCTGCGCAGTGACATTGTGGTGACGCTGCTCCCCGTTACGTGGGACATCCCCCCCCCATTTTATCTGGGAACCTGCCTTTTGTTAGTCTCTGGAAAGAGAAACTATAACGAAGCACGGGCTCGTGCTACAGCCTGCTAACATCCGCGCCGCAGCAGCAGATGTCGTTTGATGCCCCACGCTGAGATGACGTGCCGCCGCAAAAAAGCACGCAGCATCACGTGTTGTATGCATTCTTTTTTTCCGCAAAGCCCTCTTGCAGTGAAGCAAACTGATTCTGCGCTCGCTATCTAAAGTGTTACCGGCGCCGATCCGATACTGAAGTTCAACTGTTCGCCGGAAACCGAAGCTCTATCGCAGTGGTGCTCACTGGGAGAGCGTCAGAGAATGTGGGCATCTGTTTGTTACTCTATGAATGTAAGTGACGGAGGTTTTCGAGAAGGAAAGGACGGAATTCAATAAATCATCAACAATAATGGCAATAAAGCGTAACTCTAAATCTTTTGCAGAGGCATAGGCCTTACGAAATGAATGAAGCTGGCACAAAATATGTAAAATCGATCAGCTGCTGAAATTCACTCCTTCCGACTATCTGAGGACAAGAAGGCGATAGGAAGAAATAAAAAAGAAATCGGTACGAGGGGCGTTCACTACGTAATTCAAAGCGTTTCTTCCTGAAAGCAAGTTGGCATAACTCAGGATTCCAACACACCACATTATTTCCTACCCTTTTGGCTACAAAACCTTATTTTCCAACATAATCTCCGTTTTATGTGACGGCCTCATGCCACCTTACTGTGAGGGTCTGTATGGCCGCATGGCACCACTCTACCGGTCGACGCCGGAACCAACGTCTTGCAGCATCAATAGCCTCCACATCATCCACGTACTGCTTCCCGCAAAGTGCGTCCTTCATTGGATGGAAATCGGAGGGTGCGAGATACGCCCTGTGGGGTGGATGCGGAAGAAGAGTCCAATGAAGTTTTGTGAGCTCCTGTCGGGTGCGCAGACTTCTATAAGCTGTTGCGTTGTCATGGAGAAGGAGAAATTCGTTTGCATTTTTGTGGCGACGAATAAGCTGAAGTTAATACCTGACGGCAGCATAATACACACTTCAGAGTTCAAGGCTACACCATGACGGAGGACATCAAACAGAATAACAGAGTCCCAAAAGTCAGTCGCCATGACTTTACTGGCTGAGGTTGTGGCTTTGAACTACACTACTGGCCATTAAAATTGCTACACCAAGAAGAAATACAGATGATAAACGGGTATTCATTGGACAAATATATTATATTAGAACTGACATGTCATTACATTTACACGCAATTTGGGAGCACAGATCCTGAGAAATGAGTACCCCGAACAATCACCTCTGGCCGTAATAATGGCCTTGATACGCCTGGGCATTCAGTCAAACAGAGCTTTGATGGCGTGTACAGGTACAGCTGCCCATGCAGCTTCAACACCTTACCACAGTTCATAAAGAGTGGTGAGTGGCGTATGGTGACGAGCCAGTTGCTCGGCCACCTTTGACCAGACGTTTTCAGTTGGTGAGAGTTCTGGAGAATGTGCTGGCCAGGGCAGCACTCGAACATTATCTGTATCCAGAAAGGCCCGTACAGGACCTGCAACATGCGTTTGTGCATCATCCTGCTGAAATGTAGGGTTTCGCAGGGATCGAATGAAGGGTAGAGCCACGGGTCGTAACACAGCTGACATGTAACGTCCACTGTTCAAAGTGCCGTCAATCCGAACAAGAGGTGACCGAGACGTGTAACCAGTGGCACCCCATACCATCACGCCCGATGATACGCCTGTATGGCGATGACGAATACACGCTTCCAATGTGGGTTCACCGCTCTGTCGCCAAACACGGATGCGACCATCATGATGCTGTAAACAGAACCTGGATTCATTCGACAAAATGACGTTTTGCCATTCGTGCACCCAGGTTCGTCGTTGGGTACACCACTGCAGGCGCTCCTGTCTGTGATGCAGCGTCAAGGGTAACCGCAGCATTGGTCTCAGAGCTGATAGTCCACGCTGCTGCAAACGTCGTCGAACTGTTCGTGGAGATCGTTGTTGTCTTGCAAACGTGCCCATCTGTTGACTCAGGGATCGAGATGTGGCTGCACGATCCGTTACAGCCATGCCGATAAGATGCCTGTCATCTCGACTGCTAGTGACACGAGGCCCTTGGGATCCAGCACGGCGTTCCGTATCACGCCCCTGAACCCACCAATTCCATATTCTGCTAACAGTCATTGGATGTCGACTAACGCGAGCAGCAATGTCGCGATACGATAAACCGCAATCGCGATATGCTACAATCCGACTTTGATGGTACGCATTTCTCCTCCTTACATGAGGCGTCACAACAACGTTTCACCAGGCAACGCCGGTCAACTGCTGTTTGTGTATGAGACATCGGTTGTAAACTTTCCCCATGTCAGCACGTTGTGGGTGGCGCCACCGGCGCCAGCCTTGTGTCAATGCTCTGGAAAGCTAATCATTTGCATACCACAGCATGTTCTTCCTGGCGGTTAAATTTCGCGTCTGTCGCACGTCATCTTCGTGGTGCAGCAATTTTAATGGCCAGTAGTGTATTTCTTCGAAGGAGCGGTGGTGTGGCACCACTCCGTGGATTGCCCTTTTCTTTCCTGTTCGAAGTGATGAACCCATTTTCATCGCCAGTGACAAAAATTGTCGTGATCAGTTCCGCACGGATGATCCTTCGTTGCTCATTATGGTCTTCTAATAGGTGGCAAGGAAACCCAGTGGGAACACACCTTTGAGTAAGCCAATTGGTGGACGAGTGTGTCAGCACTGTCAACAGAGACGTCAAGTTGTGCAGCGAGGTGTTTGGTTTTTATCTGTCGATCTTGCAAAATGAGAGTGTCCCCACGTTCCAACATTTCATGAGTCACAGCCATGTGCGGCCAGCGGCACACGGAGATGGGACAGGTTTGCGCGACCTTGTTGCGATGACGTCAGCCGCCTCTCCCATGGACTCTCTCTCCGTGCTTTTATGTTCACTGCCAGGTCTCCGTAGACATTCTGCAAGTGTCGATGAATATCTGCGATGCTCTGGTTTTCCGCCACAAGAAACTCAGTGAAGTACGTACAGCATTACACTTCCTTTCCGTTGCCCAGGTCGCTACTGCAAGATGCCGGAGCGGAATAGGACGCGAAGGTGAGCCACTTCGAAATCTGGTGATGGACAAAATATTCATCATCACTCTTGTAGCCTCTTATGTAGGCCGTGTTTATCGACAATCTCATGCTCAGGGAAGGAAATGCACGCTTAGAATTGTAGACTAACATTTGCAACATCAGTCTACCAGAGGATCCCAGAGAAACTTCTAAGATCGAACATTATAACGTTCCCAGAGGAAATGAAACCTATGTCAGAAAATAATCATGGCACCATTCGCGTGAAACACAGCTAAGTTCTTTCTTACACGATGGCCGGCCGGGGTGGCCGAGCGGTTCTAGGCGCTTCAGTCTGGAACCGCGCGACCGCTACGGTCGCAGGTTCGAATCCTGCCTCGGGCATGGATGTGTGTGATGTCCTTAGGTTAGTTAGGTTTAAGTGGTTCTAAGTTCTAGGGGACTGATGACCTCAGAAGTTGAGTCCCATAGTTCTCAGAGCCATTTGAACCATTTTTTTCTTACACGATGTATAGAAAATAGCACGTGCAGGCGACCAAGTAGATTCTGTTTTATTATAGGCATTCGACACTGTACTACAATGCAGACTAATAATCAAGAAACATTCGTCCGTAGTATCCGCACGGATGTGCGACTGCCTTAAATAATTGCCGGCCGTAATGGCCGAACGGTTCTAGGCGCTTCACTCTGGAACCGCGCGACCGCTACGGTCGCAGGTTCGAATCCTGCCTCGGGCATGGATGTGTGTGACGTCCTTAGGTTAGTTAGGTTTAAGTACATCTACGTTCTAGGGTACTGATGACCTCAGATGTTAAGTCCCATAGTGCTCAGAGCCATTTGAACCTTAAGGAATTCAGCCCAACAAAACACAGTACGTTACAGCGAACACCGAACGCCCAACGGAAATGAAAGCAACATCGGGTGTGGCCGAAGTAAGCAATAGGGCCACTTACATTCTCAGTACACAAACGACTGACAAGAGAGAGTCATTGTTGTTCTGAGTTTGTCCACTGACGATTCAGTTCGCCTTGTTTGGGAAAGCAAATGAAAGTGTCATTAATGAATATCTTCACAGTCAGCTTCAAGCCTTCACCGCGGGACAAAAAGATATTGAGCATCTTTGGTCGTAATTTAAAGGTGTTGTCCACCACGTGCTAGAGAAATATGTGCCTAGCAAAAATATAGAGGAGGGAAAGGATCCACCTTGGTTCAACAAACATATTAGGAAGTTGCTGAGAAAGGAGAGAATTTTGCATAGTCGTTTTAAAAGTAGTTACTGCCCTGCTGACAAACAGAAATTATGTGAAATGAAAGCAGCTGTCAAAAGGTCAAAGAGAGATTCTTTTAACGAATTTGAAAGCAATATTTTATCTGCAGATTCTAAAAATAACCCCAAAAAATTTTGGTCGTACGTAAAATCTATGATCGGTACAAATAATTCAATACCTTCTCTTGCTGACAGTACGGGTAATAAAACGGATAATGATAAACAGAAGGTCGAAGTTCTAAACCTAACTTTCAAAAACTCGTTTACGGTAGAGGACTGCAGCATCATTCCCCCTTTCAACTATCGAACAAACCCACGGATGGCTGATATAGTGTTTAGTGTATCTGGGACTGTAAAACGGTTAAGATCCCTAGATGCCAGGAAGGCATCTGGCCCCGACGGTATCCAGGTAACATTTTATGTTGACTATGCTACAAATACAGCACCATTCTTATCCATCATCTATCAGAGATCACTGGAACAGTGGAAAGTTCCACGGGACTGGAAGAAGGCCCAGGTCATAGCAATCTATAAAAAGGGTAGAAAATCGGATGCACATAATTACCGGCCAACTTTACTGACATGGATTTGTTGTAGAGTCATGCAACATGTTTTTTGTTCATACATAATGACCTTTCTAGACTCTGAGAAGCTCATCTGCAGAAACCAGCACGGTTTTAGGAAACAGCGGTCATACGAGACATAGCTGGCCCTCTTTGTGCATTATATACAACAGGCTCCAGATACCGGCTCCCAGATTGATGCCATATTCCTCGACTTTCGAATGGCGTTCGACTCAGTTCCGCACTGTCGCTTGCTCCAAGAAGTGCGCGCTTATGGTTTCTATCCGATGACATACGCGGTTGGATAGAAAGTTTTCTAACAGACAGAGAGCAGTATGTCTTCCTGAATGGGGAGACTTCAACACAAACAAGCGTAACGTCAGGTGTGCCCCATGGCAGCGTAATAGGTCCGCTGATTTTTACGATTTACATAAACGATCTTATTTGATGGTATTGACAGCGGCATTAGACTGTTTTCCGATGATGCTGTAGTCTACAGAAAAGTAGGATCACACGAAAGTTGTGAAGAAATCAGTGAGGATTTGCAGAAAATAAATGCATGGTGTAATGACTGGCAGTTATCTCTCAATATTAGTAAGTGTAATCTACTGCGTATAACAAAGCGAAAATCCCCATTAATGCACGAGTACACAATAAATGCCCAGTCTTTGGAAGCGGTAACATCCGTCAAGTATCTGGGTGTGACTATTCGAAATGATCTCAAATGGAACGATCAGATTACACAAGTAACGGGTAAGGCGAACTCTAGATTGCGGTTTATTGGTAGGATCCTGAAGCGATGCAGTCCTTACAATACGTTAGTTCGTCCAGTCTTAGAGTATTGTTTGTCAGTATGGGACCCTTACCAGTTGGGTCTTATTCAAGAGATTGAGAAGGTCCAAAGAAGAGCGGCAAGATTCGTGACTGATACATTTAGCCATCGCAAGAGCGTTACAAATCTAATAGAAAGTTTGAAGTGGGACACACTTGCAGATAGACGACGCGCTAAACGAAAAGGGCTGCTCACTAAATTCCAAAATCCGATCTTCGCCGTGGATGTAGAGTATATATTATTACCACCAACTTTCAAATCGCGCAGTGATCACCATTCAAAGATAGTGGAAATTATAGCTCGTACTGAGGTGTTGAGACAGTCGTTTTTCCCTCGCGCGATCCCCGAGTGGAACAGGCGAGGCAGGAGAGGGGGGTGGGGGGGGGGGGGGGGAGGAGGGATATGACTTTGGCGCGAATAGTGCGCTCCGCCACACAAGGCTTGATGGCTAGCGGAGTATAGATGTAGACGTAGAAAGTAACCGCTCTGGATGACCGAATGGAAGTGCATAACCCTTTAAAATGTGGAGCGACGGAATATGTCTACAGCTGAACTTGTGTAGAATTAGGAGCTATTGTTGGTTTGACTTACCATGTAAGTGGCGGTAATATGATGTTCGCTTTATGACCAGAAGTCAAGTAATGTAACTACCACAGGATGACCATGAATCACTTGGAAACGGTCGTACAGCCACAATTTTGATAGTGTCCAAAAGGAAATAAAGGAACTGTGAAGTGGCGAAAGCGTTACAGTGCAGATGCAGGCACACAGTCGGTCAGTTTTCGGTCTGTACACCAACGAACAGAATTGGCAGAAACTCGTTGATGCTGGCACAGAGTAGTAGGCCCCCCCACCCCTCCCTCCCCACCACCACCAATCCCTACAAACAAAGTACACTGGCAAAGTACAGATACTGATGTAGAGGGAGCAAGGGAGGAAGAATGGTGGCGTTTGGTTGCTAATCATCAGATACTGCACCAAGTCTTCAAATCTTGGGTTGGATTCCCGTCTTCTTCGAATTAACCCATTGGATGGCTGCATGATACACTTTACATTGGAGCGCTACATTCTTCGATGTGTTATCCACACGATACAGATACCACTCCGTGAAAGGTAATGGCAGTTATCTCTTTTAGTACCTTAAGGCATTCTCGCGTTGTTCCAGGCTTCACTGACGGAGTTTGTTTCACGCAACATGTGATCGTTTCAACAGGCGCATCCACTTTAGGCAAGTGATGATCTTTTATAGATATTTTGCGTACGAATAGAGGTACTACAATGAAATAAAATGTTCATATGCACAGTTTAAATAGTGCCCTGTGTTGCCACATTGTGTTGTTCCTGTATGCGTGAACATAGGCGAGATGTCGACCCTGATCTTTGACTTTGAAGGTTAATACCTTTATCCAAAGATCTTAAAACAGCCAGCCAATAACCGTACATTTCAGCGCCGTAGAGCACTGAGTAGTTCGCTTTCATCGTGCATACACAATGACGCGTAAGGAAATTCTGTTTAGTATATACGTCGAGAATACGACGTTCGTGATGCCACCTCAATGAGAGTTGCCGCGATTACGGCACATAAACACGAGACGACGAGAACACTGTTCCCGTGTTATGGAGATAATCTTTCCTCTAGGTCACTGGAAACAGCAACGACGCCGTGAGCAGGAGACAGAGGTTTCAGTCCAAAGGACGATAAAGAGAGGAAGGACGCCTTTGTCTCGGTACGCTGTGTTGCAGAACTGCAGTATTTATCAGTCACGCTGGTAGTTTCTTTTTTTTTTTTTCCTGTGACAACACTTTATGGCCGTTTTCCAGTCTTAACTTCTTAACTTTCTTTTGTATTTACTAGGAAAACGCCAATCCCACTGAAACACAGTTATTTACCTCAACATTGGAGGAAAACTAGAATACGCCGTCTGCCTGCGAGTGGACTAAATTCGGTTCTGTACGTGTCAATATTTTAACTCAGTGTTGCACGTGAGATGGGAACGGGAAGCAAGCCATGAGAGCTACAATCGTTAAAGCAGTAGTGAGACTGGAAAGGACTAGTCAATATACCAGCTCGCAAGTTACTAATTTTTCTCTGTAGCCTCGCGACTATCGGCTGCCAAGATAATGACACTAACAAAGGAAAGAAAAAGAAGCAAGATAGGAAAGAACAAAGGGGAGAAAAAATAAAAAGACTGATGAGAAACCACTGAAGATAGAGGATTTTTTAATATAATACCTTAGTAATAAGACAAACGGGAATTGCACTTGACGTGTTGACAACTGCAGATAGGTCTACACAGTCATACAGAGTGTTACGGAAACTTATTATTTTTGTAACTGATTTCTATTTCATTGTTACGTGGGCATGATCGCGAAGAGGATGAGAGTGGAGAGGGAAGTCGGAGTGGTGGAGAGAATGAAGAAGCGCGCACGTGATAGAGAGAAGATAAATGATTAATTTTAACTATTCCATTCGGAATCAACAAGGTTGAGGTTACGGATATGAAAGTAGCTAGGATGATTGCAGGTACTAGTAGATGGGAACAATGGCAGGAGGGTGTCCACAATGAGGAAATCAAAGAAAAACTGGGAATGAACTCTATAGATGTAGCAGTCAGGATGAACAGGCTTAGATGGTGGGGTCATGTTACACGCATGGTTCAAATGGCTCTGAGCACTATGGGACTCAACTGCTGTGGTCATCAGTCCCCTAGAACTTAGAACTACTTAAACCTAACTAACCTAAGGACATCACACACATCCATGCCCGAGGCAGGATTCGAACCTGCGACCGTAGCAGTCGCACGGTTCCGGACTGCGCGCCTAGAACCGCGAGACCACCGCGGCCGGCTGTTACACGCATGGGAGAAGCAATGTTACCCAAGAGACTCATGGGTTCAGCAGTAGAGGGTAGGAGGAGTCGGGGCAGACCAAGGAGAAGGTACCTGGATTTGGTTAAGAATGATTTTGAAGTAATAGGTTTAACATCAGAAGAGGCACCAATGTTAGCACTGAATAGGGGATCATGGAGGAATTTTATAAGGGGGCTATGCTCCAGACTGAACGCTGAAAGGCATAATCAGTCTTAAATGATGATGATGATGATGATGATTCCATTCGGAAGACGATGAAAAATTGATGAATAGTAATGACTTCATTCCCAAGACATCTCCAAGTTTCTGCCGAGTTTATTACTTCTACTAAGGAATATCTAGTAGTATCTGTTAAACTTAGGATACCTTAATGAATATTTTGTAACTACCCCGTATGGCTTGAACACGGTTGGCCCTTACCAGTTTAATTACCCTGCATCTGTGTCACTAAGTCTGAAAAAAATTATGCACATAATGTGTGCGACGCATCGCACATCAAAACCACACACATAAAAACCGTTTTGCATCACCCAGGTCCGCAGAACTCCTGAAGATATACGTTGACTGAAATTACAATGAAATCCAAACCTTTAGCTGCTTACAGGCGTTGATAAATATCAACGGGGACAGCTGAAAATATGTGCCCCGACCGGGACTCGAACCCAGGATCTCCTGCTTACATGGTAGACGCTCTATTGGTCTGAGCCACCGAGGACACAGAGTATAGTGCGACTGCAGGGATTTGTCTCCGGCACGCTCCCCGTGAGACCCACATTTTTCAACTTACTGTCCACACACCACATTTGTAGTGCCTCTGCCCACTATACCCATAACACATGGCAGTCAATCTACCGATTCCCGTAAGAGTTCGGACAATGTGAGTGAATCCGCACTGAAGAAGATCATTGGTCAGTAAACCTTATCTATATGAAGATGGTATCTGTTTTTTCGGACATGTCCGAAAGAATAGATGCCATCTTCATATAGACATTGATTGTCGATATTGTATCACAGACAGAGTCCCTTTGACTGTTCAGAGACGTCGCTAAATCCGCCCAAAGATGTAAACAACCATGTATGAGCAGCGCCTAATAGACGGAGGGGGTCCGACAGGCGATCAGTTGTAGTCATTCCACCAGAATGGAGGTTCAGGGCTCGTGTTGCCTGCAGTTCAACCATGACTAGACGGTCAACACCGCGGTTCGATCGCGTCCGCATTGTTACTTTGTGCCGGGAAGGGCTCTCAACAAGTAAAGTGTCCCGGCGTCTTGGAGTGAACCAAAGCAATGTTATTCGGACTTGGAGGGGATACAGAGAGGCGGGAACAGTGGATGACATGCCTCGCTCAGGCCGCTCAAGGGCTACTACTGCAGTGGATGACCGCTACCTCCGCATTATGGCTCGGAGGAAACCTGACAGCAAGTACCACAGTGTTGAATAATGCTTTTCGTGGAGCCACAGGACGTCGTGTTATGACTCAATGTGTGCGCAGTAGGCTCAATGATGCGCAACTTCACTCCCGATGTCCACGGCGAGGTCCATCTTTGCAACCACGACACCATGCAGCGCGATACAGATGGGTCCAATAACAAGCCGAATGGACCGCTCAGAATTGGTGTCACTTTCTCTTCACAGATGAGTGTCGCATATGCCTTCAACCAGGTCAGGCTGAATGCCTTAGACACACTGCCCAGCGAGTGCAGCAAGGTGGAGGTTTCGTGCTGTTTGGGGGTGGAGTTATGTGGGTCGGACGTACGCCGCTGGTGGTCATGGAAGGCGCCATAACGGCTGTACGATACGTGGATGCCATCCTCCGACCTATAGTGCAACCATATCTGCAGCAAATTGGTGAGGCATTCGTCCTCATGGACGAGAATTCGCGCCCCCATCGTGCATATCTTGTGAGTGACTCCCTTCAGGATAACGACATCGCTCGACCATAGTGTCCAGCATGTTCTCCAGACATGAACCCCAGCGAACAAGCCTGGGATAGATTGAAAAGGGCTGTTTATGGACGACGTGACGCACCAACCACTCTGAGGGATCCACGCGAATCGCCGTTGAGGAGTGGGACAATCTGGACCAATAGTGCCTTGATGAACTTGTGGATAGTATGCCACGACGAATACAGGCATGCATCAATGCAAGAGGACGTGCTACTGGATATTAGAGGTACCGGTGTGTACAGCAATCTGGACCACCACCACTGAAGATCTCAGTGTGTGGCGTTACAGCATGCAATGTGTGGTTTTCATGAACAATAAAAAGGGCGGAAAATGATGTTGATCTATATTCCAATTTTCTGTACAGGTTCTGGAGTTATCGGAATCCAGGTGATGCAAACTTTTTTTTATGTGTGTACGAAACCCAGACACGTATTTCGGTCGCAGTTTTTGCGAAATAGATCCCAACCCTTAAGAACTGCGATATGATAATACAAGCAACAACAGTTCTTTTGAACACACAGACCGTGCGATGTGGTGGTGTGGTTAGCACACTGGACTCGCATTCGGGAGGAGAGCCGCGCGGAGTGACCACCTGGTTTGAGGTGTCATGTCACGGACTGCACTGTCCCTCGCGCTGGAGGTTCGAGTTCTCCCTCGGGCATGGGTGTGTGTGTTGTTCTTACAAGGGGAGGCCGCCAATTGTGAAACTCAGATTCGATTCATACTGCGCATAATAAACGCCCATGGCCAGAGGTGTAATGTGGCAAAGCACCAACATGCACTTCTCAGCCGTTGTCGAGAAAATCGAGTTAAAAGAAACCGTTGCGGTGAAATACTCTCTACGATTAACAATTTTCTACAGCGTCGTGGGGCAGCGGTAAGCGTTCGGGTTGGTAATCCGAAAGCCGCCGGATGGAATCTCGCGCCATGCAACCTTTTTATTTTTTAGTATTTGTTTTTTGTAATTCAAATATATATATATATATTTATTTATTTATTTCACAAATGTTATTAATTGTCTTCATAATGTTAACCACGTATAGTTAACGGAAGACGTAGAAACGATATTCCGAAACGAATACGTGTAGCGTAAGTCAAACATTCGAATTAGAATAGAGACCCCACGAACACAAATTTGCTGTGGCAGGTATGAAATATAAACTCCGTTACTCGCTCGTTACACTTGGAGGACAGATGTTGAATGGGCCGAAAAGAGCCGCCGCATAACAGCGTAGTTGCCTGCTAACTTTGAAAGAAGGTAGATGCGGTCCCTAGCGCAACTTATAACATCGTCGAAAATCAGTGCGGACGGGAGAGCTTTGGTACACCCTGTTAAAAAAAAAAAAACGGAAAAATGGAGGCGGAACAATTGGAGAGCGATCCGCCTTCACCAACATGCATAAGCAATTGAATTACAAAAAACTAATAATAAAAAAATTGCATGGCGCGAGATTCGATCCGGTGACCTTTGCATTACGAACCCGAGCGCTTACCACTGCGCCACGACGCTGTAGAAAATCTTTAATCGTAGAGAGTATTTCACCGCAACGGTTTCTTTTAACTGTCGATTTTATCGACAACGGCTGAGAAGTGCATCTTGGTGCTTTGCCACATTACACCTCTGGCCATGAGCCTTTATTATGCGCAGTATGAATCGAATCTGAATTTCACAATTGGCGGCCTCCCCTTGTTAGCATAAGTTAGTTTAAGTAGTGTGTAAGGAGAGGGACCGATGACCTCTGCAGTTTGGTTCCTTAGGAATTCACACACAGTTGAACATTCGGGAGGAGAACGATTGTTCATATCGCCGTCCGGACATTCAGATTTAGGTTTTCTCTTTACCGTTTCCCTAAATCGCTTCAGGGAAATGCTGGAATGGTTCCTTTCTAAAGGTTACGGCCAATTTCGTTTCACATCCTTTCGTAATGCGAGCTTATATTGCGTCTCTAATGACCGCGCTGTCGAAGGGATCTTACGGGGAGTTGGACCGCCCTATCCCGACAATGTTAAATTTAGTAACTTGGCTTCCCTGTATTTCAGGAATAACTGTAGCTATTGACGTGAAACTTTTACAGAACATTAACCTGTATATTCTGAGCCTACTGAACTACAATAAATGCATTTCAGCCACTGCTTTCGGAAATACAATTTTTTAATTACACGGTTAAAACTTTGTGTACTTTTTTGGTCGTTATCCTAAATAATTTTAATTATACATAATATTACGTTCTTCTTTTAGTTCAGTAGATCCAGGATATGTATATTATTATTCCCTGAAAACTTGAATACTCTACTCGAAGTGGTTTCTGATATTTATGGAAAAATGCATTAGAAAATGCAAATCTTCAGGAACGGCTTCTAAAGTTTCAAAAGACTGTATCTCACTTAATATATGCTTAATTTTTTTTATTTTTAGTCACTCAGAATCACCCTGCACCATACTGTGTATCATCCTCTCAATCTTCTTCTAGTTTTTTTCTTCTTTTCTTCTTTCTGAACTCCTTAGTGGCCAACTGTGTTTCATACCCTGCTTTATCAATGCGAACCTTGTCCACCCGTTCAAGTTCTCTGGTGCAGTTTGCTCCAGGATTAATTCCCATATGCTGTAGCTCTTTCACCTTACCAATGTTGTCATCATTAAAAGCAATAACAGCAACACTGACCCCCCACTTTAGTGTCTTCATTCCAACAAAAACATTTTTTGTAAGCGAGGCCATATAAGATTATTGAACGACGCATTGGGATTTTGGGTCGGACCATGCAGACACTTCTTCAGTAATTCAGGATTTGCCAGGTCTCTGTAAATAGGTTTTATGATACCCATGACTGCTGTTGCTGTGGAATGTTTATGGCTGTATGGACTGTTTGAGTACTGGACGTCAAGATAATTGCACTATGAATCAGGTCCAGGAGGGCAAAGGTGGTGTACTGGTTATTCATCAGTTGACAATCTGTGGAAGAAGGTAGCCCATACTGCCTGCTTCATTTTCAACAAATCCTCCGTATTATGTCTAATGGCCATCTCATAATACTGGTGTAGTTCATCTATCAGTTTGTCTGTCAGCCTGCCTCTTGTGCTTTACCATCAGAAAGTTTCTTGTTTCTCAAACTTTGTTTCAACTTCCTCAAACTGGTGCCCATTCTCTTCTGGACATGACCAACACTTTCCAGTTTTGTGATAATGTTCTCACCATAAGGCTGAGCGGCTACTACACTGTTATAAGCTTTCGCGTCTCCATCACCTAAGATCTTAGTGTAACACACTCCCTTTTCGTTTACAGATCGACTAAAAATTTCAATAGCTGCAGAGGCCTCCATACCACCACTTGTTCCTTCATATGTCTGTCACAGATATGCCCTCCTTCACTCCCTGATTTACACTTAGAACAATGTTTGGTTAAAATCTGGAAATTTGTTACCTTTCCAGTATCCACACTGGTCACCTTAGCAACAGAATTCTTAGATCTGTAGCCGCGTTTCTGCCAAGTGCCATCAAAAGCTACTGGTATATCAGTCATATCATTATTTATTTCAATAGCTTCGTTTGCAGCACCCTTAATTGACTTACATGCAACAGGTTCCACAGCAGCTCCAATATATCATGCATACTTGTATATTTTACAAGGTGGGCGTGGCATACTCATCACGGCACACATTGTTTCTGTTGCCATGTGTCCTTTGCCAATAGCTCTCAATCCATAAAACCACCTAACATTTACTTCAAAATAATTATCTTTACACTTATTAGAATTCCAAAATGAATGAGTAAAGTTTCCTGGCTAGTCCATTTGATACCTCACTGGCGTCATGTAAACTAACTGGCCCTCCACATTTTTTACAGCACACACAGTCACCTAATACCCTTCTTAGGATGTGTAAATCTATCAGACTATAACCTAACCTACTACTCACATCACTTTCGTTTTGAGAAAACTGTGTATCACAACGTTTTATTTTAATCTTCGAAGCACTAATGGGTGTTTCTCTTGATACTGACGAATTTGCCTGTATTTCATTGTCTGTAACTTCACACGCCACATATCGAACACAATGTTTCCCTTTATTCGAAAATCTTTTACCATGAAACCCACGTTTCTTAAAAACACTTCGTTTTGGCGTCATACTTTACTTTTTGAGAGACTTACCAACCTATTTGTCACTTTTCCTCGGAAAAACGTTAGCACTTCGACATACTTGTACAACGCGTGTTTGTACTATGAAACTATACGATACTGTTTTTGACAGTGCTACCAATACAAACACGTAATTTAAACTTTATAACACAGCAATCCACAGTCCTCTATGTAAAAAAATTACCGATTTTATTAGATCTTAAAGTAATGCACGTAAAAATTTTAACATTTTCAACTGGTGTAGATTATAGTTAATAAAATAAAATACTTCCCATTTGAGTTTAAAATTGGAAATTTTATAGTGAGATAAAAATCCGAAAATGTAAATAGAAAAATATCCGTTCTAACTCCCCTTAAGCTCTAATTTCCTTCCTTTCTTTTTGAATCTACAAATCACACCTAGAAAACAAACCTGTCAAACGACTGTATTGGAAATTTCATTCCAAAATTAATGCAGAGAGGGCCCGAGAAAATGTTGCAATTAAACTGTGGTAAAAATCATAAAGTGTTCAGTGATGTACTTTCGTTGGTATTATTAACGTAAACCTCCTATCCGAGATTCTATTTTTCAGTAGCTTGGGCAGTAGAAGGAAAGCATGATAAATAACTCAACGAATCTCCAACCGCTGTTTAAGAGAACAAGTCGACGAATTATTTAATTCATTCCTAAATATTGATGAAATACTCTCCGTTTATTTGTAAGCAAAATGCTCATTGTTCGACCGTCTCCGTTGAGAAAGATACTGTGAAACAACGCATTTATCTACAATGGACAAGTAAAGCGTGAACGTTTGTTTTTGTTTGGAACTGCGGAAAACAATAACGGAGACGCATACGATGTTGCTTCAAGTACGGAAAAAAGTGTTTGGGAGGAAATTGTTTACGATTGGATGAGGTTTCTTGTTGAAAAGGAACAGTCGATACTACGCCACTTTCTGGTCGCCAGACAACAAGCTTAACGACAGACAACATGGGCTAAGTGTGGTAGAAGCCTACGGTATATCAGACTGTTATCTGATGAGTACGGGATTACCAAGTCTACCGTCAGCCGTCGTTCAAAAAGATTACTATTAAGAATTCACAGTCCACTTTGAGATTTAATTTAATTACATAGGTTCTGCAGATTTATTTATCTGGATATCAGGGTCACCGGCCTGCTTCAAAGGTCAAAGTGGCGTCATTTCACAAAGTTTTTGAGCTAGTCAGTCCATGATCAGAAATGGTGAAACACTGTGTTACAATAAAGATGTTGAGAAGGCAATCGTCAGTCACAGGACACGAATGTTCGCATGCATCCTATTTCAAAACACAGCTTTATACCCATATGTTGCGTGTAAATCACCACCCGGCGTGCCTATAGAAGGGCGGATCCGGAAATTTCATGCAACGAACAAATAATTACTCAATATGCCGTAAGGAAAACAGATAGTCGTACAATTGTAATGGCCGTGTCTTAGCTACAATATTCCTTCTGGTTAATATTTGTTCTTAAATTTTATTTACTTACTAGTTGACAAACCCGGCACTGCCAATTACTAATTTTCTTTTAGAAACGGAAACAAAAGGTGAACTGTGTCTGTAGAATGATACCGAAATAAAAAAATTCATTTCCATGTACTCGTGAAAACATCTCTGAAATCACGAAACAGTTGTAAAAAGAAATGTACATAATGTATAAATGTACAATGCGACAGTAGCTAATGGTTACTGCTGAGTGTAACTGCTCTTCCAAACAGCTTCCTGTACGAGCAAACCAGTTACGTCTTTACCTGATATTGCTCGTTCATTACGCACCTGGGCTATGCACGGCTCTGTTTAAAAAAATAGCTCGATGTAATCATAGGGTCGAGAGACGCACTTCTGCTTTCAAGCCCCGTAGCTAATTCGCTTCAAATAATAACCTGTAGCTGTAATCATGCAGTCATATTGTCTATGCATTGGCTAGAACTGAGAGTTAGTAAAATACACAGAAATACAAAATGAAAGTTAAATGAATAATTTAGTAATAAGGGTTCTATTTTGTCATCTGTAATTGATGTGGATGACAGAGAATTATATTAAATAATATTTATTCAAGAAAGTTCATCTCAAATAAAGGGGAAGTGGTCTTACGATTGTCAATCAAAATACAGGCAGAAAATACCCTTATCAAACGTAGTAAAGTTACGTTGAGAGTATTACGAGAATGGTAGTAAACTCACCAAATTAAATAGTCATCAATGGCACGTGAAAACTAAGTCCATTTCGTAATCACAATGCACCATTTCATAGTCCAACATGATGATTTACAAATTAACACACATGATGCAAAGATGAGTAACTCATACTCCGTCTATCCTCAGTTCCGTAAATCATGCGGAAAAAGAGTCCTATTCTGGGGCACATTCAGATCTTTCTTGAGTTAGAGTCCTTTCAAAAGTTAGAGTATTGTAGCGGCCGTTACCGCCCAAAATAAATCTCCTATGTGACAGACTCATACACGTTACCTCTGGCAGGTCTGCCTTTTGCCAGCACTCGACACAAAGTATCTGTGGAGATCTGACCGAAAAGGGTCCTCAGAAGTTAAAGTCTCATAGCGGCTGTTCACTGCCCAGAATTTATCACCTATGCGTCTGAATCATGTGCGTTACCACAGGCAGGTTTGTCTTCTTCAGGCATAAACGTAAAAGTGTCCAGAATCGCTCCTTGGGACTCTTCAGTCGAAAAGTCTCAGTCTCCACTTGACTCCCACAGTGTTTCGCTACTGTCTGCTTCTCGATTGGCTGAAGGCCGTCCCCACCAAAAATTCATTGTCCTTAAGATATACATACAGTGTTTGATTCAACTTGACCACTTCCCAGACTAAAATAATATAGTACAACAATATTTAAATAACGAAATGTCAAACAATCAGTTGCACTCAGGTCATTTACACTAAATAGAAGTAATAGGCGGCTCATAGATAAATAAGCAAGAATTCTTGTGCAAATGTGCTCACGATAAAGGACAACAAATTGTCCTCAAATATTTTTTAAATAAGTAGTATCGTATTCTTAATAGAAGTACCTTTTAGTTCTTTTTTTCAATTGTGATGTCTGCTAACACATGTGACTGATGACTTTCAAATTAGGGTAGTTTTTTAATATCACTAGCAATTAAAATTTGAACAAAGCTACTGGCAAAATATTAAACTGTTAATTAAATAAATACGCAAGTATGACAAAACATAAGGTACTGATGGTGTGTTGGTTTGCTGTGTTAATGCAGAGGATACGATGTTCAGACAAACATATACTTAACAAAAAGGATATAGAAGACGTCATTAAGCCAGAAATTAAATACACAAAGAGACGTAGCTTTTAGAGATGGTACCTACAATGCAACGCAATCATCTGAGATATTTGTTGAAATAACTTAAAGCAATTAAAAATGTTAATTCAGAGGTTTATTGAGTAAATGTTGATTCACCGTGAAATATTTACTTCTGTAGTTTCAAAGACATTCAAATATTTTTCTATCATTTGCGTGAGATCACTGATGTATTCATATTTGCATTATATTTGATTGTAAATTATTATAGACTTTCAAAGAGCTGTAAGAATCTGTCTCTCAGTTTGTCTCTAAGTCCACCACAGCTGGGAGTGTGGACAGCCCTCTTAAGCGATCGACGCATCATCCAAATCTCCCATACCAAGATTTTCCCCACATCCGGTCCTTTGCTGAAGCTCTCGCACCTCGCACGCCTGGAGTGGCCGCCTTACGTCTTCGTCCTATATGGGCGTAACGTTAACATAATTACCGTATTCAAATTAAGAAAAATAGTATACAAAATAAAAATTCTCTGTAATGTTAATTTAACTGATAACTTAATTTCAAACGATGTTTCCAGTTACATGTGTAGGTAGTTGGACACAGCTGCTTCTCATGTGTACAACGGGATTTTGTAAATGCCCTTTCATAGCTCTGTAGGCGACTATTATTTTCGCCCACAGCTGGTTGCACTTCACAGTTGAAAGCTGCCAAAAGCACTGCCAGGTGTCAGCGATTTCCTGAAGTTGACTCGACTGCAGGAGTGTCTTAGTACTAAAGAATAAATGTATTAAAACTTCATGCATGTTGCAGCATTTTTTTCACCCACATCAGTGTTTATGACATCATATCTCTTGAAATATGTGTTGTACAATGATATGTTCGTGTAGTTACATTCAGCGGTATAGGTGGATCCTGTCTGCAAAGTTTGTTGTGAACAGAGTTAGTAGCACAGAGGTAATAAATTTAAACGTCATGCATGATGCGGCAGTTTTTCACGCACTTCATTGCTTATGACGTCATATGTTCTGAATTTCTGAACTATTATAAGTAAGTGGCTCTTTCCCCCACAGCGATTGTTACCTGACAGTAAGCGATGTGTGAACCATGTTTGATCGAAATCGGTGTAGCGGTTTAGGAGATGAGGAAGACACACACACACACACACACACACACACACACACACTTTTATAATTTGTTTGGATTCCTTCATATGGTGTCTGGTTGGCTGTCGATGTCATGTACGGGACAGCAGGTAAAATAATGTCTAGCTATTAAAATAGTAACAAACCATATAGTTGATCTACAACAATGGACTACAGGATAGCAGTTTCACATTGAGTGCGTTCTGAGACGCGATTCTGCGAAGACTTCGTGGCTCACTGTACATGGTGTTTAGCTGAACAGAGGATTAGCAGATCGGATGCAAAATGAAGTCGCACATCCGCTTCGGGTACACAAACGCGATGTAGAATTTTAGTGTGGAATGCTTTAGTGGTACTTCGTGGCTCACAGTACACTGTTTTACTGTTTGTATCGTTCTCTGGTGTCCAGCAGGGTGCAGTCACTTACGAAACACGATATTTCGACACCGTACCTTGGAGTCATATTCAAGTGATACCTGTACAACGAGCTGCTTCACGCATTTACACTTATCGCTGCCCAGGCATTGCTCCCCATCCAGCAGCACGACGCCTCGGGTGGAGTGGTGGGGAGCACGCGATCGCCATATGCTGGACATGAACTCCGAACTCTCAGTGCGTCCTATAACCCCCGCAGGTCTCGGAAGTCGCTCTGACCCGACGTCGTGACTTCATTTAGCTGAGCCCTGGGTCCCACGCTTTATTGAGAATGAACCACAGTCTATCGATCGGGCCGTCGGCCACTCGTATTTCAAAAGCCTGCTTCAGAGCACAATTCCGAAACGACGAGGGCTGGCTACGCACTTTGGTTTATTCATGTTTCATTGAATCCAGTATAGCTATTGAATGTAGCGTAACGTCAATTTTGTTGGTTGCTTGACTTCAGTGTGCCTCCTGTGCCCCTGCCACCTTTCTTCGACTGTCCACACAGTTTGCCTTCTGTAGGCTTATGCGTTACGGTATTTGTATGAGTACAGTAGACACCCGGTTTATGGAGCCCCAAGTCATCTTTCAATGTACCTAATAGAACATGCGTTTTCGGCGGAAAACGCATTTCATGTTACGTAGAGTCATTATTAAGCTGATTTAGTTTGATACTTTGTCGGGGTGCGGAATACGCCACTGCCTTACTCTCCTAGTCTTGTTCTATTAGTTGAGTTATACGAACTTTCTGAAAGCACGTCGGATTTGTCTCCCGCCGTATGTGTTCTTGTATACTTCCTTAATGTCGTTGAGTCTCCATGGTATGCTTTCTTCGTCCGATACTGCGCGCACTCTGCGAACGAGTGTGCGTAGCACACCATCACGCTGTGAAGGATGGTGGCAGTAGAAGTCGTGGATATGTAAATCATTGTGTGTGGCTTCCCTGTATAGAATGTGTCCTAAAATGTCGTCGACTTGCGCTTGACTAGCACACCCATAAATGGGGGTTTGCGACTGTCTTCGACGTCTATAGTGAATTGGGCGATGGGATGCAGAGTGTTCAGGTATTGACAAAATGTCTGAAGCGTTTTACTCCCGTTCGATGGAACTGCGTGGCAACGACATCCGTTTGGCCATAATAGTCGCCACTAGAGAAAGAATATAGATATTCTGACGAGGTTAGTCATCGTGGAACTGAATTTCTGTCTGATAAATATGAGCGAATCAGAAAGCGGCACAGTAGCGGGGAGAACATGTCAAAGCTCACCATGGGGTTCTCGTGAAGAAGGCGTACTTCTTACAACCGTTGCATGAAAAGTACAGAATACTTGATGCGGTCTACATCTGCACGTACATACGTACTTCCCCAAGGCACCCGTATGGTGCGTGGCGGAGGTACCCTGTATCATCACTAATCATTTCCTTTCCTGCTCCATTCGCAAATAGAGCGAGGGAAAAACTTCTGTCTATACGCCTTCATATGAGCCTTATTTCTCCTCGTGGTCCTTATACGAAATGTATGTTGGTGGCACTAGAATCTTTCTGCTGTCAACTTGTAATGTCTAAATTTTCTGATTACTGTTCCTCGAAAAGAACGTCGCCTTCTCTCAGGGATTCCCATTTGAGTTTCTGAAGCGTCTTCGTATTACTTGTGGGTTGTTCGAACCTACCGGTAACAAATCTCGCAGTGCGCCTTTGAATTGCTTAAACCTCCTCCTTTTTATCCGACCTGGTATAGACACCAAACTCTCGAACAGTACTATAATAATAATAATACCCCGTCGGGTAGACCGCTCGCCTGGTGCAAGTCTTTCGATTTGACGCCACTTCGGCAACTTGCGTGTCGATGGGGATGAAATGATGATGATTAGGACAACACAACACCCAGTCCCTCAGCGGAGAAAATCTCCGGGAATGGAACCCGGGCCCTTAGGATTGACACTGTCGCGCTGACCACTCAGCTACCGGGGGCGGACTCGAACAGTACTAAAGAACAGTTCGCAAGAGAGTCCTATATGTGGTCTCCTTTACAGGTGAACCACACTTCTGTAAAATTCTTTCAGTGAACCGAAGTCTACCATTCGCCTTCCCTACCGTAGTTCCTTAAAAGCTCGTTCCATTTCATATCGCTTTGCAGGATTACGCCAAGATATTTACACGACTTGACAGTGTCAAGCAGGACACTATTAATGCTGTATCCGAACATTACAGGGTTGTTTTTCCTACTCATTCGCATTAAGTTACGTTTTTCTACATTTAGAGCTAGCAGCCCTTCATCAGATCGACTAGAAATTTTGTCGAGTCGTCTTGTATCCGCCTACAGTCATTCAAACCCGCCCGGCTAGCCGAGCGGTCTAACGCGCTGCTTTCCGAGCGGGAAGGCGTGCGGTCCCCGGCACGAATCCGCCTGGCGGATTAGTGTCGAGGACGGGTGTGCCGGGCAGCCTGTGGTTGATTTTTTAAGGCGGTTTTCCATCTGCCTCGGTGAATGCTGGCTGGTTCCCCTTATTCTGCCTCAGTTACACTATGTCGACGATTGCTGCGCAAACACTGTCTCGAAGTACGCGTGCACCGTGATTACTCTACCACTCAAACATTTGAGGTTACACTCGTCGGGTATGAGACGTTCCAGGGGGTGAGGGGTCCACTGGGAGCCGAACAGCACAATAGCTCTGGTTTCGGTGTGGGGCGGCGGTGGCGTGGGTGGACAGCTGTGGCCTGTTGTGGGGTTGTGAACCATTGATGACTATGGCGGGACGCAGCCTTTCCGTCGTTTCTAGGTCACGGGTTCAATACACATGCAAACACAATACACACACACAGCCACTCAACTTCGACACCTTCGTGTACACTACCATGCTGGCATTTATCGAGGTAGCGCTCAATACTGACGTTAGATCTTTGGCCAGCTGGCACATAGGGGCACTTATGTTGCTTACAACAGGCCGCAAAGGGATGTCCTGTCTGTGGAGTTTTGGTAAGCTGTAGCAGCAGCCCACAGTTAGAGCTTTATGATGATTTCCTTCTACAGAGTTTAGTGTAGAAGCTCGATGGTCTTCCTTTTTATGCTGCTGTCGGGTCTCCTTTTAATTTAGTGAATGCTGGATCCTCAAGTCTATTGTACATTTTGCGATTGTGGTCTGACAGCGGAAATACTACAGTGGTATTTCCTCAGTCCGCGTCAGTACGCTGTAGTATCCTTCTAGAATAGCGCACGGGCCTGTTCTCCGGGTCGTCTTACTGTGCCCGTCGTCAGATTAACTTTTAAAGCACACCCGGAGGAAGAGCCCCCCGCATTCCGATGCCCTCTGTGGCTTCCCGCGGCCGGGTAGGGGCGGGAACCGTCGGAGGCGGAGATCTTCTTCGGGCCGGCGGCCGCTCGCGCTGCTCCTTTTGGGGGCGGGTTCGGCGCCAAGGTAAGCAGTTTGGCGAACTGCGGCGGGTCAGACGCGATCGACCGCACCGCGCCGGCTGCGGGCCCGCTTAATTGGATGGCGAGCGACTCGGCGCACCGCGAGGAGACGCGACTAGCGAGAGGAGGCGAGGCAGCGCCAGGGCTAGGACGCGCCGCGCCGGCTGCGCTGGGGTGTCGCCCGCCACAGCGGCGCAGCGGCCGCTGCCGGCGGCGGCGGCGGCGTCTCCCTGGCTGCCTGCGGTCACGCACGCTCCCAGCACAGAGGCTGCGTGTGGCTGCCGAGGTGGCAGCAGTTCCCCGTGCCCCAACTTCCGGATTCTCTAAACAGGACGGATGGGCTATCACATTTTTAGTAGGGTACGGTGCACCAACGGAAAAACGAGTCTCTACCATTCAACTCGTTTCTTGATAACAGCTAGTGAACCGGCCGGCTTTGCACAGGCAGCATTAAGCCCGACAACTTCGCGTAGCGTATTTTGTGTAGGGGCCACTGCGTAGAGCTACACTACTGGCCATTAAAATTGCTACACCACGAAGATGACGTGCTACAGACGCGAAATTTAACCGACAGGAAGAAGATGATATGCAAATGATTAGCTTTTCAGAGCATTCACACAAGGTTGACGACACCTACAACGTGCTGACATGAGGAAAGTTTCCAACTGATTTCTCATACACAAACAGCAGTTGACCGGCGTTGCCTGGTAAAACGTTGTTGTGATGTCTCGTGTAAGAAGGAGAAATGCGTACCATCACGTTTCCGACTTTCATAATGGTCGGATTGTAGCCTATCGCGATTGCGGTTTATCGTATCGCGACATTGCTGCTCGCGTTGGTCGAGATCCAATGACTGTTAGCAGAATATGGAATCGGTGGGTTCAGGAGGGTAATACGGACCGCCGTGCTGGATCCCAACGGCCTCGTATCACTAACAGTCGAGATGACAGGCATCTTATCCGCATGGCTGTAACGTATCGGGCAGCCACGTCTCGATCCCTGAGTCAACAGACTGGGACGTTTGCAAGACAACAAGCATCTGCACGAACAGTTCGACGACGTTTGCAGCAGCATGGATTATCAGTTCGGAAACCATGGCTGCGATTACCCTTGATGCTACATCACAGACAGAAGCGCCTGCGATGGTGTACTCAACGACGAACCTGGGTGCACGAATGGCAAAACGTCATTTTTTCGGATGAATCCAAGTTCTGTTTACAGAATCATGATGGTCGCACCCGTGTTTGGCGATAGTGCGGTGAACGCACATGGGAAGCGTGTATTCGTCATCGCCATACTGCCGTATCACCCGGCGTGATGGCATGGGGTGCCATTGGTTACACGTCTCGGTCACCTCTTGTTCGCATTGACGGCACTTTGAACAGTGGACGTTACATTTCAGATGTGTTACGACCCGTGGCTCTACCCTTCATTCGATCCCTGCGAAACCCTACATTTCTGCAGGATAATGCACGACTGCATGTTGCAGGTCCTGCACGGGCCTTTCTGGATACAGAAAATGTTCGACTGCTGCCCTGGCCAGCACATTCTCCAGATCTCTCACCAACACAAAACGTCTGGTGAATGGTGGCCGAGCAACTAGCTCGTCACAATACGCCAGTCACTACTCCTGATGAACTGTGGTATCGTGTTGAAGCTGCATGGGCAGTTGTACCTGTACACGCCATTGAAGCTCTGTTTGACTCAATGCCCAGGCGTATCAAGGCCGTTATTACGGCCAGAGGTGATTGTTCTGGGTACTGATTTCTCATTATCTATGCACCAAAATTGCGTGAAAATGTAATCACATGTTAGTTCTAGTATAATATATTTGTCCAATGAAAACCCGTTTATCATCTGCATTTCTTCTTGGTGTAGCAATTTTAATGGCCAGTAGTGTACGAATAAAATCCAGAGAAAAACGTTAAGTAAATGAATATCATCAGTTTCAGATAACTTACGACATGTGAGCAGGGCACGTCAGCAAAACTGACTGGAGGCATGAATTTTGTGTGTTCCATCTTGAATTGGCGTTTGGAGTGGCACCTAGAGGTAATGTGGGAGCACATGGTGATGTAAGTGATATGTTCAAAACCAACGAAAATATTCTATGTGAATCGTGTGTGTGTGTGTGTGTGTGTGTGTGTGTGTGTGTGTGTGTGTGTAGGTGGGTGGATGTGTGTATATGAGTCAGTGTGAATCGGAGGCTGGCTGAGGTAGCATAAATAAAAGAAAAAAATAACTAAAAACACGCATGATCTACTTGTTTAGCTCATTTTACAGCACTCATCTAGTGAAGCTTAGTAGTCCTACGCACCGTGATGCGTTTAGAGACTAATTGATCCAGTTCTCTGTGTGGATTCTTTATGGCAGATCTCTTCTTCGTCCCACGAAAAGAATCGTTTCAACATCTAGGTTTGATTCAACAAAAGCAGAAACTTAAACGTTAAGTCATCTGCTGCGCCTCTGTAAGAACGTACTGCATGTAGACGAAGTGAAGTTGCTGAAGCAGTTTTTCGGAAACGTTCTACTTGTAGCATAAAAAAAACACCAAATATTTTGGATTCGCATGTAAATCGCTGAGCAGTTGTTCTCAAATGATTTCAGGAAAACTATTCTTCAAAAATATTTGATTATATCAAACTGCAAGTTTCACATCACAGCCTGATGATATGGCGGTTACCGTTTCGTTATTACTCACATGTATTACCGTATTTTGAAGTTCAGTGATTCACTACTTGTTGTTCCGAGAGTTTCCAGTGAACTAAGGGAGCGAATTTCAATGGCTACTCTGAGGGAAGCAGAAATTGGCAGTCTGAAATTACGGTCATATTTCGAAATGCGTCCCTCAACCATTTGTAGAACTGTTTCGAAATCTTGTGTATTTATCCGCAAGAAATTTCTGAATACCATTCAAGAAGATCTCGTCCACGTCTTTACAGCTTTTAAAAGGCCTAAATCTCTTTCTTGCCAATGGATATTCGTTTACTAGTCTTCTTTATAATTCAAAAGTGTCCAAACAAATAATCTCTTTCGCCCCATCACGCAGAGAAACTTGAAACTTCTCAGTTGAACGTAGAGAATGTCAGTGCTGGAAAAACTCTTACGTTATTTGATTTTCAAACAGCTGAGCAAAACTCAACATACTCAGACAGTTTTCTCTTTACTTATTCTGATCATCACTAAACTGACACACAATATTTTAGCGCAACGCACTCTGACTTTAAATAATCCCTACAAAAGAATGGCCCTGACTAACAATAAGTTATACCTTTCATGAATCACTTGCCTCACAAAAATCTTCGTGACTTGAACTACTGCAATACAGTGAGCGCCAATACAGTCAGCTAAATAAAAGTTTCTAACTACTGATAGGCATAGTTAGCAACTGAAAGATTTTGATAGAGAACAAACAATGTATTTACCTTAATAGCGTTCAAAAGTCATTTCATTATATATATATATATATATATATATATATATATATATATATCTGGACGTGTGTCCGTCAGAAAAAGGAAATTTAATTGGATATCACAAAATTATTATATATATATATATATATATATATATATATATATATATATATTTCCTTTTTCTGACGGACACACGTCCAGATCGTCCGCTCATAGTAACCTCTCAAAACTCTGGCATCTCTCTCCCCACATCCACCACTGCTGGCGGCTCACCTCCAACTGCCCAACACTACGCGCTGTTCAGATCGAACTGCCCAACACTACACTATTCCAACAATGAGTCCAACCAGCCACAGACTGCACACAGCTCAGTCAGCGATTTTCATGCAGAGCACTACGTGGCGTTACCAACATAAAAACCTAAACAGCCTACTTACAGCATCTATTCAAGGAAAGCAGAAAAGTGAACGTTGAGTCATCTGATGAGCTGGTGAAAAAGTTACTTTATATAAGCGAAGCAAAACCTATATCCCATACTGAAGTATTTTTCATAAAATATTTTTCTTTATGCATAAAGAACTGGAAACCACAGGCTTTGGGTTCGCATGTTTTTTCGCAATGCAGATTTTTGAAAGAAGTAATCCAAACCGCGAAATGAGAGCTACAGCGCAATGCGGAACCTGAACCACATTTCGTTTCTGGCCAATCTCCACAGGTGAATGCTAGGTTAAAAGGCAAGTGGAAAAATGTGACTCAGCCGGGGTTCGATACCACAGGTTCTCTGTTTCAAGCCGCATGCTCTACCTTTAGATTACTACATCAGATGTGAATTTGGTTCCGCTTGATGCACCCTGGAGTCACTGATGCTCTCTCGAATTATGGCGGCTGTTCGCTAGGTGGGAATGACATCGTTTTCATAGCTTAACGTGAACTCATTATAACTCTGGCAATCTGTACGAAATATTTATAAATTATATACACAAAGCTTCATCGTGAATCAGCGTATTTATTAGCCAAAAGCGGATCAAAATTCCAACAGCAGTTCCTAAGATCAGCCTGCATATACAGACGGACGTGAAAAGGCGACTTCAGTTTATTTATACAGAGAGAGAGGTAAGAACTGGTCACTTTATACCACAACGCATCTCTTCGTGCTGTTATTTCAGCGATTTTAAACAAATCAATATCATTCGTGGCTTTTCACTGTGATAAGCAGCCCCAGAGGTTCGTCTCGAAACTATTCGCGTACTTGCAAATTATTCGTTCCTCCGGGACTTCCTAGCACAGCCGTCTGTTACTGATGGCGATGTCTGGCCAGGATGTTACTCACAGAAGCAACGTATTCGTTCCTTCGCTAACAGGAGGAGACTGCTGAATACTGGAGTCGTCAACTGCACTGGAGTCTCCAACGTGGAAGACAGACACGCCCACAGCTCCAAGTGTGTTGTGCGTTATTGGCAGCAGTCTTGAACTCGCGTATTATTCGAATGAGATATACTATAGGAAAGCGAATTGTAGAAGTTTTACATTCAATTTTATGCGTAGTTGGATGTGGTTGTCAGTAATGAATAAAGGACAGGAATGTAATTGTTTGCGTGATATTTTGTATAAGAGATGAACGTAAAAAAATTCCAGGGTCCGTTGTTGAGTTGTGAGAAACTGCTATGAACGTGCTGTAAGAGTTACACAACTTTCATTGTTTTTAGATGTCCACGTAACTGTTATCAAACAATCGATTTCAGCTGTAATAAGCAGTCCTCTTTCATGAAACTTCCTGGCAGATTAAAACTGTGTGCCCGACCGAGACTCGAACTCGGGACCTTTGCCGTTCGCGGGCAAGTGCTCTACCATCTGAGCTACCGAAGCACGACTCACGCCCGGTACTCACAGCTTTACTTCTGCCAGTATCTCGTCTCCTACCTTCCAAACTACTGGCAGAAGTAAAGCTGTGAGTACGGGGCGCGAGTCGTGCTTCGGTAGCTCAGATGGTAGAGCGAAAGGCAAAGGTCCCGAGTTCGAGTCTCGGTCGGGCACACAGTTTTTATCTGCCAGGAAGTTTCGTGTCAGCGCACACTCCGCTGCAGAGTGAAAATCTCATTCTGGAGTCCTCTTTCAGTATGCAATAAGCCTCATGGAATGTCATCTTTAATTCTGCTACTGTGATTATTGGATGTAGTGAACAGTTATTGAATAAATCCAAACCACACTGTACAAGGTACATTTCACTATCATCACTTTTATTAACACTAGAGTCACTTTCAATGGTCGGCTTTGTTGTATGTATGAGCATCAATAACGTAAGGCAGTTCGGTAAGTTTCACTCACTAGAAAAAGTTTCGCAAAGATCCAGAATGAAGATAGGCGATGAGATACAGGCAGAAGTAGAGTTATGAGGGCGGTTCATAAGTCGTGCTGGGGTAACTCAGTCGGTGTAATACTTGCCCGTGGAAGACGAAGGTCCCATGTTCGAGTCCCGGTCCGGTACACAGCTTTAATATCCTATGAAATTCCATTAACATAGTTGTTTGCATAAAAAGTGACAAACGACGACACAAATGAAAGCCAAATAGTGTACATAAGATACGCACATTTTAAGTTCAGGCAACCGAACTTTATATTACTGAACATAATTTATACACACGTTATGACTAGTTACAGACTCTCTGAGGCTTTATATACGTCGCCTATATAAAGACGAGCGCAGCATAAAAATCACAAAATGGTGAAGTACTAAACTATCACATTTTATATATCAACACAGAAGACAGAAAAATTGGAAGATACAAAGATACAATAGGTATTTAAGAAAACTTGTTTTATCAAAAACTGTAAAATTAGAAATTCGCCAAACAATAAGTGCTATTTTATGAGAGGGAAGTTTTAAAGTGCACAGGGATTCTCGAAGTTTGCCAAGAATTTTCTAGAAAGTGAGATTTCCTAAATGGAAAGTTAATAAACAGACATGGTATTTTAGTGAAAGCATACATTTCAGGAACACAAAAATGAGTATTACTAAACCGAAACATTGGATTTCGGAAAGAATAACCATTCTGAAACGCAAAAATTTTGAATATAAATAATTTTTGAAATACTAGGCTTTCGTAAAAAGTAAATTGTTTCCTGGAAACAGCAGAATGGAAGCTTTCGAATAAGGTATGCAAATCTTAAAACAACAATTTTTAGCAACAATGAATTTTAAAGTACACCTGGTCTGCAGTTATCGTAAGTTATGAATATTTCTTCACATAAAATGTTAAATAAAATGAACTAAATTTTAAATAAAATGAACTAAATGTGCTGTTGTCATCAGCAGAATGTAAGTTATATTGAGAATAAGGAAGTTTAGCGAAATACTGCATGATTAAAAACTTAGAAACTTCTGTGTGCACATGGTATATGCATTGCGTGTACAATGGAAGAAAGAGGAAAACATTACTTATTTAATAAGTACGATTGTAGCAATGGGAGCTATCCAACCTCCCTACGTCTCAAGTCATTCTGAAGATGTATGGGTTTTGTGCGCCGTCTGTTCGCACACCTATGTGTTCTAGATCTTTTTTACCGACGCATTTTGTGCGTGGAACGCGGCTATAAAACCGAAACCTACGCCTGGCCTTTTTCGCTGTAATTTCCACAAGTTTAGAATACAGTTCTTGTTTGATGTTTTTAACATAGATGCTTTTGTAATTTGAGCCCAGAGTGTTGTGTAAGATAATTCTCTCTTTTCGTTCTAGGAAACATGTTTAGGGACAATAAGACTCTCAGCTGCAAATGGACACACCACCTTGATGATAGCTCTACGATGATAAATTTTGGTAAGTTGTTTGCAGTGCTTTGTGAGTTCTGGAAAGAAATTTCTTAAAAACGTAGGTAGGATGAAACGGCTAGCGAAGTAGTGCCGGTTTCTCTGTTGTACTTTTGATGATGAGACTTCTAATGTGAACTGTTTCGCAGTGCGAGTTGAGCTGCGTATTCGGGTGCGCTTCATTGCAGACGCTCCCTACAGACCCGGTGCCCAGCAGCCAGCTGCCTGTGCGGCGTCTTCTGGAGACGGAGACAGCCACTTACGGAGGCCATTTCCGCGACAGCAGTCTGCCGAGCACACAGCACAGGGGGCGCCCATTATCAGCTCAGGTAGAGCGCTCGACTCAACGTGGGCGTCATCTGTGTGTGTGGAGCGCCAGCAGGGAGACTGCGCCTCCCACACGCTGTAAACTACCCACAGAAATTCTGAGGGGTACACTTTTCTGCCCGTCAGTGTCCAACCAATGTTTTTTTGGCCACCAGTCCTCCGACCCGTCCGATGCGGCCCACCACGACTTCCTCGTTCCTCTCCCCTGCTAACCTTCTCACCTCCCCAGTAGTTTTTTCCTTTACGGCTCCCTCAGGCATCGATGCCGTTACTGGCTTCAACAAGCTTTCTGTTCCTAATACTATCTGTGCATTATAACCTTCAGTAAGCGATACTAATTCTGGGACCTTTCCGTGTATGCTCCTGCAGTTTGTCGCTGTGCAGTTTTAACAGGCAAATCGTCTTTGCTCCCAAGGGAGGGGTCCTCTAACCTAAAAAAGCCCCATGTGCACTGCACGTCACATGTACTCCGCTACCATAGTAGCCAATTCCTGCATGTAGTGCACGCCTGATCCATTAAGGGGAACCCTACAATTCTGCACCCGATAGCGGAGGTCGAGAAATTCGCATCCGATACCATGGCAGAGCCGTCTGAGCCTCTGGTTTAGACC